>NC_083279.1:56585030-57201760 GCF_963506605.1 Zootoca vivipara
GTGAACAGAACCATGATAACTGTCATGTTTTATGACTTTTGGGCAGAAAAATGAATGTTTTTCTTAATGACATGCTATTTGTTATTCTCTGTTTTAAGTTGCTTGATTTGGACGCTACACCAAGCCAAAATATGAGTTAGCACAACTGTGGAAGCTCCAGGAAAGGAGATAGCAACAATTTTGCTCATCCTCCAGTTCTGTGTGTTGCTTACCATGCCACCCAAACCTGGGATCATGGTTTAACTCTCATGGACAAACTGTGAGCCATAAACCTTAGGAAAACTAATATTACGTAAACCATAGTTACAGCCAATTACGATGGATCAAAAAGCCTCTCTAAACAGTTGACACAATTGAAACACAAAGTAACTTATAATAATACAATTCACACTGTAGAGGATGAGTAGTAGTAGTAGTACGGTGGTAGTAGTAGTAGAAATTTCTTTATTTATACCCCACCCATCTGGCTGGATTTCCCCATCCACTCTGGGCGGCTTACAGAATATATAAAACTGAATATAATCCACACCTGCTAAAATACCAGAGCTAATGTTAATATAAATAATTATTAATGCCTAAATCTAACACAGAGTGAGCCCATTGATTCAGGCCAACAAGTAGAAAGGTGAGTGCAAAAGCCCTATACACATATTATGCACACATTAAATGGGTTCTTTTGTAGCAGAGGTTTCTTGATCAAGTGTTGCATTAATGTATTTTTAATATAAGCCCTTGATAAAGGCAAGCATGCCAAAATGCATTGGGCATATTTACAAACAAAAAAAAGATAATGGGGATGACATAGAGGCGGCAGGCTCCACTCTCTGCCTGTGTGTTTTCTTCAGAACATTTGTAAAGAGTTCTCTGAATGGACAACGGAGCACATGTTGGGATGGAGCCTGTTGACATCATGTTGTACCACCAGTCTGTGCACATTCCTCAAATATATAAGAAACTGTATACATAGAGCTAAATCTCACCGAATTCTAAACTATTCAGTTCTCATAAATTTAACATAAACTTTTAAGACAATCTACACTTTTAGCATGGGACGCGGGTGGCACTGTGGTCTAAACCACAGAGCATAGGGCTTGCCAATCAGAAGATCAGCGGTTCGAATCCTTGCAACGGGGTGAGCTCCTGTTGTTCGGTCCCAGCTCCTGCCCACCTTGCAGTTCGAAAGCACGTCAAAGTGCAAGTAAATAAATAGGTACCGCTCTGGCGGGAAGGTAAACGGTGTTTCGTGCGCTGCTCTGGTTCGCCAGAAGCAGCTTAGTCATGCTGGCCACATGACCCAGAAGCGGACAAACGCTGGCTCCCTCAGCCTATAGAGCGAGATGAGCGCAGCAACCCCAGAGTCGTCAGCGACTGGACCTAATGGTCAGGGGTACCTTCACCTTTACCGTTACACTTTTAACAGCATATGCAAATTTTGAAAGTTTCTGCTCCTCCACTGAAAGATGGGTGCAGGGACAATTTGCACAGGCATGGACACCGACAGGAATTTTTCCTGGGGGACAGAGAGCCAAAGTAAATATTTGAATTATGTCAACAAATAGACATAACTAGCATCAGAGAACTGCTGTACCATTTGGTGTGGATTTGGTATTTGTGACAGATTGACAATGAGGCCTGGGTAGACCAGGCCTCAGAATAACTAGTATTCTAGGTTTCCACCTCCCTTATTTTTCAATGGATAGTCCAGCCATTCATCTACAGATAGACCTGCTGTCCTAATTATGCCCTTCAGTTCTTTCCCTGGTTTCCTCCATCATGTAGCACTACTACAATCAGCTTTACATCCATACACTGCATCTCCCAATCCAAAAACGGGGGTGGGGGTGGGGACCCAGGATCAGCAGCACTGGACTACCAGCCATACTCTAGCTTTCTGTTCCCCATAGCAAAATGGGTATTATAACAATTCTGAGTTACTTTGGAGGATTGGTGTAACCCATGCACAGCTCTGCTCCCTGTGATGCAGATACAATACAGGCATACCTAGAATCATAGAATCATAGAGCTGGAAGAGACCACAAGGGTCATCCAGTCCAACCCCCTGCCAAGCAGGAAACACCACCAAAGCATTCTTGACATATGCCTGTCAAGCCTCTGCTTAAAGACCTCCAAAGAAGGAGACTCCACCACACTCCTTGGTAGCAAATTCATTTTATTGTACTTCAGTTTATTGTGCTTCAAAGATATTGCTCCTTACAAGGACGTGAGTGCAGCTGCAGGCAACCCGGCTGCTTCCAGGGGATGGAAGCCCCCCCCCACACACACACACTGCTGACACCCCAGGAGTGGAGCTAACTAGAGCTGCAACTTGGTTTTTCCCTTCCTGCCTCTGCAGCCAGGGGGCACTAGCTTTATAGGTTACAGTATGGTGTAAACATAACTTTTATATGCACTGGAAAACCAAAAAGATTGTGTGACTCGCTTTATTGCAATATTTGCTCTATTGTCGGTGGTCTGGAACCGAACCCACAATATCTCCTAGGTATGTTTGATGATGGAATTGATCTGCATTGGCAATAGCAGGGAAACTTTTACAAACTCGGGGCAGGGGAATCACTCTCTTTTTTTGCTATGAAACAAGATTCCAGGTAACTCCCATTTTTGCTGCTAATTTTCATTTTAGGGTACCTTTTGGCCAATCATAGCTACAATAAAACCCTGGATGCATGAATTGTTTTCTCTGAAGCAGCAATCACTCTTCTACCACAGAAGATAGGTATAAAAGCCTTAAAAATGAACCAAGATATTCTATAGGCAATGGATGTTTCACTGCTCTGTCTCTGATGGACTAGATCTGCTTTCCTAAGTGTCAGTCATTGCTATGACTTCATATATTGAGTAAAAAAAACACTGAAAGTCGGGAACAGGCTAGTCTGTAGCAAAACAAATGAGCTGAATAGTGTCTGCACATTTTGCCTCATACCTCAGGTTTGACTAGAAAAAAATCAAGGAAATCCATGTGCAGGTGGAGATATGTGATTAAACCTTTCCCCACCTATTTTTCCTCTTGTCACCTGCAGATGCTTTTCACAGAGACAAGATCCTCAGGTTTGTGCATGCTGCATGAGGTTGTGAAAGGTGACTGGGAGGTTATTGCAGAGAGAAAAGAAAGGAAGAGCAAAGCAGCAATTATCAAGCCAGATATTGTCTAACTATTCTGACAGGTAGTAGCTCCCTGAAATAGCAAACATAGGTCTTCATATCAGCCGCTACCTGATCGTTTTAACAGGAGATGCTAGGGATTGAACTCGGGATCCTCAGCATGTAAAGCTTGTGGTCTCCCATTAGGCTACAGTTCCTCCTCTCTTAGAGTTAAAAGGTTTGGCTAGAGTTAACCGGGAATTGTTCTCATTACTGTTCACTGTCTTCCGAAGAAGCTGAGAGCATGCTGAATTTCTCAAATGAAAGACTTTGAACTTTAAAATACCATTTTAAAACTATTTCTCATTTCAAAAGAATAAATCTCACTTATTCCTGCCTGAGATGACTGCCGCTTGCAAACCTTGTACCACTAACATTTGTCCTCCTAATAGTAACATTATAAAATAAGATGTATATTAGCAGCTGGCTCAGTTCTGGAGCACAGAAGCAGCTATTCCACTGAACCGTAACTCACATTATGGTGAGTCCTTCTAACATTTTGAAGGGCCTGTTTCATGATTTCAGGTGTATTTTTAAAATGCCCAAAGTAGTTACATTTCCAGAATAGTCCATCCAGTTTGAGGAATACAGCTTACAGGTCACAAGATGGGGTGGACTTATTTTGCTCTACCAAAATTCCCATTCTGCTGCAACACAGCACTCCAATTATGTTGCGAAGATCCAGGTAGCTTGGAGCTTCAGGAAGGCTCCCCACATGTCTATTTCACACAAAAAACAAAGGGGTGGTAGAGGTGTTCCTGGCCTATTAAACTGCATGTGGGGCCACTTGGTTCAATGCACTTAGTCTCTCTGTTAGGGATGCAGTAGAATTTTGTCTGGTTCACAATTTTTGCAAACTGACCTAGGGTGATATCCAGTTAAGTCAAACTTACACTTCTTGAATTGTGTGACACAGTTTTTTAAATTTAAATTTTATTTTTAGGGGATAAATTTGTATGATTTTGTACCAAAACTGCAGAAGCTGACATAAACCACACCTGATTTGAACACATCTGAAACTGGCACTAGAAATACACTGATTCACCCATCCCTAAGTGTATGTATATACATGTGTATTTATAGGTGTGTATAGTTACACATACACATGAACTCTCTTAGCACATAGAAACTAGAGATCAAGGAGAAGGGCCTACGTTTCTCCCTAATATATTGCACATAAACACATGCATATGCCTAAAGATTCGCCTCCTGTTTTCCTTCAAAGGTGTCATCAACAATTCAGATCACATCCTCTCCCACAACATAAATAACTTTAAAACTGCCAATGGTAGATTAAAACAGAACTACATTGAAATATTTACTCAGTGAAGTAGACACTCTTTGAAGATCTATGTTTTACATACAACCATTAAAAATTGTACCCATATTTGTGTCTTGTATTTTACATCCCTCTCTACAGTTTATACTGAAGCTACTAATGCATATTGTTGCACTCATGTTTATATGAAAGTCTACTTATGAGGACAGAGTTGTAGGAAAGGCACCAGGTTCCATAATAAAAATGAGCATCATCAACTAAGTACAACTTCTGCAAAAACATCTGCACATTTAAATGGTGTTCATAATGAGGTTACAAATGAAAAGCACCCAGCCTGCACACTGAAAACACCATCAGATAATACAGAAATCAAGACATTTGAATACCTTTTTTAAGTTCCCTAGAAGCCTGGATCACCAAAAAAATTCCCACCTCAAACAGCTTCAAAACATCTAACACACACCAAAGCAATTAATTAGAGATTAAAGAAGGCATAATATTATTTATTTGGTTTATAAATGCATTCGTGTTCTGTCTATTATAAGATAAGTAGGCACATTTTGAATTTTGAGAATGTCCTATGGGTGCCAGTCACCTGCACCCACAAAAAAGTCCCCTCAGAATTCTGCTATTTCCCAATGTTTTGCCATTCTAAGGGCACTCGGGTAGATATAAAATGGTGGCAGTAGGCCTTCAGACCTCCTCCAATGTTCTTTTAATGGGCTATCCAGAAATTGGATAAAATAACCTCCTACCTCTTTTCAACACCTACAACTGTGGTGTTATATTTGGTATGGCTATTTCAGGTTAACATTGTATACCACCTTCCTAATCTACTCATCTGTCTAAAACCATTATCTATTCCACACACAATCACCATCATCAAAACAGTTAAGAAGTTTCATAACTCATGCCACAATATAATCATTAATATGCCATAACTCTGCCCCACACATCCCAAAAGTAGTTTGGTTTCAAACTACTTAAGAATTTATTCAGTGTAATTCAGATAATAAACTAACCAGCTCCTGGACAGATACTAAAACTATCCCACCTTTCCGCTTTTCCAATTTGTTAGGCAATATGTTCCATATAAAGCATAAGCATCAATATTATCTGCTCAAACAGAAATTGGAAAATAGGCAACAAGCACCAGACAAGAATAGTTAAATGCTTAATAAAGGACAGATATACATAATTTGAAAAAACAAACCTTATGCTCTCCTATTTAAGAGTATACTGTCAACTTCCCCAATTGCTTCTTGCCACTTAAACAACAAAAATTACACATATTCACAAGATACGGTACATGAAGTGACCAGGCTATATTTTAAGGTACCTCAGATTAGAAAGTTTGTTGCATGGAAGGCTGAATTCTCTTTATAAAACCTTTTAAACTACACTTAAAGAGCACATATTAAAATTCCACTTGAAAATTCCCTCAGAGAACTCTTACCTGTGAGCAGCAGCTGATTTAAACAACAATGTGAGAGCCTCTTCCCATTTTCCTTTTTAGGACAAATTTATTCCCCTTTCAGTTCTGTACCTCTATGTTCTCTGCTGACCTAATTTTGTCTGTGATAAATGCCAGAGTTCGGCTGGAGTCACTTGAGCTGCTGCAGGAGAAGAATGGAAGTCAAAAATGAATGCACTCAACATTCCTCCTTGACAGATTGCTTGTCAAGAGGCTAAAAGCCTTGGAAAGCTATAGGTGAGGTAAAGCATTATAATAGCCATCCTTTAGATAAAATTGAATTCCAGTTTTCAACTAATTACTCCAGACTCCAATAATGAAGTTAAAGCTCATTGAAACTGAAAGGTTCAGCATTTTACTCAGGTCCCATGCATGCGGCATCAGTCAGTAGCCTTTTAAGTAACTAGGAAAAGATCCATGGAAGCAATGAAACCAATCAAGCATTTAGACTCGGTCTTGGGTCAAACCCTACTTAAGTGGCCCTGGTCAACAACCTGTGTCTGGAGATGTGGAATAGGAGCATGACCTTGATAATTCTTCTGAATCTCTCAGTAGCCTTTGATACATTTGATCATCCGATTTTTACAGGACGTCTGGTAGTGGAGGACATCACTTTGTGACTGGATTCGGGTGGTGTGGATACTACTCAGCCACACAGGAATCAACTTGTAGAATATAACAAGAATTCAGTCTTTTCCCCAGAAGGAGACTGCATGACCATGTATTTATTATTTTCATTTATTTATTCAAATCTTTCACCTATTGTAGAAATCAAGACGGCATCAGCTGATTTCCCATCCAGCCATCGACAAGACCCAGCGCTTCTTAGCTTCCGCAAAGATACTGCACCATATACCCTCAGATAATATTCTAGTACATAAAGATGATGTCATCGGTATGCTGGTGGCACCCAGCTTTGTCTTACTTTGTAATGTGACTGTAGTATAGCACCAATCCCTGAGTGTCAGTATCTACACTCAGTTTGGGGCGCAGTATGAAGAATACATTGAAGCTGAATCCTGACATGGCAAACTGTTGGCGAAAAGATATTACTTGGTGTGAAGGGATATCTGTTCTTTACAGGGTCACAATCCCTTTCGTCAAAGGATGAAAAGAAGCTTACTTAGCATAAAAGACCCTTTACATAGGGAAGAATGCAAAAGCGGAATAATGAAATAAGCCCAATCAAGAGGAGTCCCATCCGCCAACTGTGTGCAGCCCTTGGAAATGGGGCTTTTGTGGTTTAAAAGGTCTCCCACTCTTTCCCTAGAGTGCAAGTGCACAGGTTGGTAGAAAACGGCTTGGTTCTATATCCATGTTTCAGGCTGCAATGAATGTAACATTTCTCAAAATAATAAAAATCACCAAATTATAAACTGACAAAGAAAAGACTGTATATGCAGCAAAATATTTCCATACCAAACTTGATAAAATCCCACATACTCTTAAAGGCAAATCTGTGGAGACTTTAAAATGTCAATATTTAACAAGACATATGAAACTTCACCTCCACTTTCATAAGTGCTCATTTCTAAAGAAAATCAATATTTAAATGTATTAGAGAGCAATAAAACATTAGCAGTGAGACTGCAAACAGTTATTAAAATGGGCATATCCATTAAACTGTGGGTAGAGTCATGTAATAAAGATATTTTTGAATTAAAGTATGTTGCAGTAAATCATTTCCTTCTTTTAAGCTGTAGAAGCTAGATTACTGTTTATCTGTTTAATGCTTACCTAGCTCTTATAGTGCTTTGGAGTTTCAAAAGCTCCAAACATACCAGTGAAATTAGAAAATCTTTGAGCAATGGGTAAAATTTACCCAAGTTTTTTACACTCTAAAAATAAAGACTCTAGGAATTTGTTAACATGAGTGCATACCACACACTGCACCAGAACCAACAATGCAGTGACATTATCCTGTAATTTTCACGCTAAATGCCAATTCATATTAAAAGAAAACAGAACTGAAATAACTTCCTACATTTTTCTGGCAACAAAAATCTTCCTAATACATGGCAAATATGGGATAGATACTTTACAATGCTAATTGCAGGAATAATAATACACAAGGAATAATTTTTTTAAGACTTAAAAAGGATTTTAAAGGAGTAGTTAACTTAATTTGTGCACCACCTCTTCTTGGAGGTGGAGGGAGGCAGGAATCTCAATTGCTATCTTTGTGACCAAGCTCAATTCCAGCACCCTTGAGTAAGTGCCGTGGGCTTATGGGTACTGATACCTGTGTCAGATTGTATTTAGCACCTATCTGCCTGCCTCCTGACCTAGCCCCACCCAGTTTCTACCTTGAGCAGTGCAATGACCAATAGTGATGCTAAACACCACTGGACAGCTCAGCTGGTTAGAGCATGATGCTGATAATACCAAGGTCGCAGGTTCAATCCCCATATGAGACAACTGCATATTCCTGCATTGCAGGCGGTTGGACTAGATCAGGCATCCCCAAACTTCGGCCCTCCAGATGTTTTGGACTACAATTCTCATCATCCCTGACCACTGGTCCTGTTAGCTAGGGATCATGGGAGTTGTAGGCCAAAACATCTGGAGGGCCGCAGTCTGGGGATGCCTGGACTAGATGGTCCCAAGGGTCCCTTCCAACTCTGAAATGATACCTGTTTTACAGCCAGACATTGAAGATTACAGGACTGCTGCTGTCCAGCACAGGCAAACTGGGATGCAGGCACTGGTGGACCTGACAGGTGGCATTTTTGGGGACGGGGGGTGGTGGTCTCGATTCTGGAGCTAGCCATGTCTTTGACACCTCTCATGTAGTAGGCAGGAGGCACTGCTCTGATGGCTTTGTGCTGTGAAGCGGTCTATAAGTTTGTTTAACAATTATGACGACTTCATCTACTACTGCAGGAACTGGCATCCTGAGGTGGTTCTCATTCCAGGATACAGGAAAAGAAAACTTCAGTGAGAAAGGCTAAGTTTTACTATCCTTGTTTTCTAAGACAATTGGGGAAGTTTACACATTAAAATATCCATAAGTAAAACCTAAATGGCTCAAACACATGGACAGGAGGTGATCCAGCAGGAAAGACCACATAAATTGACCCCTCCCACATGGTTAGGTTATTTAAAGACTTCCCCAGCTGTCTGGGGGTGACACAGAAGATGGGCAACTCCTAACGTACTTAGAAATGTGTAAAGAGCCAATAACAAGAATAACAAGTATGTGAACATTTAATAGCAACTTCATAATTTGTCTGGTTCTGTTATGGTCTTGTTTTGTTTGTTTATACGGGCTTAAAGCCGTAATAAATATCTATCTAATTTCATAATTAATAGCCTTAAATAATTTACATCCCGAAGCCTGATTTTTTTGATGATTTAGGATTATTGGACTAGATATCATAATATATATTTTTTACAAACTGGCATAAGAAACCCTGTAGGTCAACCCATGTGTAAGAGAGAGGGCTTGCAGAGAGCAGCCCACTCTGCTTACTTCCATCAGATGGGAGAGCAGCAGCAAGTCTGGGAGTTCAAATCAGGAACAGGAAGGGTTAAGACGGGTCCAGGGCTCTGCAGAGTCCTGGTGGCTCAGCTCCAGGTTGGTAGCAGGGAAGCAGGGGAGGAGCTAGCTTCAGCAGGGGCTGGAAAGGAGGGAGGAGAGAGAACGGCACCTCAGGAGCCTGGTTTGGGACCACGGAGGACCCATAGAGCAAGGAGGAGGGGCGTTTGGAGTCTTAAAAGGGGGGTCAGAGCCCACGAGACGCCATTGTGGGCTTCTGCCCCATGCAGAGCAGACATGATTTGAGACATCTCACCACTGTATATAGCATGCACAATAAAACTATGAAAATCCAGAGGATGTGTGGAGTGCTTACTCGGGAGTAGCCAACACCCCATCTGTGACAGCAAGCCCACAATCTCTTGATGGCTACCCCGAGGGAAGAGGGCTGCAAATGTAGCAGCCGGCATGAAGTTGGCAGCATCTAAAGCAGAAGAGAGAGATGCCGAGGGAGGATTGGCATGAGTTGCCAGCACCCTGCAACTATGGAACGGCTCAAGCACCAGGTAGGCACCCGGGCACAGGGGAAGCCAAGCTTAGTGAACCGAGCAGCTCTGAACACAGCCAAGCCGGAGGAGCGGAGGCTGGACAAGCAGAGAGGACACTCGGGACGGGCCAGCACTTTGTAGGGCGACCCTCAGCACAAGCTGGCTCTAAGACTGAGAGGCATGGTGGCGTGGAAGTGCAGGAGGCTGAGAGGTGAGTCCGGGCAGAGGGGACAGACGGAGGGGAAAGGCAGCGGCCACAAGTTCCCATACAGTCCCGGGGAGGCAGCTGCAGCACAGCACAGCCCCCTCCAGCCAGATGTGATGCAGAGGGACAAAGCCCGCGCGCGGGTACTTTCAAACGCTGACGCGGGAAAACAGAGGGAAGAGAAAGGCGGGAGATGCCTTTACAATGCACCCAGCCACTGGGTGGAACACTGCCCCCAGAGGAAGGAATGGCGAGAGCAGGCAGGCACAGACACAAGCCTGGATGCCAGATCAGGAGGGGAGGGGCCAGGCAGAGCACCAACAACTGAGCCCTCCTGTAACACCCCACAGCACGACAAAGAGATGGAAGTGAGTCTGCAGCTGCCAAGAGGCCAGACCCAGGAGACAGTCGGGCTTCTCCGCAGGGGCAGCAGCAACGATTTCCTATCGGTGGACTTGGCTAAGCAGGATCAGATTCCCATTTTCCCAAGGGAGCTGCCCATGAGCGTCTTGACCGTAGGCGGCCGGGAATTGCAGGAGGGTGAGGTCACGCAACAGACCCCCTCTCGGAAGATGACAGTGAACAAGCACGCAGAAGTGCTAGCTTTGGACTTAATGGACAATGACCCTGTGGGCAGCCAGCGCCGGGGAGATCTCACCTTTGGAGATGCAGACGGCAAGGAGCACTGCAGGAAAGAAGGAGAATCCTCAGGATCGCACCACATCAGCTCCCCAGGCGGATGGAACGACGCAGAGGCGGGGATGCAGGAAGAGAAACTGAGCCAACTCACCAAAGAGGACACTTTTACCCAGAACATACGGAGGGACTTGAGGGAGAAAAAGGGGGCAGGGGAAGGGCTTGCCGAGAAAGAGGGGTTACTCTTTAGCAATGATGCCCGGTATATGCCCCAGGACTCCCTCAGAGGGAAGATTCTCAGGCAATATCATGACAACCCCACGGAGGGGCATGCAGTACATGTCTTCACGAGGCTCACACCCAGTAAGGCCAGTCTTGGGCGAAACCCCAGAGCCTTCCCAGAGCAGGGGGAGGGGGAGATTGGGGGACCACCTATTGAGGCATGGGGTGAGAGGAGGGAGACAGTACACCAACAACTGGATGGAGACGTGGCAAGGGGCAATGAGGCTTACAAGGAGGGGGCAGACCATCACAGGGGACTGGAGAAGGTCTTCCACGGAGGGGACAGGGTCTGGCTGTGGTCAGAAGGCCTTCCCATGGGGGGAAGGGGGAAGAAGCTGGCACCCAGAAGGCTGGGGCCCTTCAAGGTTCTGACACAGATCAACCCTGTCACCTTCAGGGGGGAAGCACCTACAGCGAGAAAGGTCCATCCCGTGGGTCACAGGTCTTTGCTCTCACACTTTAGGGAAAGCCCAAGGTTCAGAGGACGTGACACACATCCAACACAAGACGCTGACAGGAGGGAGGGGGAGGAAATCACACAAAAGACACTAGACAGAAGGGTGGAGGGAGAAGGCAGCCAAGAGGTTCCAGAAAGAAAGGAAGAGGAGGAGGTCTACAGTGCCACAGCGAGCCCGGGCTCCCGGTGGGGGGAGGGGGGGTTAAAATGTCTGATGGCCAGGCAGGGCACTCCTGCTTCCCAAAACGCGGAGGCAACCACGCACACCATGCAAGGGGAGGACCGCACACTGGAACTGCACGCTCCTTTCTCCCACAGACCCAAACCACCACACGTCAGTAGCACAGGGAACACAGAGGGGGAGGGCGATCCCAGGTGGGGAGCAGGGGAGACGCAGACCCAAGGAGCCCTCCGGGAATCGGAAGCAATTTTCCAGAGGGAGGAGGAGGATGACAACGGAAGGAACTACACGGACCAGCCACCCAGCACCGACGGGGAACAGGATTTTACACACACTACAGAGGAGGAAGACCTGTCAGGCTTCCAGCCCTCTTTACAGACATCAGACCAGGCAAACCAGGCCTCAGAAAGGGGGGGGAGCCTGGAGGGGGGGTGGATGTAAGAGAGAGGGCTTGCAGAGAGCAGCCCACTCTGCTTACTTCCATCAGATGGGAGAGCAGCAGCAAGTCTGGGAGTTCAAATCAGGAACAGGAAGGGTTAAGACGGGTCCAGGGCTCTGCAGAGTCCTGGTGGCTCAGCTCCAGGTTGGTAGCAGGGAAGCAGGGGAGGAGCTAGCTTCAGCAGGGGCTGGAAAGGAGGGAGGAGAGAGAACGGCACCTCAGGAGCCTGGTTTGGGACCACGGAGGACCCATAGAGCAAGGAGGAGGGGCGTTTGGAGTCTTAAAAGGGGGGTCAGAGCCCACGAGACGCCATTGTGGGCTTCTGCCCCATGCAGAGCAGACATGATTTGAGACATCTCACCACTGTATATAGCATGCACAATAAAACTATGAAAATCCAGAGGATGTGTGGAGTGCTTACTCGGGAGTAGCCAACACCCCATCTGTGACACCATGCTTTGACTCCTCACTTCTGTAACTCTGCATCTGATCCTTTATATATTCTTGCCAACAGTATTCACAATTGTAGCTTGTTTTTTTACACAAATATGCACATCACTTAAATTTGGGAATTTGCCCATATGCAGATTGGGCATTGGTTGCAGCCAGTGTAAACAATTATTAAAACAAACACACCCAGAACCTTTTGAACAAATGACATAATTGGTAGCTGAATAAAAACAGCTGAATTTTGGCACAATTTCTTTCATATAAAAAGACCCTCCAAAACTAATTTAACTAATATTACTATTTTCAGCTATACATAAAATATGTAGTATAGGGTTTTTATCAACAAACTGACTAAGCATTTAACCTATCTTATAATGAAAATTTAAATTGATGGTTGCAATTAGAACTTTAAGCATAGCAATGATAAAGAATAAAAGACCAAACAAACCTGATGTCTCAGAGAGCTCTTTAGGGAAAACCACATGCACACACATCGAAGGACAGGGAGCAATATTCTACTAAGCCTTAGCAGTCTGAGACAGCACCTCAAACTAATACACTGCAAACCACCGCCATGTGGTAATGCTTAAAACATATTGACAGTCTTCTAAAGCTTTTTGCCTTCTCCTGTATATATCACACCATTGATTCCCCTGCCCCCTCTTTTACTGAACAGGCATGACTTTATAAATGATGGGCATGAAATACTGTGGGAGTCAGAGTGAACATATTTCTGCTGAAGTTCAGACGTCAATGGCCCATAGGAAAAGTGGGTCAGGTGTTGTTAGCCCCTTTTCCTGTTTTTTTTGGAGTGGGGTGGGGAGGGGAGTAGGATTATGTTTAGGATGGTGGGTAGCTGGAATTCACAGGTGTAGTACTTTGCAAACTGCCCATTTCTACTTGTGCTTCATAAGTTACAGGGGGGCAGGGAACACAATTAAGCTTATTGGATGGTCATACAGCTTACTGGCTAGTCACTCCTATGTAGCCTGGCCCACACATAGGGTAGCTGTGGATGAGGATGGAATGGTCCCTTTCTTCATTGTAGCATACTAAGTGCTCCCAATGCATCCAGCCAAGTTAAGCAGTAAAATGTGGTCTAGTGGAACATTGATCTAGATTTCACAAGAACTAAATTTTTGAAGTTGTCTTAGCTTTTTCCACTTTACTTTCTCTGCCTCTTCTTCTGGTGCAGATTTTTCCATTGTTTCCTACGAGTCTGTTTTCATGAGCTCATTTTCCATTCTAAATTTTGCACAGCAAGCTCTAGGGCTTTCCCAGCTTTTATATAAAAAGGTAAAGGTAAAGGGGCCCCTGACCATCAGGTCCAGTCGTGTCCGACTCTGGGGTTGCAGCGCTCATCTCGCTCTATAGGCCGAGGGAGCCGGCGTTTGTCCGCAGACAGCTTCTGGGTCATGTGGCCAGCATGACAAAGCTGCTTCTGGCGAACCAGAGCAGCGCACGGAAACGCCGTTTACCTTCCCGCCCTATTTATCTACTTGCACTTTGATGTGCTTTCGAACTGCTAGGTGGGCAGGAGCTGGGACCAAGCAACGGGAGCTCATCCCGTTGCAGGGATTCGAACCGCCGACGTTCTGATCAGCAAGCCCTAGACTCTGTGATTTAACCCACAGCGCCACCTGGGTCCCATATATATATATATATATATATATATATATATATATATATATATATATATATATATGCATGCTGCCATTATTTTTCTCTTTCTCATCAGCCTGGGCCTATAACCCTATTGATGTGGAGGGTGGGGTGATTAATAAAATCAATCCTCCCAACTGGGAATATCCCCTCACTCACCCAGTTTAAGATATTCCAGTGTTTTTCAGCAGAGTTTCTTTTCTTTCAGCAAAGTAAGCGGCTCCCATTATGTCAAAGAAAATTGCAACACAATAACATAGTGTCCGAGAGAAACTACAACATGAGACAAGAATGTCAGTTTGTCTACCTGAACTTAACTGAACACCTGAAGGGAGGGGCCCATTTCAGAGAACAACACAAAAGCCCCGCCCACCAGATGACAGACATTCTACTAATCAAATTAGCCCCCAGTGTTTTCCTTACAGATAAATCCTAATTTTTGAAGTTGTCTTAGTGGCCACTGGGTGTCACTCTTGTTCCACAGACACACAAAAAATGAAGCTTTCTCCCCCACCATAATGAGATAAATAGACACAGTCACTCCCCAATCTTAGCAGTTCCAAATTCAGAAGCTGACATACTTTGTAGATAAATGTATAATTAAGATAAATGAGATGAGATCCAAATGAATGTATGAGGATAGTCTACAGTTAACATGGTTTGATTAAAATTCATTCAAATGTGTATCTCCACCCATGAAGTCACGTGGGTTAACTTATTTATAAACTCATAGAATCATAGATGAGTAAAGTTTGAATGAACCCCAAGGGTAATCTAGTCCAACCCCCTGCAATGCAGGAATCTCAGCTAAAGCATCCAGTGGTGGTGGATTGTCCTCAACACAGCACAACCCCCAAGTTTTAAATGACTGACTCTCTGAACAGATCCCAAAAATTGTCTAAATTGGGGAAGGGCAAGCAAGATTTTTTCCACGTCTTATTATATTTTACAGTTACAGTATTTAAATAAATGTCCTCTTGGGGGTTTTATTTCAAAACTGACTGTTATAAAACACTTGGGACGGTTTAGAAACCACTTATAAAAGAGAAACCATCTTGGCTGCGAGTTCTGAAAGATCTGCTCCCTGCCTTACAGGCCTTTGTCCACCTAGCCTAGGAAGGCTGGGCCCTGACTATAAAAGGTGGGGCTCCTAAACAGACACTTGACCTGGAGTATTGCTGGGGGGGGGTTTGCTGGGGGTGAGTGGCTTGTTGCTGTTTTTGGAATTTTTGTATGCTTATTTTGTATGTTTATTCTCATTTTATGTGGAAATTGTTCAGTTTGGTTGTGTGCTTTGTTTTTTATTTTTATTTTATACAAATAAAATGATGTATGTATGTATAAAGGCTTCAGCCTGTAACGTTGAAGTGATAATCCAGTCCAGGTTTAATTTTCAAATGCCTTGAAGAAAAAATAAATTCCACTTTTGTTTTCCTTTGATGGCAAGGAAAACAATCAAAGTTGAACATCCTCCAGGACAGTCATCAAACTTTTCAAATGTAGGACTCACCTTTAACTGCATCCTGCAACTTGGGATCCACTTTTCTTTTTTTATAACCGTATGTCGATCCTTCTTCCATTTCACCTCTTTCCCCCTAATCTTCCACTTCTTGAAATGCTTAAAAGGTGGAGATATTGCTGGTGGTGAGGCTCATCATAATTTGATTATCCAGCCTTCTTAAGTGCATTTGCTCATTTTGGGAAGTAAATTGTTTCATATGATATGACTTCTGAAAATGTCTCCTCAGTTTTTGAAGCATGGGCTCTCTTCAGATTGGAGAGTAACATCTCTCAAATCAATACTACCACACAAAGGGCTACAGTAATTCAATTTTATTATCAACTCTCTAATGTTGTGGTCTCTGGGGAGGCATCACAGTATAGAAATTAGCTGTGTTTAATTCAGAGAAAAGAGTAAAATAAAACTATATATATACCGTGTTTCTCATATTATAAGACATGTCTTATATTTATTTTTTCCTCAAAAAACCACACTATGGCTTATTTTCCAGGGATGTCTTATTTTTTTCCTCCTCCTCCTGCCGCGGCCGGCATTGCTGCTGCGCCTATCACTATGCCTTATTTTCGGGGTATGGCTTATATTCCTTGAATGCTTAAAAATCCTGCTATGGCTTATTTTATGGGTATGTCTTAAAATATGAGAAACAGGATATATATATATATATATATATATATATATATATATAATTTGTGTCGCTTATATGTATGTTTAGGGTTTAGTTGTTTAGTCGTGTCCGACTCTTTGTGACCCCATGGACCATAGCACGCCAGGCACTCCTGTCTTCCACTGCCTCCAGCAGTTTGGTCAAACTCGTGTTCGTAGCTTCGAGAACACTGTCCAACCATCTCATCCTCTGTCGTCCCCTTCTCATCTTTCCCAACATCATGGTCTTTTCCAGGGAATCTTCTCTTCTCACGAGGTGGCCAAAGTATTGGAGCCTCAGCTTCACGATCTGTCCTTCCAGTGAGCACTCAGGGCTGATTTCCTTAAGAATGGATAGGTTTGATCTTATTACAGTCCATGGGACTAAGTCTCCTCCAGCACCATAATTCAAAAGCATCAATTCTTCAGCGATCAGCCTTCTTTATGGTCCAGCTCTCACTTCCATACACCACTACTACCTTTACCTAGATGCTACCAAAGAAGAGACACATCAGCTTCTTAGGAAGATAGCCAGCTGTTGGAACTGTTCTGGCTGTTGAACTATTGAGGCCCAAATGTATTCTTACACTTAATCCCAGAATTCTGGGGCCTTTCCCTGTACTTCACTAGTATGCAGAGGGTCCCTCCCTGAAATATTAACTCTGATAAGCTTTATTGCTTGCTCATTCTTCACGAAACACAATAGTCCTCATTGATGCTATTCAGTGCTATTTTTCTAGGAAAAGAGGTGCTGGAAATCACTTCTCTTATAACAGCAATGGTGCCCACCTGAGAGGTGCCAGCACGGAGTTCCAGCAAGTTCCGGCTGGAAAAAAAAAGGCCTGGTGCTATTGAACTTGTCTCATGCACATAGCCTTCTTGCTTCAGCAGAAGCAAGGCCTAGATCAGGCATCCCTAAACTGCGGCCCTCCAGATGTTTTGGCCTACAACTCCCATGATCCCTAGTGAACAGGGCCAGTGGTCAGGGAAGATAGGAATTGTAGTCCAAAACATCTGGAGGGCCAAAGTTTGGGGATACCTGGCGTAGATGAACTATCCTTCCCCTGTGTGTGTGCCTGCTCTGCCTCTGAGGCACTGACAGGAAAAGGCAGGCCTGAACAAGCACACTGCTGCTAATATTCCTGAGGTAAAAAAGGGTGGAAAAACAGGAGAGGCCTCAGAGAACACTTCTCAGTGTCCAGCCCCATCACAGTCTTTCTTGGCATTTGTGGGATCTAGTTGTTGCTGCAGGATGGTGTTTTATGACTGCTGCAAGACAATGGACCAGGGATGGAGTGTAAACTTCCTGTACCACATGGAAACTTTGAACACACTTGTGAGTTTAGGCAGCTGAGAGGTGCTGAAACTTGGGTGGATCCCCTTTCTCTCCTAATCTCTCCCAAACCCAAAAGGAAAGAACACATCCTGTGAAGAAACAACCGTACTGAGGGAATACATACATCCAAACAATGTTGCTAACTAGCTTCTTTTGCTTTGGTGCACAGGCTGTGGTACGATTCTGACAAGCCCCATGAAGCTGCATCAGGAGTGGAAAGCAGCCTCTCCTCAGAAACATCCTTTCTTTCAGGCTTTGGGGCCTGGACACACCAAGCCACATCCTGAAAGTGTTGCTCCGTCTTGCAAATTGAATATGCTGTTGAAATTGAATTCAAACAGTGTGGCAACAGATCAGACACAAGCCATGCTAAAAGCCTGTTAACCATATAGGCTGCTAAGGGGTAATTCTTCCAGGAAATCTTTCCAGGAAGTGGTTCTTCTCATAAGTAAAGACTTCCAAACCTGGAACCACTGGAGAATGTTGCATTTCAGCTTTCTGAAGATTGTTTGTTAAAGCTCAATGTGTTTTACAAGCTAAACCTATGCAGTCATGAGTACACAACACTGCATTTTATGGAGCTTACTCCTATAACTGCAGTCATGCCACATGACCAAGGATGTGAACTCTGCCCACTCCCTCTAAATTCCACCATGCTATCTGTATAACCACCCTATTATAAGGGAGTACTATGAACAGTTCCTCTTGCTGCTCTGGAGTGGAAAGAGCTCCACTGGGCAGCTCTTTGCTCCTTCAAGTCCAATGGCCATTTAGTCATACTGGCATAGCTGCCAAGTATCCCGTATCCGCCGGGAAAACCCCTTTTTTCTTACCGTTTCCCGGCGGTCTCCCGTTTGGTGGGAAATCCCGGTATTGTCCCTTAAATTGGCTTCTGCCCGGCGGCCATTTTTCTGGTGCCGCTTTGCCCTTCTATGGGCACCAGAAAATGGCGGCGCCGGCACCGGAAGTCGCTTCCGCGCATGACCGGAAGTTGCGTGACGCGACTTCCAGTGGCGCTTTGCCCTTCTATGGGCATCAGAAAATGCCGGCGCCGGAAGTCGCTTTTACGTGTTTCCGGTCATGCGCGGAAGCGACTTCCGGCGCCGGCGCCGCCATTTTCTGGTGCCCATAGAAGGGCGAAGCGCCACCGGAAGTTGTGTCACGCAACTTCCGGTCATGCGCGCGCTGCCGATCCCGGATCTTTACGACCCGGACTTGGCAGCTATGTACTGGTGGTGCCAGAACCGAGTTCTTGCCAGCCTTCTGCCATCACTCACAAAAGGCAAGGCAAAAGAGGCGAAGAGGGAGAAATGGCAACATTTTAATGAGGCATACCCAGAATAAATTCCTGTGGCAAAGCACTGCTAACCATTTTACCCACCCAACATAAATACTTCTTAAAGAGACCAGCCTGCAGGAGCATCAGAAATCTAGGCTATCGGGACATTGACTGTGGGGCCTTCTTCCTTGCTGGGAGCACACATTTGTAGAGGGGAGAATCTAAGTCCTATACAAAAAATGTGGTCCCATCATATCAGAGAAAGTGCAAAAAGAGGCAGATACAAGCAGGTACTCTCTAGCTAGTAAGGGAGATGGTTTTGTGGAGCTCTTATTATTAGTGTCAAGCATTTTTCTAAATACATATTTAGCATTTGCTGGGGAAGCCACGTGATTTCATTGTATAATTTCTGACCGAGTGCAGCAAACTGTAGGCCATCAAGCACAATTCCTAAAACAAAGTAAGGCTTGAAGATCTAGTACTGTGTGTAATACTGTTTCCACATGATTACCTACCCACGTTAGGACATCACAAGTTTATTGTCTAATACGATTAGCAGGTTTTGGTCAATTTGATATTGTTGGGACTAAAAACAGTTTAGTTTCTTACTAACCTTGCTGTTTTTAAGTGGCACTGAAATTGTGTTTAAGTAGAATTGCCACTCTGAAACCAGTGGCTTATTTAGCACAGTACCTTGTGTCTAGGCAGCACACAATCCAGCACCATTACAAAATGGAAAAATTGGAAAAGTCACCTTAAATGTCTGACTTGTATCAGACACTGCTTTCCATAATAGAATACATAAAAGTAAGCAATCATTCCCCCATTGTCCCAAGAGAGAGTCCTGTCCTCCAGCCACATTCATACAGTGTTCACTTCTCTCTAGGACCTGCCTGTGGTTTGCCCTAAAGTGCCAACTGAGGGCCAGGATGCCAAAGAAATCTGTCAAAAACAGAGCAAAGCAGCATAGACTTCAGAAACATCTGCAAGTCAGAGCACTCTGCCCGGTCAATTAGCATTACCCTAGTCTATTAGTCTGCATAGTTGCTGCATTGTCTATATATGTAGTCTCAAAATAAACATTCTACAGCAATAATTGTCAAATGGCATGTATGATGTCAGAAAATTGCAGGAGCCGATAAACACTACAAGTAACAGATGAAGAGGCACAAGAGCCCAGGGAAGCTTTCAGCATGCTGACGTATTCCAAGTCCCCGAACGATACATAAAAACATGCCAATACCTACTCTCCTTTCTCCACAGTAGTTCACCAAGCTTTACTGTTCATGTAAAATAGATCTCTATGATTCACAAACATACAGTTCATCTGCAACCAAAGTAGCCATAAATAAAACTTTTTATTCTTTGATGTAATTTACAAGCTACCAGGTACCATGTATTTTACAATGGTCACTTTAAAATTGATGCAGTCACAGAATGGCCTAGACTGAACAGAAAGCTGTTGTTGATGAAGTGAAGGATCTTAAGACATAAGCAAAGTAATACTGTAACAGGTACGTGGCAAAAAGCAGATTTGCCGAAATAAATCAGACTTGTAATGTTGCACGAGTTCTGGCTGATAACAAAAACTGAGTGCCATGCGATTCTCAGCTTTATTGCCTGCAGTCTGGCTAATGTCTGTACAGTCCTCTTTCTTTCCTTGTGATTTATTAAAATGAAAAAGTTAAAAACTATAGCAGCAACAAGCAAACCCTGTGACAGGAAGGCAAGGGTTAAATAACTAAAAATAGTTTATACAGTGTGCTTAAGGAAGGTCTTCAGAGTTTATCTTCCGTCAGCTGGAGTTCGACTGAGTGATGACATGATTCGGGCAAATCGTTCGCACAGTTCATGGGTGGAATATGAAGGTAACTTTGGTGGGTCGTTGAAAACTTTAATTTCTGTAGAACAATCTAGCAATTTTGGCAGGAAGTCTGTCAGCTTTTCTTGCAAGTTGGCTGTAAAGAAGATGTATATATTTATATTTATCTGTTTGTAACTGGCCAAGTGACTTAAATTGTGAGTAATCTTTGCATGCAAATTTTTATATTTAAAGGTTTCCTTTCCTTCTCATAGTCCCACTTAAGAAGGAAAGGAAGCCTGCACTCTCTTAACCTTTAGCTGTTCTCTTAACCACATTTACTCTTAAACAGCAGCAACAAAAACGGCTCACTGGAACTTTAGGATTAAATTCTATGAAGAATGTGCATAGCTTTTATAGTAAAGAAGGCTCTATCTTGCAGATTTCTGAACTATGCATCTCAAAATGTGTTTAAAGATTAATAAACTGATCACAATCTAACAGCTGAACTTCTCTCTCCTTTCGTCCAACTTTTTTATTTTGTTTACTCTTCCAATATCATTCTTCCAACTGTATTAACAATACAGTACAGGCATACTAGAGATGTACCTTACTTAGATTATAACTGATATGCGGAAAGAAACTTACTCAGAGTTCCTAGTAATACATCTTATTACTGTATATGTATAAAAGTACAATTGTAAATAACATACGCTCCATTTCTTGTCCAAGGTATGAACACCATCGATTTCTCATATCTTCTACAGCAACAATATCTTTTTCCTCTGTTTCATCCACCAGTAACAACGGCAAACATGGGACAATAAGATCATTCATAATTTCCAGTCCTTTATTCACTTCTCGATCATCTCCAGATTCAAACTGTGCTGCAGCACACTCATTTAATTTCTAAGTATACCATAAAGAGAAAAATCAAACTGTTAGTGTTCATATTGTGTAATAGCTCCAAGCTACTAGTCCAAGGATTTGAGAACCAGGGGCAACCAATATAATCAAATACTTTTGCATGGAGTACTCTCTAAAATGTCATGTAACTGCTGATTTATGCAGTGGTATTTTTCTGTTAGTCTAGTTACTCCAAATGAGGTTACCTATGTGTTAGAACATGTGAAGCAATGTTTTTATATCAGCTAACAATAATGCTTGTGCAGTTTCATTCAGAGAGCCTTATTCCATCAAATATTCATGTGAACCATATGCAACTCCTATCACATATCATTTATTGGAACAGCTCCTAGAACCAAGTTCTTTTAAATCCTTGATACTTCAATTTGCATTCTGGCAGTCTTTTTCCAGAATCACAAAATAAGCCATTTGTGTCCATTCCATGATACAACTGGTTTTGCTAAGCCATATGGCACCAAGGTTGCTCACCACTGCAAATGTCACCCACTTGTTCTATGAAACAAGCTGCGCAGGATACACATTAATGTATGCTAAAGTATGATGCATAAGAATAACTAAAAGCATAGAACAGTTCTTAGCCACAGACCAGAATCTAAATATAATTATGATACTGATTAGGACTACATGTTTAAAAAAGAAATCTGCAGTTTTTCCTCAAAAAAATAAAACATTGTACACTAGCTGAATAGTGAAACAATAACAATGGCGTTGCTAAAAAGGTGTTCAATTGGATTCTACTTACTAGTAAACATTCTCTTCTATAATGGGATATCAATTCTTCATCATGACCTCTGTTTGAGCCTTTTGCTAAGAGTTCTTTGTTCTTATGGTAAGCACAGAGAAGGTACACCAAGGCATTCTTAAAACTACAATAAAAATGAATTATTATTATTATTATTATTATTATTATTATTATTATTATTAAAAAGGTACTAGAAAGGCATTTTAATGTGATTCTTGAAATCGTCTCTTAATGGCATACAATATTGTATCTAAATTCAAAAACATATCGTATCAAATCCTGTCTCAAACACCAAAAAATTAGATTGCCTACATTGCAAGAAAATATTTAGTGGGGCCAGCCCAATCCTATAGTTCTGTTAAGGCAGTAGCAGCTATGCCACAGATAAACCAGATTAATATAGAAACAATTTATTCCTGTTATGGAAATGCTTCCATGCAGACCATTCTGCTAATTGTGGAATGCATATGCATTTATAATACTTATATCTTGCTTTATGTGAGAGCCAAGAGGCACTCAAAACAACTTAAAAATAGAGTCTCAAATAAAAATCTAATTCAAATCTACTGCAGACCTGGTTGCTCACTGGAGCAAGATGGTACCAATCCGGCCTGGCTGCACTTCTGGGCCCAATTCAAAGTGCTGGTTTTGACCTTTAAAAGGCTCAGGACCACAATACCTTAAGGACCTTAAGGGTTACAGATAGATACTTTAATGTCAATAACAATATTTTGGGGAGGGGACCAGATTGTACAGATGGCACAACCGACAAAAGAATTTCCATGCCCAGTCATCCTTACACATTTGTATAATTTATCGCTTTTCAACTGTATATGGTGCCTATATAACCATTCGATTGCAAATGTACTGCAGTACTTTCTTTGTAGATTTTAAGAGGTAGATTCCCTTACTTCTTGTTCTGGAAACATTCCAATCCCACCATGAGGTACACAGTTGTATCTCTGAAGTTTCTGTACTCTTGGTGCCACCACTGCAAGTAAAAATAAATAAATAAATAAATAAATAAATAAATAAATAAATAAATAAATGTGTGCATAAGTTTTTTTTAAATGATGAAATAATAAACATCCAATTTCAGTGCTGTCAAACCATGAGTTCAAAATACTTTTTTGCCTCCTTTAGATGACCATGCCAATGAAAAAATATGGAGTAACTCTGGATATGGAGATTCAACATGTCATTAAGAACAATGCACCCTGCCTGCTGACTAATTTTCTGACTCGCCACCCCCCCACCATTTCTGCAGTCACTGCCTATTGCATGCAAGCTGCTTGCAAGTCCATTTAAAATCCAAAACTAGAAGGCCACGCTTCCCTGAAAATTCTCAGCTTCTGAGCTCAATACTTGTCACTTGCTGTTTTTTTAGGACTTACATTTAAACACACACAAATAAATTCATTTTACCTTAGGATGAGTAAGAGGAAATACTTCTGACAATACTAACCTCATAATCTTCCATTTTTACTTCATCTGGCTTTATCATTTCAATTTTGGCTCGGGCCACTTTCATTATGTTACGGCACCTTTTAAAAGGAAAAGGATGTTACTGACTTTGTAAATCCTGTTTTGCAGCCATTTCGGAGCAGGAATGTGAGAGGGAACTGCCACTCTCCAGACACCTACTTCACGAGGGCCTGCCCTCTCAGGATTGGGGTGCCTGTGAGTATGTGTTGCAAAACAACCTCTTGTATCAGTTGCAAACTGAATGGGGACTGTTTCTGTGTTCATGCAGAATGGGCAGAAAAACGGGAGGTTCGGTAAGCCTGCAATTTTTAAAAAAATTAAAAAGGCATAGCACTTCTCTTTCTTCTTCAGAGCAGGCTTCCTTGGAAGATAGTATTTTAACCTGGATCTTGCATGTCTTCTCAGGTAAGAGACCTACTGAATGACTAGATATTATTTCTGTGACTTCAATTAGGACTGGCTGATTTATTTTAGATGGCTTGGCTTTATGAACTAGCCTAATGCATTGCCTGAAAGTGCTGCTACAAAAATGGCAGGGTCACCGGGGGACTCATCTTTGATTTCATTTTTTTTGTTTTGTACTTCTTTAATTCTTCAGTTTGTTATTAATCTCATTGTAGGAGCCTTCATGCTGCAGTATTACTTGCTGTACTAGACAAAGCCAGCCTTAGAATGCATTTAAATTATCACATATACAGCATGTACTTTTCTCTGGTTTCTTCGGTGCAGACATGTTTCGCTCAAGTTTATGCCAGCAACTATCTTTAAGTGTCACAAGGTGGAGCTATAACACTTTTGCTACATATCTAGTGTTTTCTCATAGAACCGCGAGGTTTCTTTTTGAAAAGAACTCATTCTGCTTAACTGCATTTGCAGAAGGAAAGCTAAATAATTTGCACCTTATTTCCTAAAAAAAAAAAAAGCATTCTACAGAAGCTTTGCTTGAAGTATGTTGGACCAGACACACATGCATACATTACCTTTCATCAAAACTCAAATTGTGATCTGCAAACTGTTCCAGCAACGTTCTCTCAATTATTTTGTTTGGAGCCTGATTTTGGATGAAGTATACAATTGCATGATGCAAACGGTAATCACACTCAGGTGATGTTTCTTGTTGGGCAAGTTTGAGTAATCGTGCGTATTCCAATTTTATTGCCTAAACATTAAAAAATAATGACAGCCATTTTTAACAGGACAGTTTTTTAAAAATGAAAAATTTAAACTACGTTAAAAGCTCTATACAATTTAAATATCAGCACCACTAATAAGAAACAGGAATATTTAATTCCAAAGCCATGATACTCTTTTCCAATGACACTTAAAACTATCCTGGATGAAGACAGAAATAAAACTTTAAAACATCATTTCAGCAATATGGCAAAAGTGCTGCAGTAGTAAGTATCAAGCAAACATTCAGCTTCTAAAGGAAAACATAAATTATTTTAAGTGGCAAGACATTAAACAAAAGGGCTCTATCAAACTTAATGCTACTTGGAGTAGACCCATTCAAAATTAACAGGCCTTGCTTAGGATACATGCTATTTCCCCACCCTCCTTCTTTAACAATCAACAACAAAATTCACTCTCACAACAAAACCCATTAGCACAAGGCTCCATTTTCATGGTATTTAATGAATCCCAACTCTCAGTGTGAGAATGGGCAATGGCAACATTAACTTTGGGCAGAAAGTATTCAAGAGCACTGATAATAATGTCATACATTTGCGATATTTTAAAATATATTAAATCCTTCAAAATAATTCTTTTGAAGAAGACTACTGCTTATAAACAGGGCATATCACAATTTCTATATTTTCTTAGACATGTGATCCACAGAACTCAGAATGCTACTGCAATAACAGAGTATGCAGTTTATCTGACTGATGCTGTTTACTCATCACACTGCTTAGAGCTCAAACTCTGCTCCATCTAAAAATATCTCTTTCACAAGGTACCACCATGGGAGAACCAAACAGATACAACGTCAAGCGTAAGTCCTTATTAATGAAATAAAGTAACTTCTGAAATTCACATGCAATTTATTTCTTGTAAGAAAAGCACATTGTCAAAACAAGTATCAGTTCTGGCCTTTAAAAGATTTCAAAAGTGAATGGAACGTTATAGGTAGCTTTGAGATACCTATATATAACATAATTTTTGAAAGTATAAACATAAAATATATACACATATATGAGGCCTGCAGTTAATCGGAGACTTGGAATCCAAGCAAGGTTTGGCAACATCTTATTGAAAACAGAAGCAGGGGAAATGCAATATGGAAAAATACTATCCTCCTCTAAGCTATATTTCCATCTTACAGCTGTATTTCAACAGCAAGTGTGCAATGTTTAGTGCATCCCCTTTAATATACTTTAGGTCAAATGTGAGCCTGAACTTGGTAAAAAGATAGGATACATACTAAAGAGAAAGCGATTTAAATTGAGGCTGTTCACTGACTTCTTAGCCTTCTCCAATACAGTGCTCCCAGATGGTTTTGTACTACAACTACCACAGCTGATCAGACTTGTAGCCCAAAACATATGGTGAGCACAAGGTTTGGGAAGTCTGCTCTACTTTGTAGCTTCTATGGTAGAGCATCTCTAAAACAACGTGCATGGATCGGATTCTAGGGTGTTAAATTTTGCAAGGTTGTGAAAGAAAAGTTTCTCCTCTCTTCTAGCTGCTCTCCATGTCTGATTTCACACTGTTCCAGAGTCCTACTCAAACTTTCCAAAGAAGCTTTTTGAATTCACAGGCATCAGTCAGGAAGCTTTCCATCAATGAACAACTTCCTTAAGTTAACTTATCGTAGAATGTACTTAAGATCATTCCTGGGATCTTGGTTCCTTAAAAACAAATGCAATTTAAATTCTGACAAGTTATAAAGTCATAGCACAAAAATACTGATTTTGCAACGATACTGCCAACTTCTATTAGTTAGTTGTCATTCCCCTTTAATTATTGCATGTCTTAAGTAACAAAATACAGATCGTTACTTTTCCCTGATTATCAGAAAAGGTGGCAATCTAACAATACATGACAAGAAAATTATGACCTGCCGCCAAGCAATAAAGTTTAGATCCTTGACCCATTTGTCTGTAAAGCATGGTGTTGTCTAGAAAGAAAATATGAGGGTCAGGGAGCAATATTTATATCAGTTAGTAAGTGCTGAATTGGAAAATCAAAGCATTTCTTCTTCAAAAGGGAGAAGGAAGCATCTAGGTAGGGACTATGGCATACGACCATGCCCTGTTATGAACAGCATAACTTAGTTGGCATAATTGTTTCACATGGTTAAGGTAGCATTGATGTGCTAACTATGCATTATTCCTTGCAGAGAGGTTACAAGACTAGTATGGCAACCACCAAGCCTACTTTTACTTTTAAAATACCAACTGAAATAAACAGCACTTAAGTAATAAATCTTAATATGTGCAAAAAACTGGAGCAAAGTCTACTGAAGGTATTCCTTAAGTAGGGGTTGCCAACTGTAGCACTGGTATGCTACACTTTTATTAGCTTTATTGATTAAATTTATTATTAAGAATTTGTTCAAAAATATTGGATGATGCTGTGTTAATTCTTAGCCTTTTCTTTCGAGAGAACACAGTTAAATGTAGAAATAAATGAAAACTCCAGGAAAAGTACAACTTTTAATTAGAATTGAAGTAAAAAGACATTAAGAAAAGAGGAAAGTTGAAAATGTTAGGTGTACCTTAAAGAACCCTGCTTCTGGCCCACACCTGTCATAAACATTCGTGACTTTACCTATAGCCATGATAATACCTTGCATGTTCGGGGTCAGCATGACCTGTTATAGGAGATTTAACATTTATATTTTGAATGAAGAAACGTGTCAACAATGAAACTCAGTATGTGCCTTTACATACTCATGCAACTGCATGCACCCATTGCAATGGCAAGCATTTCAGCGTTGCATCTGTGGCATTCACAACATTCTTGTCCATTTCCAAGGTAGTAAATATATAACTAGTAACGCTAGATTAATAAGAAATACTTAAGGCATTTAAGAGGAAAAAAGAGCTCAAAGCTTCATGTACATGCAGACTTAGTCTCTTGAAGATGAGCTTTAGCAGATTGAGTTCATGTAAGAGATTCTAGCTTCTCCAGTAAGGTACAAAGCAGTCTATTTTCAGTTAAACATAATGACATAATTCTTATATATGGTACTGGAAGGGACATAAAGTTAAGGGAGCCTTCCTACGGTGGGAATGCAACAAAGTCTCTGTATTTTGGCATTCCATCTTTGTAGAGATCTGTGAAATTAGCATCGAATGCCTACAAAAGACAATTGAGCCAAGCCCTGTTGAACTTAAAATTTCAAGGCGAAAACCATCAACTGGACATTTACTGGTAGTGGCCAGGTTGGGAATTGCAAGATTTTGGAAGTGGCAATTCTGACAGCATGATACCAAAAGGTGTGGCAGATTGCTTTAAATGAAAAATTTACAGATAATCTAAAATGGCAAGGGATAAAAAAGAAAAGAAAAATGTCACAGACAAATTTATGGCGGAATTGTACTGTTTTACTACGCATATGAACAGCAGACTTCCTACAGCACATAAAATCTTTTCAATGGGAACTGCAGGGCTACTCCATCAGCTCTGCCGAGACCAGCTCCCAGTTTAGTTTCTCTCCCTGAACTCTTTCCATTTAAGCTGCTCATTAAAAACACTGCATAACATTTAAGAACTGGGGCGTGAATGCACTTGCTTTCTTCCCCATTTCATTTTCCTTTGTGCCATGTCTTTTAGTTTGTAGGCCCGCAAGCAGCAAATGTATTCCTTTTAACATGTGTACAGCACTAAGTAAATTCCCAATAAATTATTCACAGTAAGATCAGCTTAAACTTATAGGGCACTTCCAATCAGGGCATCCCTTTTATAAAAATCAAAGCCGTGATGGCTAACCTGTGGCCCACTGGATGTGGCTGGACTCCAACTCCCATCATCCCCAGCCAGCGTGGTCCATGATCGGGGATGAGAGATGTAGTCTTGTGACCACTGGAGGGCCACAGGGCTGCCACCAAGATTATTTTCTAAGTCTTCAGTTACTATGGAGAATCTAAACATGATGCTTAAAAACGCTCAGAACAAACGATCTTTGTCAAATTTATCTATTTCACACCGTGCAAAAACAAGAGAGAAGCAGCATCTATCAATTCTTGATGATTTGACAAATTGCAGTAAAATCAGCTGAGACTTGGGTAAGTGTTTAAGTGCGACCATGTGCAAGCATGCCAAAGACCACTCATCAGGCAGCTGTCTGCAGCACATGAAAGGTGCAGAAAAATGTGATAACGGTGAAGGTGGTACCTCATCGTCATAACCTCCCTCCTCTGACTCAATCACATAAGTCCCTACATCAGGAATCACCACCTCTACAACTTTCTGTTTAGAAGCTGTTGGATCTGGGGCACTATCAGAATTCTGTGAGGGGGGGAAATGAAAACATGACAGGGTTTAGATTGCTCTGAGAATACTAGCAAAATCTTATTTTCCTTTTTAAATATATAAATATTTTTTTAAAAAATCACTGCTCTTATAATTGCAAGTAAACAGTTTTAAACTAAAAGTTTTAAAGGCCAAGTTAAGGTTACATATACTTTATACTCATTTACATGGACAGCCTTATTACTCGGTAACTTTAGTTTTCAATGCTTTCTCTCTTCTTAGCCTGGAAACAATCAGGTGAGGTAATTTATAAATAATATTTTTTTCATTTATATACTGCTTTTCATAAAATCCCTAGTGTGTTTTACACAGCAAAACATACAGTAAAAGCAACTTAACAATTGTAATTAAAAACCCACATAATACACAACTGTAAGCAGAATACAAAATACAGTCGAGGATAAAACAAGTCAAACACCATGTAAGCCTTAAAAAAATAGAAATCATTGGGTGAAAGGGTTTCAGGGTGTTTTAAAGGATCTGGGAAACAGGTGTGTTTTAAGAGGGCACTGAAACTGATCAACTGTTGATACTTATCACATCTCCAGAGGTAGGGAATTCCATAAATGGGGTGCTATACTGGATTCAGGCTATCTCCCCACTTCCCAGACATGGGAACTGCCCCCTAATAATGCCTTCATTTTGTAGGGATTCAGTCACAGTTTAATGGCTCTCATCCAGCCCATTACTGTCTCCAAGCGCTGGTTGAGCACCCGCACAGCCACACCCAATTCAAACAGAATGGTGAGAAAGCCCCAATTCAAGCTGTAAGCTGGCAACAAAAGATGCATGAAGATTTGGCCCGATTTCCCCATATGGACATATTGCATCTTATTCTATTCCCCATAAACTTTGGACAATTGAATTCCCACTGAGTTCATGGAACAAAATCTAAAATCTAAACTGAATTATAGCCTAGGGATTAATACCCAATCCATGTAGAAAGTTTAAACAGTTTGATTATACCCTGTTTTTCTTATTACAAAGGTAGCATTCAAATGGCTGCATAAAAACATTTACAATTCAAGTCACTCATGGTCTGTAGCAGGACATGCATATACTTATTAAAAACAAGTTCCCTTGGTGAATAATGTAGCAAGCAGCAACGCTGCAGGAGCTGTCAAAATTGACCTTAGATTGCTGTACCGTAAGTTAAAACGGCCACCTCTTAAGTTCTGAAACATCAAAATGACATTACTTTTGGACTGGAGGTATCATTTGAAATGGATGTTCAGAGGTGGATGCTTGACTGAGAAAATGTCAGAAATTTGTCAGTCGAAACAACAGTATTTTTCACTGTCTCAGAAGCTTCAGGGGTCAGCAAACTTTTACAGCAGGGGGCCAGTCCACTGTCCCTCAGACCTTGTGGTAGCTTGACTTACGAAGACAATCTGTTCCGCGGTCGTCTTCGTAAGTCGAGGTTTTCGGTTGTCGAAGCGCGATTTCGTGCTACGGCGCATGCGCCGACTGCGCGCGCCGGGAGGACTTCCGGAGGCTTCGACTTCGGAAGTCGAAGCCTTCGGATGTCGAGGTATGACTGTAAAAGGACACATTCTACTCATGTAAAAACACGCTGATTCCTGGACCGTCTGCGGGCCAGATTTAGAAGGCGATTGGGCCGGATCCAGCCCCCGGGCCTTAGTTTGCCTACTCAAGTTCTTGATCATAAGAAATTGTAAATTGCTATGGCCTCAATAAATTGTAAATACAGTCATACCTCGGTTTAAGTACGCTTCAGTTTGAGTACTTTCAGTTTAAGTACTCTGGAACGAATTAATCCACTTCAGTTTAAGTCTGGAACGAATTAATCCACTTTCTATTACTTTCAGTGGGAAAGTTCGCTTCAGGTTAAGTACAGACTTCCAGAACCAATTATGTACTTAAACCAAGGTACCACTGTACACTTAAAGTATGAGAGCATGAAAAATGTAACAGGGAAATAAATGGTTTACTGCTAAGCAAGAAAGTATTCTGTTAAAAAGTAATGAATTATACTGCAAGTCAAATAAAATTAGGATGTAACTTGGATACATAAGGCAATTTCTTGTTTTTCCAGAAAGTGGAACAAATATTTTGACGACACTTAAAAGTTATTAATGTGTAACAGTTTTCCTTGATATCACCACAGGTTTCCTTCTGGAAAAGTAGTTTGCATAGGCTTCTGCAGATAAAGCACTTATCTCCTGAAATGGAACACTCTTTCAACACAGAACATATAAGGGATGGACACCATGGTGCAATATGCACAATGTATCACAACACTGAACCTTTTCGGACAGAAAAGTGAACACAAAGACCTTAACTAAATCCTAATTGTTAGACAAATGGGTACAGGAGTACAGTCTTATTTAACAAAGTTTCTCTATGACTTGATTGTAAATAAAACTGCTAAGCAGTTTACCAAAGTCAGGTATAAATCTTATAAATCTTTCACATATAAAGGAGGCAGATATTTTGCCTTTCTTACCAAATGCATAATAGCTTCAGGATTCTTATCCTCTTGTTCAGTGAATGCTTTTGTGATTGCTCGTACAGAATCTTCTTTCAATTGCTTTGAGACATCAGTTCGTGAGGGTTGTTCCAAATATTCAGGTTCTTCTCCTTGAGTGGTGGGAAGGGGGAGGTAAATATTTTGTGTTATAAATACATGCACAATATATCACAATGTTACAATTAGGTACAATGTTGCTTAAGTCCACTCTTTTCTGATTAGGCTAAGTTTACTGCTTTCAATAGGTCAATACTAACTATACGATTAACTGTATTGCAAACTTGACAAAAACGATAAGGAATGATATCCTACATTAATGTTATCAGCATGATGTTTACCTCTCACAACAGAAGCTTAAGCAGCTACTGAGAAGAGGCGATAAACAGCAGCAATGCATCTTGATAACTGCGGGCAACTTCTAGAACTGTTTAGGACTCTTCCGCTAGACATTCTTTGTTTAACATGTTTAACATGTTTATGTATGCTCTCACTCTCTGATTCTACTTGCTGGGAGGAGAAAGGGAAGTGTACATTTAAATTAGCTTTTAAATTTACCAACCTTATGAGAGGTTTTTAAGCTCCTTAAAGGTGTGTGAGAAGGGTGTTTCTTGCTAAATAATTAAATGCCTTTATCTACATTTGTCTGTTTGGTCGTGGTCCAACTGATGTGTCTGCTTTCATTCCATCTACAGGTTTGGGGAGTTGCTGGTGGCTTATGAGCTGTAGTCCCTTTGCAGGTCTTGAATAATCAGTCATTTAACCCCCTAACAGAAGATAAAGCCTTACAGAAGCTGCTTTCTTTACTGACCTGGGATAGTGGAAGGCATAGGCACCCCGGGTGTTGGGGATGTTAATGTTTTGTCCTGTTGTGCTTTCACAGCAATCTGTGCGTCCCAATCTTCCAGCTCTTTTTCAAAACGCTTATTGTCTTCTTTGACATAATCTCTTAGATCAGGAGGTAACATATCCATTCCAACAACCATAAGCCCTGTTTCCTTGTTGAATTCCTCTGTAACAGCATATGATGTGTTTCATGCATCAAATAAAACCATGAAAGCATGCACAAATTATTTTACAAAACATTTAAAACCAAGTATTTCAATCAGTTTCACAAAGGAGTTAGCTCAGGATCTTTAGTAAAATAAGTTTCAGCTCTTTGTTTAAAAACTGGGAGGAGGGCACTAAAAAGTTGTATCATTGTACCTTTTACAGCAATGCAACTGAGCTATCATTTATTTTCCTGTATCTGAAGAAGTGTGCATGCACACGAAAGCTCATACCAAAATAAAAACTTAGTTGGTCTTTAAGGTGCTACTGAAGGAATTTTTTTTATTTTACTTCGACCCAGACCAACACGGCTACCTACCTGTAACCATTTATTTTCATGCTATTAGTTAGGTGAGAGATCCAACCCTGTATTTACTGGCATGTAAAACAGCAAGAGGAAAAACCATCTGGCAGGAAATGGGGTACTTAAGTTTCCTACTGCAGTCCCCTATTCCCTGTGCCCCCCTTCACCTTCTCCTCTGCAACCTGATTTTCTCCAGCTACTTTTATCCCAGCTGATGGTTCTTAGGTTTATCTGCCGGTCAGGTGGATAAAAGTGGTGGGAAGTTTCCAACACCCCTCCTCATCCACCACTAAAAATCCATTGCCACTTCCTTTGGTATTTACTTTATAGTAGGCCTGTTGAAACTCAATAAGTGAAATTCCAACCCAACCAACTAATTACATGTATGTGTCCAATTTGCAAAGCAAAGTGCCTTGTGGGTGTCACACCTCCTTAGGTGTAAGGAACAACTAAAGTCACTGAACATATTCAACCAAACTCAAATTCTGCATTTCATATCACCGTACTATTACCTTGTATCAAAAATGGTTCTTTATCATTTATATACATTAAGCAGTAAGCACTTGCATTCCGGTATCCGCCAAATGAGTCACGTTCAAGCTCTTCCCAAGTAGACTTTGTAACAGAAATATCATTGTACTTCATCCACCTCCTTTGGTAAGTGTCATAGATATATGCCCAGTAGTGTCCTGCATTAGCCTGTCCTTCATGAACTAATACTGCATGTAACCGATACGGAACCTAAGTAAAATAAAATCAACAGGAAATAGGGAAGTTAGGTCACAATAATTAGCAAAAAGGATGAAAAATAAAAAATAGACAGGAATAAGGATTTAATCGGAGACTTATCAAACAGAAAAACAAAGCTTGTGTAAAAATGGTTTCTTCTCATCAATTCCATAAAGTACTTTGCATCCAACTTTGCCTGCTCACTTCTACCTGCTCTGGATTAAAGGAAATACGAGAGGCTAGTCTCTTCCAGTGTCATTCTGAACTTTGTCACAGTTTAGCAGAAACGTTTCCACATTCACAGCTACTCAAGTAGTTCTCTTAAGTATGCATAGGACTGCAGCCCCAAACTATCACTTTAAAATTCTGCATTTGAGTATACAAATTATAAAGTATGTACAGGACGTTACAGGAAAGCAAGTTGTTCAAGTTTGAGCTGCAGTTACGCTCAACTGAAAAGAAGTTTAACATGGGTCAACTAAAATGTGTGAATGCATTAACTTGCTCCCCACTTCCAAAAATTGCAAGCTTTGTAGGTCTCAAGTTCTCCCTGTTATGCTTTCTGTATCTAAAATAGCCAATTTCAAGGGGAAAGTAAAGAAAAAGTTTGGGCATGACAGTGATTCAAAGGAACTGAAACAGATTGCTGATCTTCTGCTTCAAGACAACTGTTGTGATCTACCTAAAACAAGGGTGAAGAAGCAATTTAGACTACAAAGCAAAAGGGCTGTGTGAAATACAGTTCCTGTTCAATGCATCTTCACTGGCTAGTCCAGTTTACACATGGCTCCAGCATGCAGGTTGTGTGCTCAACAGAGAAAAGTTTCAAGTCTCAGGCTTATGTATACAACTTTTCATGTTAACCGATCATAAGAGAGTAGATCCTGTCTAATGATGAAAAAGCATGAATCGATACAACTTGTCTAGGCATTTTCATATCTGGGATTGCAGAAGTTGGTAAAAACCTTAGAAAAAACTTTGAATAATAATAATAATAATAATAATAATAATAATAATAATAATAATAGTAATAATTTATATCCTGCCCTCCCCAGCCAGAACTGGGCTCAGGCAGCTAACATGAAAATATAAAATTCAGCAATTGATTGAAATACAGCTTAAAATTGGATTAAAATCAAAATAAGATCAGATGGCTACCCACAAATTATAACTATAACTATAGGGGTTGGGAACCTTAAATACTCACCAGGCTCAGCTATTTGTATGAGTCGGTGAGAAGAGTTAAAGAGGCCACTTATATGCAGGGTCTTATAAAAGGAGAGGGGTCAGACTGAGCCCTGACCAAAGGCCTGGTGGAACAGCTCCGTCTTGCAGGCCCTGCGGAAAGATGTGAAGTCCCGCAGGGCCCTGGTCTCTTGCGACAGAGCGTTCCACCAGGCTGGGGCCAGGGCCAAAAAGGCCCCGGCACTGGTCGAGGCCAGTCTAAAATCCTTGAGGCCTGGGACCTCCAAGATGTTATATACTGTAGTACAAAGGTGGCTGAGAACCTGGTGTAAACTCTCATAAAATTCACAATTGGTCAGTATTATTGCAGTATTCTCTTTCATATGGAAATGATACTTACTTGCACCATTGATTTGTCAGTGTACATTAACTCAATTGTCCGCTGTATTCTAGCTATGCTTTCTTGCAAATCTAAGATGAAAGGAAAATGAAGTCATTCCCTCCAATATTAAAATTCACATTTCTACAGATAAACACCATTATTCCACTACTGGCTACCACTACTACTAATAAAATTAATATTTCATCTCTCCATCCGTAGGAGGCCCAGAGAAGAATTTACATGCCAAATAATTATGAATCATCACTTCCTCCTGCATTTTAAAAGAAATTTTAATTCATTCAGGTACTTACCATGAAATATATTCTCTCCCTCTTGAGAGCTTTGCCCAAATCTCCCAACAACGTCAAACATCCCACATATAAAAATGTGATCTACTGGTTAGAGCTTTACAGATCACCCATAAATAAGACTTAGATGGACAGTGGTTTACCTGGCAACCAATTGTGCAGTACAGACTGCATAGCTTAAACATAAAAACTGCTTCCATGTAATCAAAACTACCTATACTTTGCCAAGTACCAAGTCAGAAGAAAAAAAACAGAAAATTGCTGGATATTACAGCCACTGCCAGCAAATTTTGCCTGCCTTGGCAAGCAACCCAAATGACACTTGCCAACTCTATCCCTTTTCAGAGACGGGAGGAGTAGAATGTTACATTCAATATAATTGTTGTTTAGTTGTGTCCGACTCTTTGTGACCCCATGGACCATAGCACGCCAGGCACTCCTGTCTTCCACTACCTCCCGAGCTTGGTCAAGCTCATGTTCGTAGCTTCGAGAACACTGTTCAATATAATACTGAGCATCAACTAGACTATGGGGCTTAAGCTCAAGCCCCTGTCATGCTCTAGGATAGACAGGGGAGAGCAATGGCTCCGGCCTGCCAACCTGAGCTTCTCTAAAGCAAGTGCTTTGGATAAGGCATCATCTAAGCTCCAGAAAAGAATGAAGACCGTGGTAATCCCTTGGCCTTGGCCGAACTTCCCAGCCAGTACCTCTAGTGTCATTTTCTACTTCCGTCCTCCAACGATGTAAACATCCCTCAAGGACTGAAAGCTCTTCTTCAGTTATGTGTCTTGGTGCTGGGTGCATTGGCAGGTCTGGTGGAATCCGAGATTGCGTGAATGGCTTGTGTATTACCGACCGCTGTGCAGGCGATGTGCTTTGTGTATCTGTAGAAGGCCCCTGTTGTTCTGTTGTGCTACATTTGTTGCAAAATAAAACAGTCAATCTAAGCAACTGAATCAATATATTATCTCAAAAGATACTACACACTGACAAAAGGCCTCTGGATTCTGAAATTAATGCAGTTCCAAGCCATCTTTAAAAGATGTCCCTCGCAGAACACAATGTCTGAAATCCGACAGAAAATCTGGGTGTATGAACACAATAACTTATACATTTTGTTCTCCCATACCCGCAATTATGCCTATAAGGCAGACTACCACATAAACTCCTCAAGAGTAAGTAGTATGTGGGACTTGGGACCCCTCCTAGTCTTCAGAGCTTTTTTTTAATCAAACCTCATGTCTCATCGATTGTACCAATGTCTTTTATTTTTCACTAATGAACTATTTTCTGGAATACATGTTAATACCGTAAATACATTCTTCTTAAATAGCATTTAAGATATAAGGCAAATAACAAAACCAGTGTAAAGCCACCTCATTTGTACACAATTAAGTTGCTTAAAGTGAGATTCTAGGTATCTCACATGGCTTTGTGATACAAAGCTATGCAAACCACAGAGTATTTTCCCAAATGGCTCCACACAAGGTCTAAAGGTACATGCAGTCAGCATCACCTGGAGAAACTAAGCAGGTTTGGGTCTGGCCAGTGCCTGGATAGGTGACTGCATGGAACTACATGGGTTTCATGACAGATGAGATGTAAAATTTAAATGTAGGAGCATAAATAAATAATTTCAAGTATTTTTTAAAAAAATAGTTATTTGGTCATTAATTGATTAATTAACTGCAGCTAAGGAAATCATAATTAGAAAGACTGAACACATGTGATGCATTTTTTACCTTGGTATTGCCTGTGTCGACAAAGTACCACTAGGGAGAGCACTAGCATTAAGATCCTCAATAGGAGACGTACAAACCGGCTTACTTGATGCAAACTCCAGAGCATACTGTAGGACATCTACCAGGGGAAATCTCTTAGGACCGGAACCGTAGCTTAAATATCTGCCAAAACATATTAATACCCTCATTACATGCTCAAATATCTCCAAAACACATGCTTCATATTCTACACTGACAGTGTGACCGTAGGAAATGTCTAAGTTATTTCATCTGCTATGGATGACTTGCAGCTTGCACAGGGTTAGGTTCTGCGCACTGTGCATAAAGCTGAAATTGCATATAGCTAGAATGTCCCCAGAATCACCTCTTTGTGACTATTACTACCTTTCTGGAGCTGGCTGGCCTAGCGGGCGTTGTGCCACACACAGGATGGAGAGGTTCAAAGCTCTTTCTGTGAGGGAGAACCCTGGTGCGAAAAGAGCTTTTAGGCTCTCTGCCTGAGTCTAATTTGGGTGATTGTGTGCTGGCCAGCCACCAAGTGTATATAGTGTTTTGAGAGTCATTCTGGCTGATTTTTATGCCAGTAAACTCTTCTGACTACCATGGTTGCAATAGGCCTGGACCACTTGGAAGTCAGTGCACACAAATACCTATGCATCCCATAAAATGTTGAGACAGATTGGACAGTGATCTGATTGGGTATAACGCAGTTTCCTGTGGTTTCACTGCTATGGGGAAAAACCAATTTCAATAAAAGACCACTTTACCTACTTATGACTCTAGAAAAAAGGAGAATAAAATAAAGGCAAAATGAAAGAAATTCTGGGGAAATAATAATATAAGGGCAAAACAGGTTCCAATTTGTACATCTGAAATGTATCATGACTATTAATTACCAGAATTTAAAAAAAATATTACCGTTCTAGTCTCTGCTGCAATATTGTGAGGTATTCTTTAAGTCTTTTTATTTCTTCCCTCTTTATTCGTGTAATTTCTCTGTTTTTGTGCATATATCTGTCAACAGAGAACAAATTTCTCAGTGTTACATTTCAGTAACAGGAGCACATAGCACCTGAACACTTTCTTGTAATAATTTAACAATATTTTGATATTACAGACTTTCATAGAAAGATATTCAAGACTGTTTTCTTGTTGCCTGAATAACAGGTGAGTACATCAATTGGCTACTGATCATAAAAAAAGTTATGTACACATACAGTATATATTTCTAAACTATTTTCCATTGTTAGATTCTAACTTAATTGTCTAGAACTGTTATCAGAAAGTGAATTAAAAAAAAAACTTTAGGAAGCTTCCTCTTTCCCCTGGTATTAGGAATGTTACCAGAAGCTGCAATCCTATTCACACTGACCTGGGAGTAAACCTTATTGTACTCATTGTGGCTTATTTCCAAGCACCTATGCAGAGAATTGTGCTATGACCAACCGTTCTATTATATCCTGAAGGTTCAAGATAGCTAACAATACTGCTTAATTCTACCAAGTGTAGAGAGATGCAGAGTAGACAAAAGGGTCAGAACCATCATCCGCCTGTCATCATCTACTATACCTTATCTGAAGAAGATATCACAACTATTTCTGACGTGCACATTCTGGGTGAGCCTCGAGGCCAGTGGACATAATGGGTCTTTCCCTGTCTCTCCCCATTCTCTGATGCCCTTTGCATCAGATGTTTTCTGGAATGTGTCCCAACCCTCTGGGGAAGGCAAGGTCTAAAGGAGGTAGAAAGGAAGGGGAAGTCCCACCGTGTCTGCTTGTGTGACGCGGAGTCTTGCCCTGAGACTCACCCTGAGCATAGTTAAGTCTGTTAGGCAAGCCAGATGCCACAATTTGGTATCACCAACCTCTATCTCGAGCATCAGCTTCCTGTACCTTAAATCTATTTGTTTCTCTGAGACACACAGCTTGCACTGAAGTGAATCAGAAAGTTTTATGAATTCAAGTCCAAGAACGATATTAACAGTGCAAGCAATGTAATTAGAAGCCACAGCAGATGGAGGATGAACATATTTGTATTAATGGCAACATATTTACAATATTCATCTATTTGCAGATGAAGAAATATATTACTGCCATTAAAAAAACTTGTTATAAAAACATTTAATGCCATATTTGAGAACAAAATATGAGTTAAAGCTCACTCAGGAAAGGAAAACAATATAAACATTTTCACCTCACTGATATTCAGCCTTATTTATTTATTATTGCACTTACAAAAGTCTGAAAGCAGTTGCTTTGGTTGACATATACAGTGTAACCCTATGGACCAATTATCTGCAGGAAGCTCCGCTGGTCACAATAGGATTTAGTTTTGACAAAACATGTATAGGATTGACTTCTATCATTTCCACATTAAAGGTAAAGGTAAAGGACCCCTGACGGTTAAATCCAGTTGTGAACGACTCTGGGGTTGCGGCGCTCATCTCACTTTACTGGCCGAGGGAGCCGATGTTTGTCTGCAGACAGTTTTTCCAGGTCATGTGGCCAGCATGACTAAGCTGCTTCTGGCGAAACCAGAATAGCACACAGAAACACCATTTACTTTCCCGCCAGAGTGCTACCTATTTATCTACTTGCACTTTGACATGCTTTTGAACTGCTAGGTTGGCAGGAGTTGGGACTGAACAATGGCAGCTCACCCCTTCGCAGGGATTTGAACCACCAACCTTCCGATCGGCAAGCCCAAGGTTTAGACCACAGTGCCACCAGTGTCATTTCCACATGGGGAGCTGAAAAACTTTTCACTGTGTAAAAACTAAAAAGTTAACATGTCAGATAATTGACTGCTACTACCTACACTCGGACAATAATTATAGTCCATTATCTTTTGCAATATACTATTACACAAGCTTCTGTACCTGTCTAGGTATAGAACTTGAGGGAATTCTAATTTGTTGTGTATCTTTTCTGGTCTTCCCAAAGCCTGGTTGAATTCAAATCTTGAAAGCTCAAAGGTTAAGACAGGAGGAAGTTCAGTAAACCAGTGCTGAGAAAAAAACAAAACACAAAAAGCGTGAATTGTTAAGGAATATGCCTTTCGACTCTAATCATTCAAGTGGGGGGGAAAGGTATTTTAGGGAATAAATCAAAGTAAACTTTCCACGGTGCATCTTTTACAGTTGTATATCTAAAAAATAAATAAAATATTTGCTTTAGGTCAAACCAGGAATATATATTATCAGGTTCCAGTACTCTATAATGCCAAGAGGTCTGTTCAGCATGTGCTGAAAACAATGCAACTCTGGGGGATCAAAAAGATATATAGAAATTGAAACCACACAAGTTTAGTTACATTAAGGCTCGTGCACCCACTACATCAACCACTGAGACAAACACGCTGCTGTTAGGCTTTCTTCTAAAATAGTCTTTGTCTTTCTCACCTTCTTCAAGCTAAGTATTTTTTTTGGGCTCACTTTATAAGCATTGTAATAGTGCTATCACTACATTCGCATTTAATTAAATGTTTTGCTTTGATTTAAAATCTGATGGCATCTTGCATTTGCTGGTAATTGGTAACCGTACAGCAATGTATTCCAACATCATAATTACTTTCTTTCTTAAGTTTATTTACTACCACTGATAATTCTGTGAACTAAGATGTAGTGCAAAAAATTAAGTTGATTAAAATCCAAAAATAGCTTACTTTCCTATATGAAAATTTGGAAAAGCATTGCACACTATCTTTGCTTTATTCATGTATTTAATCCAAACTACTGACCTTGGCATATAATAATCAAAATGTGTCAGATGCATATAATTTTGTAGTGTCTGCTTTTCTAGAAAATGAACAGATCTGTTCTCTTTATTCCAACTCACTAGGCTGAACTTTGCATTGAGAAACTCTTTGGGAAAGATGTTATCCTAGAACCTTAGAGAAGATCAGGACAAAAAATAAAAAATGAAAAACACAAAATGTTATCTACAAAGAAAGCCCAATAGTTCTGGAAAGATTTCTAGACATACCTGAGAAATTACCTCCTATTCAGAAGGAAAACTCATTTTATAAAACTGATTCGCACATCTTCTCCAAGTAGGAAAGCTTTTTAAGTATAAGGTTGACTGAGAAGATACAATTATTATTATGTTTAGCTTCCTCCATTCCATTTTAAAATGCCTAAATTTGGTTTGTAGCAGAGAATTGTATCTTCTAAAACTTAAAAGTCAAGTGGAAGAGATGTTTCTTCATCTGAATACATTCAAAGGTGTGAAATCTTTACCCAAACTTTCCTTGCTGACACAAATTCTAAAATTTTAGAATGTTTAGGCCCATATATTAATAGGACATAAATTCACCATCTGCAAAGCATAAATGTATGAACACCCCTAGATAGCCAGTGATCCAGTCCAAGTGGACATTTCTGTTACGCAATAGAAATGTTTACTCTCATAACCTATTTCTACCAGGGCAATATGGAATTTTTGTGGTATAAGAACCACTACCTGAAGATGACATTCTAAGTCCATAGTAAAGAATAAGCTTACCTCCTGGATAGGAGATATATTGCATAATTTAATTGTCATAGTTTGATGCAATGAATCACTCAAGCATAAAGTTTACTGGGTTGCCAAGAGCAAGCATAATCTAAATCCAGATCACCTTTCCAGTTCTGTGGCAAAAGATAAACTGTAGAACCAGTTGGAATGTACTAATTTAGATCAACTCATTTATTGAAATAATTCAAATGCTTCCAGCCAAACATTTCCTTTCTTGAGCTACCATCTCTAAATATTTTCCAAACTGGTGGTTATCCAAAAAAATATCTGAGATGAAACTGGGCAAGTCTTACCAGCGTAAATAAATGACCTGCCAAAATGATTTGCATTTGTGCCATCATTTTTGCCATTTTAAACTAGGTCAGCTTCATGGAAACGGTTACCAATATCTCTAGAAGTCTAAGCATATCACTCACCTCCTGGCCGGACTTCCCAGAATTTTCTGAGTGCAAGGATTCAATTTCCCCTTCTATCATGGCAGCTTCTAGGCACTCATGTAGATCTTTGAAGCCATTAACCTGAAGTGGGTACTGGCCAAACATCTCTGTATTTTCAAATTTCTTCCCTTATCAGAAGAGGGAGGAGTTAAGATTTCAACAACAAACATTTATCATCATATACACTATGAAGATGCATTTTATTTCATAGCAGCTCTTAGATAAAGCTGATTATAAAACTAACTCACTTATCTGCATGCTATGTGAAATGTCTGTTGTGAGCTATGCAGCAGAAGGTTATGCTCTGGAGAGTGGAAAAGCAAGACGGAAAACCTCCTTTTCATCCCCCTAAAACGTCCCAATACTGTGCAGAGAGGAGCAGAGCATTTAAGCCTTACAGCACACCTCCCCTCAACCCTAATCACTCCCCACTTTTTCCAGGTTACTTACTCCAAGTGGTATGGGGCTGAGCAGGCCAATTTCCTCTTCCCCGACTCCAGTCCCCCACCCGCAGCAGTCCACTATTGTTACATCATGAAGCCCCTTATATGGGAGGACTTCCCCACTGATCTCAAGTGGCAAGGGTAGCTCTGGAGGTATGGGAAGATGTTGGCAGAACTACCCAGCACTCATACTAAGCCTGATGCCTTGTAAACAGATGCACCACCTTTTAGCTTTCAGTTTCAACTAGATACTGCCAAACAAAATTCTGCTGCACTTACACACCATTATCTGGAGTATTTATAATGTTTTCCCTAGATTTTCACTTCACAGCTTCTACACACAGAGAGACTTGTATGCACTATTTTTGTTCATCATTAACATTTTGATTAGAGAGAAGATAAGCCGCCCAGAGTGGCTGGGGAAACCCAGCCAGTTGGGTGGGGTAGGAATAAATTATTATTATTATTATTATTATTAAGACTGTTCCCACTCAAGAGCAGTACCTTCAAGAACTCCAACTGCTAGAAACCGCCCATAAAACAGCTCTACCATCGGGTTCTTTGGCTTTTCTCCATCCCTAAAAATACAATGATTAAAATAAACACACACACTGGAATTACAAGAGTAATCTGCTTCAAGAAAATGTTAAGTCTGCATTCAACAGAGCCAACATTTATTTTATTGACCTTATTGATCTAGTCATATGCTTTTAAAAGCACCAGGAGAATCTGAGGTGTTTTTGTTTTGTTTTTTTTACAAAAAATATTGTTATTAATTTATTTGATGTGTATCCCGATTTTTCAAGCAGAGTCCACAAAGTGGCTGATATTAATATATTACAACAGTTTCACTACAGATATTGCACTTCAAGCAAGCAAAAAGCCAAAATGTACACATGGAGGATGCACAGTTCCTCTAAACACAGGGAAGCAGAACAAGGGACACTGCCAAGCTGACCCAGGGGCTGGTGGGTGTTGGTTCTTTCCCCATCTCCTTCCTTTACCCCCAGCTCTGTCACAGGGCAGTTCTTTACCACATGGATGACATCGGGAGGGTGCAAAAGGAAAATAGATGATGTCATCTTTGCTTGCCTTCCTCTCTCTTTCACTTGATATTACATGGCTGCTGTAATCACATTTAATCAGTACTGCCACTACTGTATTGGAAATGATTTTTATTTATTTTTCTAAGAATAAATGAGAAGCACATTTAGATTCCTGAGGGTGAAATTTTGAGCAAAGTCCTTCTACTCCAAGTAACAAAATTTGTCCTACAGGAAATCAGAAGACACTGCTGGTTTCTTTAAATGTCTACTTACTGTTCCTCTTCAGCTTTTATTTGGAAGGCATCCTCTAACCAGTCTAATAACTTGTGTGTGAATTCACTGACATCTTGCTGTTGAGAGAGCAAATGAATGCACATTCAAATCTAGTAGTCAAGAAAATATTCTATTCATCAGCTATGATACTTGTAGATATTAAGTCTCCTATGGCTAATATAATGGGAAGCTCAATGTATTGTGTGAACTGCTGTGCAAACACAGGACAGGAGTGGGTTAAAATACCTTCCAAAGGGCTTTTGACTATTATGCAGTATTAAAGTAGTTGGTATTTTCCCATACTAACTTACTTTTCAACAGCTTATTGATTTTTATTTTTATTTTTGTAAACTGTTGTGATTTACAATCAAGTGGTATGTAAAATTTTGTTAAATAAATGAATGAATTGTAAAGGGTAGCAATCAGCATTGAGATTATTTTTACAAATCAAGCGATACATACATTTTCTTAAATAAATGAATATATAAATAAAATAGTCCTACTCAGAGTATGCCCATTTAAGTTAATGGAAATGGCAAATTTAGCTTCATTCATTTCAATGGGTCTACTCTGTAGGTTTGGTTGAATATAGCCCGAAGAATCGGATTCAATTCCACTACTACGGTATATTGCAAACCGATATTTTGCTTTACAAATTTAGCTCTGTAGGCAGAAATAATAGCCTGCTGCAACCATTATTGACTTCTCAATCTTCTGTAGGGCTGTGTCTATTAAGAGTGAAACCACAGCAGCTTCAGTGAATAGCAAACACAGTGCCAGTCCTTCAAATGCACTTATAGCAAGGCAAGATGGTTTCTGTTACCTATTTCCTAGAGATTCCATTATTCCAATATAACCCAAGATAAATACCAATTTATATAAATAAGGGACTTCAGCAGTTGAATAACTGAACTTCTAACCTTGGTACAGATGTGCATCCAGCAATAAAATGTTATTTGGTTTTAAAATGTTATGCTTACTATTTAAAAACACCAGAACATAAAATTAAAAAGTGTATATGAAGTCCAGGATGCATTAATAGGCGCAAAGACTGTGCAATTATCAGAATACTGCATAATATTTGATCACGGCAGGTTAAGTGTGGTTTGTCTCATAGGGAAGTAGCAGAAATTGCAACGCCATGTTTGTATGCTTGGTTCAACTATAATTTATATGGTTATTTCTATTCAAAATAAGAAAGAATATTAATATTACCTGCTGAGAGTCATTAGATTTGAACGCATCTTTAAGGATTTCCACAGCTCTTGATGGATCAACATATTTTCTTTTTGAGCCAAAAAGAAGTGCAAATAAGTATCTTAGCTCACGCATAAAAGGCAAATTTCTATTTTCCTGTGTACAAAATAAACAAACAGTTATGAGGTTGGTTTTTTTTAATACTTTATATTGCCACATTATAATTTCTAGATTACTGCTGCATAAATAAACTACCAAGAATGCTTTTCTGCAATACTAATCATAACCTTGTCTCTCAAAAAATGACTAAACATATTCAGGGGGGTGGGGTGGGGAGGGGTGAAACAGCTCAATGAATGACTCCTACTACCACAAATCCAATAACAGTTGTACCGTTTTAAGACAGGAAAAATATTTCTTATTTCCCTGCCTCAATTCCATTCCACAGAAAGGGGACTGATGGCCTAGATAAACCAAGACACCAGTTATACTAGTGTCAAATGATAAATTACGGTATAAGTTCTAGTCCTCTGCCATGAGGCAAATCCCTTTCTTCCCTTTCACTATCCCAGGATTCCCATGCATTAAATAGGTAACAGTTACACAGATATCGATATCTTAAACCCCTGTAAAGGTGACCAATTATCTGCACAGCATGGCACCACAAGTCACCAGAAGTGATGGAAATGGGAATGAAGACTTCTCTCAACCCTTGAAGCTCAATTCTATTATCTGCAGCTGGTGTCCAAAGCTAGTTTTACTTGCTTGTCTTTAAATGCAAAGTAAAATCCACTTTGCTGAAAGTCTGCAGCAATTTCAAGAACTTAGATGCCTCTCTGCAGGCCTTAGAATGTAAAAAAAACACCCCTGCCTCCTTCCCTACAGACGTCTTGGGCATTAAGATTGGCAGGGGGTAGTCCTCAGAAGTTCAGGAGGTGGCAGCCTGGGAGAGGGTATTCTCTATGGCAGTCCCTAAGGGGTTGAATTTCCTCCCCACAGATGTGCATCAGGCATCTTCATTATGCTGTCTTTGTTGTATGCTGAAGATGTACTCCTTTATGCTGGCCTTTGACAACCAGGATAATAATAGATTAGGTCCCACCATATTCTCATGGCTGCAATTTTTTAAAACTGATTTCAGTAATGCATTTTTGAATTGTTGCAAACCACACTGAGATCTCAGTTAATGGCAGGTAAGAAAACTAATAAATAATAGTTTCCATCGCATGCAGCAGAACCTTAGTGCTAATGTTGTACACTGATGAATATGACCCTTTCCACACAATTCTTTCAATACCACATCTGAATTTTTCCAAACTGGGGCAAAACGCAGTGGGGTATTATGCATTAGGAAAAGCATTATGCTAGTCTATTCGTAATGCATATTTCTACTTATACCTTTTGGTTTCGGGGCAGATCATGAGCGCCGGCAGGAGGACTATAATTCAAGACTAGCCTTCGGAATTCCAGCAGATTAAATAACGACTGAAAAAGAAAAGGCATTTTATATAACCTTTTAAAATTGCAGATCATTTAATGTGTTTGGTATTTACACTTTAACATACTTAAAAATACAGCAGAAGTACAGAACTGGTTTGTGGGTTGTAGCCCATATGGAGTGCCTTGTATGCTTTTTGCTTTATTCTGAAAAGCTTTGTGGAGAAACCGTATTTTCTGAGTTTTTTTTTCCTCTTAAAAGGAATGGATGAAGGTATTTAAAATGTGGAGTGTAAATGGTTCATTGTACAGTATAAACAATACATGCTTTCTCTGGGAACTGTAAGATAGCCAGTATAAGAATGTGCAGGTTGCTGACAAGAGTTAACCAACAGTAGAGATTTTTACTTGTCCAGTTAGAGATCCTGCCTCACCCCCCTGTTGCAGTTCAGCTGTGGACATAGGAATCCTACCCATATTTTAAAAGATAGTTGGAGGGCACTCCAAATGCAGCTTCAACATACCCTCTGGTCATATACTATGCTTAACAATCCCCATATGCCCAAGCTCTTCGGAATATTTAACATATCAAACCTTAAGCTGAACACATTTATACAAGCTCCCAGCTTTTCAAAACTAATTTCAAATTGTCTCACTGTTCTGGTTTGAGATTGCTGCTTTCTGCCAAGTCTACACTGACATCAAGTGCCATGGTAACAAGCTATACATAAAAACCTTTGCGAATAGCAGCTTCCTAGCAACACACCAGTTCTAGCTCAGAGCTGAGGGGGGAAAGGTCCATCATCATCATCATCATTTGGGGGGGGGGCAGGAAAGTCATTTAAAGAAGTTAGACACACAACTCAAACGCCTTCAAGTTTACTAAGAACCAAATCACGCTATGCCGTGTACTCACTCTTGGGTAATTGTACAAAGGACAGCAGCCTTAAAGGCATCTGAATTAAATGGCAGCACTTCAAACTTCAAACGTTATGAAGTCTAGCAGTTCTCCCTCTTGCTCCTTCTACCATTGCACAGAGTGCAGGACTGACCAGCTGAGACCCAAATGGTTTCTGAATCTCTGAATTTGGGTGGGTCAACCCTACAAATAGCATTTTAGGTACTACTGAAGAAGCAAGGTGAAAAAAGGCTTGAGCTACTTGTGCTTCTTCCTTGTTCGGGGGGTTATAATGGATTCAGGGATGCAACACACATCTCCACAATGTAGAGTCAATGGCAATGTAACATTTGGCATCAAGCTGCTGTCTGAATCATGCTTAGCTTTCATAAAAACTATGGTATTAAAGGGAAGAGAACACACCACACAAAAAGCACGCTCTACAATATGTTACAACTGAGACGGTGGGAGAGCTTCGTGGGAGCCTATGCACTACTTAAAAGGGTAGCAAATGATTAGAAAAGAACCAAAGAGATTCATGCTAGATATTTTTATCTTCTGATTAATGAAGACATTTATGCTTAACTGAAGATGTGTTACTGTTATTGATTTTAGAACTATGCAGGATAAAAAAATGGATGAATGGTAAGTACTAGAAAAAGTAAAGGGCTAAATAAATCTCAGGATATAGATGTTATATTCTACAAACTTTAAGAAGCAGATTCTATAATGGCTTTGAGTGGAGGTCTTGGGGTCTTCATATTTAGTATTGCTCACTTATAGATGCACTGCTGAAATATATTTTAAAAATCATCTTCAGTGCTGAAGCTAGCATGCATGGAAGTTGTATGGAATTTAAGTTTCCAGAAAATATTGTATCCACACAGAGATTTGTGGTACCACACAGTCTAACAGAACGTTCAAATCAACTTTGCTTTTCTGGCAGATAATACTGACTGAACAAAAATAAACTTTTGGCTTAAAATGCAAGTGGTGGAAACCAAAGAAATGATCCATAAAAAGACAACATCAGTATAGTTAAACTTTCATTAGGACTAGTTTTGAAAGAGAAATTTGTGTCAGCAGTGTAAGATTTATTTTCGTTTCACCGTAGTACTATACCACACAGCATGTCATTTATTAATGAAAGCAACATTGCACATTGTTGACCTCTTATTAAAATGTGTCAGATTTCAAAAGACCCCTAGGGAAAGCATGAAATATTGTCCCACAGTGGATGCAATCTAAGGAGCCTATCAATCCTGTGGTTAAATAAATACTGTAGTAGGTAATGTTCAAATTTATCCCACATGAAGTCAACGAGGATGGTAACTTGAAACATAATCTGTTCTGGTTGTCAAACAAAACAGATAAACTTAAGTATCTGTATTTCTGTCACTACAAAACTGTAATGTATCAAACCTAGCATTTTGATAGCAATTTTAAGGCAATCATCTCATTTCAAATTTGTAACAACAACAACAACAAATTATTACATGTACCATGTATGTGGTAGGTAGCAGCAAATATAATATGACTAAGAGGTATAAAGTTGCATATGGGTGGCATTAATATGCAATCACAAGACTAAGGTCAGTTTTCAAGCCTCTTGACGAGATTAATTTTCCACTACTTGGACATGTACAACTACTGGAAATGTGGTCTATTGTAAGCATTAGGGAAAACTAGGTTGTGAAAAGTTCATCCGTCCTTCTCTATTTGATTGGCGTAAAACCAGGCATCCCCAAACTGTGGCCCTCCAGATGTTTTGGCCTACAACTCCCATGATCCCTAGCTAAGAGGACAAGTGGTCAGGGATGATGGGAATTGTAATCCAAAACATCTGGAGGGCCGAAGTTTGGGGATGCCTGGCATAACACCATCACAGAGGAGAAAAGAAGGACTACATAGAGGCAAAAAGGATCACCCAGATGTCTACAAGGACATACTCCAGCACACACTGTGGTTTTATCACAGTGTTTCATGGAATTGTAGAATTGGAAAGGACCCTGAGAATCATCTAGTTCAACCCCCTGCAATGCAGGAAAATGCATCTGTCCCTTACGGGGATCGAACCTGCAGCTTTGGTTCCATGCTGTGTGCCATAAAACTTGTACTGTTCCAGGGGCCTTCCTAGTGTTCATACAGGAGTGCCACATGTGTTTCACAAAGCAACTGAGTCAAGCCACAGTTTGGATGAAGCCAAACTAATTCATTGACTTATTCATTTTAATGCTTGATGTTTTATTATGGTTTTATATATGCTATAAGCCGCCCAGAGTGGCTAGGGAAACCCAGCCAGATGGACAGGGTATTCAGCAGCAGCAGCAGCAGCAGCATCATTGCATGCTTATCTTCTTAATAACCAAGATTTCTTTAGTATCAATCCCATAATGTAGTGGCAATTCTAATGTCAAATTGATTTTGTTAAGTGTAGATAATACTGAACATTTTCTGCTGCTTCGTCTTATGTTTCTGCACAGCATGTTCTCTGTGTGTTAAATCAGTTACTTGTACCTCCGGTATACATAGGTGCTTGGTACATACCATGGTTTAATTTTTTACTTAAGTGTATAAATCTTCTACCTGTATAACTGCACTGAACCAGCATGTATTGCCAACATTTTTCAATCCCACCGGACAATTATCTTGACGTTTTCTATCATACGGATTTGGAGAGTCACTCCACACTTCCGGATGTGTCCTTTTCAGACTTGCTTTGTTTTCTGCTATGCTGGCTTCTAAAACTCTTAGAAATAAATGAAATAATGAGAAAATGGAAAGTAAGCAATAGTATATTAAGATCATGTCATAACGGGAAACACAACAGCTCAGAAACTTAGGATACATCAGTACAGATTTTTCCAACAAATAATGATTATGCAACTGGGCTTATATATAGCAATTTTATTGATTTTTTTATTATTAATTAAATTTCTATACGTCATCTGATCTGCATGCATGTGTTCTGTGTGTAAGAATGTGGACTGGCCATACCCACTGCTAACAAGTGGCCCCTAGAAGGTCAACCAAGGGTGAATGAGGCCCTTATGAAATAATAAATTTGTTGGCCTTTAAGCTGCGATAAGACTTTCTTGTTAAAGTTGCTATCTAGTGGCATATAAGCTTAATACAACTACCACCTCTGTTTTTGGAAAATGAAAGTATTCAAGTATATTTAAAAAAACATTTTTTATTTGAACCATTTTTTATTTCTACAATATTTAGACCAATCTCCATGTTATAAAGCTTGAATTAAATATTCTCTAATAAAGAATTATGAAGGAAAATTGTGTTAACATGTTATAAGGAGATACTATCATTGCTTTGTAAACTGCTGTGAGGATTTTTTTGTTTTTACATAAAAGTGGCATATTTTATTTTATAAAATAAATAAAACTATAAAATGTGATAGTGAAAACCTGGTTTACTTTGACTTTAAAACTAGCACATAGCTCCCTACCATAGGATTACCATAACATATAGTTGCAAGATGAATTTTCCAAACCCTACGTTCCTTTTCATAGAACTTACAGTACTTCTTCCCTAGAATACCATCTAGTGTCCTTTAAGAAAATAGACAATTGAATTCCCAAGAGGTATATATCAGCACTCAGGAAGCATACTTTAAAATCCCAAGACAAGGGAAGTCCTAGTTGAATACTACTCACTTGGAACAAAGACATAAAGGACATCCAGAAATAACAAAGGTAAGCAGACAACATGCACATCATAGCAAAAGTAATAGTAAGTTATGTCAGGAACTTTGTGCATAATATTCAAAGACATGAAAATTTCACACATGTTGCTTTGTTGTTCAATATAGCAACAATGATACTCTGCAAATTTGTAGGACTGATACCTGACTGGCATTTGGCTACTAGAAATGTTTTATTGTAAGTTTTAATGTTATTAAAGTCATCACTTCAATGTTTATGTATTTGTTTTAGCTATTTATTCTTTACAGGCACCAAAGGCTAATTGATGTTGACATCCAGACCAGATGTTCTTCTAATCCAGCATCCTGTTTCCCATGATAGTAAAACAGATGCTTCAAGAAGGTCTGCCAGCAGGGAATTAAGGCAGCAGCCCCTACATGCTTTTGTCTCAAGCAACTAGTCCACAGTGGCATACTGCCTCTGATGTTATTTAGGTATTAGTCATTGATAGTGCAGGAATTTGTCCAATTCCGATTTTAATCGCAATATGAAACCATGTAAAATATGGAGCATTTTTAGGTTGCTTCTAAGTGACTGAATGGGTTTGTCTTTTAAGGGCACAGAAATGTATGGAGGAAGGGGAAGAAAACAGAACCAAGCATGCAGAAGAAGTAGGGAGTGGGCAGCTTTCATTTAAAGCAGGAGTGGCTGACATGTGGTTCTCCTGATGTTGCTTAACTATAACTCTTATCAGCCACCATGGTGCAATAGCTGGAAGGTTAAATGTTAGGCATTGCTGGTGCCCCCAATATATTACAAGCATTATAAATAATTCCACATGTTTCAGTGGGCCTCAGAACCTATGGTATACTAATTCTGAAGACAGCAATTCTACTTTAAGTGGAAGCTTGCAGCAGCAACCAGTTCCTAGACAGCCAATTCCTGGATGTGGCTGTCACACACAGAGCCATAATAAATTTTAATACTAAAATATCTCAGATAAAGTTTAATGTCAAATCCACCTTCACAAACTCTTCTCTGAAGAATTACAAAAATAGGTAGCTCTAACAAATTCACGCATACGGAGAGTGATTTTTAATATCTAGAGCACACCGCAACAAAGAAACTATCATTCATAAAGAAAACCAATATTTTATTCTTATTTGCTTACCTGCTAATGGCTTGTTCCTCATCTGTTATGCCAGTCTCCCTGAATGCCCTGTTTGATTCCTCCAAACTGAGAGCAATTGCTCTCTGAAGATCATCTTTATCATCCCCTGTGAGATCAATCACATCTGAAATGCAAAACTGCATTTCTCAAAATTAAAAATGCAACAGAATGAAAAGCAAACCCACTACAGATAACTCAAAGCTAGTTTATACCAACATTGGCCAGCTTCATTCTCTGAACATTCTATTCAACACTATCATTAAAGATTGGCCATATGTGGACAATCATCCATGTAGTTATCATCCATGACTTATGAAGCTATGAATTATTGAGTGGTGTGATGGTATGCTCCTCCCTCATCTTATCTCATGCTGGTTTCAGAACAATGGTACAGGCTTGGGGGGATTTGGGTTTAATGTCCCTGACAATCCAAGCCATGATCTCCACAAGGAAAGCCAGTCACAATGGAAGAAAGGAAAAGAGGAGGACCAGAGGAGGAGCATGTGGCCACAACTTCATAAACTATGGCTTGTGAAACCTCAGTTGATTATCCAATACAACCTGTGAAATACGTAATATTTCCCTAGAGTGTATAAATACATCAATTTCTGACATTAAAAAAAATCTAACCAGGTAATCAATCCAATTTGGGCTGCAGCTCAGCTTATCACCTGAAACTAATTTCAAACTACCAGGTTTGTTCAGAACCTGGTAACTATAGATTTGTGGTTTGGAAATAATGGGAAACTATAGTTTATTATCCTATAAACTCCTGCAGTACTCAAGGAAGGAAGGGGACGGTACAAGGATGTAATGTGCAGGTACAAAGCTCATGCATATCTTGGTCTAATAAGTTGGGATATGCATGTATGACCAGATCATATAATATAGTGGTCAGTAAAGGTCAAGGTGGCTGTTCTAATCTGCAGATTCTGGTGATCTGAACAGTGTCATGCCCACAAAACTGCTCAAAAATATGTGCTAATGGTTAGATTGCTAAAAAAACTAGAGGCTGCAGACTGTCAGCTTTCCACACAGAATGCTTCATGTATTTAGAGATGGAAAACAAGGTAACTTTAAACAGCTGCTGTCACACTGGTTGGAGCTTGTCTGCTTCTCTCCTAAGTGTGTTCCAAGGAAATAAGTCTTTCATTTCCTTTATTTTAACAAGAGCACTATCATTACAAATCAGACAACACTATCCATTGTTAAACATGGAGAAACTTCAAAATGTGCCAAGGACAAACCCTATTGGCCTTTCCAAAGCTTATACACTTTTCCCTTTCCTTGTTCCTGAACAGCAAGTTTTTCTGCCAACTAGTAGGAAAAAAAGCATCCAGAGTTCTTACACCCGTCATAATCATGACAGAACACAAAAATGAAATGCAAGTCTATATTAACAAAAGGGTTGGGTGTGATGCTTAGAAATCTAGTGTGAGGTGCTTCAGGTTCACTTAGCATTAAAATGAATGCTACAGGTCAGACTTATTTACTGTTACACTAGTCTTACTCAACAGTACATACTTTTGTTAATCACAGAATATATTAACTTTAAATTTCAAATCTATGCGCTGTTCTTTGGCCAAATTGTGAGTTTTCTGGGATTTTGTAACACTTCTCAAGTTAAATGGGCTTGCACTGGGACATATGGATTCCAAACACAAATAGTTTTCACATGGCTTTTTTGATATGGATTGATATTTTATTGATAAGCTTCACTAATCAGAGTAATATTTTCTTGCTTCATATTTTGAAGTAATTACTCATTTGGAGGCATTTCTAAAAGTACACAGATGGGGGTATAAAGATAGTAGGTCAGCAATTTTCCAGGGCAGCGAAATCATAATTACCAGATATTAATGTTGTTTTTCAAATGGTGAAAGCTGAGTGCACTAGATGTACCCTCGTGGTTTCCCTTTCATTTTCTGTTATATTACTATATTATTGTGTTTTCAATAAAGACAAACTTCTTGAAAAATATATCACTTTAACCAAAACCTCCAAGATCTATAGGCATAAAGGAAACACTTAATATAAAATATCAGACTGGAGTGAGAAGAGGATTTTCTGACCAAGCATTTAGTTTGGTTGGTACTTCAGTAACACAGAAAAAAACCACTTACTTGTATCTGCTTGGCTGCCTACGCTGATGTATCTGTCATTGCCAGAAAGTGCTGTTTGATAGTACGTTGTCTCTTCCTGCTGAGGAATCTTAGCATTCTTTGCAGTAAGGAAAGCAACCGCTAACTCCAAATTCCCATTGCTATCCTTTAAATGTAACAGAATAAACTTATTAGTATGCCATCTTATAACCAACCAATCTTGTCAGAGCTAGCTTCCAAAACTAACACGAATTACTTTACACCTGCACACAATGCATACAATTTCATGGTTAGAAACTTACCATAAAATTATTTACATGTAAATTAAGTCGCACTAAAGAAGGTGATAGATTTGTGCACAGTCTCACTAGTTTCAGCAGAAGGACTCTCTACGACTGGAAAACCAACAGAAATTAAAAGTGCTTTACTTCTTGTTGGATGATACTCATAGTGTTTAGTTCCTTGGGTAAGCTGATTCCAAGAAGAATTTAAAATAAAAAATATTTGAAATAAGCAATCAGTTAAGCAGAGTAGAAAAATTCTAGTCATCCAATGATGTCTAATGCAGGTGCCTAAGAATGTTGATGGGGGTTAAACCACAGAGCCTAGGGCTTGCCAATCAGAAGGTCGGTGGTTTGAATCCCTGCGACGGGGTGAGCTCCCGTTGCTCGGTCCCAGCTCCTGCCAACCTAGCAGTTCGAAAGCACGTCAAAGTGCAAATAGATAAATAGGTACCGCTCCGGCGGGAAGGTAAACGGCGTTTCCGTGTGCTGCTCTGGTTTGCCAGAAGCGGCTTTGTCATGCTGGCCACATGACGTGGAAGCTGTACGCCAGCTCCCTCAGTCAATAACGCAAGATGAGCGCGCAACCCCAGAGTCGGTCACAACTGGACCTAATGGTCAGGGGTCCCTTTACCTTTTAAGAATGTTGACACAAATACACATCTTCCAATTAACCAGTTGCTTAAAATTTATTCTGATGACTTGGAATTAAAAACATTTTGCCAGCCCTGAGGATGATAATTTGATAACACTAATGCAAAAGCTCAAAGCATACATGCCATACTACAAGTATTTGGTGAAATACCAGAACAAAAAGTCCTACAAGATTGCTTTTTCTGAAAGAAGCCCATACTTTCTTTTATATATTTGGATTAAAATATTTTGAGATGAATTCACTTTTCTGTTAGACACATTCTCAAGTAGCAAATCTAAGAGTAAAACGGCTTACAATTGATAAAAGCTGAACAGAACAGAGAAAGCAGGTAAGATTTTGTGTCAATGTGGTCTTGAGACACGCCTTTTCCCTGTTCTAAAGTTCAGAGACTGTAATAAAAGATACGTTCCCCAACTGAATAGCAAGAGGTGGCAGGGTCTTGTGGAGGCTGAACCTTAACCAAAGAGATCTTTTCTTGCTTGCATTGGTGAACTGGCAACATGGAGTCAAAGGTTAGCATCTCAGACAGATGTCAGAAAGGGTTTCAGCATGGTATGCTCCACATACATAGTATTTCTTAGTTAGATAAAGTATTTTACAGGCATGTTTTCATCAGGAGCATTATTTACATAAACCATTTTGGAAGGCCCTTATATTTCCTAGTCCCCAGGGTATGGTACAAAAGGCCACTACCTTGCTGAAACTAAGGCTGTCTATATCCGGTGAATGCCTATATATCTGGTACATATAGGCATTCACCAGATGAAAAACAAAGGCAAAATACAAAAGGAAGGTATGTGTTTTTTAAACCAGCCTTTGTCATACTTTACGTTATCTGAATTCCTCACTTAAATAATTTTAAAGCAATTATATTAAAAACTTTCTGTCCATCAGAAGGAACCTTATTTAGATGCAGACAGATATAAACACAGAATCACCTTTGAAAACCACCATACCTTCAAGGCTTGCTGCAGTACTTGGGTGTCATTGATGCCAGTGATCTCTCTTAGCTGATTCAGAAACGTCTGCTGGTGCTGAAAAATAAAAAAGCTGGTCAGCACCGAAGACAAATCATGGCAACAAAACCCTTTCAGCTTGTGGAAAGAGAAGGTTTGTGGTGATATTTTTATTTGTCTTTGAAACCATATATTACGGGAGAGTCTGGAGAACACGTATTTGCTTAAGATGAAAGCAAATACTTCTGTGAGAACTAAAGAATTAGGGGACAGAAAAGGGTTCAATTCAATCTTCCCATGCCATTATACCATATTAGAAAGTGAGCCTTCAAAGCATAAAATAGTGTCCTAAATAGAAAAATACCACACAGTATACTACTGTGAAAGCATGGGCTAAGCCCATAACGGCAATCATTGTTATCTCGGGATCTCAATATTTTAAATACAGTCATACCTCATGATACGTCAGCTTCATGTTGCATATTTTCAGGTTACGGACGCGCCGAACCCGGAAGTCCTGGAACGGGTTTCTTCTGGGTTCGGCACATCTGTAACCTGTGTGCATGCGCAGAAGTGCCACATTGCGTCGTGCACGTACACAGATGCAGCGCTTCATGTTGCGGCCTTTTCATGTTGTGAACGGGCCGCCGGAATGGATCCCATTCGCAACATGCGGTAACCACTGTACCGCAATACAGAATTCTCTTATTTAAGTATCACTGCCCATAAATATACAATGCATAGAGTCTAGCTCAGAAATAGATATTATGATGCTTTCCAAGCACTGTTCAACTGCAGCTTCCAACATCCCTGGAGTGGGGGTGGTTGGTATCCCAAATCCAACTACGTATGTCAAGTATGTCATGTACTTTAATATCATAGGCAACCATCTAAAAATGAACTGGTGTTGTCAAGTAACTAGGAAGTCTCATGAAACAGCTCTGGAAAGTGATTGTAAAAACAAACAAACAAACAAACAAACAGGACCTTTAATTTTGGTCCATATATTTCAAATTCAAACATGACATAACTTAAGACAGCAAATAACAAAATAGCCAATCGTATTGGCATATTCCTCGCAAGAAAAAGAAAAACTATCCATATAAGGTTATTTAATACTACATACCACCTTTCCACTATAAAAGCAATGTTCAGGATGGTTCACAACATTAAAAAGAACCCCACACCTAAAAGTTGTGAAGCACAGTGCCCTTTAGCATCAACAGTGGCACTGAGCATGCTGAACTGATCAGATGGCAATACCCAGGTACTGATAAAAAATACATTTGAAACATGTTGCATTAATAAAATACAGGCTGCAAGTTGTAAAACAGTGATGTGGACAGTAAATAAGTACACACACACACAATGGTTCTGAACACTGTTGGATGTAATACAAGATTTCCACTATCCATGTTCCTAAACCAGCAACCGTATACTACATCACTAACCACAAAAGAAAGGCTGATATTGAAACACTGAAAATTGAGTTTTTTAAAAAATCTATCCTTCTGGCTTTAGTGCCTGCAATTTTATACTGTATTTTAAAACCTCATGTGCTGAACATGTCAAAAAATCACTGCTGATGTCACCAGATAACAAAGCATAAATATGTGTGCAAAATTTATTATAGTTCTTCGGGGAGGGGGCAGTCCCTTATACAAGTACACTTAAGGAATTATATGAAGTACTCAGTGTTAGGCTCTTACCCAAAGCTTATCTGGCCACAGCATAACCAGCAAAGAAGAAGTTCACTAACATAATACCGTAGCAGGGCTTAGCTACAATCTAAGTCCAGATCCCAAGAGTTGCTTCAGGTCACACAACGGATTGCAGACAAGCAAGTGGGATTTTTAGGTTTTTTCATTTAGTAGAAATCCCATCAATCTTAAAAGCAGTTTTCCTCTGCGGGAAAGGGGGCTGTTGTTAAAAATAAAAAGTAAAATAAAAAGCTTACTGCCTCCTTGGGCTCAGAGAACCAGTTGCATGACTCTGTGGAACCTGGCTTAAGTGCTTAGATAAGGTAATGCTTAAACCTACTGCCATACTACCGGTACTAGCAGGCTGCTGACCATACAAACTTACAATCTGACAGCTACCTTCTCCAATTCACACATTTTGCAGTGGGAGACATTTTTTGTGTTATGGTGGCAATGTGTGCATGTATTATAAACAAACAAGCCTTTTATCTTTTAAGAAGAATTGTGCTTTTCCCTGACCTTATTTTGTACTAATGTTTGGGAAATGAGCAGTGTTATCTGTTTAAAGATACTCAATCATTATGGAATCAGAAACAAAGGCATACATTAAAAGCTCTCAAAGTGTCTGTTGTGATGTCTTGTTTATGCGCCTCATGTCACAGTTACTTCTGTTTGATATGTACGTAACTGCTTCCTGTGCCTTGTTTAAATTATTAGTTCCTCAGGAACTAATTGTTAGTAAAGAATTTCCCAGCATCCAGGCTTTCATAAACAAAGTTATGAAGTACCTGGCATGAACTCTACAGCTTTCCCACTTTTACGGCTTTACATCTAACTTACAGATTTACATTTCCCTCCATCAAGCCAGAGCATACAATGGAAATCCAATTTCTCCCTTTTTAACATAATATATTAAAGGATGCACTTTATACAAAGGTGATACTAATCAGCATCTGAACTGATAAATAAAAATAGCCAGGTAAAGTGCTGACACAGCATGAGGGTGCCCTATGTCATTTACTTTTCCAAGCTAATTCCCATTCTGCACTTTCGGCTGCCAAAACCCCAGACTGTGGATGTCAACTGTGTTAAGTGGACATTTATGCCTTCAGAACTGGAGAATCACCAATGTTCCCACATAGGCTGCCAAAAGATAATCATTAGATGCTAACTATTTTCATTTGGACGCAGCATGAAGCAGGGTCAGAGAAGTGACAGAAAACATTACAATATGTTCAGGCTCTGAAAACAGAGAGAACACCAGCTTCTGGGGAATAGCAGAAGAGTGTGACTGTGCTCATGTCCTGCTATAGGCTCCTGGCTGAGCTCTGTGAGAAACAGGATGTTGCATTCCATAGGCTTTTAGTTTGCTGCAGCATGGCTCTTAACATGCTTATTTATTTAAATGTATATACATTTTATTGGATTAAACAAATATCCTTATTAATATTAATGACAATATAAGCTTTCACGGATACATAAATTTAATTATTGCAATTATTATGCCATGATTTAAAGTGTATCAGCACAAACCTTTTCAGCTACTTTTTAAATATCTGGTTAGCAATTTGCTATTTTCTTCTTGTTGAGATTATAGGAATTATAACAATTTCTACAGTAATGCCTATAGAACATGTCATTCTAAATAAAATTCCTGCCATAACATGCAAACATGCAGAAATACTACGTAGAACACAAAGCTCCCAAGATATGGGGCTTTACATGAGTTGCTTAAGCACCTGTGAGCACTTAGAAAAAAATGTTGTGATTACTAAGGCCAGGCATCCCCAAACTGCGGCCCTCCAGATGTTTTGGCCTACAGCTGCCATGATCCCTAGCTAACAGGACCAGTGGTCGGGGAAGATGGGAATTGTAGTCCAAAACATTCTGGAGGGCCTGTAGATATGTCTTCTAGTGGCTCACCATACTGGAAGGCAAGACTATCATTTACATGTTGTGTGTTTGTAATTCCATGCTTCTGGTCAGTTCCACATGTGTAAACAAATACAAAAAAGGAAGCATCTTGTCATTTGTTCTCCTTTTCTTGTTCTTTACACATGTAAACAGGCAAAGGTAACCTCACGACTTGGTCATGTCAAAGCACATACCAAAATGCAGGAAGTGTGCAGATGGGGAGGCAATCCCCTTTTCAGCATATAACGACCCAACACAAGTGATACAGAATACTGACCCTACATTAATCAAAATTAACTTCTTGAAAGCAAGAAACCAGTTCAGGGTGGGCTGCAGATTTTAAACTGCTTACAAATCGAATATTTCTATTAACATACCTAATGTTTTAATACACAAAGCAGGGTGATTTGATTCAAGACCTGTGCTCAACAGAGCTTTGATTCTTCAAATTCCAAAATATTTCCACATTTAGAAATGGATTTATTTTTAAAAACACTTTTAGTAAGAATGTTTTTTCTGGAACTGTGTGACTAATAACCCTTTACAACTAACAACAAAGAAATGCACAACTGTGAGAGCATGTCATGTGTGTGTGTGTGTGTGAGAGAGAGAGAGAGAGAGAGACCCACCCACATTTTATTTCACTTCGCTCACCATCACTGCAGGGCTATTTTAGACTATGCAGAATAGACAATGAAATATATCTTGAAAATCTACAACAGGGGTCCCCCAAACTACGGCCCCCGGGCCGGATGCGGCCCAATCGGCCTTCCAATCCGGCCCGCGACGACCCCCGCCGCCCGCTGCCGCCGCCCGCTCTCGCGGCGCACGGCGCAGCGGCGATCTAAAAAATCGGCAAAAAATCGCCGAAAATTCTTTGTGCGCATGCGTACGGGCCTCTCCCGACCCGGAAGAGGTCATTTCTGGTGCACTTCCGGGTCGGGGGAGGCCCATACGCATGCGCACAAGCGATTTTCGGCGATTTTTTTTCCCGCCCGTGTGCGCGTGCGCATGCGCACGGGCGCGCACTCCCCCGCACGGGCGCGCACTCCCCCGCCCTCCGGCCCGCTGCGCGCGCACTCCCCTGCCGTCCGGCCCACCGCGCGGTCGGCGCGGCGGGCACCGGCCCGCCGCTCGGTAAGTCTGGGGACCCCTGATCTACAATATGTACTACACCAAGGCTGTGTGGGATGCTGACACAATTTTTTCCATTACAGTAAAATAACTATAGTTTATTTATTATGGAGAGTGGAGGAACAGATAATAGGCATATGCTAAGGAAATTAAATTAAACATGATTTTTTAAATCATGTATTCACCAAACTGATTAAAAATGTCACCCCACGACCAGTGCCACTCACCCTGCTAGGTTTGGACAATGGAATGAGCCATACTAGGCTTGTTTTACCTGTGGTATGACAGCGGTAGAAGTGGAGGAGGAACAGCACAGGAACATTTGAGCAGCAGGCACCAGCACACTGCTTATTCACATTAAACCATAGTTTGTTTTAAAAGATGGCTTATTAGCATGACATTGTGAATTAGGCCTAAATCATTCTCATTGTTATCAACACTTTAAAATAATGTTCAGAGTATATTATAAATCTTTAGGGTTTAAACAGGTAATACTTTTCCTGGCTTAAAGTGCTTCAGACCCATTCTCTGAGCACTCTGCCAAACAGTGGGGCTGAGACTGAGTGCTGGTAGTCTACCTAAATTCATTCAGTGAATTTACTGTTGAACCCCTCTCCATGATAAGAATCTACTGGTCGTCATGATACTTGTGCCATCAGAATAGAGCCTTACTGTGAAGACTGTGCAGTGATTTACACGCATAAAACAAACTGGCATTTTCCAAAAACCCAAAGCCAAAAAAGTCCCATGGCGATCGGCAAATGATAACAGGGGCAGTTCCATGAAATCTGGAAGCCCCTAGTTATGGACCGGCACATGGGTGGTGGATACAGATTCAGTCATTCTGACTCAAGGAATGAGGCACTTGAATAGCTCAACAGCTGTATCCATGACTGAGCAGTCCTATTTAGGATCCACTCAGCTCACCCCGAAAAGCTGGATGCCATCCTATCAGAGACGCATGAGGAAGGTAAAATTAACCTCCTGGGTGACTTTGTTGCAAGAGTTGGGCGAGATTCCGATCTGGGGCATGGGAGTATTGGGAAAGAAGGAACTGGCAACTGTTAGACAGTGTTCATGGAATACAATCTTACTCGGCTACAAGTGATCGCCAACAAGATGATGATGATCAGGGATTTTCAACTCATGGCTAATTCAAGACTACATAATTTTTGTGACAGTAAGAAAATTAGTAAGCCGCTTCTCCAGGATCTGGTGACACACCATTCATTTATATAATGTACAATTTTCTAAATCTCAGAAAGCATTTTTTTTAATTTAGGAAGGTAAAGAACATTTTATTCTTGCTCTGAGTACACTTAAATATTCTGTGTTTCATAATTCAGCACGTGTTTGCAAGGTAGGAAAGTCTAAGCCAGCATTCTGCCAGTAAAATACGTTTCCAACTACAGTCATACCTCGTGTTAAGTTTGCTTCACGTTGCGGCTTTTCAGGTTACGACCGCGGCAAACCCAGAAGTGTTTACTTCCAGGTTCACTGCGCGCGCACACACAGAAGCAATCTGCGCACGCGCAGAAGCGTTCTATTGCGCTTCATGCACGCACAGTAGCGGCACTCTATTTATGGCCTTTTCGGGGTGCAAACGGCACTCTGAAACAGATTGTGTTTATAAGTAGAGGTACCACTGTAAACACTAGGGAGAACTTTCTGACAGTAAGAACTGTGGAACAGTCTACCTTGGAAGTTGGTAGACTCTCCTTCAACATTTCTAAACAGAGGTTGGATGGCCATCTGGGATTCTTCAGTTGGGATTCCTGCATCGCAGGGGGTTGGACAGATTACCTTTGGTCTCTTCCAACTCTACAATTCTATGAAAAATAAATTCAACTGAAAGGTAAGGGCACAGTTATAAAGTCAATATATATCACAATTTGTACACAAAAAAATGTACAGCTGATGGTACATATCCTTGGCAGGAACAAAAATAACTACAAAACTCCTTTGGATGCCGTGGTGGGTACTCTGGACAGGGTACTAGCAGGATACTCATCCATTTAATGGCTCTTCAGGACACAAAATGAGAGCCGCAAAATTTTACAGATACTAAGATATCTGTAATCTGTAATATCTGCAATTTTACAGATACTAAGAGCACAATCTTTTAGACCAAGCATGTCCAACAGGTATATTGCGATCACTGAACGTCTGTGGCAGATCACCGAGTTGCCCCAAAGAAGCTCAACAACTTTGGCTCTCCTAAAAAAAGCTCAGCAATTTTGACTGACCTCAACAAAAAAAGATGGGCCTTCCTACTCCCTAAAACTAAAAAAAGCTTACCAACTTTGCCCTGCCCTCCTCAAAAATAGGGCTTTCCTCCTTCCTAAAAAAACTTAACAACTTACCCCCCCCCAAAAGGGGGTAGATCACTGCCAGTTTTTAACCTGTGAGTAGATTGCAGTCTCTTTGGAGTTGGCCACCCTTGGACGTCTGCTGAAAAGAAAGCCCCACTGATTTTTCCACAAGTTGTTTATAGGACTGTAGCCTAAAGCTATGGACGTGGAAAATCCCACCATTTGAACGATTCTGAAAAAGCAGAAACTAGCAACATTCTTATTTTCATAAAACTACCTTAGCTGAAAAATAAACTGACATCAAATTTAATCAACTTTCCCCAGGTAACTAGCAGCATAAACACCAGTGACCCCAGGAACACAAACAGATAGGAGAATGTATAAATAGGAAAGAGAAAGAAAAAAAACTATGAACTATTAACTATTGTTGCTCTTTTTTGTTGTAATATGAAAACACAATAAAAAGTAGGTATTGAAAAAAAACATCCCAAATACTATAAATCATTTGTAACCTTGCAACCACTTCACTTTTAATTACCATCTCAATAGTCACCTCTGCATCCCATTGTGTTTACAGACATAAGCAAGTCGCAATGAGGCCTCCTATTCTCCAGCAAAAGTAGCAATAATGTGAAAAAACAGCAAATAAACTTTTTCAAGTTTATAAATACTGCCATGAACAAATAAGAGACCTATATAAAAAAGACACACTCATGCAGATACTGTGAAATTAGATGGTGATCAAAGATAGTTCCCTATTACAGATCTGTCTACAAAGATCACAATCGCAATTAGTAACAGTTTCACACCAGGAAGGTTTAAATTAAAAGAAACCATTAACACAATCAAATGGACTGCAACACTAGTGCCTTCTCCATACTGTCCATTTTAGAAAGAGAAGAAAGAGAAGACTCCTATGAGTCTTTCCTAAACACAAATGTGACCAATGAGAGACAAATTATAAGCATACACTGCAGGGGGAGCCTGATGATCCCCTAGTACAATTAGATAAAAGAAAGTATGTCAAGGCCCAACAAAAAAAGTTTTCAGTGGAAAAAGTTCCCTAACCAAACATTATACTTTTAAGAGAAAGCTGGAAAGATAATCAGGTGAGAAAAACTACTGCTGCCAAAGATTGTGTAAAAAGGAAGACAAGTATCTTTGCTATTATCTGCATTCAATCAGTAAATAACAAAATTTGGGTACAGAATAGAAGTAGGAAACAAAATGTCAGCATATCAGCAGCCTGATCAGGGTGAGAGATGGGGGGAAAGGGTCTTCGCCAGTCAATCTCCCTATTAGAAGGAATAAGTGGAAACTGCAAATGTTGTTGTATATCATCCTCACTTCCAATCAGGAGTGGGTTCCAGCCAGCCAGCCAGCCAGCCAGCCAGCCAGCCAGCCAGCTTCCCCCTTCCAGAACGCTATTAAACTGTAATGGATGTACCTTACTCCCTACCCCACATTTCTTTTCTACCTGACAATAGTGCATGACTCTCTGAGCCCACTAAACTCATGTTCAATACCCACTGGCCTGTTCTGTGCCGCCTCCTTTTTAAATGTGTGTACAACTGCAAATCTTACGGTTCCCCTGAACGTATAATTATTTCCCTGTTGTTTCTCAATGTCACAGTTTTGGCTCAGCACTCACCACTTGGGTTTGTTACTAGAGGAAGTGACCATGATGATGATAATGACATCCTAGTGAATCATATTTTGTTGTACAGAAGAACTGTGGTTCTACCTCTGTGACCTCTCCAAAAACATAGAAACAAGCTGGCAGAATATGGCTTGTGTAACTCCAGAGGTTCCACAGGTTTAGAGGGGGAAAGAGTAGAGCTAATGACTTTCAAGTTCAGAAATGCCAAACATTTATTTTATCCCAAGTTAGTTTATTTAAACATTAAGGAGAGACTGAGCCATAAATCATTTGCTTACAGAACTATGTGGTTAAAGAAATGATGGAGAGTTGCAGCATCCAAGGCAGAAGCTTTTGACCTGGCTCTCCTGGGATTCTTCCACTAATATAATACAACCACAGTAGAAGGCTGGCAGGGACCATGAGACTATAAAAGAGATGCTGAAAGAGGAGAAACCACACCCTAGTATACTGGGGTTCCCAGTATACTGTCAAAGGGGAAATAATTTTGAAATTCTTACTTGAATGAAGCCGAAACATTTCATTTCTGACCCCTGCACTCCGCTCTGTTGGACTCCTGAATAAGTATACTTTGTAGTTAGTACATTAAACTTACATTGTAAGTTCAATGTTTCCTCCACTGAGATTGAAGAACCAGCAGATATTTTAAAACCCCACTTCTGGTGCAAGAAACATTGCATCTCCACACTTTTCTTGCCCCTCAGGATAAGTTTCCATAAATTGTCATTATTCATGAGCATCTCTTCTCCAAGCAAACAGAAAAATTCATTGAAAAACAAACATCTCACGGGTTTGTAATGCCTCTTACTCAGAATCTAAAATGCAATCTCTGCTACAGAACAATTAAATTATATGCATGAGTGTATTTAGCTTTCATGAACTGTGTATACTAGATTTAGACTGTGGTGGTTTCCCTGCTTCACAGTAACACAAAAACAAATGCACTACTGGCACCAAGAAGGGCCCTTGTTCACAGCTGTCCTAGTTCACAAGCCTGCTGAAATGCACCACACACACACACACAGCTTGAAAAGAGTGGCAAAACTGGAACGCCTTTTGAGACTCAGAGCTTAGTAAAATGCTGAAGATGTGAAGGAAGCAAGGCAGGAAATTGTAGGGAAGGGCTCTTATTAGGCAGAGAAGAGAAGAGAAGAGAAGAGAAGAGAAGAGAAACACCTCGGGTAAAGTACTCTTCGGGTTGCGTACTTTCGGGTTACGAGCGCGGCGGACCTGTAAGTGTTTACTTCTGGGTTTGCCACGTGTGCATGCGCAGAAGCGTTTTGTGCAGTTCGCGCATGCGCAGAAGCACGCTATCGCGCTTTTGCGCATGCGCAAAAGCGCTGTTCGGGTTACATACTTTTCGGGTTGCGAACGGCACCCCGGAACGGATCAGGTACGTAACCCAAGGTACCACTGTAATAATTTATTGGCCAAGTACCAACATACTTGGAATTTTGCTTCAGCTACATTGCAATGTAAACACCGTTTAGATGGAACAATAGTATTTAAAGCTGAGCTCAAGTCCACAAACAAAACTCGCACATAGGTTCGTTTTGCCACTTTAATCTCCTTTGTCAGTGCATTTTGTCAGAGGCATGCCCTCTTCTCTGCAATCAATGAGCTACCAAAAAAGAAAAGAAAAAGATTTTACTAGCAGAGCAAAGCCCCTTCAGTTCTTTCAACTATTGTTCAAAGAAAAATAGAATGTATGCCCACCTCCCTTTGGAGAATTTCAATAATTTATCCCTAATTCTGAATGAATTTAGTATAAAGATGGTTAGTACATAGCAGCCCACTTCCATTATACAAATATACCTGTTCACTATAGATTTTACCAAATTATCACTTTATGCAGGACTTAGAATCATAGGATTGTAGAGTCGAAGGAACCAAGAGAGTCATCCAGCCCAAACCTCTGTAATGCAAGAATCTTTTTGCCTAACGTGGGGTTCAAACTCACAGCCCTGAGGTTACGAGTCTCATTCTCTACCAACTGAGCTATTAGAAAATATATTTAACACATTTTAATCATGCTTCTTCTGACTGTTGCTTGTGTGTTCTTAACTGGCCACAGATTGTGTTTTATACACCTCTTGGTACTTGCAATCAAAAAGAAGAGATGACAGCTATAAGGAAAATCATTGTGTTATGATACAAAATCAATTCAGATATAACAAAAAATGAAGTTTCAAAAATGACAATTGTTTGGTACTTTATATAATACAATTTTGAAATCCTTCATATGTCAAAACATTTTACTTATGCAACAATATTCTACCAGCTGTGTACACCAAGACATTTACTTAAAAAGACCAGTAATTATAGCAATAATTACAGCCACTAAGTATACACTAAGTGTGTCATAGTTCATAAGTACCAATTAGGTGTACAGTACATATATCTATGAATGAAAAAAATGAAACATACACAAAATAGACACACATAACACATAGATCAGTTGAAAAGGTGTTTTCAGTGACAACTGTCTTTGCTGTAGCAAGGAAAGAGACTGGAAGTCTGGAAAAGATCAGACTTCTCCACCTCCAGCACCTGAAGCCAGTTGCTCACATGGAACTCAACTGCAGCCATTGGAATTTCTTGTGTACAAGAGCCAAACCTAGCAATCCACACATTCCTCAACAGGGCATCCTGCATGTTTGATTTACGGTAGGAATGAAGTGCAAACTGTCCTTAAGTGACCTATGGAGCAAAAACCAGAGAGATAACATTTCATACATTTTTCTAATACCCTTGACTGTAGTTGAGTGCAGAGAGTGGCATTTTAAAAACCTAAACATATCATATAACAAGCTATTTTACACCAATATCCTACCACTAATGTAGTATTTCGCTCTAGCCGTTTATGCTACTTTGTTCTACTTCCACCAGTGTTACACACAGTAAGAGTCTCCATACATTTTAACGGGCCACAGTACCAGCAAGAAGATACTCCTCAGTATGTTTCTAGGTGATACCACAAAACATACGTATAGGGGAAAAAAAAACATAAGCCTAATGTTCAAAGCTTTCACCATATCATGACCAGTTGGAACAAAAACAGCCCATCCAGGGGATTAGCAGTTCCTATGGGAAAACTTTATATGGTATGTTTTGCATGCTAAGTTCAGTACGCAAACAGCATTTTTCTATGTTTTGCCCCAATTATAGAATTAGAAGATCACTTGGTCTGCAGTTCTGTTGAATCCTGGCTTCAATAGGACATACAGTACTTCTGACTAGAAATTGCTAGGATTGCATATCATCAAGTCCTGAAGAATTTCTGCACTACAGACTTACAGAACAAAGCTGCTTCTTCAAATCTGTAGTACACAACTCTTCAGGAACTAGTGATATGCTAAGAAGTCTTCTGCTTGAATAAAGGTAAAGGGTAAAGGGACCTCTGACCATTAGGTCCAGTCGTGGACGACTCTGGGGTTGCGGCACTCATCTTGCTTTATTGGCCGAGGGAGCCAGTGTACAGCTTCTGGGTCATGTGGCCAGCATGACAAAGCCGCTTGTGGTGAACCAGAGCAGCACACGAAAATGCCGTTTACCTTCCCACTTTGACATGCTTTCGAACTGCTAGGTTGGCAGGAGCTGGGACCGAGCAACGGGAGCTCACCCCGTCGCGGGGATTTGAACTGCCGACCTTCTGATCAGCAAGCCCTAGGCTCTGTGGTTTAACCCACAGCGCCACCTGCGTCCCTCTGCTTGAATAGCTGGGACAAAACTTACTATTTGCATCAAGCATTCCATACAAAATTGTTGCATAGGAACTGCAAATCCCATGGGGACAACTATATTAGTGAGATGCTTTTGTTTATGTTTGTATAGACATAGGAAAGGCCTATCCTTTTAAATTGTCACTGTCATGGTAACAACACCCATCATCTAATAATCTACTATTTAATGTAAACTGCAGGCAACAAGTATTTTTTTAGGAAAAGATATACTGACAGCTACTAGTAGCAATACATATCTGACAACATTCTTTTGTGGGAGTTCACTATGGGAAAAAATTAGTCAAGCCGGAAGGGAATGGTTCCCAAGCACTATATGTTTATATTCTCACACTAAAGGCAGACACTTAAAAACAGGCAAAACTAACATGAGAAACTATAATTGGAAATTGCAGAGCTCTGCTTCGTTCTAGTAACAGGAACTTTTACTCTCAGAATAAACATAAGAATATAGAACATATCCTGCTTACCCAATATTAATTTAGATCATTTCACTTTATCTTTCTTATTTCATCACACACAGGTTATTTATCCATCTATCCCAAGAGGCATATTTAAAGGTTCATTCAGCAACACAAGCACAAATATTATTTTCACATAGGAAACTGAGTTATATTGAGCTGGATTATTGGTCTATCTAGCTCAAAACTGTCTACACTGATGGAGTTCTCTCCTGACCCACCTGGATATGCTGGAGTTTCAACCTGGGACCTTCTGCACGCAAAACAGATGCTCTTCCACCAAGCTACAGCCCTTCCCAAAATAATAGACTCTTTAGAGAACTCATTTGAGCTGTTTGGAACCAAAGAGAAACACCACTATGGGGTATCAAGCAGTTGTTTGCTGTTAAATGAACCCAGCTGTTTCAAACATCCCTGCAAAAATGGTTATAAACCAACAGCTTCTGGTCGTTTGGACTTTGAACTGGGCAGTGACAGGGGTTCGTCCAAATTTTTAAATTGATTTGCATCCACAAGCGCATTAATTTCCATAGCGTACTTTGCATTGGAAAATTCAGTTTGCATCAGGAAAAAATCTAATGTCCTAGAGCAGCCTTTGTCAAACAAGCGCCTTCCAGACATTTTGGACTGCAGCTCTCATTAATCCCTTTTCTACCAGCCCACTTTGTTTCCATACCTCCTGATTTAAAGAGAAAAGTCTCTTCCTTCACAATCAGCATTGAAATGCTCTATTCCTCCTCCACCAATCTACTTCACAGGTGGCATTTTTTTCTTCTAGCAAAGGAGGGTATTTTGCCTCTTAAATGCTCAATACGGAAATGCAGATTACTAGTCTCTTAGAAAGCTAGTAAGACTAATAACTTTTGTGGGCTTATTTACAAAGCTGGGTAGAATGTATGTTTAAACAGAAACACACATCATACTTTCTTATTCAGTGCATGCATCTGGGATACAACCACTCATCACTTTTGTTTTAGCATGAATGCAAACAGCGCAAAGATGAAAAGCAGTTGTCAAATCCTCACTGAAGTACAGAGTATCAACAGCACAGAAGTACTCTGCTGAAGTTCCTCAAGGAGTAGATTTCTACTGTTATGAAAGCATGTTAAGAACACACAGGTACTGCTTACTTTAAATCTTGTATTTTATGAGACATTTTTGAAGGAGTTAGAAGCAGATATAAAAGGATGCAAAATGCAAAAGAAATGAGCAGGCAAGTGGAAAGAGGTAAATGTGGAAACAGAAGTGAGTAGCTACTGTATTTTTTTTAACACACACTGTAAGAATGCATAGCATCTTTGCAAGCCTTTATGGCTATGCATTTGGAATGTCCCTCTTCATTTCACATTAGTGAAAAACAAAAAGTACAATTTTTTAGTGGCCACACACCTCTCAAATGCATAAGTTATAAACATACTACTATAAAAAAATGACCATATTTAACTTATAGGGACGTGTGGTAAACCACTGAGCCTCCTTGGCTTGCTGATCGGAAGGTTGGCAGTTCGAATCCGTGCAATGGGGTGAGCCCCCTTTGTTCTGTCCCAATTTCTGCCAACCTAGCAATTTGAAAGCATACCAGTGCAAGATACTGCTGCGGCAGGAACATAAATGGTGTTTCCATGCGCTCTGGCTTCTTGCACCAGAAGCAGTCTAGTCATGCTGTCCACATGACCCTGAAAGCTGTCTGTGGACAAACGCCGGCTCCCTCGGCCTGAAAGCAAGATGAGCACCATAACCCCATAGTCGCCTTTGATGGCCTTAACCAGGAGTAGGCAACCTAAGGCCCGTGGGCTGGATGCGGCCCAATCACCTTCTCAATCCGGCCCACGGATGGTCTGGGAATCAGCGTGTTTTTACATGAGCAGAATGTGTCCTTTTATTTAAAATGCATCTCTGGGTTATTTGTGGGGCCTGCCTGGTGTTTTTACACGAGTAGAATGTGCGCCTTTATATAAAATGCATCTCTGGGTTATTTGTGGAGCATAGGAATTTCCCCCCAAAAAATATAATCCGGCCCACCACTTGGTCTGAGGGACAGTGGGCGGGCCTATGGCTGAAAAAGGTTGCTGACCCCTGGCCTTAACTATCCAAGGGTCATTTATCTATTTTTTACCTATTTAACTTATAGGCATCTGTGCTTGAAACAAGTCTATAAAAAAGACTTGTTCAAAAATGTGAATGAATGGTTTCAAATTATCTGAGAAAATATTAGGCTTAGACCAGGGTTTCAAATCTTTGCTAAGCCTTGAAGCTCATTGGATAACCTTGGATCAGGTAGTATCTCTCAGGTTAACCTACCACACAAGGATTTTGGAAAGACAAAACAGAAGTAAAAAAGAGCAGATGAAGGCCATGTATAGCAGCCTTCTTTAGAGGAGGATTATTTACACATTCCAACAGATTATGTATTTCACATAAATTCAAGGATATCAGTCTTACTCTTTATTTATATCAAAAGGTTCAAAGTATTATAGAAAGGACAACTTTCCTTGGGACAGAGTACCACAAACTTTCTCCCGAGTTCGATCGTTTGAGTCCTGTATTAGCCCATGAAGTAGTAAGACAAATCTCCAAAGCAAAGACATAACCTTAAAAGAAGCTACCTTACTAACATAGGCCACTGTTATTAATAGTTAACAAAACACCTTCATTATAATCTGCAAAATTCAAGTAAAGCATTCACACTACCAACCCCACTACAGTATACTTTTAGTTAACAACCAGATTTCCTGGTTCAAGGCAAAAACAGGAGCATGCTTCACCACCCCTACACATTTACCGACTCATTTCAAAGCTTTACATTAAGTGCATGAAACATAGTTGAAGCAGGAAACCCGCCTATACTCCTACACCTCTAAGTATTACAGAACCGGTTGGAAGAGCTGGCATGATCAGAACCGAGATGCGTCTCAGGGCGCCAGAATTGGGGGAGGATGAAAACGTCAATCCCTCTATTTAAAAATAAAGTGGCACTTTTGTGAGGCGGGGCGGGGGGGGGCAGGGAAGGAAGGGCGAGTTGCGGATCGAAACGCCGGGCTCCTCCTCCGTCCCCCTAATATACCAACCCCCGTGGGCACTTCTCTGGCAAGGTAAGGAGGAGAAAGCAGGGCAAATGCGAGAGGAGGTACACGCTTCCAGGAACTCAAAGCGCGGACGGGGTGGAGAAGTAATACTGACAGAAAGGCAGTGCCGCTTCCAGGAGCTCAGCGGACCCACCCACCCCCCGACCCCCTTCCCCAGGCCGGGAGGAGCCTCCCAACCCGCTCTCGCCTCTGCCTCGCTAGACGCAAAGGTCACGGAGGGAACCCTGGAGGGAAGGCGCCGACCCGCCTGGGCTCCAAAAAGCCAGGCCCTCGCGTAGCCCAGTAGCCTGCCCAAGGGCTTCCTGCCTGGGCCTGAGCACAGGATAGCTCTCCCCCACCCCGCGCCTCCTCCTTCCCGCGGCCCAGGTCGCCCCTCACCTTCTGCGAGTTGCTCTGCTGCAGCACATTCTGCTCCACGGTCATGGCCCCGGCCCGACTCCGGCTTCCCTCCCCGCCGGCCTCAGGAGGTGCAGCAGCAGGAGACGACGCTAGCCGAGGGTGGGGAGGGAGCAACGGCAAGGCCGGGCCGGAGTGGACGGGCCGCCGGAGGAGGAGGAGGAGGAAGGCGAGGGAGAGGAGCGCGGCGTGGGGAGGCCACTGCTCGGGGTCCACGCAGCCGTGACGCGACGCGCCTTTTCCAGGCAAGTGGCAGCCCTGGAAAGGAGCGGTGCGCGCTCAGGCCCGGCGGTGCGCCTGCCGCTTGCCAGGAGTGTACGCGCCGCCGCCGCCTCAACCAAACATGCCCAGCCCAGGAATGTGCTTGGGCTCCTCCCCTTCCCCCGCCGCGCCTCCCTCCTCGGCGGCGCAGCCCTGCGCTCTCCCTACTCGGAAGTAAGTCTGGCACCCTGAGCTGCGAGAGGGCAAACGAGGAAGGGAATACGCTGTCCAGCTGCCACCGCTACCGGGGAAAGGCGACTGAACGGGAAGCAGGAACTTCTCTTCCCGCCCTTATCCTGAATCTTAGCTGTCTGCAAGATGAGAAATTTTGCCTGATGAATTGGTTATGTATGGTACTGCCCCAAACAGTTTGCCACAGGGACAAATCTGATGATCATGTGTATGAATTTTTCTCATGCAGCTGATTGTGCGATGGATAATCGCATAGGGATAGTTAATGTAATCAGCTCATCGTGCAAAAGTCCACTCAAGTCAGGAAAAGTATGCTGTTTGTCACACATGGCGATCATGGTATTTATGCAATTTTCTATGTAGGAATTACTGAAAAATATGTATCCTGTTGTAGCCTACAAGTGCAGAAGACTGTTTACGTCAGAATGATATGTTGTCTTTTGTGCATAAGGGAAGTTCTGAGTCAGGGTGTCAAATGCAGTACCACATCGCTTTCTTAATCTTCTCCTGTTTCATGCTTCACCAAGTGTACAGCTAGGAAATATATTGGCTGACAGCCCTCTTGAAATGCCAAGTCAGGAATTTCTTCATTACAGCATTAATTTCAACTGTTTTATTAAACAGCAATTGAATGACTACACCGCTAAGCATGCTTGCACAAAAATAAGACCCGGAAAGCCATCCAATGGAACCAACAGGGCAAAATAACAGCTTTGGTGAAACTGATCTTCAGTGGTAAAACAACATGAGTGAAAAAATCAGCACCCATTTCCCCATGTTCCACATTCCCATTCTCGAGGAACCTGTGGCTATTTCTTTACAAAAATAAAATAAAAATCCTGCGTTAGATGATCACATGGCAATGGTATAATCTATTTATGATCTAAATCTCATTAAACTCAGTGAGACTTGCTTCCATTCAGACTTGCTTAGGCTCTGGCTAGGAGTGTTTTATTTTGAGTGCAGGCAGGGGAAACACAGTCATCATTTGCATCTGACCATATAATGCAGAAATAAAATACTGCAAAAGCTCAGTATTAAATGGCATAGCAACTATGCTATTTGTTTACCCATTGTGTTTAGTAGTTCTTTTGAATGAAAATAATGTTTCAGTTTCATCAATTATTACATCTGAAAGTGTTAATTTCCCAGGAGAACAGTAGTGAGTAGGTGTGTAGGGCAATGAAGCTATTTGTACCCATCTTTTAATTGACAGTAAATCAGTGATCGCAAATCAGAGTTCAGTTATGCATTTCAGTAAAGGATTATTTACCACCTGTGCAGGGAGAAGAAATGTTGTGTTCATTTAAAATGGAATAAACTTGAATTCTACAGTTTTAAGAAATGTGTATACAGTGGTACCTCTACTTACGAATAACTCTACTTACGAATTTTTCTACTTACGAATGGAGCTCCATCCGCCATCTTGAATGCGGTTTAGATAGGATTTTTTTCTACTTACGAATTTTTAGATAGGGTTGCTTCGACTTACGAATTTTTTCTCCCAATGCGTTCCTATGGGATTCGACTTACAATTTTTTTTGACTTACAAATGTGTGTTCGGAACGCATTGAATTCGTAAGTAGAGGTACCACTGTATAATTGAATGTAGGAGGGATTGCACTGAGGAAGGGCACAACTAATATCATTAGTTGTTTTTGTGTCAGCAGCTTTCTTTTGTACAATCTGTATCTGATTTGATGCTTCAGCCTGATTCTCTATATACATCTTTATCCCACTCTTACATGGTCTCTCAAGACAGACAGATACCAGCAAAAATCCCATGGAAATAAATAGGGGTTACCCCCAAGTAAGTCAGCTCTCAAATTCCAGCAGTGCCCTGTGTGGTGCTAAAATTCAGCATCCCCACCTCTCATGCTCCATTCTACAACATTGTTGTGGCGCCCCTTGCAGCACGGCACCCAGTGTGGCTGAACTGGTCATGCTACTCTGTCATAGGATTACAGCCTTGAGCTAGACTACACATGATTTCATCCACAAGGTTCTTCAGAGGGATACTCTGCTATCCAAGCACCATGTGAGCAGTGGGAGGGCATGAGAAAGTGATGTAGCAACTGCCATATCTGTAGTTATGTTGCTTACAATGGCCAGGCTGGAGGGCAGGAAGCAAGCAAGAGCCTGCTCCTAGCCTGGAGCTAGTATAGCCAGCAGCCCAGCAGATCCTGGAGTGGCTCAGCCCCTCCCCTGGAGCACCCCATTCAAGGGTTTTCCACCTGTGGTCCTTCTGCTTGCTGCACTTCAGGTAGGTGGAAAGGGGAGCTCCAACGGAGGTTGGTGGAGCTGTCCCGGGCTGGACTGAGGACAACCTCCACCCCATCCACACACACACATCACTATGATGGACTGGGGGGGGGGGTTAGATTGTACTCATTCTTGGTAAATCCCAGAACAATGTTGTAATGCCCCCAAACATCAACAAATCACTACAGGTCTGTTCAGGTATTCAGATCTCCCACAGTAATAATCATGGGAGGGGCCCATGCTTACTGGCTCTAGCTCTCCCGTCTTCTCCTTGCCACCTTGCATCCACGTTTTGGGGGAAAGGTCTGGAGTGGGAAGTCTGTTGTACATGATCTGCAGGCTCCCTACATGATTTAGAAACCTATATGATCAGGGTTTTAAGTCATGCCAGGAGCCTACAGGCCTTCTCAACCCTCCCCGCTTCCATGTGTGGATCGTTGGGTGAAGGATTGAAGAGTCAATGGTGGAAACAGGGCTGGCAAATACAGGCCTGCTCTTCTCCCCGTACAGTGACCAGCATGTGAGATCTGAATGCCTGAATGAGGCTTATCTCAGCTTAAAAGCTTCGCCTGTCAAGTGGTAATAATAAAGATCTACTTCACAATGAGAAAGTAATTGACCTAAGCATTGTAAAATGCTTGAAATACATAATATAACAATATGAGCTACACTAATGTTTGGCCTTCAGCATACAGAAGGAAAGAGAAAGGGAGGCCTCGCAGCTGTAATGGTGTGTAAAGTAGCAATCGGGCGTGCGAATGCGTACTTTGTAGTCCTGCACATACCCCCACTGCACCACCCTACATATGAAAGCAAAAAATTTTTCCTGTTGTTGTTTTTGCAGCAAATTATATGTTGTTTTGTGTTTACCATACTTACATTTAGACATATTTATTATGCTTTCGTTATTTAAGGAATCACATTCAACACCAGTTTCTGTTGTTAAGTAGCTAGTGTGCCACACTCTGTATTTGTGCAAATATAGGTGGTTAGTTATAGGTGGTTAATCCAGAAGTGCAAGCTGGATTTCGAAGGGGCAGAGGAACCAGAGACCAAATAGCAAACATGCGCTGGATTATGGAGAAAGCTAGAGAGTTCCAGAAAAACGTCTACTTCTGCTTCATTGACTATGCAAAAGCCTTTGACTGTGTCGACCACAGCAAACTATGGCAAGTTCTTAAAGAAATGGGAGTGCCTGATCACCTCATCTGTCTCCTGAGAAATCTCTATGTGGGACAAGAAGCGACAGTTAGAACTGGATATGGAACAACTGATTGGTTCAAAATTGGGAAAGGAGTACGGCAAGGTTGTATATTGTCTCCCTGCTTATTTAACTTATATGCAGAATTCATCATGCGAAAGGCTGGACTAGATGAATCCCAAGCCGGAATTAAGATTGCCGGAAGAAATATCAACAACCTCAGGTATGCAGATGACACAACCTTGATGGCAGAAAGTGAGGAGGAATTAAAGAACCTATTAATGAGGGTGAAAAAGGAGAGCGCAAAATATGGTCTGAAGCTCAACATCAAAAAAAACCAAGATCATGGCCACTGGTCCCATCACCTCCTGGCAATTAGAAGGGGAAGAAATGGAGGCAGTGAGAGGTTTTACTTTCTTGGGCTCCTTGATAACCGCAGATGGTGACAGCAGTCACGAAATTAAAAGACGCCTGCTTCTTGGGAGAAAAGCAATGACAAACCTAGACAACATCTTAAAAAGCAGAGACATCACCTTGCCTACAAAGGTCTGTATAGTTAAAGCTATGGTTTTCCCAGTAGTGATGTATGGAAGTGAGAGCTGGACCATAAAGAAGGCTGATCGCCGAAGAATTGATGCTTTTGAATTATGGTGCTGGAGGAGACTCTTGAGAGTCCCATGGACTGCAAGAAGATCAAACCTATCAATTCTTAAGGAAATCAGCCCTGAGTGCTCACTGGAAGGACAGATCCTGAAGCTGAGGCTCCAATACTTTGGCCACCTCATGAGAAGAGAAGACTCCCTGGAAAAGACCCTGATGTTGGGAAAGATTGAGGGCACTAGGAGAAGGGGACGACAGAGGACGAGATGGTTGGACAGTGTTCTCGAAGCTACGAACATGAGTTTGACCAAACTGTGGGAGGCAGTGCAAGACAGGAGTGCCTGGCGTGCTATGGTCCATGGGGTCACGAAGAGTCGGACACGACTAAACGACTAAACAACAACAACAAGGTGGTTAGTTGCCACAGTAACTAATTGCCAGATATGTCATTTTAAACAGTGATATCAGCACAAGTAACACTTTTAAAAAAACACCCAACCATTTATTTATTTATTTGGCAGAGCCAAAGTCCCTTATTAATTTGTCACGGAAACTTAACAGGCAGAAGAGTTCATTCCAGAGCAGACTTCAGTATATGAGAATGAACCCTGCATAAATATTAATTTGGAGGGTTTATCTGACATTTCTGTTAGGAAGGGACTGATTGAAATCTCAAGTATTTCTTAAATGAGTCAAGTATTCCTTAAAAGCATTAAGCAAAAGCCAAGCTAGATATGATGGAGTCAGACACATTTTTCATTTGTATGTTGGTGGTAGTCTACTTTTTTTATACAAAAAAGTTAGCATAATGCCAAAAGTGAGCTGAACAGACAAAAACGAGCCTGAAACAATGGAGTAAAGCAAGTCAGGGTGGTGCTACTTCTCTTCAGGAAATATATATATATATGAATATGAGAGACCAGCTAATGTATGTAAATAAACAAACATAGGTGTCTCTGTCACACGTTCTTTGGATTTTATTTCATGACCTCAGCCCTCAATCTGCCATTTGGAGTAGTAATACTGATCTAAACACAGAATTATTATAAAGCTTGTTGTTAAAGTATGCAAACCACATTGAAACACTATATACATATTTAGTATTATTAGGTTTATTTTAAAACTGTATATACATCAACATAGCTTTTCATTAAACTTAAAAGCATTAATAGGCACGCTGTGTCTTTATCTCAGCTGTAGTCTCAAACTGTGATTTATCTAAGAGTAAACTCTGCTTACTGACCTTCACTAGTATGGCATCCTAGATTTGTGGGAGCAAAGTATTTAAATGTTAAATCATGAACAGCTGGGATGAAATAGTAGACTTAAAACAGAGACACATTGCATAAACCTCAGCTCCAATGGCATGGAATGAGATCAAATTATAATGCTTGTCAGAACTGTGTGATAAATGTCTCAGCAATGATTGCTATTTGCACATCCCAGTCATTGACAACAGTCAAAAATTGAAGTGTTATCTCTGAAATAGTTCATAATGGGTGCTTAATCTGAGAGAAGGGCCAATATATGAGTATAGCTGTTAGTTCAGAGACCAATTATGATTGTACCACACTGATTCATGCCTGATGGTAATTGTGAAGTTAAAATTGGAAGGGCTGAACAGCATTTATGGGGCCTGAATTCCAAACTCAGCAGTGTTTTAGCAGCTCTGTAATGTTTGCTCTGCACTTAGATAATCTGCTTAATGTTTTCATGTTTTATTAATGGAATAACACAAGAGATAGTGACAAAAGGGACAAACAAGCCGAAATTAAGCACATTTAACTGTTTATTGAGCAATGAAGGCCTAACAGTAGGGTGGCCACTTAAACATTGCCAAAAAAAAGGGAGGAGGAAGCACATTACCATATATGCTATTTATATGTAGGCATATGTAAATTCAGAAATAATAATAATTATTTAAATAGAAATACTGTATAACACATTTCATTATAGTGGGTTCTGTTCAGATGTGCCTGTTCAGTTTGCTGTCCAATGGTTCTATATTTTTGGACAGCCTATCAAATAAGAAACTCTGTTGAACAGAAGACTGTCCTCTGTAAACTGCAAACGTGGCCATCCGTTATGCAGTATCACCCATTAATCATTAGTAGACAATGTATACATAAAAAAGAAACACATAGAGAAGTATGAAATAATAAAAAAGCATTGTAAATCTGGTATTGGTGTAAACCCATTGATACAGATGTCTTGCAAGAAAGGCATACAACTCATGGAGCCTGAAAATGGCAAGTTGGTAATGTCTATTTCTAACCACAAGGGTTGAAAGATCACTAAAAAATAGTGGTAATTTTCATTTTCTGTGAGGCTGTACGGACTCTTGCATGTCTGTGGAAGGTGGTTTTTTCCCATCTGACAGCAGCTCCTCCTGCCTAATAAGTGCTGATCCCAAACTTCAGGAACTATCATCTGTCACTGGGTGGAGTTCTCCTATGTGCTCTGGTACATTGGATACTAAGCTTTGTTTATATACAAAATCAAAACATGTAAAATTTCTGCTCAGTATGGCATTTATGATCATTAATTGTAAAACTAAATAGAGCTACGTAGTTAATTCCTCAACATGAAGATCTTTATGAGTTTTTCACTAACAAGTGTAGGTAGACATAGCATATATATTCCATTTATATCACTGTTGCTCTGACTCATCCTCAGCTACAAAGGTTGTTTTTCCTGATGCAGGAAGATGTCAGTTGTCAGATACACAACTGACCCTCTTGAGCACTGTTGAGCTACAGCCCGATTCTAAGCAGGAGCTTATTATTCTCTGGAGAGAGAGAAAAGTATGCTTACCCACTTTGACCAGCATTTCTCCTTTGAGCAGCACTGCATTCCCTTACCTTTGTTAAAACTTATTTTTTCTTAAAAGTTGCTCAATTTCTACAGCATGACAATAGGCATTGGAGCAAAGCAATTAACCAGAGACAGTTGCAATCCTGCCTCCAAAGTCCACACAGATGCTCTGCAGCAGATGGGCTAAGCTCTTGGTAACAAATATATGCAATCCATAATAGAAATTCAAAAATGTAGCTTCTCAGAGATAGTTCCTGAAACTGTATAGAAGAGGTAGCATAGAGATGGGAGCCTGCCAGCATTATTTGTGAGTGTTTCTGTAGCATTTAGTCTATTAATAAAATCTTTCACTCCAAAACTAAAAATTCAGTCTTTGCTGAAGCTAAGCAGATCTGCAAAAAGACGAGTGGTATAGAACATGTTTTGCATGATGTGAAAGTTCCAAGATTCATTCCAAGCTTCTACAAGTAGGACTGGGAGAGATCCCTGGAGTGCAGCTACCAGAGAGTGTAGGGCAGTCCTGAACTAGCAGAACCAAAGGTCTGACTCACTAGCCTGCTGCCCTAAGGAACGATCAGAAGTGGTTTGCAGGGTGGAGCGGAGCTGCTATGCTAGCTTCCTAGCAGGTGAGTCACTGTGGCTTACCAGGAGGGAGAGCTATAAGGCAGATGGAAAGTCAGTGTGGTGCAAATGCAGTAGCAGGAGCAACTGAATTGCTCAGCTAGTGCATTTGCACTGTGCCGACACCCCTACACTTTTCCCTCCCCCTCTCGGTACACAACATTGACTTATATGGAATGGGGGGATGGGCGGGGGGCATCCTAAGGTACAATATGTATTTTGTTGACTTTGTATGACCTGACGGTATCTTTTGGGAAGGGGAAAAAATGGAACAAATCAATATGGAACAAAGATTCCTGTTCACTCTGTCTTTTCTTCCTTCCTGAGCCCCTCAGGTTGGAAGGCGTCCAACATGCTACTGAGGAAGAGCAGAGGACAAGTACAAGTAGATTCAGAGCTGATGAAGCGGCTGGGCCAAAGCCGAAAGCTCGCTCAGTTGCGGATATGCCTGGAAGCGAAAAGAAAGTCTGATGCTGTAAAGAAAAATATTGCATAGGAACCTGGAATGTAAGAACCATGGATGGAGGTAAGCTGGATGTGGTCAAAAATGAGATGACAAGAATAAATATTGCCATCCTGGGCATCAGTGAACTAAAATGGAAGGGAATGGGCGAATTCAGTTTGGATGACTATCATATCTACTACTGTGGGCAAGAATCCCGTATTTGACCAAACTGTGGGAGGCAGTGGAAGACAGGAGTGCCTGGCGTGCTATGGGGTCCATGGGGTCACGAAGAGTCGGAAACAACTAAGCGACTAAACAACAACAACAACAAAATGGTAAAAGTAAAGGACTCCTATAGTTCTAGTTACAGGTAGGTAGCTGTGTTGGTCTGAGTCGAAGCCGAAGATACACAGTGTATCTGAAGAAGTGTGCATGCACTCAAAAGCTCATACCAAAATAAAAACTTAGTTGGTCTTTAAGGTGCTACTGAAGGAATTTTTTTATCTTGTAAAGGACTCCTGACAGTTAAGTCCAGTCACAGACGACTTTGGGGTTGTGGCACTCATCTTGCTTTACTGGCCAAGGGAGCTGACGTTTGTCTGCAGACAGGTTTTCTGGGTCATGTGGCCAACATGACTAAGCCGCTTCTGGTGAAACCAGAGCAGCACACGGAAACGCCGTTTACCTTCCCGCCTATTTACTGTTTATCTACTTGCACTTTGACGTGCTTTCAAACTGCTAGGTTGGCAGGAGATGGGACCGAACAATGGAAGCTCAGCCCATCACAGGAATTCGAACCACTGACCTTCCAATCGACAAACCCAAGGCTCAGTGGTTTACACCACAGCACCACCTGCATCCCTTCCTCCTTCCTACCCAGGTTGATTTCCCCTCCAATCTCTTACCTTTCCTTGGCTACTGCTACCCTTGACTTCTGATTATTTAGACTGTTTTGTTATATTAGGGATGGCATGAAAAAAAATCACAGTTGTGGTAGTAAGAATGCAACAAGAAAGTATTCAGCAGCTTATTGTTCAGTATCCATCCCTTGCAGGGGCCTCCCCTGGGGACTGGATGTTCCTTTTTAAAATCCATTTTTATCACTTTGAGCCTCACAGATTCATAACCTGTTTAAGTTTCATAACATTGAAGTTCTAAATACCTGAGTGCTGACAAAAATACACTGTCATATTATGCATTACTTAGATCTCATTTCCTCCAGATTCCTTGAGGAGTCTGTTCTAGAAAGATTATTTCTCTATATTGCATGTATGTTCTAAGCAGCAAATATCAAATCAGATTCCCTCTCCTGCTTCAAGCCTTTTTCCTCTTTGGCACATGCATAATCTAAGAGTCTAAAACAAATGTAAAGTGTTTTGCATTTGTATGTAAAAATAGTAGGGCCGAGGTCTGACCAAAGAAGAGTTGATAGAAGTCCCATTGGGACTAGCGTTTCTGGGAAAGGCTGAACTATTCCTAACCTTCTTCTATCAGGAATGCTGTAATTCACTTCTCACATCTCTGTTTTTATAAACCTTGGCCTTCTCAGAACTATCTGAAATCTAAACTCAGTGCTCTGTCAGCTTTGGTAACTTTCAGCCCAATTTAGACCGCAATATTGGTAAGTAGACACCAGCACAGCTGGCAGGTCTTTCCTACCGGGAGAGTGAAATGTGCCGTCAAAGGTATAGTCCTGCACCCAGCATCTGTAGGTACTTATACAATGTTTGTTGTTTATTATTTATTTTTAAGTTTCAAATCTGTCCATTCAACCTAGCTCCAGTCCTCAAATAATAAAAATAAATAATCAAAACCGCATAAACAGAGGAACATAGCCTTATAGTAAGCTACACCGCTAGTCCATTCAGCTCAGTATTGTCTACACTGAGTGGCAATGGCTTCCCAGGTTTTCAGACAAGGAATATTCCCAACACTACCTGGAAATGCTACCTGGATTGAGCCTGGGGATATTTTTCGTGCAAAGCAGATGCTCTATCATTGGCCCTTCCCCATGAAAGAAGTTATAAACACTGCAGATACAAACAATGGAACATGAAGTTAGAACTGTAAAGGACCGAAAACCAGTAAGCAAAGCTCTGGTAAAATAAAAGAGGCATTTTTATTTGCTTTTTAAATGCTAAGAGAAAGCTGGCTCCTGTTAAGAGAAAGTTCCATAGATGCAGCTATCAGTACAAAAGCTCTGCTTCTGGTGACCACCAGCTTGGCTATAGATGGCAGTGGGGTTCAGAACAGGAATTCCACTTGACATGACCAAGGGAGGAATTAACATGAAACAAGGGTTCACTGTGTGCACTCTACCAAGTCATGTGACTTCTCTCTAACAGAGCTGCCAAGTCTCCCGTTTTTCGCGGGGAAACCCCCATATTTTAAACCGTTTCCTGCTGGCAGCCCGGATTGGAAAAAATCCTGTAAATCCCCCGGATTTCCTACCTGCCAGGGAGGCTCCATTTTGGGTCCTGGCGCCACCCGATTTCCGGTGCCCAGACATGGGTAGCACGGCACCGGAAGTCGCTTCTACATATGTCTGGACATGCGTAGAAGCGACTTCCAGTGCCGCGCTGCTGCTGATCCCACATTTTTCAGCAGGAGACTTGGCAGCTATGCTCTCTAACTTGCCTATTGGTTAATAATATATCTAGAGTTAGGAGTGAGCAGTGAGGTGGACAGATTTGCTGATATCACATTAAATTGCGGCTGTTAAAAGAAAAAGATTACGAAGAGCTCTAAAAGGACTTCTCGAAACTGAGTGAATGGGCAGTAAAAGGGCAAGTGCAATTCAGTGTAAAGAGATGCATGCTGGAACAACAACAAAAAAAACCCCTTAATTTCACTTATGTCCTCATTGGGTCTGAACTGGAGGTGACGGATCAGGAGCAAGATCTTGGGGTCATAGTAGATAGCTTGATGAAGGTGTTGACTCGTCCCAGTGTGGGATGTGGCCTTTGACAGATTATTCCTGAGCTACTGTGACCTTCAACAGAAAATAGTTGCCTATCTCTGCTCTAAGAGGTAGGGAATGCTGCCCCAAGATATTTTCACCAGCTTTCAGTCACAGTATATTAAGGTTTTATATAGAATGGATTGAAACCTTGCTCCACTAATAATGGTTCTTGCTATCCCTTAACTGATCTTTCTGAAGTCACTTATTTGTCCTTCAGATTTTACCCCTGATCTGATTTGGCACACCTGTACTTAACAATGGCATAAGATGGCATATGACCAACTCTTACTAATCGTTCTTTCCTGGGTTGGCTGGTCTCATGGTATGTTTCCTTTTGTTCAGAGCTAGGAGATGGTACACGGGGGTCTACCTGATATCATTTAGAGTCCACTGGGTCTTTAGCCCTGATAGAATGAGCCAAGGAGATCTCCGGATGCAGCTGTTATTAAAGAAATATTACACATTTCAGGAACTGTTTCTGATATGACACAGTGGCCAATGTTTTAAAAATGGAGATTTTAAAATTGGCTAAATGTGTTGGATGGTAATTGACTGTGTCAGAGTAGAAATCTAACTTTCCTTTGTTTCAGTGGATCTACTCTAACTATGATTTAGTTGGCTAATGCCTGGTATATCTTCAGTTCCACACTATCATACAAAAGGTAAAAGGTCTATTCTACAGACAAACACTGACATCTTCTGGACATTCAGCAGTGGTGTGGTTCTGCCCGGCCTAATGTTTGGATAATGGGCTTCAAATATCTCATTGCCAGGTCGTCATTGTAAAGAACACTGCAAAACCACGGATTATATAGCATAAAGGATATCAATATATTTTGTTGCTACTAAATGAAAGTTGCAAACACTTTGAAAGGAGCTCTTAAAATTAAATATGTTTTGCGGAAAGCAAAGCTCCTGAACTCTGGGTGCATCTGTATTTGGCAAGCCTACAGGAATGTAACAAAATTAATGAAAACCATTCAGCTGTATGGTGAACAGTGGGGCAAAGAAAGGGATATATTTTGCCTGTAAAGCTATTACACCATTCTGAAAGATTCAACCAGTCTGTTAATTTCATTTAACGTTTTACACATCAGGAAGGCGTTATGTACCACTAGAGGGCTCCCTCATATTTTAAAAGAAAAGCTAGAAAGATTTTTAAACAAGAAACGTGTATGTCATGAATTTATTACTTCTAAATTGTTCAGATATAAAAAAGATAGACACCTGATAAGCCACATGCACACTCAAAGGTTGACTGAACTGAAATAATGAATTTCCAAATGAATTTTGATTGAAGAAGTTTCTGGTTCAATTAACCAATCTGTGTAAGCAAATTTTTATGCACTGATAATCTCACTGTGTTCCAGGGCGAATTTGATAGGACTGAATTATACATGATGCCATGAGAAATTAATTTTTGGCTGTTTTTAGCTGTTCTGCACAAACATTTCAATAGGGACAAATGTCAGATTCTACACTTAGGCAGGAAGAATCAGCTGCACAAATGTAAGATAGGGGACGCCTGGCTTGCCAGTAGTAGTACATGTTAAAAGGATCTAGGGGTCTTAGTAGACCAGAAGCTTAACATGAGTCAACAGTGTGATGCAGCAGCAAAAAAGCTAATGCTATTCTAGGCTGCATCAACAGAAGTCTAGTGTCCAGATCCAGTGGCAGAGGAACCCTCTCTGGCACCCGGGGCAGCGCAGCCCATACAGACTGTGCATGTGCGGTCCGTATGGAATGGCGCACACGCATATGCCATACGGGCTGCCATGCGTGAGGCATCCCATATGGACTGCACATGTGCGACGACCATACGGGATGCTGCACATGCGCAGTCCGTACGGGTTGCTGCTCGCACGCAGTGGCAATACGGGCTGCCACTTGCATGGCAACTGTATAGGCTGCTGCGTGAGCGGTGCCCATACAGACTGTGCGCGCCCTCGGCCGCTCTACAGCTGGGGAGGAGGCAGGGACCATCTTGTCACCCCTCCCAGAGTGGCACCCGGGGCGGCCTGCCCCCTCCCCCCTTCCTACGCCCCTGTCCAGATCTACAACATCTGCCACTTCATTCATCTGCTGAAGTGAACTGTAGTCCACAAAAGCTTTTGTCAATAAATGTTGTTGGTCTTTAAGATGCCACAAAGACTCTTCGCTGTTTTTGCTGGAATACTGCAGCACAGCTCCTCCCACTTTACAATATGTTACATAGGGTGGCACAAGGACTTTTAGCTGTGCAGTAGAACTTCCCCGCTGGCTCCTCTCCTTGCATCTCCCCCAAATCTGGAAGCTTCGGATGGACAGTGCATTCTATTTCATAGCAATGCCTAAACGTCTTTCCTTTACCAAAGAAGACAATCTAAGAGTCACATGGGGAGAGGGAAAGGCAGAGAAGTTCCATTGCACAGCTAAAAGTCCTTGGTCTAGTGCAATTGTTCAGCTGAATAGTTTCCCTAGAGATATATTTACATGGCCTCCTAGGAGGACAATGGACACACATGATGGGGATATTTCTGAGCTTCACATGACCAATCAAGACCAGAAAACAAGGGTTTTACTGCTTTTCTAAGAGTGCAGTAACGTAATTGTATTTTAAAAACTATACTATCAGGTTATGTTGGCTGATGCATTTGTAAGTGTGTGCATGTGTGTGTAGTTGGGTTGACTTGGCTGGGGGTGCGGGGGGAAGGGGTGTGGATGTGTTGTCTTTGCAAAAAGAAAGAAAGTGTTGGATGTGTTGCAAATGTGTTGCAAAAAGAAAGAAAAAGGGAACCCAATAAAATGTGACTGAAAGGCATGCTTGCTTTCTACCAATTGATTAGACCCTAGACACGAACCTTTTATTCACATTTTAACACCCCTGAGCACAAAAAGGCTTCTTATTCAGATGAACATTCTGTTAAATCATACCTTTCCTGAGGTATCACAGGAAAGGCTCGTTGGAAGAACAGAACAATCCATCTCTGCTTTGAGAGCAGGGAACAGGAACTACAAGCAAGAGGACACCACCGTATTTTCTTGTTTGAAGGAATTGAGAGTACATGTGTCCATGCCATATGTTTTAGGGCTGTCAATTTCATGTTGAGGTACAGCTAACCAAAGGCTAAAGTGTTACATCAGGCTTGCCCAAGGGAAGAAGTATTCATTTCAGAATCTAGTGCGAAGGCTCGGCAGAGCTCAGGACTGGCAATGTGAATATAAGCAGAGCTGTGCATTGGCTTTGCCTTCTCTTGCTGTGTTTAATGTATTCATGCCCAGCATGAGAGGGTTTGAGCAAAAAGAAGAATAAAGAGTCCAGCGAAAAGGAAAGATGGTGCTGTGATTTTTTTTAAAAAAAATCTAAATACAAATGTGTTAGAAAAAGGAAAAACTGAAAGCTTATTAGTGAGGGCAAGTGACAAAACTCCACATAGGAATTAAACGAGGAAGGCTTTCAGTTAATATTTGAATGGAGGGAAAATGTACCACCACTTTTCTGCTCCTGTGAGAAGAATAGCTGCTGCAGCTCATCTTCCCCAAATCAGTTGTTGAAATTAATGCAGATTGAACCATATCAACAAACATCTGCCAGGAGTGGGGTGCATTTAACAAATTCTGCTTTTCCACTTGAGGGAATATTAATGCACATTTGGTTCATAAATGTTAGTTGTTTATGAGTGTGCAGAACAAGTAAGATGTAGAATGTGGGTGTGCATTTATCATGCATGGCTGTTTGTTATGAAGCTACAGTATCTGCTGTGGGGAAGCCTGAGTACCTTTGGGGACATGAAAATGGAAAAGGGAAGTTTCACGCTTTCCACAGTGTTCCCTCAGGTATTATTTGCATCCCAGGGGAAGCCTCATTCTGGCACCAATGGTAGCGTCCCCCGATAATGCAAACAGTGTTTTCACTTGTATGGTTTTTGTCAGGTGCGTGGCAGGGAGAGGAAGAGTTAAACTCCCCTCCCCACCTCTGTTCAGACTTCCCCATGTGGAACACATATAATTGTTGTGAAATCCAAAGAGACACTAGGACATAATAAGCATGACCATGACCTCAAATTTATGCCATCAAGATAATATCTTCTGTGCATTTTTGAAGTTATGCAACACAATTAAAGATGGCGCAGAGCAGGTCAGCGCTGGGGCATCCAAGATACCATTATACTTTATACCAGCCCTGCCCTAAGGTTTTAGAATTGCTGGAAGGTCCAAATCAATTACACAAACACATGCACACATACATCACCATGGCCTATGCAATATGGTGAGTGTTGATGGATGGGGGAAGGAACAAAATGTTGGAAGAAATGAAAACCCAGTTATTAATAGGGCATTTTTAAAGCTCCACGGTGCCCTTTATCAGTTATGTTTGCCGCTAACCCTAGAAGCAAGAGCAGCTCTGGAAACTCTATCCCACTTTCCAGATGCCTGTTTGTTTAGTGTAAACTCCCTGAGGCACTGATTGTCCTTTTACTGGACAGTACACAGCTACACAGTTCTGCAGCAAGAATGTTGTAATCCTATAAGAAATATAAACTTATTCGATGTGTCCTTTTGACTGCAGAGGCTCCTCATTTAAAACATTCTCTTGCATCATTCAGACCAATGATATACCATGGTAGTTGTCGTGTGTGCTTTTTTTTAACCATCACGTTGCCTCATATCACAGCAGAAATAAAAAGTTGCCATTACCGTAGTTTAGAAAAAGAAATTCCTCAGGATTTGCTTTATATGGAATTATACGCATGAGGCACATGATTGTTCGAAATTACATTACCATGGTGGCTAGTTATAGGATTAGATTCCCAACAAAATTGGTAAGGTTTTCAGTTTGGGTTTGAATAAGGGTTTTTATAGGGGGTCGGTTGGTTTGTGAGCATGACTGTGCTTGAGGCATACATTCTCGGTAGAAATAATGTCATTTTAGATCTGCTTTCACACATCCCTTGAATAGATGCTCTCACTCATTATCACATTTATTAGGAGGCATGCAAAATAATGAGGTGGCAATGAGAGAAGGCCCAAAATAATCTTGTTAAAAAAGAATGTGCTGAAGGTCATTATGAGGCAATGTGGGGGAAAGATGGTTGTCAGACATTTGATCCTGAAAATGCTGTATTGTTACTGGAATCACATTTCCATATTATACAAGTTAGTGGGGTTTGTTGGTGGAGGAAGCAAGGTGAGGTAAATGTAATCCTGAGCCAAAGGCCAAGTCAGAGTGGAAACCCAGAAACCCTTGATCCTTAGAACAACCCTGAGTTGGAAGCTTTGAAAGGTATTAGGTCTTGGCCTACAACTAGTAAGACAAAGGAACCTGGGAAGCCATCTTACACGGAGTTAGATCATTGGTTCATCTAGCTCAGCATTGGCTATACTGAGTGGCAGAATCAGTCCAGGGTTTCATACTATCCCAGCCCTATCTAGAGACACTTGGGACAGAATCTGGAACCTCCTGCATATAAAACAGATGCTCTACCACTGAGCTATAGTCCTTCCCAAAATGCTGGGGTGGTCACTTTCAGTACACTGTCTTTGGTAAACACAGCTCACAAATGTCACTTGCCAATAGGAGGACAACTGTCCATTCAACCAGTTTGTGTGAATTGTTAGTGTTCTTTTTAACAAATAAATTCCTTTGAAGCAAATAGAATCCTACAGTTAGTATTTTGATGTCTGCTGTATTCATTCTTACACAGTTGTTAAATGTGGAACTTAGAAGGGGGAAAAAACCTTACCTTTCTTGAATACAGAATGTGAAACATCCCACAAGGCAAAATAACTCTTATGTTAAAGCATTTCATTTTATTCTTTTATATTTCCAATAAATGCATCTTTGGTTTTTCACACAGATTTTTTTTTAAATAGAGCAGCATCCAAAATAAATGGGATTTAAAAATAGCTCACTGGTGTCATTTTAATGCATTATGTTAAAGGAAAATTATCTTACTCTTGCCAGAATTTTCTAAAACTGCTGCTTTAGAAGATTTCTTTTTTCCAAAGTGAAATTGAGCATGAGAAAAGTACATGTATTTCTTGCACTAAGAGTATACTTTAAAAACAGTTATATATTTGTTGTGATCCATGCATTAAACAATTACATGTGCAGTAGTCACACATATCGAACAAGAGTTGTTTGTTAAATACACAACAATACTTTTGGCAGAAAAGTATTGGCTATTCAGTTGGGTTTGTCCAGGGATGGAATCTACAGCTGAAATATACGGCAGTTAGCTGTGGCATTTTTCTGGTTCTATGTTATAACACAATGCCTGTTCAGACGTTAGCCCCATGAAATTTTATGGTTACTGTGCAACCCAAAGCCTCAAATCTGCTGGGCAAGAAGAGGTTAGCATATGACACAACTAGGTACCCACTTGGTGGAGGGGACCTTATGCCAGCAGAGATCACCACTGGTGGAAGTTCACCCACCTGCCCATAGCAGCCAGCAGATGGAAGTGATGCCTATTGCCTACTTGCCAGTGTACCACCCAAGTATGAGGAAAGGTTGGCAGGGGTGAGGACACCCAGAAGACAGCCAACCCTGGTCAGATAATGGCTGCACCCTTGCAAATGGGTGGATTGCTAGCACATGGGGACATGCCACCACTGGGATGGATGCAGATGGAAGTAGATGGCCCAGGGTGTGTGCCATCAAGCCATCCTGGAAGATACCAAAGCACCTGATTGTGGAAGACTACCAACATGAGAGGTGGGCTTCCCATGCCATGACTCACTAGGAACCCCCATGCCAGGAACCGTCATGCAATGACATGGGGCCTCGTTCTTTGTGACTTTGTGGAGGCATGTATACTAATATCTATGGGCAGGGGGCTGTGAATGGGTGTCTAGTGCATTCACACTGTGCACCCTTCCCCTGCTCTGTCTCCAATACTATACATACCTGCATAGTGCTGCTGTCAGACCCCGGAGTGCACTACAATATCTTGATAGGGCATGGTGCTGTGGAGCTGACCCTCTAGGATGGGGGTGATTACTAAGGTTGTGGTCACCTGGGTGGTGTACGCTGGCTGGGGCTGCTGAATGCATGCTGACCACCCCCACCCCCACCCCACCTCTCCCTCCATCCCCTCTGCATGCAGGCCCTGTCCTGTCAGCTCCTGCAGAGGAAGTAGATGACAGACAGGAAAGAGGAACCCACATTTCTCAGGAGCATGCGTAAATCTCTGCTGCTAAGCACCTTTGTGATTATCCCCAATTTCCCTCAGATATTAAATCTTGCACTGTTCAATGAAGTCTTGTTACCCCCACTTTCTGCAAGATTACTAGGTTCCTGCCTGATGCCACAGATTTCATTAATGAACATGCAAGAATTTTCTAATATGCCTCAGAAATCATTGGGCATTTAAAGATGGAACACCCCTGTCTTCTGCCGGCACTCATCGCTGCCTGAGAGAATGTGATTCTAGTCTCAAGGACTGTGATTTCATCTTTGACTTCCTTTCCAAACCATGAACTGAGCTAATATTGCCTTTAAGATTGTGCTGAACCTTTTATAACCATTTACACACTTCTAAAAGGATTATTGTTCAGTTGGCTCAGTAACGGCGGAAGTCAACAGTAGCAAGCCAAGGAGGGTTTTTCTTCATATCGGATGACACTATTACGAGCAATTCTTGATCCAGATATCTTAAAGAGGTTAGAGATTTGAGAAACTTCAGCTTCGTAGGGAGCAGTTTCAGAAGAATGCTAAGAAGTTAGCTGCTTCTTTACTGGTGTTCCGCCCACACTTAAAAACATTTCTTTTCAGCAAGCTTTTAACTTTAATGGTGTTTGAAATACTTGTTAGCTTGCTCATTGAGTTAATTCCCCCAGCCCCCCAATGCAGCTTTCAGATTAGATTTTTTTCCAAAATGGAAAAAAAATAGTGGAAAAAAATGGGGGGGGGAAATAGTGGGGGGGGGAAATTGACATCTGACAAGCACACAGAGTGCAAACAAGACTGAGTGTATGTGTGTGGAGGGAGGGGGGCTCATTTAATTTCACTGCACACAGGTGGTGTAGTGAGAATAAAGGTTGTTGTTGTTGTTATTTAGTTACAGGTAGGTAGCCATGTTGGTCTGCTGTAGTCGAAACAAAATTAAAAAGTAGCACCTTAGAGACCAACTAAGTTTGTTATTGGTATGAGCTTACTAAGCTAACTAAGTTTGTTATTGGTATGAGCTTTCGTGTGCATGCACACTTCTTCAGATGTATCTGAAGAAGTGGTTTTTTTTAAGATTAGAATTTGCTATTTTAATTGTTGGGGGGAGGGTTCTGTTATTTTTATTTTTGCTTTTGCTGTATGTATTCTAGTTACAGGTAGGTAGCCGTGTTGGTCTGAGTCGAAGCAAAATAAAAAAATTCCTTCAGTAGCACCTTAAAGACCAACTAAGTTTATATTTTGGTATGAGCTTTCGTGTGCATGCACACTTCTTCAGATACACTAGAAACAGAAGTGTCAGACCCTATATATATACAGAGGGTGGTGGGGGTGGGTGGGAATGGGAGATGGGCTGATGGGAGTGGTAAACCTGTAGATGGGTGTTAATGGCTGCTGATGGCTGCAATTAGTCCTGGGCTGAGGTGCTAAAGAAAGCTTGATCATGCATAATGAGATAAGAATCCGATATCTCTATTCATCCCAGGTGCTTCCATGGTTTTAAGCTTGGTAATGATTTCCAATTCAGCAACTTCCCTTTCCAGTCTCTCCTGGACAATGACAGCTCCCTTTCTCAAGCTCTGGGAGGAAGACCTTTCATTGCCTACAGACAGCCACCCAATCTTAAACAACTCCTCACCCACAATAATACAACCACCAGACTTAACATGGACACTGGTACCAGAGCCTGCAATAAACCCAGATGCCAACTTTGCTGCCACATACACCCGGACAACATCATTACTGGCCCCAACAACATACAACATACCATCTCAGGACTATTTAATTGCTCATCTTCTAACATTGTGTATGCCATCAAATGCCAACAGTGCCCTTCAGCTCTCTATATTGGACAAACAGGCCAAACCCTACGCCAAAGGATCAATGGACATAAATCTGACATCAGGAACCAGAAGACAGAAAAACCAGTAGGAGAACACTTCAATCTCCCAGGACATTCTATACAAGATCTCAAAGCAGCTGTTTTATTACAGAGAAATTTCAGGAACAGACTGGAAAGGGAAGTTGCTGAATTGGAAATCATTACCAAGTTTAAAACCATGGAAGCACCTGGGATGAATAGAGATATCGGATTCTTATCTCATTATGCATGATCAAGCTTTCTTTAGCACCTCAGCCCAGGACTAATTGCAGCCATCAGCAGCCATTAACACCCATCTACAGGTTTACCACTCCCATCAGCCCATCTCCCATTCCCACCCACCCCCACCACCCTCTGTATATATATATAGGGTCTGACACTTCTGTTTCTAGTGTATCTGAAGAAGTGTGCATGCACACGAAAGCTCATACCAAAATATAAACTTAGTTGGTCTTTAAGGTGCTACTGAAGGAATTTTTTTATTTTGTATGTATTCTGTTAGCCGCTTTGAGTGTTTTTACTGGAAAAGAAGAGCAGGGCAGAAATCTTAATATAAATAAATAACATGCTAAGACAAAAGTGGCAAAGCTTTTCTGGCCCAAGGGCCACATCACCAGCTCACAATTCCTCTAGGGCTAGGGGCTACCAAGGAGCATGACCACATAGCTGACATGCACTCATCAACCGCACATCCACACACGCCACTCACACATCACCTACATGAAAGGGTTTCCTCACCAGCACTGCCCAGCCTTGCTCTGCAGTGCTGTGAGGGGGAAGAGAAATAGCCCTCACTTTTCCTAGCATGATGCTATTTTCCTCCTCCTCTAGTGAAGTTTTCCCTTTTCTCGCGAGGAAGCCTATTCAGCATGAGTGAATTTCCTTTAAAAAAAAGGGAGAACTTGACAGCTATGGACCTTACCACCAGCAGTTGTGATACTGGCACTGGATCAGTCACCTTTCCTCTCCTCTGTGCATTGCCACTTCTGGCAGATCAAAGTGCTCCAGACAGAGCACTACAATCTGCTCCGAGGTTTCCCAGACAATCAAAGTGCTCTTTCCTGTTTCTGGCATGAGTGGATTGCCCATGCTTTTTTTCTGGAGCAATCTGATTTGCTAGCAGTGGCAGCTTGCAAAGAGGAAGAGAGGTTCCTAGCTCAGAATCGATGTTGCTGCCATTTTGCCACAGCCAGTTTGGATTCAGCCAGTTCAAACCCCCGATAAAAACAGTGGGCTATGTGTGTGTAGAGTGGGGGTGGGGAATCTTCAGGTTTCTCAAGCACATTTGGGGTTGGTGAGGATTAAATTTTTGCTCTTACGTTTATTCAGTCTTTGTCTCTTTATTGCTCTGATTGTGATTCATATGAGGATTGCTTAGTTTTATTGTATACAGTATTTACTGATTATTTATTTATTTATTGCTTGTAGCAACTTTTGTGATATTTTTGTCATTATGTAACTCTTCGTGTTGTAAGCTGTCTTGAGCATGGGTGAACTATGGAAAGGCGGCATACAAGTAAACAATGATGCTGATGGCTCACATGGAGGATAAGGGTACTAGCCACGATGGCTACCTTCTACTGCCACAGTTGGAAGCAATGTGCTTCTGAGTACCACTTGCTGTGGATCACAAGGGGGACAGGGAATGCTGTTGTGCTCAGCTTCTGTTTGCGAGCTTCTGTTTGGTTGCTGTGACCCAGTCAAAAGCGACTCTGGGGTTGCGGTGCTCAACTTGCTTTCAGACTGAGGGAGCTGGCGTTTGTCCACAGACAGCATTATGGGTCATGTGGCCAGCATGACTAAACCACTTCTGGCTCAATGGAACAACGTGTCGGAAACTAGAGTGCATGGAAACACCATTTACCTTCATACCACAGCGGTACCTATTTATCTACTTGCACTGGCATGCTTTCAAATTGGTAGGTTGGCAGGAGCTGGGACAGAGCAACAGGAGCTCACCCCGTCGTGGGGATTCGAACTGCTGACTTTCTGATCAGCAAGCCGAAGAGACTCAGTGATTTAGACCACAGCGCCACCCTTATTTGTGATATTAACCCCATCTGAAAGTACCAGCTAGCTCCCTGATACAGTATCCCCCATAGGTGACTGTCCAGACTTTGCTTTAAAACCTCTAACAAAGGAGAGCCCAGCACCTTCCAAGACAGTCTGTTGAAGATATGAGAATCTTCAATAAATTATTCTTAGGCTGCTCCTAGATTGTGGCAATTTTCAAGTGGAATTTAATCCCATATGGGCAAATTCAGGTCTCACAATTGGGCTGATTTACAGTTCAATCCAGCTTCCCCCCAAAGTTCAGAATTTTTTCTGGTAAGAAAGGTGATGGGACAATGCAGTGGAAAATGAGTGATCATGCTTGACACAATGTCATCTAGTCACCCCTCGAGCAAATGGAGATGAATGCTCATTAAATCGCCACCCATGTCTAATCTGAGTGAATGCTCAGTAAGCAGGTCATCTTGAAGTGACCCTAATGTTTATTCTAAAACTCCTCTCTTGGAATTTGAACCCTTTGGTTTGGGTCCTACCCTCTGGAGCGACATCAAACAAATTTGCTCCATCCTCTGTGCGACAGCCCTTCATATATTTGAAGATGGCTATTGTTATGTACTGAGCTGAATCCTGGAACAATAGGATTCAGAATCAGCGGGAGCTACCCAATCCAACTCCAGGTGGAAGTGAATCCGCAACCTGATTGGCCTGCTGGAGCAGCCAATCAGGCGGCTGGCAGAAGTGAATCTGCTACCTGATTGGCCTGTAGGAGCAGCCAATCAGGCTGCAGGCAGAAGTCAATCCACAATATAATTGGCCCACAGGTGTAGCCCTGAAGTAGCCAATCACGCAAGGCCCATTGTGTAAATAATGTATATAAGCAGATGGTTTTGGGAAAAGAGCCATTTTCTTCTTCTCCTCTTCTCCTTGATGACTATGAGCTGAATAAAGAGCATGAAATTCACTCTCGACTCCGAGTACATTTCACTGGCGACGAGGATGGGATCCTGCTGAGCTGACCGCCACCACGCACTGCACCGCAGCACCGCCACCTGCTGCACTGCTGCATCGCACCGTGCATCCAGGCTTCAGCTCCAGGACCCAAGGAACCCAGAATGGCAACCGACAGCAGCTTCTCGCCATTCAAACCAGCATCAGGAGACTGGGAAGGGTACGCCGCCCGTTTCAACTTCCTCCTGCAAGCGAAAGAAGTCACCAACGATGCCATGAAGAGGGCGACATTCTTCAGCGTCTGTGGAGAGGAGACGTTTGAAATCGCCCGGGCTCTCCTTGCACCTAGAGATGTCGCTACCGTCTCTTACAAAACAATAATGGAACGGCTGAAGGAGCACTTCTCACCACAGCCCTCGGTGGTAGCTTGCCGAAATGCCTTCTACGCAAAGCGGCAAGCCCCGGGGGAAACCATAACTGGGTTTGTGACCTCCCTCCGCCAAGCCGCCCGGCTATGCAACTTCTCAGAGTTGGAGAACATGCTTCGTGACCGCCTCGTCGGTGGCCTGAGGGACGAGATGTTGCAACGACGCCTCTACGCAAAAAAAGACCTCACGTTCCAGATTGCTCTGGAGGAAGCCCTGGCAACCGAAGCCGCCGAGAGGTCAACGCAAGAGGCACGACCGGCCCCGCCATCCCAACCGAGGGTCTACCACGAAGACCTCACCGACGAATCCGAATCTGACAGGGAGGAAGTACACCGAGTACAGCGGCGCACTCAAGCAGCACACACACCACAGCAGCCTCGACGAGAAGGAGGGAACTGTGCAAGCTGCGGGGAGAACCACGAGAGGAGGACCTGTCGATTCCGCAACGCAGAGTGCAGGCAGTGCCGAAAATTGGGACACATCGCCCGGGTGTGTCGGGCTCGACTCACCCGTCGACAAGCATCAGATGACCGACCCAGGAGCCCCAGGTCACACGGCACCATGCACCAAGGCAACTCGACGGAGATCACGGACTACCAGGTATTCCAGTTACCCCATCCCAGCACAGAGAAAATTTATATAGAGGTACAGATAGAGGGAGCCCCATGCCGCATGGAGCTGGACACGGGTTCAACTCTATCCATAATCTCGGCCCGAACATTAAGGGAACTGTGCCCTAATGGGGGTCCCAAACTAAGGCCGGCCCCATTCACCCTCCGGGACTTCCAGAAACGTAAGGTCCCTACAATGGGGGTGGGGACCTTCAGGGTGCAATATCGAGGGCGAAAGCAACAATTGGACTTGCTGGTAGTTAAGGGCCCCTACGTTAGCTTACTGGGACTGGCATGGTTTGGACCTCTGGGGCTAGCCGTTACCGGGGTGAACCGCACTAGCTTACAAGTGGACGTGGACGCCATATGCAAAGAGTTTCCAGGGGTTTTCGATGGGGCATTGGGACGATATACAGGACCCCCCATTGCCCTACAGCTAGACCCCGCTGTACGACCCATCAGGCACAAGGCCCGCCGGGTCCCGTTCGCCCTGAACCCCCGCATAGACGAGGAATTGGACCGGCTCGTGGAGCAAGGAGTGCTGGAGCCGGTGCCCAACGCCCCCTGGGAAACTCCAATTGTCACACCCGTCAAGCCTAACGGTTCGGTCCGCATCTGTGCAGACTACAAATGCACCATAAACAAGGCTCTCACGGCCCATGCATACCCAGTGCCAGTGGTCAGCCATGTCCTCGCCACCCTGGCTGGGTCAAAAATCTTTGGCAAACTGGACTTGGCCCAAGCGTATCAACAGTTGCCTGTGGACGAAGCCACAGCAGAGGCTCAGACGATTGTGACGCACAGAGGGGCATTCAGAGTAAAGCGGCTGCAATTTGGCGTTAGCGTGGCACCAGGCATATTCCAGAATCTAATGGACTCTCTCCTTAAAGGGATTCCTGGCGTCACCCCCTTCTTCGATGATGTACTGATCGCCGGGCCCACACCAGAAGAATTTGAGGACCGCCTCCGCTCCGTCCTGCACCGTTTCCAGACGGCGGGCCTCAAGGTGAAGCGGGAAAAGTGTTTACTGGGAGTGCCGCAGGTGGACTTTCTGGGATTTAAGGTGGACGCAGAAGGGGTCCATCCAACCGGTGACAAGGTACGGGCCATTTGTGAGGCCCCAGCGCCCAAGAGCAAGCCCGAACTTCAGTCATTCTTGGGACTATTGAACTTTTACCATGCCTTCCTTCCCCATAAGGCAGCGGTAGCGGAGCCCCTACACAGACTCCTAGATAAAAGGGCCCCTTGGGTGTGGGGCCAGCGACAAAGGGCCGCATTCCAGGCAGTCAAGGACTTGCTCGTCTCGAACTCGGTCTTGGCACACTTCGACGAGAGGCTGCCAGTGGTGCTGGCATGCGACGCCTCTCCCTATGGCATCGGCGCTGTCCTGGGACACCAACTCCCGGATGGAAGAGAGGTGCCGGTGGCATACTTCTCCCAGACGCTTGCTGCAGCCGAACGAAACTACTCACAGATTGACAAGGAGGGTCTGGCAATCGTGAAGGGCGTAAAAAAATTCCATGATTTCTTGTACGGGCGGCCCTTTACCATAGTGACTGACCACAAGCCGTTGCTTGGCCTGTTTGCCCCCGAGAAGCAGACCCCCCAAGTATTGTCTCCACGTGTCCTCAGGTGGTCAATTTTCCTTGCCGGCTACCAGTATGCACTAATCCACCGCCCTGGGAAGGCGATGGGCCACGCAGACGCCCTCAGCAGGCTACCACTACCAGAAACAGGACCCGACCCAGCGCCTGCGCAAGAGGTTATGACCCTGGAGCTGCTTCCCGACCGACCCATTCAGGCACAAGAAGTTGCGCACCATTCCACAAAAGATAGGGTCATCTCCCGGGTCCTGGACTGGGTGTGGCGAGGATGGCCCAGCAGCAGCCCCGGGCCAGAATTCGCTGGCTACACAAACCGCAAACATGAACTGTCGGCCCACAAGGGGTGCCTGTTATGGGGAAGCAGGGTTGTTGTTCCCCAGCCCCTCCGCAAAAGGGTCCTCACAGCCCTACACGAGACACACCCAGGGGTAGTGAGGATGAAGGCCCTTGCCAGGAGTTATGTGTGGTGGCCGGGGATTGACAGAGAGATAGAGGCCTGGGTCCAACACTGCCAGACCTGCCAAGAATCCCGCCCGGATCCCCCAAGGGCCCCAGTCCAGCCCTGGGAGTCCGCCCGACATCCATGGTCACGCTTGCACGTGGACTTCGCTGGCCCCTTCCAGGGAAAAACATTCTTCATAGTGGTGGATTCCTACACCAAATGGCTGGAGGTCGCACTGGTACCGTCCACTTCTACGGCGGCAGCCATCCGGGTACTACGTAAGCTTTTTGCAACCCACGGGCTCCCTGACACCCTCGTCTCGGACAATGGAACCGCATTCACGTCAGAGGAGTTCCAGACCTTCACAGCGCAGAACGCCATCCGCCACATCCGCTCAGCACCATTCCACCCTGCCACCAATGGCCAAGCGGAGCGCATGGTGCGGACCACCAAGGACAGCCTCCGCCGCATGACACAAGGGGACTGGGAATACCGCCTTGCCGCATTTCTTCTAGCACAGCACAGCACCCCAAGCACAACGACGGGCCGGAGCCCAGCTGAACTACTAATGGGCCGGCGCCTTGCAACTAGACTGGACCGACTTCACCCCGACAGAGCTCAGGATGAGGTAGTGGTGGGGAAAGGCAGGAACCCCCGGACATTTGTGGCCCAGGACGCAGTGTACGCAAAGAATTTTGGGGCAGGCCCAGCATGGGTACCCGCCACAGTCACCAAGGTGACCGGTCCCGTGTCGTACGAGGTACTAACGGAAGGGGGGCAATGTTGGCGCCGCCACTGCGACCAGCTACGGCGACGATTCCCAGGAGGAACCCGGGAGGAGAGCGGGACAGAGGGGTCCCAAGGGGACAGCAGGGCAGTGAGGCCTGTAGAGCGAGAGGGGTGGACAGGGGAAGCAGAAGCAGTAGGCACAGAGGGGCGCCCCGAGGCTGGAAGGACACCGGAACCAGAGCCACAACCTAGTGGTTCAGTGGCGCCAGACCAGACAGCCCCGGCACAGCCAGCAGCCTCGGAACACGAGCCAGAACCAGAACCCCTGACCAAGGAACACCCCAGGCCACAACGCACACGGAGGCGGCCAGCAGACCTTGGGGACTACGAATGCAACTTCCCGGGCAGGACTGGAACTTAGAGGGGAGGGGTGTTATGTACTGAGCTGAATCCTGGAACAATAGGATTCAGAATCAGCGGGAGCTACCCAATCCAACTCCAGGTGGAAGTGAATCCGCAACCTGATTGGCCTGCTGGAGCAGCCAATCAGGCGGCTGGCAGAAGTGAATCTGCTACCTGATTGGCCTGTAGGAGCAGCCAATCAGGCTGCAGGCAGAAGTCAATCCACAATATAATTGGCCCACAGGTGTAGCCCTGAAGTAGCCAATCACGCAAGGCCCATTGTGTAAATAATGTATATAAGCAGATGGTTTTGGGAAAAGAGCCATTTTCTTCTTCTCCTCTTCTCCTTGATGACTATGAGCTGAATAAAGAGCATGAAATTCACTCTCGACTCCGAGTACATTTCAGCTATCATATCACTACTTCGTCATTTCATTTCCAGGCTGAACTTTCCCTACTCCTTCAATCTAATTAGTGTTTCCAAATTAAATGCAATTCATATGGTATATTGCAAAACCAGATAGAACCTCAAGAACCTCTCTCTTGCAATGAGTTTACCATTAATTTTATTTTTAAAAATAGTAATTTTGAGGCCATACTTTCCCATCACAAATAGGCCTCTTATATAAGTAATAAAAGACAGCAGCATGGCAGAGATATACATTAAATAAATACTGCTGACTCAAGGGAGAATTGAGTTATGGGTTACAGTAAGCAGACAGAGTATTATTAAAAGTGAAATCGATGATTTATTTTTAACGAGTTCAGCCACTTGGCCCGTCATTTCTCAAATAGTGCAGTTGTTAATTTAACAGAAGTGATAAAAGACATCCCATTTATCTTAATTGTTTTAGTCAACTTGGTTACAGTGCTTTTTTGCTTTTGCAACTATAGAGACAAACACTTTACAGTATATTGGTTTCTTTCAGTTGTTACAGTTTACAGCACTCATAAAATGTGATATGGAGCCCGATTCTAAGAGAGGAGCTGCAATAATATAGAAAGTCATCTGAGACACCTTAGCTACAGAGGTGTCCCATGTGAGACCATTGGGGTATCATTGTTATGCTGTGTTACCTGTTCCAAAAATCTTATTATTTTATTTGCAAATTTACAATCACTTACTGCACAATATTTTTTATTGCTATGTAAGTTTAATTGCTAAAAAGTGTATTTAGAATGGTAGCCTCATGGGGGAAGAGACCAGCATTTCAGCTTATTTGTGTTATGTGAGTGTGATACACACATCCCTTTTGTTATTTGGAAAACAAGCAAAAAAAAATTGAGGGGCACTAAATATCTAGTAAACTTTCAAAGATTTAAAAATTACATACCATCCTTTTGAACTGAAAAACAAGCTTTGTGCCTTTGCAGGCCCTTAAAATCCGACATGGAACTTGTCACAACTTTTTCAGCATCATTATCTCAGTCTATTGGGGTGAAACAATTAACGTTAATGAAGAGAACTTTGTGGAGTGAACTTATCAAACCGAAAGTCAGTAATTGAATGCAAGGGTAGGTTTACTGTAGAGAGTAATATTAAGAACCCCAATGCATTTGAAGTGACAGCTCACTCTCCACTAGGGAATATGTCATCATTTCCTAACTTATAGCAGCATATAAAACTGAAAGGCCACATATTCCGATTTAACACTTTCTCAACTTCCCTCTGTTTCCAGTGTGTCAACTTTTAGTTGTGTACACACCATACATTTAAAGCAAATTCCTCCTCACAAAAGTGTCCCGGGAACTATATTTTATTAAGGGTGCTGGGAACTGTAGCTCTTGGAGGGCGAAATGCCCCGGGATTATTAGGTTTAAATGCATGGTGTTTCTGCATCCTTAGATTGTAAGCACCTCTTGTTCACTGTAGAGTAAGGTGGTTGGGTAGGAGGCTGTAACCCTCCAAAGGTTGTTGGACTCAAACTCCAATCCACCGCATCAGCTTGGCCAATTGTCTTGATGATAATGGGAGCAGCAACATTAGGAGAAACACAGGTTCCCTCCATTGAGGCATTATTATTATTTATTACATTTATTCCCTGCCATTCACCAGACAATTCCCAGGACAGCTACAAAAATTTAAATTCAGTATGAAAAACAAATTACAGTCATAGGGACAGGATGAGTCCGGAAAGTACACATCTTGAGTGTCAAAGGCCAGGGGAAAGATGCGCACCTTCAGCATTCGCCTAAAGCTGTACGGTGAAGGTTCCACAGCACACAGATGACACTATATAAACAAAAAAGAAATAACAGCCACTGTAGTTTGCAGTGTAAAATGCCTGAATGCTGAATCGAGAGGTTGAACTGCTCTGAATTAAAGTCACTGCCATGTAGTTCATTCAACCACACATTCAAAATGCAGAACTTGTAGAATTGGCCCCAACATTGTGAGATACATACGGTATAATCAGGGCTTCTTTTCAGCCGGAACCAGTGCCGGATTTCTGTATAAGCTAACAAAAGCTATAGCTTAGGGCCCCACTCCTTTGGCGGCCCCCAAAAAAATTAAAGGAAAAAAACCCTGGATGTACATTTCCAAAATCTAAGATAAAAAACAAATACAGCAACAGTGGCAAATGGCTTTAGATACCTATTAGGTCCATAAATTACCATATAGCATATATTCAACACAAAAAATAGTGACAATTTGTTGTTGACAAAGGACAGCTGGACATATAAAGGTCCCCATTACCTTCAGTAGCTTAGGGCCTCATCAAACCTAAATCCGGCCCTGCCCAGAACTCACAGGAACTCCGTTCCGGTGCCTCTCAGGTAGGCACCACTGCCATGATAAGAGAACAAGGGAGGTGTTCGTGGCTAGTTCTGGCACTTCTTTTTCTAGAAAAATAGCAGTGAATATAATATACAGGAGGCATGAGAAATGTGCATGTGAGTTACTTGCAGATCAGCTTTCTCTTCTTTGTTGCCATGTCTAAAATTACTCCTAAAAAGAAATGAGCAACTGCACATCATAATCCTGAACTTGGCGGCAAAGATGCAATAAGCATATTTAGGCAGTAGCCTGCTTTGATTGTTCTGCTGACCTCCATAATGAAATCATTTCTGTTGTATTTTGAAATAACTGTACCATTAAGCAAACAAACCTACAACAATATTTATCAAGCTAGTAAATCCAGACACTTCCAGAATATGTTTGATATTGAGAAATGTGTTTTCTCGTGTATGTCTATTGATAAAATATGGTGTAATGATTATCTAATCGGCACAATAAAATGACCTCATACATGAATAAATCTTCTTTGTTCTAATTTATATCAGCCCCTTACTTGCAAGGAACTCATCATTAATAAACACTTGCTAGGGAAATAAACCTCTTATACATATGATTTTAATCTTTGAAAGGGCATAATATTGCATCAGGGATCTGGTTGTGGCATAAAGTGATTTGCAACTGTGAAAAGTGCTTTGAGAAAATTACAGACCATAAATTACTAGTTACATTGAATTACCAGTTGCCAAATAAGGCCTGTTTCCAACAATGAAGTTACTGTAGCAAAATGATTTCAAAGCTGGGAGCTTGCAGAATCTCAGGGTAGCAGTCAACAGAGAAAGAAAGGGAGAAATATCAAATCTTCCTGATATATGTAGGCTTTCTGGACTCCAGACCAGCCGGCTCTCAATTTAAGCATGAGATTTGAAGGTTCACCCCCTTCCCCTCACTTTGAAAAGTGATCTTTCAAAGTTGCTCTTGTTCTGCTCTGCTTGACCTTCACTGTGTTTCCCTCTGCAATTAGTGGTGTACTGTGGCAACTGAGAATGTGAGCTGTGAGCCAAGTCCCCATTTCAGATATTGCCTTATTGCCATGAGTTCACTAGATGGCCTTTGACAAGCTGCTGTCAGCTCCAGCCCACCCCAGCCCACTCCACTGCCAATCTGCAAGATCAGGATAAGAGGACTGATCTACCTTACAGGATGTTGTCAGAATTAACAGAGGCTATGTCTGTAAAGCAGAAATACTGTACTTGTTCTGGTAAAATTGCTGCAATCCAGTTTCAATACATGGGATAATGGTTTGCTGCTTTAGCAATGAACTGCTGAAGAAGTGAGTGTTGCCCTTAAATCGCAAAAATGTGCTGCTTTCTAACTTGTACATCTAACTTCAGGCGCCATACCTGATATGGACTGCTTTTAAAACCCACAATAGGTGATTCTCCAGTTTCTAGTGGGAATTATATAAATAAAAGGAACAATCTCTTTCTCCCCCCTGTCCCCCTGCTTTATCCATAAACAAATTGAAGGGAAAAAACATTAAAAAAATAAAACCGAGAGCTCAGTTAATTGCCCTATGTCTTCAGAAGTCTGCTTTTCAGTAGCATTTTAGAGCAAGAAAAATATTCTGCTATTTTAAGAAATATGTGGGGGTGGGAAGTGAAAAATATAAAATTCTGAGTCAGTGAAAGGTCCACGTAAAGAATTGTATCCCGGTCTTCTATTGAAAGTGGTTCTCTGCCTGATCTGCAGGTCATTTTCACCAGAAATATTAGGGCTTAAACTAATCCAGTTCCATTATCTGGATTTTGGATAAGAATCAAATCAACGAAAAGGAATCCCCACAAATAAAAGGGCTACATGCCACTGGATTCAGGAAAATGGAAACACAACCAAAAGTGACACAAAACAGAAAAGAAAATGCTTAGCATTATAGAGAGTTTCATGCAGGATAGGTCTATCAGTGCCTATCAGTCATAATAGCTATGTTCTACCTACACTCTCGGAGGCAGTATACCTCTGAATATCAGTGGCTGGGAAAGTGCTGAAAGTATTGTTTTTCTCATATCCTGCTTGCCATAGGCATTTGATTGGCTTCTGTGAAAACAGGATTGTGGATTCATTAGATGACCTTTCACCTGATCCAGTAGGTCTCTTATGTTCTAGTTCAAACACAGAGGGGGATTACTGGAGAGAATGTCCTCAGGATGAATCTCGCAAACACATACTGTCAACTTCTGAATATTTGTCTTTTCTACAAAGAAAAAAATGATCCTGTGTCTTTGACTCTACTGCCTTACAAGCAAAGTCACATAGGACCAATTAGGTTCTTTTAAAATGTAAATGCACACTTACCAAGCTTTCATATAATTGGAGCACATGATGCATGCCCCCTTATGTACAAACAGCTCAATACAGGTTTAACTGTGCTCACATTGGAAGACTTGAGGGGTACAGAATCACAGAGTGAAAAAGTGAGGGGAAAAGAGGCGTAGGATTGTGAGGGGATGGCAGGGTCTGTTTTATAGGGCTGGGAAGCTGGGCCATGCCATATGTTGGAGTCACCACTGCTTGAGAGATTTTGTACCTCGCAGAACACTAATGAGCCAGGAGACACACATGAATACACTAAAGCCTCGTTGACACCATACAGTTGACTTGCTATAGCAAAATGAGGTCCCTTGTTGGACTTTTAAAAGAGGAGTCATAACAAAAGAATGCTGGAGAAATGGTCGTCTCTCCATTATTCATGTGCTTCATTTTTACACGACTTGCTGTGCACAGTGCAGCTGAATTATAAACATGGGACACTTTTTGTAACCTTTAGCAGCAAGCACTCTGAAGAGAGCTTCAAAAGTAAATGGGAAGACTTGTCACCACAAAAGACGAGGAGTTTATCCTCTAGTTTCAGTTTACTTTCTAATTCTTGCCTCTATCTGGAATCTGCCTTGCTGCCCCACTCCCCCCCCCAAAAAAAGTTTCAGCCACACTTCTAAATTACTGTGATTTCCCAAGATTTAATGATCCTATAACTTCACAACCCGCCTCTCTCCACCCCAGAATAAGAAACCTGGTGTTTTACAGTACTTAAAGTCAGCTCTCTTTAAGTGTATCCACATTGCTCTCTAGGATGCTGTGGTGTTCAGTCTAATTAGGGTTGCTGTGGTATTCAGTCGGTCTGGCTTTCTTTTTGCATTGCCACTTCATTGATGTGGCACTTCAGAGAACCATTTTAGTAGAGCAGGAGTCACCAACATTTTCTGGTTCATGGGCACAGACAGATTCCCAGGAAAATGTTGCTAGTGATTTAGTGAGGATATTTCACTAAATGTCATGTTTTTGTAAATGTCAAGATTATTTCAACATTTCCTATGATTGACTTCAAAAGCAGTGTGTACACACCCCATTCACACATTCTATGTACGGAGGGGGATTATGCATTAAAATATATTATTTCAATTTGCTCCTGACATCTATGCAGTGAGTCAATGTAGATATCTGAATCAGCGAAGGCTATGTGTGTAGAAGTCTATGGTATATAGGTTTATTTAACTGAGACATCTATGTTCAACATGTGGTCATCTGGAGTGAGGCCAGCAATCGTTCATATACTGCTTGTAATCAACATTTGAAGTGAGATAACCAAGAAACACCATGCAGATACTGTGCCTTTGAATTTTCCAAGGAGCTGAGTGAGGATATAACCACTGCACATATCAATAGCTACTGAAGGTAATGGGGACCTTTATATGTCCAGCTGTCCTTTGTCAACAACAAATTGTCACTATTTTTTGTGTTGAATATATGCTATATGGTAATTTATGGACCTAATAGGTATCTAAAGCCATTTGCCACTGTTGCTATATTTGTTTTTTTATCTTATATTTTGGAAATGTACATCCAGGTTTTTTTTTCTTTTAATTTTTTGGGGGGGCCCAAGAGAGTGGGGCCCCAAGCTATAGCTTGTTTAGCTTATATGTAAATCCGGCACTGATCAAGAGGCACAATGCATGCACCTTTTCCCAGAGTCTTGAGGCAGGTAAATGGTACAGTGATCTGGCATCCTACATATGGGAAGAAACTTTGGCAGTCCTATACTGGAAGAAACTCTGTGAGCAAAAGACCACTGTTTGATTAATTTGTATTCTCTTTCCAGCTTGCTGTAATAACATCAACTTCAAGTGATAAGGATGCTGCTAAATCTGCTTTAATTAATGTCAACTCTCTCAGTCATAAATCACTATTAATTCTCAAGTTAGTTCTTTTGGAAATGGCCTCCTCTTTTTGGCTGTTATTAAGATTTGTTTGGAAATTGTCCCAACTATGGGATGCTATATTATTACTGCTTTTCTGTTCTTAGCCTTTCAAGGTGAGTTTCCATCTGGCTTGTGGACACCCATAATCATTTTGAGGCTTTTAGTAAAATGTTTGCCTATAATGGAAGTCCATCCATTAGTTATATCCAGTAGGAGGTTCTTACAGTCAAACACCCATCCTTATTTTTCTACATTCAGACAAAGATGTTCTATGATGGCTAGTAAATAATACAAAGAAGTTTGTTTTATTAAAATTGGCTAAGATTAGTTCCTAAGTGCCAATATAGATCCCCCCCAATATAATCATTTCTGATTATTTTGGATGAATTTACCTAGTGACAACAGCACAAGATTCATAGTGAAAGCCATAACAGCACTTGAGGTTCAGGACTATTTATGTATGGTACATTGAAAGAGGATGGAAAACATGAGAACACATGAGCACTGAAGCAAAGTGATCTATGTCCATTTGGGTTACAGAGGTCATTCTCAATGGAGACACAGAGATTGGTCTGCCCGAATCTGAGTATGATGGGGTTTGCCAACATCTCTAAGGTCAGACCCAACTTAATGCTGACCTGTTAGTAGATCTATCTAAGGAACCAGGAAGAAACAAGTCATGTGAGCTATGCTTTTATTTTATTTATTTTATTTTCAATTTTCCTTCATCATTTGGCCAAATGGCAGGTTACAGTAACATAAAAATGCAATACCAAAATAAGTTAAAACAATTTACAATAAGAGGGTGAGCATTTCCTCTTCCTCACTTCTCTGAAATTGATTTTGGTTTTGCTTCTTCTGATGGAAGATTTAAATGGAACAGTGCCATTTCTAGCCCATTTTCCTGAGTTTTTTCCCCAGTGTAGCCAGACTCTGTGGGGGACTTCGTCCCTCTTGTAGGTTCTCTAAATCTGAAGCATTTCTCCCAAACCCTTGCTCAGTATCCTACCAGGCCTTTGGCGAACCAGTGTTTAGGGTGAAACAGACAGACTATATTCAGGACACAGCTTGTGGCATAGTAATGAAGTGTAGAGCATGGTGATCACATTATGTAATGGAAATTCATCATTTGAAAATAATCAGAAGGGAGTTGAAGACATGGAAAATTCCATGCAGGCTCCAAAAAGCCAGCCAAAAATATACTAAACTACTCCAGATTGTTGTTCCTAACCATGAAACTAGAAATTTCCTTAAAATGAATACCCATGAGTTGAGCATGGACACCTGAAAGGGGAAATATATATGCACTCTTTAGATCACCTCACTCAATGTATGTGTTTTAGGAGGAAGCTAGGGAGGCTGCCTAGACAAGCAGTGGGACCCCATTTCCTGTTAATCACATGGCGCTCCCTCACCCACAGAACTAATAGAAGAGGCTTAAGTGTTGAAGGTAGGTGACAAAAACAATTCTCCAAGGACTTCGTGTTTCAGTGGCAGCCCTGAGACTGGAATCATATGTAGATTTGCTTTTCAGAAATTCCATCTCCCGAGGAAAGAGCTGCTTGACAGCCAAGTGAGAATATACTGTAAGTGAAATTGTGATTGAATCCAGGTTGGGGTGGGGAAGCAGCCATGGGAGAGATGTGTTCTGATGAGAACCATGGCATGGGGGAAAAGGGTATATACTATTCCTGGAATTTTATGTCAAATGTAAGTGGTGAATTTCATATAAAACAGGGTTTGAATTTTTTATACTTACAAATTTGTATATAATTTTTAGTAGCTACATCTCTCAAGATTTCTACTTCACCTTTGATATTTTCTTGAGGGTCTTCTTTCTATTGCCACCACATATTTCTTCAAAAGAAACTTTTCATCCTTGAATGAGGCAATCTGCATCCTATTGACTCTAAAGTAGTCCTATTTATTTTAAGTAGCAAACCCCGGTATAAATGGGCCATGGATTATGGACCGTTGCCTGCAAAGCCATTTGTATGCAAAAGTTATTTCCATATCCTTTAGGTCCTTGCAGATGTTACAAAGAAGTTTGATGTTTTGTATAATTGCTTCTGTGATATTCAATAATGGATAGCTTCAGATTTTGTTAAACTTAACATAGACAAAACAGAGTAGCTATCGATTAGTTCACCGAGGCAGAGGTCTCAGGTGTCATCGTTGGTAGTTTCCATTTGTGGTGGTTCTTTTTATTCTTCAGATAATGCTTGTGACCTTAGGGTCATTGTGGATTCTGTGCTTTCTTTTGAAGCCTACATCAATCATGTAATTAAAGTGTCTTACTACCATCTTTGGAATCTAGCCAGACGGAGACCTCTGCTCTTTCTGGTCCACTTGTTAAAACTTTAATCCGTGGTGCTTCCCCCACCCCCCAGCCTGTAATTCTCTGTGTCTGTTCCTAAGATTATGTCCTGCAGTCTTTGCATTTTGAAAACAGTATTCTAAATATGTGCAACACAATCTTGGATTCTTATTGTTACAGTTTTACTAATTCCTGCACAAAGTTACCCTAACTCTAGATTTCTTTTATAGATAGATGCTTCTTTTATAGAACAAAGAAACGTCCTACATCTGTCTCAGGGGTGAGGAATGCTTTTCAGTCTGAGGGCCCATTCCCTTCTGGGAAATGATCCAAGGGCCACATGCCAATGGTGGGTGAGGTCAGAGGCAAAAGCGGACAGATGAATGAATGAATGTAAAGGTTACCTTTTGTACGGTAAGCTTGTTAATGCACATACCCACACACACCGGTACCTCTCTGTCCTCTATTGAGACAAGCAAGATGCATCTTCATAGTTCAAGGGCACATTCTGGCCAGTCAAAAACACTTGGCATATGAGGCACAGCAATTGAGGAATACAGGATGGCCTGAGGAAAATGTCAAGGGCCTTATACAATAACTATTATCGATGTTTCCAAGGCTGATCGCCACCCCATGGCTTTTCTTCCCTTGTTCTTTTGGAGAAGCATTTTGTCTTCTTTCAGTGTCCTGGATAAACAATTGTAGCAATATTCCCACAGATAAAAGAACATCTCCTTCTTTAGAGCAGGTGTGGGGAAGCTTTGGTGGTCGAGACGGTGCCAGACTCCAACTCCCATCAGCCCCAGTGAGCATGGCCAATAGGGAGGACACCTGCTTTAGAGTCTTGCCTACAAGGAAGGAAGGTTCTACATCTGGAAAATGGTGTAGTGGAGAGGAGCACATCCTTGCACATCACCCCTGCTTTTCATTAAGAGGCAGGGAAGAGAGGGGGAGATGGGGATCAAATCTAATTCTGAATAGAAAGCAGGGGCAATGTGGGAGGATTTGACCCTCTCCCCAACACCATTTTCCAGATAAATCTTGTCTTCTGGCTGCTTCCCTGTAATGATAAAAATAAAACTATTCTTCGCCTTGTAGGGCAACCAGCAGCTAGAGAAGGACATTATTTTTGATGTAAAATGCTTGGGAATGTTAAGCATCCCTTTTTCTTTTGCTCATCACCCTGAGATGCATGTGAGGAAGGCAACACCTGGAAGACCATAGGTTCTTCACCCATGCCCTTGAGCAGGGATTTTTTTCAATCAAAACTCACTGGAGTTCAGTTCCAGCATCTCTCAGGTGGGTGCCATTGCCATTATAAGACAACGAGGTGTTCAGGGTGAGTTCCAGCACCTCTTTTTCTAGAAAAATAGCACTGGCCCTAGAGTGTGAAGAACTGTTCATGCAGTTCTTTGGATTTTACTTACAGTTTTGTACAGCATACCACCAGACTACTCTGAAGTTGGCCACAATCTCTTTTGTACGTTTGATGTGTCACAAGGTATTTCAAAAGCACCCTGTTTTAATCTGAAATATGTTATATTTTAGTTCACCACCGCCTACTGAAATCACACTGTGTTGTCAGCAGCAACTTGCAGAGGCCTGTTGGGTAATGAAATATGGCCCCATTTATACCCTCTTTTTTGAGTGTATGTGTGTGAGTGCGCGCACAAACACACACACACAATTCAGTCATCTTATAAATGTGATAGAAAATGTCTGGAGGTAGGATGTGTCTTATGGCAAAACATTATTCTTGTTACTAAGTCAAAATGGGGTAAACCTGCCCAGTAAATTATTCCAGACTGCCATTTTTATGAATTTGCCTTAGGAGCAGGCCTTGGGCATTTCCCCAGATTAATGAATGGGTGGATTTCACAGTCACAAACCACTTGTTATAGAAAAGAAAAGCCATGCTCCTTGAGCTAAAGGGTGTGATTTTCTACATTGGTTATGTTGCTCTTGTTGTATGCATGAGTTTATGACTACCGTTAGTTGTCTGCCTTTTATTTCAAACACATTCAAGGGAGAGTCTAACAATTTTGTTTATTGCTAGGATAATAACATGCTGCACAATATGTTCTCTGTGTAAGGCTAGAATAATGGCATCAGGGAGCAATTTGTTCTCTGCTGAAACATGAACTTTCATCAATAACAAAGAGATACTGGAACACCCTTCTGCAAAGTTGGATGGTTGTCCTGAATCATTACAATGTTGTCTGGCAGCATCTTCCAGTGTTAATTGCTGCAATGAAAATATAATGTGATTTCTAATTAGGGAGAGCAGACTGGACTAAACAAGAGGAGTATCCTGTATACTTGACTTGTCAGTACCCTTAAAGGTAATGGACACATTTGGAAAAGCATTCCCTGACCCAATAACCCAGGTGAAGTTCACAATATTTTCTTATTTTAGATGCAAATTAAATCTGGGGTACATCGTTTATTTAATTGGATTCTATTTAATTAGATGCTAATTAAATCTGCGGCACATCTTTCTCTGTGTATTGTAGCCCTTTTCAAATGTCAGACCTCTTCTTGTTCATAAACCTCATATTCCCATCTAGCATTCATCAATGTGATAAACACAGCCCACTTCAAACCCCACCACTTCCATATTCTCCCAGAATTGTCTTTCTGTTTCCTCGACCCTTGGTTCCATTCTGTGGAATCAGCATGTAATTCTAGTCTTGTCTACTCAGAAGCAAGCCCTGTAGAGGTAAGTGTGTCTAGTACTAGAGCCTAATACTTGTAAAATCCAAATACTAAAGACAAACCAATCTAGGATATTTTTTTTAGTCACCTGGAGAACTGCTGCAGTTTCATAAATTCTATCAACATTCCCTCAGAATTTTGGTTAATATTTAACCTCAGGTGATCTGTTGGATTTTGCTTCAGGCAAAATTTGTGCTGTGACTTTAATCAAAAACCTTAATCTCTTGCTAGGGGCAGGTACTCCTGATAATTTAATATCAGTAATGTATCGCTTCACACACTATTTGTGTTAGGAGCTGTGCTTTCAAACTATGTTAGTATCTCTATGGCGAGATGCAGCAGCAGTAGTTCCAGGTTAGCTAGTTCTGAATTAGACAGGGATTTTGAAAATGTGGCCTCATTTCATTTCTAACCCTCTTGGCGGAGTCCAGAGAGTGGAGCCTTGTATCGCCTTTGCACCTTCTATTTGAATCGGGCTAGGGGTGGGTGGGAAAGAGACATGAGTCTCTCGCTCGGGCATTTGCGTGCCGTTCACATTCAGCCACAGCTAAAGGGCAAGCAGGGCAATGCTTGAATGCGGCAGCAATTGAAGGTAGCTTCCTCACATTGCCTCGCACATTTTCTGAGGCTAATGAGGGAGTTCGGAGACAGCCTGTTTCTGGGTAGTCTGACAGGCAGATTGCCTAGAAAGCTCATCTAATTTATTTATTTAAATGTCTAAACTGCCTTCCCACTTACAATGCCTATGTTGTTTTATAATCATGTACATGTTAAAACCAACCACTTTTTAAAAATAAAATAAATAAAACTGTATATATGACATAATAGATACCAAAAACATTTGTCCTATTTTTAGATGGATGAAGCGCACAAAGCAAAAGGTCTGGCAGAGAAATGTGAATGCAATATCTATTTTAACCACACCCTTTCCCTTTCATTGGATATGATCTGTTGTTCCTATTCCATAGTAGCTAGCCCGCCCCCGCCCCCTCCATGCCCAGTTCAGGGTGAACTTGAAGAGTATGCAGCCATCTTTAGCAGGAGCTCAGCTCTGGATCCTGCCACCGTCTCTGTCTGAAGCTTTCGCTACCATGATTCCAGATCACAGTCCCTTCCTCTATACATATGTGATTTTGAGACCTTGCTGGAGGACTTCAAGGAGAGACAGGACAGCCATTCTGTTGCAGCCTTTGATTATGAGCGGTTGCTGCTAATTTGTTATGTGGGCTGGTTATTTTCTATTGTGTATTGTATTGTTAGCTGCCTCAGGTGTGAATGTAACAGAAGAAAAGAAATGTATAAAATATGGCAGGGCGACACCAAGTTTCATATCCGACTCGCATTTCTTAGCATGTCTGGAGACAGAGGGAGCATCAAACACAGGGCCTCTCTTCAGATTTGAGTGCAGTCTGCCATTGATTCCTATGCATTCATTATCCCCCAACTGAATGCCCAAAGATGGTTAATATCTTTTCTACATGGAGTAGCCCAATGTACTGGGAGCAGGCTCACTGCTTGTGACAAAATGTAGCCTTGGGGTGCCATGTGGTTTGATAACTGACAAGCACTTCGGGGGGGGCGGAAATGAAAATTCTGTCAAAAGATTTGACACCATCTGTAGAAATTTCTGAAAATACACCAAGCCTTTCATTAAAAATACAGCATGTAATGAAATGATATCATTTGCTGCATATTTACTTGAGCCAACAAAATGTGACTCAAACAGTAGCGGTTCTTAACTACATTATGCTATCACTGAACAGCAGCTGCCAGTATGTGAGAACCATAGGACCTGCCTTCTAGTAGCTGCTCTGACAGCTGTGGTGCTTGCTCCCAACAGACCTATTAAATCTGCACAGGCTACTGCAGACTTTCACATACACGTTTAAAGTCTGGTTATGAATGTCAACACTAGTTGTGCCCCACCCTACTTAATATCATCAGCAAATATCAGGGGTTTAAATCCATTTCTTTTGTGTATTGATAGCATTACTGTGTTTGCCCAGATGTCTTTTGGAGGAAAAGTCACACAAGTAACAAAGGACATTTCCTTACAATCAAGGAAATCTAGCTTCTTCAAACCGTCTCACTGCAGCCTTGAGAAGGTTATAAGAACAAGTCAAGGGTGTTCTTTAGATCAAATGGCACAGAGACCTTTTGCTCTTTAATGGAGTAGAACGAGTTCTACGCCCTTTCCCCCTCTTTAGAGTGACTGTGGTGTGCAAGATATATTGAAAGGTGCCGTCCTTGCTGACCATGAATCAGAGATCAGACTGTACTTTGACTCTGTTCTATCAAGAGGCATTGGCAATGAGCTCCTCGCATTCCCTCATCACTGACAATCCATTTTGGAATTCCAAAGATCAAGCTTCAGCCAGGCTGAGCAAATCTCTGTATCACTGGGAAGGAGAAAACAGCAATGTCATAGAGCAAACTAAATCAAGATCATCAGAATTTTTCCTTCAAAAACATTTTTTTAAAAGTAGAGAAAGGCCAAACCAAATCCTGAAATGGCAGGGTCATGAGAACTTGATGTTCCCCTGCCCCAGACTTTTCTGTCAGCCTCCTACTCTCATTTTCAACAAGAATAGCAGCAAAAATGAGGGAGATAGTGGGATTTGAAGTACTAGCCAATTTTTTACAGTCCCTGCCCTCCACATGGTATATTGTTTGTCGAGGCAGGCTGGACATGGGTCTCGAGGTTAGTTGGGAACCAGGGACCATGGGATGAAGGCAGTAGTCAAGTTTGATGGGCAAGCCTGGACCGAATGTATTGTTGCTTGAGCAAGACTTAAGTGGAAAAGTGAGTCCTTCCTGCCAAGGCCTAACTGAGTGTGCTCAGTTTACAGCAGGGTTTCTCCGAGTGGTCAATATTGGCCTCCAGGGATCAATGGGTCTGTGAATAAAGACCTAGAGGGCAGTAAATGACCTAGACATAGAAAATACATTTACAAAGTATAGTGCAAAATATTAAGTTAGGAACTATGAACCTCAGAAATAAAGAGCATGAGCATTTGCAGAATGTATCTCCCTTGCGCCTCTGTATTTAATAAGATGACTCCACAACACAACACTATTTTCAAACCATGCTGCTTTACTGTTGGACTTTCTTATTTTTTACATTTCATAATTCCTAGTAATGGTGATGGATGACTAATGAATTTGGAGTATATACTCATTTTTCTTCAGTTTATTTCATGTACATTTCTAAGAATTTGAGTTTGGGTCAATGACAACTTTATAAGCTCACCAAGGCTTCAGCAAATGCAGACATTTGGGAAACCCTAGTCTAGAGTCTGAGTATGCTATGTTGCTTAGAAAGAGACAGTAGTGTGCAGTTCCATGGCTCACCCTATTTAGCAGCACCAAACAGACCCAAAGGCTCCCAATTTGAGTTATGGCAGCTCCTGACATTGTGGGTTGGGCAAAATAATAATAATAATAATAATAATAATAATAATAATAATAAAAATTTTATCCTGCCCATCTGTCTGGGTTTCTCCAGCCACTCTGGGTGGCTCCCAACAGAATTAATAATAATAATAATAATAATAATAATAATAATAATAATAATAAAGTGATAAAACATCAGACATAAAAAACTTCCCTAAATAGGGCTGCCTTCAGATGTCTTATTAAAGTCAAATAGTTGTTTATTTCCTTGACATCTGATTGGAGGGCATTCCACAGGGTGGGCGCCACTACTGAGAGGGTCCTCTGCCTGGTTCCCTGCAACTTTGCTTCTCGCAGTGAGGGAACCACCAGAAGGCCCTTGGAACTGAACCTAAGTGTCGGGGCTGAACGATGGGGGTGGAGACGCTACTTCAGGTCCCAGGTTCAGTCCCCGGCATTTCCAGTTAAAAGGGTCAGGTAGCTGGTGATGTCAAAGACCTCTGCTAGATACCTTTTCAGAATAGATTATACAAGGCTAGATGGACAACCAGTTTGCGCTGATATAAAGTAGTTTCCTGTGTTTACTTAGGAATTGAGTCCCTCTTTCCTATACAGCTACTGTAATTCTAATGCTAGTGATATGGGAAGCTTTAGGCAAATAATAATACTCCACTAGGCTGTCTATCATTAAAGATAAGAAGAAGAAGAAGAAGAAGAAGAAGAAGAAGAAGAAGAAGAAGAAGAAGAAGAAGAAGAAGAAGGGGAAAGATTGAGAAAGGCACCATTGCCCTGCCTTGTAAACATCAGCCAATATCTATCTTGCCACCATGTTTCTCAGTGTATTCAGTTTTGGCTGAAACTTCCGCTGGCTTTGTTTCTTCAAGGCTACCGGTAGAGCATAAGCACTAAACACTGCTTTTTGACTTTGGAGGTCTTTGGTCTATGGATGCTTGGAGTTATGATGATAAAATGCAGACTCAGTCAAGGCTTCCCAGCAGTCTTTTGGAGAAGATGGTGAATAGCACAGAGCCAGGGAAAAATTATGTTCGCAAATCTTGCCTGTTCCCTTCAATCCAAGTTCATCTGAACACAGAGCTGAGCAAGGCAACAGAGTTCCCCTAGCTTCCCTCTGGGAATTGAATCATGTCAGCCTCCAGAAGAGACTCCCTTTGCTTAACTTTTTTTTTTAAAGAAGCTTAACTGCAAAAAGAACAGAGAGCCTATTTACGTGTGATGGTAGTACATATCTCGTATGTAAGGTAAAAAAATCCCCAGCTTTCTTCCCAGAATATAATATCCTCTTATTTATGTGCTTTGCTACTTTTAGCTGCCCTAAAAGCATTGTGGAAAAATGTGTGCTGACATTTAGGGCAGTAAAGCAAATATGATATTACTTGTATTGAGGCTTCCGGTGGTTTGCAAACTCCAGTGGTAGGCCCCGCTACCAAAATGAAGTTGAACAATGGGATTCATGAGATCAGAATGGAAAAGACAGATACTCCCATGACCTACTGAAGCCATTCTATCCTCCTTCTACTAATAGAAACCTGGGCTAACCACATGCATTTAAATTATCAGAGGTCTGTTTCTAATATTGTTGATTCAGAATCAGAATCTGCATTGAAGTGGCTAAGAGACTGAGCTGTGAATCATGTAGTCTAGGGGTGAGAACTCTGTAGATTTCTGGAGTCCCATCTTCCAGGCTGGGTATTGGAGTCTAGCAAAATCTGAAGGGCCACAGGTTACCCATCCTTGAGGTAGTCCTTGGTTCATATTTCAGCTTTGCTACAAAATCAGTAACTGGCCTTACTCTCTCAGCCTCACTTCCCCCATTGGCAACATGTGGGTTGGTAATAATGACTTCACAACATCATATTCCCACTACTCACACATACTGCCTGTGGTTGCATGTAAAGTAACATTAGTATACAAGTTCAACTGGTTGTCCTGGGTGTTCAAATCCCGTGTAACCCCTATGCTGGGGTTCTTTTTATGCTTTTTCTTTTGTCTTCTCTTTTGAATTGTGTGTTTTGTTTTGTTTTTGGAATTTTTGTACAAAAAAAAGAAAAGCTCAACAACTTTCAGTCAGGGTGTCCTGGTTTTTACTTTTTGAAATATGGCTGAAGCACTGGCCACCCTTAGGAGTGTCATCTCGTTCAGAAGCAGCAAATGAAATAATGAAATGTGATGTGTGGATCTTTTTCATTTGTGTGTACACTATTTATCATTCTGGGTACAGTGTTCCTTCCACCCCCACCCGCTTCCTTCCTGGCAAGGTGTCCTCCTTTGATTGTATTTAAAAGGCTCTAAGAAAACAGTCTTCAGCGGCTGGGAACTGATGATGAGACAATGCAGCTGTCCAATATCATGAGGTGAGTACTGAAGCTGCCTGCTTCCCCCAGGACCCCTTTCTAAAACCCTGAGTCACTGAATGTTGAATCACACTATTCCTGTCAATGTGGTCTCATTCCTTTCACATCTTTGCTCTGTTTACTGTACATTACCTCACAGACTGTTTCCTGGTCAAATGGTGTGGCTTTTGCATAATCCCGAGGCATTTCTCCAGCTCATTAGGAGGGGCACAACATGAAGCTGGCTGTATTTACAGAGAAGAGCTGAGAAGCAAAGAATCCCATTGGCGTCTGTGCAAAGGCAAAGAGCCCTTAACAAACAGGTCAAGCAATAAGCTGTGTTTTCTGCTTTTCCCATTTCACCTATTTGCTGAAGCTCGTGACCGCCTGCTACTTGATTTCTGGAAAGGTCAAAAGGTTGCAGTATTAAGCATCACCCTTAAAAATTCATCATTTGTCTGACAAACAGTGACCTCATGTTGACTCTCTGACCAGCTGTAAACTCGCTGATTGCACGTCTCTTCATTTCACTCAGTTTAAGATCTCTGCGTAAGCCACTACAAGGAGCACTTCAAAATTTAGCAGGAAGTGATTGCCACCGATTAAAACAATGGTAGGCTATTAGATTAAACCATCTAATTAATGAATATATTGAAAGGCTTCACCTTTTACAATGGCTTCTCATTGGAGAAAGTCCTCGAAACAACACAAACATTCCAATAGTTTAGTAATTAGGAAAATATGGCTAATGGCATGGCTGACCATCTGCGTTGGGGGGAGGTGTCACTCTGTCCTACAGGAGGTGATTTATGGGCCAAAGTAACTCTGTAGAAGTGGTTGAGCTCCGTAATAAAGCTGATGTCATGTAGCAGCAAGCAATTTAACTGTGCAGACACTCCGATCTAGCACTGCATACAAATGTGATGCCAGTGAGCCAGTATGAACAAAAAGGAGTTTTAGCATGGCATCCAAGTTCAAAAGGGGAGGGATCACATATATTGTCCTTTCTGGACAATTATACTAATCATGAAATTAAAAATTATACATGTAAAATCCATCTCATATAAAATATTACATTACTCAGTAGGACCAATGCTGTTGGCTCTTAGGTGGGGGAAATGCACAAGAACTACGGTACCCTAATAGCCTCCTTATATCCTTTAAATCCCTGCAACTACCTCTTGCTAGTGCAGGTTATAGCTGTGTTCAAAAGAAGAATAGTATATATTTGTCAATGGTGGGGAACATGTGACCCTACAGAGGCTGCTGGACTCCCAGCTACCATCATCAGTGACTGGGCACTGAAGTCCAGCAACATCTGGTGGGCCCACCCCTGCTCTAAGTTACCAGGTGCTGGGGACAAACTAGAAGGGTTAACCATCACCTTCATAGCTTGACTGCTTGTGTGTTTCTCAAGGCAAAAGCTGAATGCAGAACTCAATGGAGAACCAGACAATTATATTTATAAGAGGGAAAAGCAGGTGATGATCTAAGATAATATGTTAGAGATACAAAATTGTTGCAGATGATGGAACAAAATGTGGCTGAAGATTCTGACCTCTATATGGCTATGTGTTTTCTTACTATCAGCCCATCTCACCTGTTTTGATTTATTTTCTTCTTAAACACTTGCAATCCCTTCTTCTCCAGTTTTCTGCAAATCACACACTTTCTGCCTAGTACATTCCTTCTTTCAGATAATTAATTAAAATGCAGAGCAGTGCTAGACCAGCACTGAGTTGGAAATACCTTCCAAATTTGATGCTGATCAATTAATTACCCCTTGAGTGTAGTTTTTCAATCGAGTACTCATTTAATGGTAATTCCTTGTAGTAAGGGTTTCTCAAGTACCCTTATGAGGCTGTCATATAGAACAATACATCAAAAGCCTCGCAAAAGATATATCGGCAAGGGTGTTCTTGTTTACTAATTCAGTCCTTGATCAAAGAAGGAAACTAGGTTGAGCTGGCATGGTTTAACCTCAATAAATCCACATTGATGGAGAGTAACAAATATTTTGTTTTATCATTTCTCCAATAACTTAACTTTATATATATATATAAGATAGGCACTATTGATAGCCAGGGTTTTTGGCCTTTGCCAAGATAATTCTTTCAGGATCTTTGGATAAAGATCATTGTACTGTATTGACTTTGGCTGAGCAATCCTATATGGCAATTATGCATGAGGATAGGCAGGAGATTTGCTGGTGACAGTAGTGCATGATCAGCATATAGTAGAAGTGACCAATCCTGGAAGGCAAGGGAAAATAGAATCTGAAAGCAGGGGTGGTGGGAGGAGCTACAGTCCTAGAGCCTATGGAATTATTACAAAGGGCTTTTAATCAGGGGATGTCGTGCAATGGTACCCACATGCCATGCAGACATGGGGATGCTTAATAACAAGGAGGCACAGCCAGGACAGCTCCCTGTGCTACAACTCACAGAACAATGCCACAGCACCTTGCGCCATGAGTTCCATAGTCACAAGTGGCACTGTGGCATGTCCCCAAGTGTGTTCCTACTGTTCATAAGCACCCTTTCAGATGTAAAGGAAAGGATGCACAGCATAGCCAGGAAGACTTTTTGGTTCACCCCTCCACCCAACTATTTTGCCCCCCAATCCCAATTCCCTCTTTCCCCGCCCTTAAACACCCTCCTTCCGCTTTCTTTCCCAACTGCCTCATAAACCATGATAAGAACATTCAGCCCACTTAGGCCCTCTGCCCCATTTCACAATACCAAAAGAGCAGCTGGTGGGGCAGAGTCATCTCAATAACCTCTTGACAGCAGCATTGCTGCTTCTTACTGGAAAGTGGAGGGGAGGAGTCAGAGCTGCACAGATGCACGGCCAGGAGCAATCTATTGGCTCCGCTGGTGCATCCGCGAAGTCCCAAACTGGCTGCCACGCCACTGCCAGGAGGCTATTGCAAAAGCTCCGCCCTACTGGGCAAGCTGCTCCTGCAGCAAAGCAAACCTAAGTGAGCAGAGAATAGAGGGGCCATTTGTCCAGATGACACTGAGGCCTGCTTTCTTCTTAGAATCCCTTCGTGAGACCACTTTAAGCCAGATGATAGTAAGGGAGGGGGGGGTCCTTAGCTCCACCCTTGTCTCCAGTAAAAAAGAAAGAGTGAATACAGCAAAGCGGGTTTTTTTTAAAGTGGGTGGGTTTTCCCTAAAAATTCAACCCATAGACAGGACCAAACAGAGCCTATTTGTAGGGGAAATGAAACTGTCACAGGACAGAAATATGGTAATCCACTCCCGGACCTGTGGCTTTTCACATTCTTTATTTGCACAAGAGTTGCTGTATATATGTTCATTTCCTGCAACTCAGTTACTATTCCAGTGGCACAAATAATATACCGGTAACCAGCTTTAGAGAAAACAGAACTTGTTAATTTACATACGCCATCACAGATAACATAAGGGAGATAGTAACACGGGAAAGCGAATGATCACAATGTTAAGATAAAAGTCAAGTGAAGTAAATTAGAAGAGGCAGTGGTCACAGTTAGCATGCCAGTTCTATTCCTGGCATCTCCAGGTAGGGTTGGAAAAGACTCTTGCCAGTCAGGGTAGTTAACAGCAAGCTAGGTGGATCAATGGTCTGACTCAGTATAAGGCAGCTTCCTATGTTACTATACTGCATATTTTACTGTTTGGAAATGAAAAGTGCAATTGCAAATGCACGTATTTGGAAGTATCAAGGGTTCTAGAATCCTTATGAAAATGCTAATGTTGAATGTAAATCTCTATAACAAACTACTCTATTGAGTAGAGAGGTAGAACCTTCATGAATACATCCCATTGAGATATGTTTTCTAACCTCCTCCTTGTCTCCTTAAATGCTCAAATTTGTTTATGATGGAACAGCTCCCTCTTTGATGAAACACCCATGTGTTTAACTCTACTAATTTAAAAGGGCCTCTGATTAATTGTTTGGTAAACTCATTGGGATGGAAAGGGAACTTGTTTAAATTCCTAATATTTTCTTTCAACAGTAAAAACAAAATGGTATGTTTTCCCCCCTCCCTCCTCCTGCACTTCCAGTAGACAGAACCACTGACATCACAAATCAATACATTACTGGCAATTGTAGCCGATTTTAGCTAAAGTGCAATTTTCCAAAGCAATCCCTCCAAAAAGTCCTGACATCAGTGATTTCCATGATAGAACTGAATTAAGCCCTTGGATCACAATGGCCATTGTCTGTCATTTCCCAGTTCATTAAGACACATAGGGCACTCAATTCTATTAGCTGTTGCCTGTTTGGAAATGGGCTTTTGTGGTCACAGGGACAAGTGTGGTTCTGGGAGGTGGATATATTTGATTCCCCCCCCCACACACACACTCTCTATGAATATGGGAGGTTGAAGACAAGTGATCCATGCCACAGCTGGCTCAACTGAAAGTCAACATGGCTGAAAGCATTATAGCAAAAACTGGGCACTTGTCCCCACCTCTATAGCTATGTAAAGGTCAGAGGAGACAACGAGTGTCCCAAAGCAGAGCTTCCCCTACATAGTCAGATAGACAAGAGGCAGGATAGATGACTGGGACACTGTCAGGAGAATGGGGCATGGCTGGCTAGCATTCTCAGAGCCTCCAACCCCTTCAAGGGGATAATAGACATGACACCTGGGTTTTATGAGCTGAGACCAGAGACTGAGGAAGATGGATTGAGGTACCTTACTGGGGAAGAAAAGAAGGTATAGTTATAGAAGAAGAAGACTTGAAGGAGCTATAGAAGTCATCTGGTAGCCCAATGAACCCACTTTAATGTGCAGGTCTTGCAGCCAGGACAGCCCCAGTGATGACCTAGGCTTCTTGACTCTGCCCAAAGAGCATAAAGGACCCTCTACAATTTTTTGGGAGTAAGAGTATTTCCTTTTCTAATTCAGGAACATCTCACAATAAAAACCAGGGCACCAGATGAAGACCCTGATAGCTGACCCCATACATTTAAAATAAAACAAGTGATAGTAGTACAGGGTGGAACGTCCTCTGGCCTTCCTGTAGTTTGAGCAGAGCCTTGCATCTGATAAACCCAATCATTAGCTGTAGAAGCTGAGGTCATAATAAACCCTTTAATCTGTAAGATACAAGTCTACCAATTATTTATCAGCTTGCAACTATCTCCTACTTAATGGCTTCTAGGTTTGCTTTATAGGTGCATTAAACAGGGAAAGTATTGCCATTACACCAGGGACCAAAATAAGTATTGACTTCTTTGAACGGGAATAAACTCCCATGAGAGTTCATTTACAGGGCAAGGAACAGTTCCAAGGAGAAGGACTCCATGGACAGCAAAGTGGTCTGTGTAGAGGATGGCAGAGGAGCAAGAAGAGAGTTCCTTCATGCGTATCAAACTGAAATGTTTTAACGATGGAATTCTGTATATATTCCATAGTGGAGGGCTGCCAGGGGTAGGGTAGGGAGAATGCTTTGCCCTCACCACCACCATAATCATTAAAAAATATTATCAAAGCAAAAAAGATAACAAGGTGGATGGCCGATACACCTCTAACAGGAAGAGCCAAACTCCAAGCCTTCTATGTTTGATCAGTGGGGCAGCAGGAGAGGAGGCTTGGGATGGCATTCCCTTACCCATAGAATTGTTTTTTAAACTGCCTTTGCTTTCATATTACTGTACTCAATATAAGAATGGTAAAAAGGCAAAGGGACCCCTGGCCATTAGGTCCAGTCATGACCGAGTCTGGGGTTGCGCGCTCATCTCGCATTACTGGCCAAGGGAGCCGGCGTATAGCTTCCAGGTCATGTGGCCAGCATGACAAAGCTGCTTCTGGCAAACCAGAGCAGCACATGGAAACGCCGTTTACCTTCCCGCTGTAGCGGTTCCTATTTATCTACTTGCATTTTGACGTGCTTTCGAACTGCTAGGTTGGCAGGAGCTGGGACCAAGCAACGGGAGCTCACCCCGTCACAGGGATTTGAACCACCGACCTTCTGATCAGCAAGCCCTAGGCTCAGTGGTACCCCCCCCCCTTTTAGCAGGGGTGGGTTTGCCCCAGCCAGACTTGGAAGAGATTTGATTTGGTCTCTCCCAGAGGAGGACGAATTGGAGTCCCATGGCCAGGGGAAGGGGACTGAGCTGCTTGGTATTTAAGCCTGGGGCTTTGGGAGGTATTTCAGGCTGCCTTTAGAATCCGATATGGGCAAGTGGGTGAACTCTTGACAGCAACACCTAGGGCACATGCTCAGCTCAAAGGCCCAGGGCTCACCTAGGTAGAGGGAAATTTCCCTAATCCTACTGGCTGGGGAGCAACAGAATGTTGGTCTCATATGCCCAGGGGGACACAAAGGACAATGCCCTCAAACTTTACCTGCCCTCACTTCTTTAACTGGCTTGTTATTCTATGGATCTTCTTATTGTTTTATCTGAATAAATATAACTTTTCACCAATGAACTGCCTTTCGAGGCCATGTGGGCAATGAGCAGTAAAGCAGAAAAAATAGCCATCAGAGAACCTCTAGAGGTTGGTATGGAGACATTCAGCTTGTCACAGAGCAAACGATTGCTGTTTCTTCCATGGTTTGACAACTGGTGGTTGGCTTGTGAGCAGATTTCCTCATAGTCACAGTGACTGTGCTGCTCCCAGGATGTGCCCTTCACATGCCTTTGTTTATCTTATGGGATTTGTGAAGCCTGTTTTCATCTCAGCAGCATAGCAGACACCCCAGGAATAAAATCAGCAGGACAGGTTCTTTGTTATTAGAAGTCTGTCAGTTGAGAGCAAACTCTCTTTCAGAGCTTTTGTTGTTGAACTAGTTTAATTCACTCAGGGACACATTCAACCAACACAGTTAATAACATGAATATAACATGAATAACCTATAAGGAAGGGTGTGTGTGAGATCTTTAGATTAAAAATAAAAGCACATAAAACTTTTAAAAGCCCAGATCAGCAGGTTTTCATGCATCATGCTGTAGATTCACATATGGCCAACATCACACATAGATAAGATCAAGGAATTATCAAGGGAGACTGGCAAAACTGGAATCAATTTTTTAAAAGTGTTTTTCAGGATTCCATTAGTATTATTGCACAGTTTAGGGAGTTCCATTCTGTATCCAAAGATTTGCACATGTATAGGGGATTGATCCCCCTTTTTTCAACAGTAGCCATCATGCCTGCATTGCAAATTCCCATGTTATATTACTTCCTTCCCATGTTGATGTTCCTGTCTGGTGAAAGGTTGCAATGGAGAGCGAGGATGGGTGTGAGTGGGGGGATCACAATTTCCACTGGACTTGTGGGATTATCCACACAATTCTTCAACAGACACTGTTTTGAGGCCAATTCTTCTCAAAAGCACTTATGTCCCATTTGACATTCCTGCAATTGCTTGATGCTTAGGTTCTGATGCTCCATCAAAATGTTATCTTTAGTACTTTGCTTCCAACTTGATTTATACTTCATTACAGTTAAGCCTAGGTTAGACATGTGTGTGTATTTACAATATTTATGTATTGCCTTGTAACCAAAAAACAAACAAAATACACCCTTATTTACATAGTAGTTTGGGCAACAATTAAAACACTTATGTTCTTACTATACACAGTTCATCTCCCTTTATCAGGACTGGCACAGTGAAGAGTCTCAGATTAGGCCCATTGCCATCATTTGATGGAAGCAGAGTTAGCACAGGATCCAGCGGATTCAGTGCTGGCCCAGCCCCAGCCCCGTAAACATCCCATTTGGCAGGATGCTTCCACCCACCCACACTGAGACCCTATGAATGCAGAAGGGCTTCCCTGCCGGCTGTGGAGTCCAATGGAGCTGGATATCACTAGGTGGAGCATACCTCTGCCCCATCTAAACCCCTTCAGAACAGTCGATCAGGGGGTTGGATTGCTCTGCCCCAATGCAATCTTATACCCACTTACCTGAGAGTCAACCCCATTGAACTCAGAGGAACTTTACATCTGAGTAGAAATGGATAGAATTGCACTAACCCACACCTGTGCATACTTATTTTATTCCATTTTCAAAATAGCAAATACAGCCCAATCCAGAGAGCAATGTTGACTGTCACTTAGATTTGTTTCAGATTGTTATCAAACTTGGTAGAGATACTGGCTGAGGTTGAAATTTGAATGCGCTGGAAGAAGTCGCTTGTGACATAAATAATTTGAAATAAAAATGTCACGGTTTTGACTTTTTGCAAATGACTGCACTGAACTTCCAAACTGTTGCAATTCAAAAAGCTAATTCAGGATTGTGTACATTAATGCCAATGCCCTATAAAACTGCCAGAATATTTTTTTTAAATAAAAAAAGTCAGCAAAGGCAGAGAGGCATTAGTTTTTCGCCTGTGTCAGCATAAAGGTTGCCTCAGTTGTTTCATCTCAAAACAGCTGCATGCTTTCATTGACTTTTTTTGCCCTTTCTTTGTGCACTCATTCTAACCTCTTAGGTTGTTTCCTGGCCTCACTTCGCTGACCTATGACCGGCGCTGACCTTTAGCTAGAGAATGTGACATTTTGTTCTCCTCTGGCGGATGTGTGAGGCTCTCATTATTCAAAGGTATGTGGAAAATAATGACCTCTAGTGACCTTTCAGTTTCCTTTCATTTACTGGTGTCCTTTAGGTGCTTGTTCAGCATATTGCCATGCCCAGTTGTTGTGTTTGTCTGCTTAGTGGTGCTATATGAAAATTTCTTCAATAAACATGCACCTCCTGTTTATTAATTCCATGCTTCATTTCTCTCCCTTATTGCCTGTTCAATGAAATGCCATGGACCCTGATAGGAAGAAACAGGTGGGCAATTGGCTGCATAGGATCAGGCGACTGCAATGGAATGAAAAGCAAGCATATCCAAAGGATGGTCCCAACCTAAGATACAGTATCTGCTGGCTTCCAACAAATTAACTTCACACAAGAGACAAGATCACAGTAGGAGCAAGAAAGGTACAACTCTCCAAAATGAGTCAAACATGGGAACCTTTTTCAGTTCAAGGGTCATATCTCCTCAGCTTACTACACTTTTGAATGACAACTGATCCATGATTGTTTGGTGTACCTTTGTGGACTTTTGACTTGCTGATGAAGAACATTTATTGAAACAGTCTATTATTCCGGAAGGACTGTTCTGTTGCTGCGTTTGGAGCACCTACCATCATTCTTCTGTGCTGTGGTGTTTGTAGCACCATCTCGCTCCAGCTCCCTCTCGGCAAAATTCTGTATTAATTTTGGAAGGTGTTTAGCCTCAAAATTCAGTTGATTATTTACGGTCAAATACTAATCTGATCATTTCCTTTCATGGAATATCTACTTGACTCTTATTAATTCGTGACTCCATGTACATATTGTATGTTTTCTGATTGTGAATTAAGAAACAGTTTGATAGTGTTATATAAATATTGATAGTATACTATTAGCCTACGTGTGGCTTTATGTTTCTGTGGTGATGGACAGGGCCAAAAGTAAAAGGGGGCAGGGGGTTGGATGTGCCTCTTTCTTTTGTACATTAGGCCACCTTCAGACACACAAACCAGAAATTTCTACACACACCCTCAATCCAAATATGCAAAAGTCACTTTCACAATTCAAAGACAAGTTCTAGCCAGGCAAAAGGTAGGAGGGTGTGCAGTGGAGAGTTGCTGTGTGGAGTGTGTTCAAGTGAGGGACCATGGCTAAGGAAGAGATCCAAGGGCCTGGCAAAGAGGCCTGGAGTTCCCCACCCCTTATGTAAGCCCAGCAACACAGTAGGGATGGGGAAGGGAGAACCACCACAAAGCATCCCTCCTTGGTTGCCCAAACCCATGTTTATCTATAGGAGGAAAATGTTTCAAGGGTTGTATATGCAATCAGCTGAGAACTACCGGCCATTCAAACTCATACACCCTGTATTTCACTGTGCATGCTTACTTGGAAATGAGTGCTACTGTGTTCAGTGTGGCTAGCTCCCAGGCAAGGGTGCCGACGACTGCATCTTAAGCACGCCAGGGAGTAGTCCCCATTTAAGACAGTGGGGCGTACTTCCATGCAGCAGTGGTTCATCAGGTGGGACAGAGCTACTACGGTATGTAAGTGCTTCATTGTTGCTTGCTGAGAGGGAGAAGGGTGAAGCAGTCAGTGCAGTGAAAATGCACCAGTGGAGCCAATCTGGCACTCCTGCCAATGCATATGCACAGCGCAATGCTGACCTCCCCACAAGCTGCCAGTAAGCAAAGGCAACCTGCCTGCCAAGAACCTATGGGAGTGGCTGCTCCCAGTCAGCCAACTCTGCTTCCAAGTAAGCATGGACAGGTTTGAGCTACCACTCCCCCCACCCTCCCCAGCGCCAGAGTTTGGCTATCCTAACCATATTTACTCACTGATTATTATTATTTTTAGATTTTAAAAAATTATATTTATTGATTCCTTTTTTAAAAATACAAACAACAGCAAGCAAAAAAGGGGATACAAAAACGATAACATAAATAACATGAATTCAAATTTAAGCCACCCAACGTAAAATAATACATAACTTAAATTAAATCTATGCTTCTCAAATCCATTGGCCAAATTAAACAAATTAAACTATACACATAATGATAAACAAATCCCCAAACATATATATAAAATATAAACATAACACTATGCTCACCATGTCTTAAAATCAACTTCCAATTGCTAGTATATCGTTTCCCTTGCTATATGCACATAACTTGCTTTGCTTCTTATGATTTTAAAATACCAAACTGACTAATTAGTTGATTGCTTCATCTCTCTCTCTCTCTCTCTCTCTCTCTCTCTCTCTCTCTCTCTCTATATATATATATATATATATATATATTCCCATGTATTTACTCACTGATTTTAATATGATGAGCTTTCAAGTAACTGCTTATGTGTGCGGCATTAATGCTTAACATGCATTGTTGCATAATACTCTAAACATTAGGCATAACAAGCAAGAATAAAATTATCTGGAAGCTTCTCCTTTGTGAGGTCTTGTTTATTTCAGGACTCAAGCTGAAAAATTGCCCAGATAAACAAATCAACTAACTTGAATATACTAACATGGGGCTGCAGTATATATTTATGGTCACCAGTCCCCGTCCCCCCCAATTTGTAGTGACATTTTAAACTTTAATAGGCCACATCTTCTTGGCCAGAAAATGCAGACAAATGTATGAAAGGTATGAAAATAGTTATGTCAATTGTTGTATTGATTTATAACATTTTCATCTAGACTTTTCATAAAAAGATATTCCAGGCAGCCAGTGATACGTATAAATGAGTTAAATAACAGTCAAACCAAAGGCTACAACAATTCAAAAACAGTATAAATACAGTAGCAGTTAAAATCCATTAAAAAAGATGGCACCTAAAATTGCTTGCTGGAAAAGACAGATCTTAACTGCCTGCTGAAAGGTAAGCTGTCCTGGGGACTTTTGGCAGATACATCTGTTTATTTAAATTGTTGATACTTCCAGCAAATGTTTCTCCTTGAAGTCAAAGTCATGGAGGAAGCTGTTGAGGACAAACTCAACAGCTTTGGAGCAGGACACAGGTGCCCTTGTTAAAGTGTGGAAGTTGAAATGCAGAGGATGTGAACACTTGTATGTTGGAGAATTTGGCTGGCTCCTTTCTAAGCCAAAACCAACATTTTATAGTAATTGAGCCAGTATCCCAGTTCTTTCTCAGAATAATGTGGGAAGAAACTACACCACACTTATCCTATGTTACCACTGTTAACAGCACAGCACAGGAAGGACATGTACGGGAGCAGCTGCCCAATGAGTAAGGTTATTCCGGAAGGGCCTCGAGTAAATCTTTAGCCAGTGAGCATAAATATTTTATATGCCCTACATTTAAGAAAGTTAAAGTGCTTCAGGTCTTTTATAGCCAGACCAGGCAGCTGAGTAATTCTAATCACTATTTTGGGCAAGCCTCATATATGTTCCATTAGAAGTACAAATACGTGCAATTAATGGTCAAATTCTTCTTCCTGCCATGTGGCCAAAGGAGAGTCTTGTGCATTCTGTGGCATCTGAACAGATATAGGAACAGTAAAGCTTTATGAGGAATGTGGGAAATACCCATGAGGGAAGTGGCACACAGCACTGAGGAAGGCAAGCGGGAGGTCACTGTGACTATCCTACTGACTGAATGAACCCAAGTGAGAAAGAATGTCACATTTCTCTTCACTTTCTCTGCACAAATAGTAAGTATGACTACCATAAAAGTCAATATCTAGGGTCTACTAGATATTGTATTTCCTCTCCCACCTTCAACAGGAATTTATATTTGTTCTCATGTCTGTTTTAAACAATAATATTGTTCTCATCCCCCCCATATTTATTTCCAGGGATACATCAGAGCCACATCTTTCCCCATATCTTTTCAAAAACATATTTAACAACAAACTGAAAATCAGCAATATATATTTGATATAAATCTTCACCTTCCGGTGGTTTTTGCCTTCCTAAGGACATGCCCTCAGACTCAGAGGTTTACTGTTATTGAAAAGGATCAAAATAAACAGGGAAAGATTGAGATTTAAAATAAGCACTCAGATGTGTTGAGTCAAATAAGAGTCATCTAAAAAGTAGGCTAAAACCCTTTTAGCATGGAAAGATTATGCTCTCTCTGGATTTTGAATGCTTAGCACAACTTGTTACAAGTCAGTCGAATAGACCCAATAACCACAGAGAAGATTTTCCTGTCACCCACATGACAAACCGAGTCTTGGAGTCTGCTGAGTCTCCATGAATCAACCTCAGTCTTCATGAATCTCCTGAGGACAATCCTGGAGATTTAACAGCCCACTGCTACAGTCTCACACCTATAAATGCTGGTTGGGTGCAAGGTGAGCAAGGTGCTCCTGGCTGGCCTTCACTAATTGGTTGAGCCTTTAAGAAAAGGCCAAAGCTCCTGGGGTTGTCCAAGTGGTTAAATGGTGAAAATCAAGTGGTCTGAGCATGAAGGTGCAGGGAATACAAGAGAGGGAAGAACCATGGAAACCAGTAGATGCAGGATAAGAGGTGCTATGACAGCCTAAGGACAGACAGAGAGGAGCTAGGGGTTTGCTCAGCTGGGGATTCATTCATTCTCCCAATAAATCTGCTTTCCCTTTACAGACAAAGGGGAATTCTCTAAGCTGGTGTAAGGAGGACTGATAGAGAGGCACTATTGATTGATCTCAAGCCAAAAAACGGTTCCCTGTATCAGGGCCATTCCATTGTCACGGGTGGGACACTTGGACCATGTTTTTTGGTATTCACACATGTGTAAGAATGTAAATATACATAAAAATTAACAACCAAAATTTGAACTATGTTCTTAATAAGATACTGAACATTTTACTAATTTTTTATTATTTTTATGGATATTTTTGACAATTTTATTAAATGTTAAAGTATTGTCACGGGTGGGACAAAAAAAGGACACGGAGCTTGAGATAAGTTTGATTTATGGAAAAACTCTGTGAGTTGGGAGGTGAATCAATTATAAACTCAGCATATCTGTTTAAATCAATGTTTATTGGTTACAACTATGCAATCAGAAATTTAGGTTAAGAAATTTAATGATACAAAATTAAGGAAAAAATGCTGTCACGGGTGGGACAATGAAATGTCACGGGTGGGACGCGTCTGGCATACACTTGATTTAACATACAATTAAGGTTGTTAAAAATGGAATAATTACAAAAAAACCTTTTGCTATTACTATACTTACTATCTACTATAGCCTACAAAGTATAATGTTGTATTTACTAAAATTAAAATCTATTTTAAAAATATTTTCTTCTAGTCCATCTCTGGGCCAATTAACCACTTTCAAACACATCTACATTTTCAGTAAATTCATAAAAAATGTTCCTTCTGACTCGTTTAACATTAGGTTGGGGTAAGATACTAAGAATATGTTCAAACTGCACATATGATATGTCTTTTTCATCAACTTGAAACAGCTTTCCAGAATTGTTAACTGCTCGCATACACATCACCTTGACTTCTCCATCATCTTCAACATTACTTTGGCATATTGCAGCATATCTATATTTAGTAGGCCTGGTTCTTTGTCTTTTTGTAGTTGTTTCAAATTCAACTAAAACATATGTCCCAATAGTCACTCCATCAACGAACGGCTTCACTCCAACCACCGGCACATCTGTTTCATTTGTACAACTTGCTACACCATCTTGTTTTTCTGTGTCACTATCAGAATCTCTGTAAACATCAGAAACTTTTAACTTGAACAGTTCTGTGAAGACTACGTGGGTGGACTTTTGAAAAGAAGGTCCATAAACTAAACTTCTTTTGTCTTTAGCTTTAAAAAAATGGTTGGACTGCACGTTTGGAATCTTCCTCACCAAAGTCCAGCGCTCATCTAGCATCGCCATATTTGCACTGATATCAGTAGGTGTTAAAAGGACAAACTTCACTCTCGGTACTGCTTTTTCAGCACATTTAACAAAATCTGATGCTGAATTGATTACTACTCTCCTTTGTTTCACTGCATTCCAAACTGCTTGCTTAGTTAATCCACCAATCCCATCCACGGCACCCTTGCCGTGGGATGTAGCAAAAAAAAACCATTCCCCATCAACACCAAAGTCTTCAGGCATAAAACACAGATTGGACAGTGTGTACTTATTTTTGAACTGACCAGCACACCCATCAGAAAAGATTTTGACCTTTGTCAGTCTGTTAAATTCTTTCTTAAGTTCTTCAATTATGGCTTTTAGGCATGCATATACTGAGTATTTGTCGTGGGTTAAGTGATCCGAAACCACGGCAAAAGAACGTACTTTGCCTTGAGTCCAAGCGCAACCAGTAAATACTGTGATTTGGTTGTGGGTCCAGTGTGCACTTTGGATTTCATCTTGCGATGTTGCCAAATAGTTTTCAGCAAAATCCACTTGAAGAATCACCTCATCATCAGCTACTGTGTCCTTCATATTTTTGAAAGCTTTAGCTTGTAATCGCTTTACAAAGAAGTGCTTCTTAAATTTACTAAATTGATTTTGTAGCTCATTGACAGCTTCTTCTATGGTTCCTTTTGCTTCAAAAACCTTAGGCCGGCTAGAACAGTCATCTTTCCATTGCTTCCAGAAAATCTCAGACGACATGTTTAAGTCTTCATCAATTAGGGTGTGCAAATTAAGTACACACTTTTTGCATTCACCATTCATGCACTTTTCATTTTCCAAATCACAACAAGTAAGGCTCAAAAGATCAGAATGTGTGGAAGGAAAAAAAATGTCTTTCCTACTTATGGCTTCAATTAGGAAATTGAAATTAGCGTGGTATTTGCAAACGCAAACATTGTGTGGCATTTGAGAAGCTAAGTCAATATTTTTAGGCCTCAGTTCATAAAATTTTGATTTGCTGATTTCAACTGTTGGGTTATCAATCTTAAATAAGGCATAGGCCTCTTGGACTGTCATATTCATATGCCGCTTTTGGATTTTGATTCTTTTTCCACTTGTTGGATCTTTAATAGATTTGACATCCTTAATTCCTGGTGCCTGCCTGCTAATATCATCTGAATTATAAAACTCATGGACCTTTGCGATATTATCTTGTGAAATAATAGAACTTTTGGTGTTCTGTTTAGGGCTTTTATCAAATAGTGTTTTTGACGCTTGAGGTGAACTCTCATACACAAGCTTTCGTAACACGGCTATTCTTTTCCGTGGACTTAATGGCAACACTCTTTTAACTTTGGTAACAGCCTTTCCAAGAGATTGTGGGCATTTAAATGACCCAATCTCTGGAATAGTAGTGTCGCCAATTGGCCTAGATTCTTTTTCTTTTATCTTTTGTCTGTACTTTCTTTTGCGCTCAGTTTCTTTCCGTCTGTATTCCATAAGTGATTTTGCAGACAAATTCTTTACCAACTTCATCTTTTCTCGCCTCTTCTTATCTCTGACCCTCTCCTTTTCTTTGAAGCTTTCACATTTGTTTTTATCTTGTTTTAGTTTTTCACGCAGCTTTCTCATACGTTCTGCAGATGTAGTCTTTCCCATTTTGTGTATTGATTCAAAGGTTATATTATCTGTATTACTGTATGTATTCGCATTAGGGTAAAGTAACGGTAACTGCCTTTGTTCCAGAAGGAACAGCTACTATTGGTTCATTCAAGCAGCTGCATTTGGCTCCTTAGTCTTATTGGTTTCCACCAAAAGGCAGCTTTGTGATTGCTTGAGATTGTTCCCTCCAAAATGTATCTCTTTCTAGCTAGTTCCCCTCTCCTCAGTCCCCTCAGTCTTGTTTGCCAGAATAAAGAATTATTACATGAGGAATCTGTCTCCTGTCTGCAGAGAGCTGAAATCACTTGCTGAAATCACTAACTCAAGCTACAACAGTTAGCAACCTAATAAAACAAGCTGAAAACTGTCACGGGTGGGACAGAAAAAAATTATTAAAATTTCATGGTGTTTACATTAATTAACTGCATTTTTATTATTGATAGGTGTGTTATACTCTAATACATACTCCCACAATAAAACAAACATAACCTATAAATTAGTTTTATCACAAAATAAACTTTTGTACCTTTTGCTGTCACGGGTGGGACACTGAAACAGCATCCCATTCAATAATAAAAATAAAATAGAAATAACTTACCTATTTAAAAATTTTCAAGTCCAATGTGTAGACAAAGTTATTCACTTTAATAATATACCAACAATGACAACCACAATTTTTGTTTATCTTTAAAAAATAATGCCAACCTAAATGAACAAAATTAAGCTACACAATCAGAAAAGTGATACTGAAACTTCAAGCTCAAATTTCTCATGAAAAAAATAATTTCAAATTCTTTTTTCCTTTGGAATATTGAACTTTAATATGTTTAGTTAATGAAACTATAAGTAAAATAAGTATATTTTAAAAATAATTTTTTTCTTATCAGGCTCATTTTTCACGGAATGGCCCATCAGTTTCTGCAGCAAAGAGTAAAGCAGCCATTGCGCCAGGAGAAGGCCTCTCTGCACCATACTTGGCACGGCACGGCCTTTTTCTTTTCTAAATTCAACAAACAAACAAAAATTCAGACCGTGACTGACAGCAGTGGAGGTGAAGGACATTTAGACAGTGGCACAGTAAAAAAAAAAGGAAAAAAGGAAAGGTATTTGTGTGGGTTTAAATGATGAATGGGGCAAGGAAAATGCATTTAAAACTTGGATTTGCAATGTCAACACAGTTATAGCAGAATGCACTATGCCACCTGTGATTTTCAGTTAAATACGAGGGAAGAAAAGCAATGAAAAGTCATACAGAGAGCATAAAAGTTAGAGAACAATGGAAAAGAATGGCACGTGTCTCATCAGGTTGTACTGAAAATGGCTTATCCGTGCAGACAATGGCTGAAGTGGAGCAAATATACCACAGTATTTCCTACCATTTATGTTATGGAAGTCAAGGCTGTGCAAAAAATGCTTTCAAGAATATTGCCCAAATCTGAAAGTGCAAAAATAGAAATATTTTGGACAGGCAACAGTTAACGGCATAACAGTACATATTTGACCATCAAAATCTCTAGAACATTTGCTGCTTCTGTGACCCTCGTTCACTAGCCAGGGGAATTCAGGATGTCCCAGGATCAAGTTAGAAGCTATGATGGCTTTGGGAATTTTGTGCAAAACCGGGGCACTTGGGGATTATGGAGTACCCTTACCACAGAGGAGCATCTGTGGGAACCAGGGGGAAGGCCTTCTCAGTAGTCACACCCACCCTGTGGAACACCTTTCTGTCAGATGTCAAGGAATAAACAACTTTTAGAAGACACCTGAAGGCAACCCTGTATAGGAAAGTTTTGTGTTTTACTATAGTTTTATAAAGCTGTGCAGAGTGGTTGGGGCAACCCAGTCAGATTGGTGGCATATAAATACATTATTATTATTATTATTATTATTAGGCACTTTCATCATGTGTTTTATATCATAGATTGAATATCTCTTTACTCTGGCCTTTGACAGTTAAGGTATTTTGTTTTGTGCACCTCACCTCTTTTGCATCTCACCTCTTTTGCTGGATTTACGCTGTTTTTTTTTCTGGATCAGGTCAAAGGCCCAACATTATGCCCTTACAGTGGCCAGTGAGGCACCCCTGAGAAGCCCAGAAGTAGAACTTGAGTGCAAAAGCACTTCCCCCACCTGTGATTCCCACCAACTGGCATGCTGCCTCCAACAGGAGAAGAAATGTGAGGCAAACAGCAGCTTGGGATATGTGTGTGGGTGTGTATTTCAATCAAATAGAGATGTGAGATAAACTTTCTCTTTACCTTGTGCAATGGTTTCATCTGATTCTCTCCCACTTTACCTTCTACATGGCTGCTAGTAATTTTTTTTTAAAAAAAATACTGTATGGGAAAATCCTGATCATCGCACATCAATTATCACTTTAGCCCTGAATGAAACAATAACTTCTTAGGCTCGTCCTAAGTTCTCTGCACTGCTTTGTTGCAACAAAGATGGCACATAAGAAACTCCCCAGACGAAATACAGAGAAATCAGCAAAAAAGATAGCAGCGTGGGATAGCCTGCAGGAAAAGCAACCTAAAATTGCAGAACTGAGAAAAGTTTCCTCACTCTCAGCAGCTGACCTAATTAAAGGGCAGGCACTGAGGAACGGCACAGGGAAAGTTGCTTGCTTCAGACTCATGTTCAATGGCTTTAGGCGCTGGGGGTTATTTTTAAAGGTTTGAATTCCATGGCACTAGCTTTCTAAGTGACCTGGGCACTTGTGAAATTGAAGGTCTAATATTGGAGCATGAGTAAATCAAAATTCAAGCAGGTGTTATAACTTCCCCTTGCCGATCTGTCAGTGCACTTTAAAACTTGACCTATAACGCCCTTGTTATTCTGGTTCCAGAATACACTTTTGGCAGAGAATGATCATCATGACTAATTGCTTGAGGAATATTAGGGATGTGCATGAGTGAATGTTTGGATGAGAATCTGTCACATTTTCATTCATGATTCAGGCTAGATAAATGTCTCAGGATACTGGTAACCAACCACTATGAGCATCTGCCACCGCCCTTAAAAAAATTCCAGTTGGGCATCTTAAAATTCATGGCATTTAGAATTAAAAGTACTTAAAAGAAGAAGAAAAGGCTATAAAAACTAATCTTGGGCATAAAATTTCAGTTCCAGAGAAAATTCTTGGCCCCTGTAAGTTTAAACCAAAAAGGGGGGAAGGAGGGAAAAAAATATATTATCCCAGTTACTCTTCCATCATAAACGTCTTTTGCAGTTCTTTTTTCAGCCTTTGAATCATAGAGCTCTAGGCAAGGGAAAGTACTGTAAAAAGGGAATTGCCAAAAAGAAAGAGTTGTTTAAACTCAGAGAGTTCTATTCTATTTATTTTTATTTTATTCAGCAGATATTAATTATTAATGTATAAATTCCATTCCCTGGGCCATTCACACATGCTTCATGGCAGGTGGACAGAATCTCTGGCACTCTAGATGTTGCTGAACTACAGCTTCCTGGAAAGCAGGGCCAATGGTCACCAATGATGGGAGCTGTAATTGAATAACATCTGGAGGGCCACATTTTCTCCATCCCATCCATATGAGGTGGAAGATGAAGCCATTTTCCTTTCCATAGATATGCAGAGGTGAGTTGTGATTAGCTTATAAGGAGGAAACTAATATTATGCTTACAACCTTGCCAACATGCTCTGTTCTTATTTTGTATCCAAATGTTGGCAATACAGGTAAGGCCTGTCAGCTGCACCCAGACCAGCAAATGGATCACCCTTGGGAAAACCTTTCCTTCGGGTCAGGGCAGCATGAAGGTATGGGCAGTATCTGGCTCTCAGGGCTAGAGGAGCAAACTCTGCCTCAGGTTGAGATGTCATATGTTGCCTCTCCCTTCAAAAGCAAGTTTGAACAGGAATATGAGGAGCTGTTACAATTCCCATGGCTGCTGAAATATCCTCTTTAAAGCCATCTGCATGCTAACATGACTGTCAGAGAGGAATTACGATACTGTTACACACATCCCACTTATCTGAGCAGTGAGAACTTCAGGACTGCAGCACACAGTCAGTTTCTGTTTCTTTAGGCTGTGTCATTTTTTGAGATATAAGGTCTAATTTACACATATATACAACATAAGTTAAACAGGTGTTCTAACTGGTTCCCATCAGATTACTAGAGGGAGACAATCCCCTCCCCATTCAAAAAATAAAAAATATAAAGTTATTATCCAATTTAAACAGAAACCAATTAAAACGTAAGCATTTTCTCATACTAGTAATTGTCCTGCTTTTCTCTTGCTGTTTTATGTGAGTATATCCACTGATTCTGGGTAGAATTTAGTTACATTAAGAAAAAGCATATAAAACATGACATAATAACTGCTTAAGAATATAAGGAGGAAGCCCTGCTGAATTAGGCCAAGGGCCCATCTAATCTCGCTCTCCGTTTTCACAGCGGACAACCAGGACAAGCACATAGGATATTCCTACCTGGTATTTGAAATCATCCCAAGACTAACTAAAGGACCCATATTCAGTTGAGATTGCTTCAGCCCGATTTGCTTCTAGAATTAGGATTTGGCTGAAGCAATTGTACACCCCAATAATATATATCCTTTTATGTCCCAGTAAATATCATTATTTATTTTTAAAGACTATTTATATCCCACCTTTCCAACAGAATATTGCTCACAGTGGGAAACAATGATAGAAAATTAATCACCCTTGAAACTAAATCATATTAAAAATGCACAACAAAAATCACACGCCAAAGAAATAAACAGCACTAGCAACAAAGACAGCACCAGCTATAGCTACAATTAGCAGAAACATTTTCAAAAAGCACACTGCTTTCAAAAAGAAATATTTCAGTGTTGAGTGAAACAATATGTTAACTGCAACACAGACAAAGTTTACATGATTAACCAAAGAGCTGAGGATCTTGTGAACTGGCTCAAAACATGGATTATTGAAAGCATCAGGGTCCCATAATAATTGGATATATATATAGTTTTGGTACAGGTTACTGCATATCTCAGGGTACTGCTGTTATTGGAGTGTTCCAACCATTTCACAGTCAGTTGTATTACACAAGGGTGACAAGGGGTGGGGGTGTCATAAACTTGGTATTTAAGTTTCAGAGGTAAGCTATATAGTTCCCAAATATTTCATCCCAAATATCAAACTTCAGGATGCAGGACAGATTTTGAATACAGAATTTACATCAGTATGTCACAAGGGGTGGGGGGTTGGAAAGAACAACTAAATATTAAGAAACATGAACACAATAATGATTGTATCATAGGAAGAGCCTTTAGCAGAAGATAATGTTAACTTTTGTTTTGATTTGTTTTCTCACATTTTCTCCTATTGTCAGATATCTCACCTGAGGACCTGGACTATTAGCCCATCCACTCTCTTTTGACCACACACCTGGCAGCCTAAGCAAGGCATGTCAGTAAGTCCATATGCCAGGGCCAGTATATCCAGCTCCTCCTCCCTGATGGTGTTTGCTTGTCAGAATGCATTGACCTCACAGATAAGATGGTAAGTGGAGCAAGCCAATAGGCCTTCACATACACCAAAGCTGTCGATTCCCGAGGTCTTTTCTCAAATGCAACAATAGCTTTTATTAAAAGCTATTGCTTTTATTAAAACACAATCAGATTCTAAATGAATCTGCATGAATGCACTGGATGCATGTCAATCTATGGAAAACAATCAATGAGATCAAAAGGGAAAGGATTTTCGAATGGATGAAAAACATCCAACACTTTATCTTTCTTTCTATTTTGTTTGTTACTCCAATTGGGCTCAACAGAGCTTCCTATAGACCATTAAAAAGGCAATTGGAGTTTTCAACCTGTTACCAGTGCAGAAATATCCAAAACATCCCTTATGAAACAGCAGGGGATCTGGCTGAAATTACCACAAATTACAATATATCCTACTTTGAAGGTGAGGAAAAGAGACAAGGTTGTAATTATATAAATGACTATGGGGGGAAATGTGGTACTGTATACAGTATATTCAGAGTAATGGGAAACAGTAATTGGAGGCAACGTACACAGAGGTGATAATTTTCTCTTCTCTCTTTATCTGTTATACCCTTTAGCACTATCTAACTTTTGCTTTTATATTATTATTCAGATTTATAAATATGCAGTACTCCATTCCACATTATTGCAACATTGAGAAGGCAGACTGCATTGACTGCAACTGACAATGCTGCTGTGACTAAGTTACAGTTGCTGTGGAAACCAGTTTATTTTTACTTTTTTATGAATTTTGAAGATTACACCTTAGTACCGCATTAACATGGTCAACGGAAAGGAACACAAAAATTGTCAAAAAGGTAATCCATTTCAGGTTGGTATAAGAAAAGAAGGCGATCATATTATTACTACAAGAATAGGTGAGCACAATAGGAAGTGCTAGGAAGTGCATTTAACTAGGAAGAAGAAACAGGCCATTGCTGGAAAAGGTGTGTTCTCCTCTGTCCACCCCACTCATCTCTAGGTGTTGACTATCTGCATAGGGTAAGTTAGATCTACATAATCATCCTTTGTAATCATGCACCTTTCTTCCCAACAGCTTTATTGACTGATGGCACTGATGGTGCTAACTTCCTATGGTAGGAGTACCCAGGATCTTTCAGTCTCTTCAGACATTCCTTGGATGTGTGGAGCAGGGATGGGTAACTGGTGGCCCTCCAGATATCGATGGACTCTGACATGCATCAGCCCTAGCCAGTGTGGCTCATGGTGTGGGACACCCCCCCCCCCAGGTCCCAGGGTGGATTACAACAATTAAACAATAACTAAAACATATTAAAATCAGTCTAATAACAGAAATAAGGTACAGAAATAAGAAATATACACCTCAGGTGTCAAAAGCCAGGGCAAAGAGCCGTATTTTAAGCATTTGCTGAAAGCTGTATAATGAAGATGCCAGATGGACTATAAATATCAAGTCAACAACTTCCTTTTTTAACCAAACCTGATTTCTTCAGTGCTTACTTCATCAAAATTCTGAAGACAGGGGTATTCATATTTAAGGTTCTTATGATGTACATTAAAGTTGTACTTTATGGAGGCACTGTTATACAGTGGTTCCGCTCCTTCCTCCTGGGCAATGTCCAGAAAGTGGTGGTTAGGGATGAGTGTTCAGACCCCTGGGCCCTCACTTGTGGGGTGCCTCAGGGTTCCGTCCTCTCCCCCATGCTTTTTAACATCTACATGAAGCCACTGGGAGAGGTCATCAGGGGGTTTGGGCTGGGTGTCCATCAATATGTGGATGATACCCAGCTCTACCTCTCTTTTAAATCGGAACCAGTGAAGACAGTGAAGGTCCTGTGTGAGTGCCTGGAGGCGGTTGGAGGATGGATGGCGGTTAATGGATTGAGGTTGACTCCTGACAAGGCAGAAGTACTGTTCTTGGGGGATAGGGGGCAGGCTGGTGTGGAGGACTCCCTGGTCCTGAATGGGGTAACTGTGCCCCTGAACTGTGCCTGGGAGTCATTTTCGACTCATAGCTGTCCATGGAGGCGCAGGTCAACTCTGTACCCAGGGCAGCTGTCTACCAGCTCCATCTGGTACTCAGGCTGAGACCCTACCTGCCCGCGGACTGTCTCGGCAGAGTGGTGCATGCTCTAGTTATCTCCCGCTTGGACTTCTGCAATGCGCTTAATGTGGAGCTACCTTTGAATTGACCCGGAAACTACAACTAATCCAGAATGCGGCAGCTAGACTGGTGACTGGGTGGCCGCTGAGACCATTTAACACCGATCCTGAAAGACCTACATTGGCTCCCAGTACGTTTCCGAGCACAATTCAAAGTGTTTGTGTTGCCCTTTAAAGCGCTAAACGGCCTCGGCCCAGTATACCTGAAAGAGCGTCTCTTCCCCCATTATTCTCTCCAGACACTGAGGTCCAGTGCCGAGGGCCTTCTGGCAGTTCCCTCACTGCGAGAAGCAAAGCTACAGGGAACCAGGCAGAGGGCCTTCTCAGTAGTGGTGCCCACCCTGTGGAACGCCCTCCCATCAGATATCAAAGAGATAAATAACTACCTGACATTTAGAAGGCAGCCCTGTTCAGGGAAGTTTTTAATGTGTGATATCTTAATGTATTTTTATTTTTTGTTGGAAGCTGCCCAGAGTGCCTGGGGGAACCCAGCCAGATGGGTGGGGTACAAATAATAAATTGTTGTTGTTGTTGTTGTTGTTGTTGTTGTTGTTGTATGGTATGTCTTAACTGTAAACTACAAAAGACTTTTCAAGAAAGAGGGACCCATGTTTTTTCTTCTTCTTCTCAGCTCTAGCTTGGCATGTAGGGAACAGAGCGAAGCTTGCCAGGAGAACTCTACCCAGCTTCCTTGACCTCTAAAGAATCACTTGCAAAAACTTTAAAAATATTGTTGTTAGTGATTACTTTTCCTATTATTATTTTTAAAACTGTTTTGAGTATCGCTATTACAATAGACTTTTTTGGCATAATTTCCTTTTAGATTTTGGACACGTTGCTGTAAAGAAAATAAGCTTTTTGTAGACTCTTGGTCATGGGAAACCATAATAGCACTGGAAATCCAATAAGCTTTATGATGTAAATATACATTCCCTAACCATTCTATAATATACATTATAGTAATTTGAATTAAGTGACTTTTAAAAACATTGATTATTGATTTGCTAAACTATCTTGCAAGCCAGTAGGCCTTACTTGTTTCTGTAATTAAATATATATATACAAATACAAATTAGAAGTACTGAAGGTATGTTTATACCCTGAGTGATTTTAAATGTTGGATGTCTAGGCCAAAAGTTCATTTTTTAAAAAATTAAGAAGTTTTTAATGGATTCTGATTTTAGGAATTGCTTTTAATCTATTCATTTGGAAATTCCTTGTAAATCTTTTAAAGTGGAAATTACCATTTGTGCCACAGGCTAATCCACCACATCCATCTTTTCTGTTCTATTTTGCTGAGAACGGCACATATTTCTTGATTGTTGTACATTTGTATCTTGATTGTCCTCTCAGGAGCTCAAGACTGTACATCATCTCCCCTTTCCCCCTTTTATCTTCACAACATCCCTGTGAAGCAGACTGGGCTGACGTAGTTCAGATACCAAAGTGGTGAAATAGCACATACTTACACTATTTCTTGCTTGGTATTTATCAGACCTGGCAAATGTTTTATTTATTTGTTTCTTGTATTGTGCTGTAAATATCCGGGCTATGAAACATTGCAGTTAAAGCAAGGAGGCTGCTGTCCTGGCTTTCTTTACATGTTCTGTGAATGACATTACATAAGAATGTAAGAGCCCTGCTGGATCAGACCAATGGCCCATCAAGTCCAGCAACCTGTTCTCACATTGCCAAACCAGATGCCTATGAAAAGCCTGCAGCCAGGACCTGGGTGTAAAAACACTCTTCCTCTCCTAAGCTTTCAAGTAGCTAGAATTCAGAGGCATATCGCCTCCAGCTGTGGAAGCAGAGCACAGCCATTGTGGTGAGTAGCCACTGGCAGCCATCATGAATTTGTCTAATCCTTTTCTAAAGCATCCAAGTTGGGGGCCGTCAATGATTCCTGAGGCAGTGAATTCCATAGTTTAACTGCATGGGAATGGGATACATTTGTATTGTATCTGGTTTTCCCACACAGGAGATCAAGGCTGTGTATATTTTCCTTCCTCCTCTCCTTTTATATTTTCAATAGCCCTGTGAGGTAGGCAAGGATAATATATGTACATAGTCATCAGTTCTTCTCAACAGACTGGAGGTGGGGGTGCAGGGCTCCATTTCCACATAAGACATACTGACTCCCGGAAATCCTGTTGGCATTCCTGTTTTCAAATGTCAGAAAGAAAAGTGTGGGGTTTTCTGTCTGTTTTGTGTGATAGTCTTTGACTTACACTACTTGGTTCTGCTAAGGGGAACTATGGACTAGAAAGTTATACTATCTTTCCAGGTGGAAATTTATCTTGCCTGTTGTGAGAATGACTTATTTCCACCTGGATCTTCAGCAGGTAGGGTGATCATGGTGATTACAGTGGTACCTCGACTTACGAAGACGATCCGTTCCGCGGCTGTTTTTGTAAGTCGAGGTTTTTGGTTGTCGAAGCGCTGCTTGAGCGCATGCGCGAAGCGCGATTTCGCACTTCTGCGTATGTGCCAACCACACGTGCAGTGAAAAGACTTCCGGGGTTGTCAACTTCAGAAGTCGAAACGTTCGGATGTCGAGGTATGACTGTATTTGCCCGATCTTGTTCCTCTACTTCCCAGAAGCAACAATGTTATTTTCTTTTTGGCAGTGGCTGCTGCCAGATAGAAGAAGTGCTGTGCATCTGTAGATTTTGTTGCAGCACCTGCTGCAGATGAAACATTTGAGTTCTCTTGTCTACGGATAGCCATCTGGCTCCCAACTAATTTTTGCTGTGATCTCATTTCCCCCCATTCTTACACCACTACTGGCTTGGAAGATGTCACTTCTCACCTGGCAGGCATCCTTCCAAGCAGGAAACAAGAGATGATTAATAATTTCCTGCATGGAGTAGTGCCTGACAGATAGGCAGTGGAGTTTGCATGCTGCTTTGATCTGGCCACAACTTCCCTTCCTCCCTGACCAACAGAGTCATGCTCTGTTTCTTCCCCTGCCATTGGGCACACAACTGATTTTGAGAAATGACAGGTTACCCTGCAGGCCTCAGCATCATTGCAGAGGCCCCTGAATCCCCATTTCCCCTTGGTAAGGTTGCCCAGAAGAAGATTGAGAAGCTCCATGTGTTGCTTCTGGACCAATTAGACAAGCCCCTGGGTCCAGGACAGTGTTGCTCTTTGGCCTAGCAGCAAGGTAGACTGTCTCTTATCTGGCAAGATTTTGTACCACAAGGAAATAACACATAATCCAGAGACTTCTGCAATGATGCAGGGGCTTCCAGTGTAATCTTCCAGTTTTCTGATAGGTGGATTATCTGCAGGCAGGGGAAGAAAGACTTTTCAATCTGGGGACTCCAAACTTTGCCCAACCAAGTTACTGATGCTGAATAGTCCTGATCATCTTGCCTGGTGAAAAAGCTGGAAGTCTGTGCACCTTCCCATCTTCACACAATCAGTATAATTCTGTACTGGAATCCAAAGAGCGTATCAAAGTTTAGAGTACGACTATCAAGTTGTTAGTGGTGAGCATGTCTGTGGAATGGAGGTATGCAAACACACTGGATCAGTGATTCTGTAATGATGTGTCAGAATCATATCTGTCAGATTCTTGTCAACATTTCCAGCTCTTGAAGTTTTTTGGCAGGGAAAGTTAAGACAGGTATTTACTGCTTCTAGCATCTACTTGTGTGCAACTCTGTTGAACAACTTCAGAATGTTTTCTTTCCACATTTAAGCAGCTTGTGAAATGCCTTTTGGATGAATACATGCCACCAGTCTATGTCAGTTGCTTTATCTAAGCCTTAGAATCTGGCTAGGAAAATAAGTATTAACTTTTACAAATGTCTTGTTTTAAAAGACATGCACATGTGTATATACAATGAGATAGATGTGTGCACCATCTAAACTATACAGAGACCTACGCCTTTACTCCTGCAAGACCAACTTCTGGTCCCTTTGTGTTTGGCACAATCTAACTCTGTAGAAATGGGACACTCAGAGCTCCCTCACATGTTAAACCAAATGCATGTGGAGAGATAAAATTTCTGAGTGCAATCCCACTCCTCTTTCTATATGCATTGTCTATATACAGTACATATGAAATGTGTATACAATTCAGTTGAATCTATAAATCTAATTCAGAAGTTAGACATTTAAGAGTTGCACTCAGACAACAAACAGAAGCAACCTGGCAATTAGTATTTGTTCTTTATTTGTAAATTATTTGTATGTAACCAAATGCAACAAATTTATATGTCAGGGTTTCTTTAGAAATAGAAATAATGTAGAAGCATAGAATCACAGAATTGAAGAATTGAAGGGGACCACAAGGGTCTTCTAGTCTAACCCCCTGCAATGGCAGGAATATTTTGCCCAACATGGGGCTCGAACCCATGTCTCTGAGATTAAGAGTCTCGTGCTCTACCCACTGCCTTTTACTGAATCAGGCCAACAGTCAGTCTAGCTCAGTATTGTCCACCCCGACTAGTGGAGGCTCTCCAGGGTTTCAGGCAGAGGGCACTTCCAGCCTGGGACTTTCTACAAGCAAGGCAGATGCCCTACCATTGGGTCTTTCTGTGTTAAGTGCAGAAAAAGAAAAGCATATGACCACAACCAGGCAGAGTTCAGCTACAATCCTACACACACAGGGGAAGAGGCATGACTGCATGCAGTGGAACTTACTTCTGAATAAATAAGACATAAGGCTGTGCACATTGATATCTATAGGATTTAAGTGCATGGCTATGCATTGATTTGTGGCGCATGTGTTTAGTAGGTACAGGCTTAGGGTGCTTTCATTTTTTTCCCATAATATATTTTATTATATTTTACAAAAAAAGACACCAACGATAAAGAAAAACATGAAAATAAAAACAGAAAAAAGTAAACACATAAACACATAACAAAGAATTACTTGTTTTTAAAATCCTCTCACATTTTTTAAAGGGACCCCCTCGGGCTCCCGTCCACTGTGGTTCATTAGCCTATATCATTTTAGCAAATTCTATATCAATTTAATCACCTCATTTTATTCTTATTTTACATCTTTTTCTTAACATGCTCGTCATCTCCACAGTTTGATTCCAACCTACTTCTAATCTTAATATATAACGTTTGCATATATTTTTTAATACAACTTAAATTCTTTCCATTCTTCTTCTGTCGCTTCTTCCCCCCGGTTGCGGACTTAGGGTGCTTTCAGACAGATGCTTATTGTGGGATCAGTACTGCTCACACACACAGGTTTCTTGCAGTCTCTATGCACTATGTCTTTGCTATTAAAATGCCAGTTTATTTTCCCGTCCTTCAATTTAATCCAGATTTATCCTTTCCACAGAACATCTGGTAAGTTTTTTTTTAAAAGTTTCCAAATACTAATTTGCTATATTTGAACGACTCTTTATCAATATTAAGGCCCCCATCTGGAAGCCCCCTTCCTCCCATTTTTCTGTTTGCTGTAAACTCCTTATCTCCTGGATTCGCTCTTATATTGTCTGATTCATCTGAACGAGTTGTGCTCGTTTTGCCATTTGCTTCTCCAGTCCAGAGTATGTCACAGACTGCTTAATTCTCAGGAGGTGAAGTGGGGCTAACTGGTTGTTAGCTCACAGTTGGAAAATGTCCTGCTGTGCACCGGGGTTACTGGCAACAGGAATCAAATCGTTCATCTAGGAATGGCCGTTTAAAGGCAAATTTGCACCAGTTGTTATTTCCCAGGATACATTCTAACATATGCTGGTTAGTACAGCCTGCTCTCCAGGCTGGATAAGACACAGATTTTCTTCTAGGGATGTCAGCACTTCGTTAAAGAGGTACATAAGTCACACAGTGTCCCTCATAGTGTCTGCCTAGCCCCCCCCCCCAAAGGACCCATCCAAGCATGCTGCTGTTGGCAAGCGAGCACTGCCGCCTGCCATTTGAAGTGACATATTTGCCGGAATGTCCTGTATCATTCCTGGGCTGGTCTTCGTGAGTGTAATACTGCAGCTGCACAAAGAACCTATATGAGCATTGAGAGGATCAGGAAGGGGAAATAAAAAAACGAAGAATGGACTGCAGGGGTCATGTGTATATGCACAGATTTTTCAATATTGCTTCACTGACAGCCCAGGACATGTGAGGAGACCTCCCCTTGATCCATTTACCCTTTAGGCAATTTACCATTTATCCATTTACCCTCAAGCCCTGTCTGCATCTTGAGCCAGCCACTATCTGCTGCCGTAAAAGGTCTGCCTGTTTTACATATGTTCAAGCTCTAATTATGACTGGTGGTAATTTTGGCTTCTCATCGCCAACCAACTCCCACCCTACTATATAGTTTCCTTTATTTGCTACCAGGTAAGATTTCACTTCAGTACTGTATCTGATGTCAAAATGGGCTTGAGTCTACATAATCTTATGCCTTAATACATGTTAACTTTAAGGTGCCACAATACATTTTGTCCTTTGTAAACTGGCTTGGGGCCAAAGATGCTGATAGCTTGTTGCATCATAAACTAAAAGCTGCAGCGTTGATGCAGCGTTGACATACTACAAACTGAAGTAGTGAGATTTGAATGGTTTGAAGCATTCAGCTTGGCTTGATTCTTTTTTTCTAGCACATGCAAGTTTCTTTCAGGCACTTTAGTAATTTCAGGAGCACTATTTTTTATTTTTTTATTTTTAAAGATATCCAATTATATAAAAGGCTAGTACAGTAAAGAGGATGTTTGATGCCATCAGGGGATTCATGGCCAGCCTGAAGGTCAATGTTTAGGGTCAAAGTCCACTAACTATCTCACATGCCATCCATTAATTAATGCTATCTGGAAAATAATCTGATGGGATGCTTGAAATCATAAAGAGGATGACTTTTACAGCTGCCTCAATAACTGATAAACATTTTGAGCACCCCGTTCTCATAACTGAGAAATGGTGAAGAAGAAGAAAATCATAATGTTGAGGTGGATCATTTTAAAATAATTGTACTCAGATCTGGATACCACCATTAAAATACTGAGAGATGCAGTCTCCTTGCCAGCCTCAAAGTCTCTTCTCTTCTCAAGCAGAACTGAACCAGAAATGATGAGGCTTAGCACTTTACAAAATGTACTTGTCAGACCCCACGAGAGGGTTCTGCATTGCAGTTATATGTTCAGATGCTGAGAGCCTGTTTATGTGGTTCCATGAGTAATCCTCATTATTTTTGCCTCATTAAACCACACATCTCATATTGTTGTAGGCTGATTTTAAATAAATTAATGGACAGGCACACTGTTGTGAGAGCTGTCCAAACTGTACAGTGGGACTGTTGTCGTGTTTCTAGATACAGGCACATTAATCTTGATTCTTTTCCCACTGGCTTCAGGGGGCTTAGTGACATACAACACTAAGGAGTAGCCTTAAGCATTCATTGATCATTTGGTGTTTATACCTTTAAACCTTCCCCTTAAATAAATTCAGACAAGACTCAAATTTTGGTTTGGTTTTTGGCAATATTTAGGCCACAACTTTATTGATTTCAGCAAGTGAGTGGTTGCATAGGCTCTGATTCGACTAGCTCCCTGCACCGTTGCAGGTAGCGCTGACCCAGGGCTCTACCACAGGTCAGCCTAGGGTGAACACCCGGAATGGCGGAAAGCTGGGGACATGCTATGTCCACCACCCCTGGACTCAGGCACGGCCACAACCCCTCACAGGCTTGACCAAACCATTGAGTCCCTGGATTCCTTTAATGGAATACCCCTTCACATAGGGATGGCGAGAGCATTCCTGCATCCCTATCACCTGAACCAGAGCCTATCTGCAACCTTACAAATTGTGACAATTTGCTATGTGGCAGGCGAAACCCAAATGGCACCAGCCAATCAGCCAAGTGGGGAAAATTCCTGCCATGCCCCTGTCCCAACGACAGACGACACACGACGACATAGCAAGGTCAAGCGCGCAAGCCCTATATATAGGGAGAGGTGGGCAGGTGTTCCGATGCACTGACCAAGAGAGAAAGCTTGGGGTCATGTGCATTGGCATATATAGGTCCCTTGATCCATTTGGCTAGCGTCCCATTGGTCAGATTAAACCCAGCATCAAGGGACCTACCAATTGGGTGTTGTGGCTATCCCATCGTACCCACCCACAACACAAGGGTTTGGTTGCCAGGTCTCACTGCAACACGTGCCCTCTTTGAGGGAGGACACGATTAAGTGTAAAGCAATATGATTTTGGAAGAGAGAAAGATACCAAAGTAGCTTCTTCAATGTCACATCTCTTGAGGTAATCCCTGTACTTCAGCATCCATCTTGAAGGCTGCCATCACATGTGAAATAGTTGCAAAATTCTTTTTTTTTAAAAAAAGAAAAAAGCAAGGCCCAATACTTGGACACTGTCATTCTTGACAGCACGTCAACTTTTTCATGTGCATATTGGCTTCAGTCCTGACACATTGCTTCTTTTAATAGTAGATGTTACCAATTTGCTATATAATGCCATTCCATATAGTAAGTAAAAAGAAATCAATACATCTTGGTTGAAAAATTAGAATTGCTGATGAGGTTTATTATAGATAGCCTACAACGCATCTTTTTAATATATATACTGTACTAGCAGAATGCCTTACTGCTAGTAGATATGACAAGTGAGGTTTATGTGATGAGATGATTTTGCATACGTATTTTGCAAGACCTCGGGAAGCAGGAAGGATGCAGCTTACTATATTGCATCCTTTATTGCAACAGGGGCTCCAAATACATCACATTACTTTTTGTGTAGATAGGAATGGCAAACCTTATGGACAAGCCATGGGTGAAACCATGCCAGGTCTGAGAGGCTGCAGTTACATGGCTCACGATGTGGTCAGCAGTTCCTGATGCTAGTGGAGCTCTGATGACCTTCCCCCATGGGTTTGAACAAACTACAACACATGAGGGGGGGAGGGTTGTGGGACCATGTAGACAAACATCTGTCAATCTATGCTAGGAAGAGATTTCCTCTCAATTCCTCTTATACACCTGGAGTTCCTCCTCTGCACAAGATGGGATGCTGGCACAATTAGGATTCCCCTTGTGTGACAAAGATCTATGAGTGGCATCCAACTAAGTTTTATCCTAAGCAGACCCATTAAAATTAACGTTTATGACTAAATTTGGTACATTAAATTCAATAGGTGTACTGTGAATAAAACTTCATTGACCCCCATCATATGTGTGTACACACTGAAAACATGGAGAGGCGGGCTGAGCACCACGCTTCTCGGTAATAGAAGTGGGGTAATAATAATAATAATAATAATAATAATAATAATAATAATAATAATTTATTTATACCCCGCCCATCTGGCTGGGTTTCCCCAGCCACTCTGGGCGGCTTCCAACAGAAAAATTAAAAAATAAAATAAAATAATCTATTAAACATTAAAAGCTTCCCTAAACAGGGCTGCCTTCAGATGTCTTCTAAAAGTCTGGTAGTTGTTTTTCTCTTTGACATCTGGTGGGAGGGCATTCCACAGGGCGTGGGCCACTACCAAGAAGGCCCTCTGCCTGGTCCCCTGCAACTTGGCTTCTCGCAATGAGGGAACCGCCAGAAGGTCCTTGGTACTGGACTTCAGTGTCCAGGCAGAATGATGGGGGTGGAGACGCTCCTTCAGGTATACTGGACCGAGGCCATTTAGGGCTTTAAAGGTCAGCACCAACACTTTGAACTGTGCTCGGAAACATAGTCAGTGTTGCCCACCCATTCTCTTCAGAAATTCTTTCATCCCCTACTGTGATGAAATGCTGAGAAAACAGGATGAAATATAAAATAGAATTGCGTAGAAGATGGCATGGTGGCTTTTTGTAGAATGTGTGTCAGAGAAATCTATTTCTTTATCTATTCTTAAAGTATTCTCTCACGTATATAAACCAATCATTTTTCCCTTTACAAATTAAAACTAGAATGAAAAAAAATCCTTTACTTACTAAGGAATCTTTATAGTTGGCTCAGCAGTTTTAGTAAAAATGGAATTCACTGAGTTATTCTAAGCAATTCTAATAATCTGATAAAACAATTAATAAAGTTACTCTGAATGGCTCTTCTATAATTGGATACACACTATTCATAATTAAACTGCTGCTTTTATGGAATATTGAGCCAGGACCACAATCAACCATGACATTCTTTTGCACAAGTGCCACTGAATTTAATAAAAGCTATGGAAGTAGAGGAGAAAGTCTAGTGGATTGTAGCCCATGTCCTGATGTAGTGCAAAAGTGCTAGGATGGTTTTATCATGATCAAATAGGTTAAACCAACATAAAGCAAAAGTTAAAATAAAGACAGCTAGAAAAATTGAGCAAATATACAGCAGGCAGCCAATGGCTGGACTATAAAACTTCTCTCTGGATAAGAAGATTTTAAGATGTCAACTGAGGAGTTATCCACACTTACCTTTCCTCTGCTCTTTCCAGGCATGGTCCGTATTTTAAAGCTCCATGTCCAAGTGCCTTTTATTTGCTCTGGACCATTGCCCGTGAAAACCCACTCTCTGAAACTGAATAAGAGCAAATGACAATACATAGAAAACCCCAAAGCACATAAGATTCCTTTTATGGTGATGTGAACCTTAGTCAATCAGGACACCCATGGCCATGGCCATGGAGGCAGCTTTAGATTAGCAATGAGCTACTAAGAACCTGGGGGTTAGGTCTGCCCTCTAGTCCCAGGTGTGCCTGCTGTCTATGCTATCTATGCTCCCTGGCTGAGTTGTTCTTGACATCTGTCTGAAGCAGGGGTGGGGAGACAGATGTACACATGTAACAGGGCTCCATCCACAGCAGTTGTGCATACCCTCCAACATGTTGAGACCCAAACTGGGATGCACATCTTCCTGTCCATGCTCCCACATGAGTCCCGCATCCTGTGCAAGATCACAGAACCCAAAAGATGCACAGGGTGGGGGGGTGGGGTGCTATGTTCTCACGCCTCCCCCAAATGTGCATTTTGGGGCACCATGGAAGATCATGGCCCCCACGCTCTCATGGGAAAAAAATGGGATGTCCCGTTTTTTCTGGGACACTTGCAGGTTATGGGGTGTGGAACCTCAGGCTTAGGGACCAAATGTGCCCCCCAGGCCCTTTCTACCTGGCCCTTGGGACCCTCCTTGGGTCACAGTCCAGGCCAATGTGCTACAGACATTAGAATTGTTGGGGGACTCTTGTTTTATTTTTAGCATGCTGAAGACCACTTTATGCTGAAGTCACTGTGCTGAGCTCTATTCAGCATTTATGGGACACATGCTGAACAATTTACAAGGAATTTTCGGAACATAATAATTAGGATAAAGATATTGTTCCTTGGCAGGTGAGAAAGCAGTGAAGAGTGAAAGTTAAATGGTTCATACATCATTGGGCCAGCATATGTCACTGCTAGGTCACTGCTCTGTGATATCCTGGGAGGACACAGCACTGGTGTATTAAATTTTTAGTAGCGTAAAACTTGGCATTAGGGGCAAAGAGAGGGGAAAGGAGCCCAAAGAACTTAAGGAATTGCATGCCTGTTTGTATGCCTTCATACAAACAGGCATGCAATTATTATACCCCATTGCTCTTTGGTAAAACTTTTCAGCCTTTGAATGCTGAAAACAGAAAATAGGCAAAGGCTCCCTGAAATTATACATACATTCATGCATAATGATTAAACATTTTTACATTTTAGAAAGGCTATGTGGAGGCTCTCACATACTTTGAGAAAATGCTCTTTTTAATAAATATTGAAATTGAAAGCACACCACAGTTCAATCCCTTTTTATAACCCCTCATATGGTGATAGGTTTGAAAAGGTGCATAAACCTCAAAGATGTTCTTCATCTATCAGGGGAAAGCATGCTCATTCTTAAAAACAAGGGGCTGGTGATTTATTGTTTGGATCCTCTGCAATAAACTTGAAATAATGCTCTTAAATTTCAGAGTTTTACTGTCAGCGAGACAGTCATTAGTTCTTATGACTGAATTTCCACACCATAACATTCATCAGTGTCTCTAAGAGTCCTTCAGTACCTTCTCTATGTCTTGTGTCAGCTGAAGTTCAGTTCCAGGTGTGCACCAACCTCAGATCTTCAGAACAAATCTGGCAAGGAGCATTGCCAGCACCACAATGGATCTTTTCACTCAGTGGGTAGCTGAACAACCAACCACCTTTGCATAGATCAGTGAACAGCAGCTTCTTGTTTCCTTTCCCCCTCTTTAAAAAAGATTGCATTCAAATCCAATTCTGATGTCTATTCTGTCTATTCTGATGTTATTGCATGAGGGGCTTCACAGGACATTTCAGTGGAGATGTTGGGAAGGGGGAGATATATGCTGGCACTTCTCTATCCTCACAAAACTGCTGTATGGAGAGATCAGGGAGCATTTCCACCTGTGTTCAGCAACAGGAGTACAAATCTCAGCTACATTGTACTTATGTAAGCCATTCTGGCACATAGGCGGTGTGTGTGTGTGTGTGTGTGTGTGTGTGTGTGTGTGTATGCGTGCATGTGCCATTTTCATAGCATTGTAAGCAATGGGATAGATTGCTGTGACAGGTTTAACTTACTAACAACCCAATCTAAGTGTTATTGTAGGCTACAGTTTAATAATTAAGACTGGCATTAATTCCAACTCATAGGTGTGAAATACATTATTTATCTGGTATCTTGTTTAGGATGATATATATGAATTATTAGTTCATGGTCTAGATCACGCATCCCTGATCAGGCATCCAGATGTTTTGGCCTACAACTCCCATGATCCCTAGCTAACAGGACCAGTGGTCAGGGAAGATGGGAATTGTAGTCCAAAACATCTGGAGGGCCGAAGTTTGGGGGTGCCTGGTCTAGATTCCCAGTCATAGGGTTTCTCTCTCCTCTTTCTTTACAGTGGCACAAATTCTAAGGAACCAACATCAAAGCCTTGTTCACTTGAGCACTTAGTTAAGAAACTTTGTAGCTCTGCTTCTATTAGTTTTCTAGTATAATATAAAGTACTGGAACCTAATGTAGTCTTCCTTCATCACCAAATATCTCAATGGGCTACCCATCCAATGCTGAGAGACACCAGCTTTCCAGGGCTTCAAAAAAGGATATTTTCCAGTACTACCTGGAGATGTTAAGGGCTGAACCTGGAATGAAACAACTGCTATATAATAATTATTTGTTTAGCCCTTGACACTCAGCCAAAAGCAAAGGTGAACTGGAACAATAAGACAATAGAATCATAACCAGCCCATCTAGGTCAGTGTTGCCTAGTGATTGGCAGCAGCTCTCCAGGGTTTAAGACCAAAGACTGTCCCTCCCAACCTCATCTTGAGATTCAGGAATTGGATCTCAGACTTTTTGCATGCAAAATCAGTGTTCTACCACTGAGCGAAAGCATGCCCTCAGATGGTTCAGGGAAGTGTACAAGTGGGACTTGAAGACCTACTTACATGGTGTCTGCTTTCTGTTGTTACAAAGTGCTTGCTTTCTCTTTTATATGTAGAAAAATTAGTTGGCTAGATCTGGATCTTGGTGGAAGCAACAGAGAATCCACCTTGAAACTGCTTCAGCAGTGAAGGCATTCATAAGCAGCAAGTGCTGCTGTGTAGCCCTTGCAGATTGATTGATTTATATTTTTGACTTTTATATCATTCCTGATAGACTCCTGAGTGTTGCCATTCAAGACAGACATTATATTCAAATTAAACCAAAAAGCCAAAAAAAGCCAGAGAGATTGATAGGCGCTGTTGTAGATACAGTGCGCAATAACTAAAGCCAAGGTCGATTTGACCTGCCATGTAAGAGTACATTGTCTGCTATGCAAAAAATGAAAGAAATAAGAAAAACAAACCGTGCCACATTTTAGTCAGCAGTTGCAAATGAAAGGAATGCTTTGTGAAATGGAATTAAAAATACATTATAATAACTGGAGGAAAAGCTGGTCATTAAATATGTCCTGTAGTTCAGTCCCAGCTGGAACACTGATTCCTCCCTTTTGCTAATAATTCCTTTTAATTACAGGGATGCCAGGCTTTGAGTAGTTCAAATGTTCTCCGTCACCTTCTACCCTGACAAAACCAATTACGAAGAGAGAGAGAGAGAGAGAAATCGACCTTAAAATACAGTTCATGGTACCTCTCTAATGTAGACCTTCCAAAGACTACAGAAAGCCTCTACAATCTGATGCTCACATAGGTTAGCAGAACTAGTGCATCACTTGGCCTCTGTTAGGGCTTATTCATACTTTTCATGAGATGCGTAGGAACACATTTTGCCACTATAAATTAGTGCTGTGTATTTTATTTTTGCTATTTTTGTTTCACACTATTTAATATTTAATCAAGGGTCAGTTTGACATGAAAGCATCTGTGCAGCCATTCATAAACAACAATTCTTTAAAGAGTTTTTATTACCTCAAAGCCCATCAAAGTCCATGGGCAGAGTTTTGTTCATACCACATTATTGCAACAGGATAGATCACTGGGGTTTTGGGGGGGGAATCTTATTTTTCCCCTTTCCTTGCAAAAATCAAGCCACCCACAATATAAAGGTGAGTTTACTGTTCTCTTAATTAGTAGTCTGATTGTGCTGTTATGTTGTGTTCTTCCTTTTAGTTGACTCCCCTGCCCATGTTATTTCAAAATAAAATTTCCTGTTAAAAGAAAATCGAGCTGACTCCTATCTGAACATTACCATTTTGGGTTATTGTTCGAAAATGTGATATTGACATGTACTATCCTCTTGTAATCATATAATATATTGTTTCATAAAACAGCCATAAAGTTGTCATTTCTGCACATTACAAAATAATGCAGTATTGTGGTTAATATACTGTGGTTAATGTAGTTAATACACTGTTGGAGAGGAAATAATTCATTTTGTAAAGTGCCAAGCATCAGATGATTTTGCAGCACACTGTGTGCCAGAAAACAGAAACAAATGTCTACATATTCAATAATAAATTTTATAACTATATATTTTAAAGACATCAGGAAACTTCATAGAATGCATGACAGGTATACTAAAGACTGCACATAACAAGCTCCTGATTTTTATTTTAAACTACCGTAGTTATTTGTACTGGTAATGCGTTTAGATTTATAATGAGGTTCTGTTACCGCAAATATGATTTCATTCAAAGAATTATTATGGGTGCAATCCTATGATCCCTGGGCCAACAGATAACCTGGATCTATCAGACCTTGAGTTCTGATATCAGAGAGGGAGATCTGATGTCAGAGCTTACCTCTCTGACAATACATGCTTCTCTGAAGCCCTGCCCCCAACTAGTGCTGGATCTCTAATGTCTATGAAGTCCAAAAGCAGGGAATCTGGGAAAGAGCTTGGATCCAAAGGGTTCAGAGCACTTCTGTTCCACTAACATTCCTCCAAACTGGACAATGGCATCATTGACAGAATAGCTATTTGATCGGAATCTAGAATTTAGGAATTTGGAGCTGGAGTCAATAAGTCTGCATGTCCTGTTGCAAGCTTGCCCCAGGTAAACAGCTGTTACACATTACATGACCTATGGATCAAAAAGCAGTTGCTACACATTTTAAAATGCTTGAACGGAGCTGCTTTGTAACTTCAAAATAAAACACTGACTTCTGATGTGATGTTGCCGGATATCATAAAAATGGTTGAGTCCTTTGCTTTTTTTTCTGTATCCAACCCTCTATTTCCAATACTATCTGTGGGTGCTTCCAGATGGCTGTTTACTGTGGGATCAGTTTTCCTTGGGCATGAAAGTTTTTCACTGCGCCCACAAAATGTCATTGGCATAAAAAAAATGCAAGCTGGATTTAAAGCCAGATTCAGCAATGTACAAAAGAATTGTGTGCATGACAATTTAATGCTCAGTTACAAAGTGAACTGTGAGAACTACCGGTACATGTGTAGAAATATAAGAAAACCAGCCACCATGATGGTAAAATAACAAAAATGTGCTAAATGAAGGTTAGAGATAGGGAAGAATTGAGAATTTCTATGAAGGAAACCCAGGTGGCGCTGTGGGCTAAACCACTGAGCCTAGGGCTTGCTGATCAGAAGGTCGGCGGTTCGAATCCCTGTGACGGGGTGAGCTCCCGTTGCTTGGTCCCAGCTCCTGCCTACCTAGCAGTTCGAAAGCACATCAAAATGCAAGTAGATAAATAGGAACCGCTATAGCGGGAAGGTAAACGGTGTTTCCATGTGCTGCTCTGGTTTGCCAGAAGCGGCTTTGTCATGCTGGCCACATGACCTGGAAGCTATATGCTGGCTCGCTTGGCCAATAATGCGAGATAAGCGCGCAACCCCAGAGTTGATCACAACTGGACCTAATGGTCAGGGGTCCCTTTACCTTTATGAAGGAAACTACCGGTACATTGAAAATGTTGAAAATTGCAACATTGAAAATGTGTCTTGAAGTTGCTTTGAGTAAGTTTTCCATGTGTAAAGCAACTAATATATATTGATGGTTTTATGACAGTGGGACATGTGCAGAAGCGCCACTCTGGTTACGGACTTTTCGGGGTGCGAACGGCACCCCGGAACGGATCATGTCTGCAACCAGAGGTACCACTGTATATGTTTGAGTGTGAAAGTGCTAAAATGCTTGGAGAACATATTTTCTGTGGGAAAGTTCAAATATAATGCAATGCAGATACTATGTGACTAAAAAATGCACATTTATGTAACTGAAGAACAAATAATACATTTTGTTCCAGGTACATTGTGCTGGGCTATAATTGCCAAAAGCATGGTAGCATTTCATATACAGCATGATTCAAAGACTACACTGCTAGCTTTGAGAGGTATGAAGACATTGCTTTCTTTAATATGTTTTTATTTGACCGCTGGCCACTGCTGAAGAATGTTTCAATTTAAAGAGATGAAAAACCCTCTGGATCACATCTTTAGCTTCTTAGAGTTGCTCATTGGTCAGGATGCAGAATCTATATGGATGTTTCACCAAGACTGGCATAATAAGGAGACAATCAGGACTTGACCATTGTCATGGTCTGGCTTGTCAAAGGATAAAGTTCTAAAAATGAAGTTTCTCTTTTAAAAAATAAAATACTGATCAGCAAAATTTCTTCTAAAGTAGTTTTTTTTTGTAAGTTTCAATGACAAATCTAGTTTATTGGCTCTAAAATTAATGGGTGGAAAGAACAAACAATTCCAAGTTCGTAATATTTATAGCCTTGAAGAAAATTATATTTCTATAATTTTCTTCATAGCCAAATGTTTCTTCTCCGATTTGTTCCCACATCACCATGACAGATTGGAATTAATTGAACAGTCAGTCATTTAGAATTGTCATTACAAGTGCATGTATTCAAATACTCTTATTATCTCTCCCCCCCCCCTTTGAGGTCACTCATTTTTATCCAGATGTAGCAATAACAGTTTGCAAAGGCTTGATTTATTTAGGAAAAAATGTCATTTTCAATGAGGGTGTGCAATAAAACTAGTTTTTTGTTTTGTTTTAAATGCCTGTTTATTCATTTGCTGGGGAACTATACTAATATATTAGCAATTCAATGTGAATATGGAAGTTTCCATTGATTTCAATGGAAAAGGACTCTGAGCAAATATGCTCACAACTAGAACCACAACATGATGCATACTTATCACAATCATCTTTACTACGCAAGGCTGTTACTAGGGCTACTGAAATATTTACTAAGGCTCACCTTATTTCCATCTGAAGCACTTCTGCCCAACACATGATTGTCTCTGCCTACTCACCACAACTCGTGCCATCTATTATAGACATCTGGACAGTGATTGCATACTATTTTGTACAATACTAAGTACAGTAATCCATAAATCTGAGTGTGTTCACCTCCGCATGAATCTTCCCCAAGAACAAATGGAAAACCTTGCTAGAGCTCCTGCCTGGACCTTGAAGCAAGGGTCTCCTCAGAAGAACAAGGCTACCCAGTGACACCAAGGAACTCTTAGATCAAGGCATCCCCCTCTGGGACTAGATGCCTCCACACCAGTTGGCTGGGTTTCTAGTCAGCTCTTACACATTCTCCCATCTCCCCCCAGAGCCTCAGGAGAAGAGAAAATGGTGAGCCAGGACTTTTAGGGCAACTGGCAAAGTGCCCACCTGCATGCATGAGAAGCAATTTGGGGAGTAGAGGGAAGCACTGTAATGACCTGCCTTGGTTAGACCCTGACTGGGGCCCAGGAAGAGTGGAGCCTCCATCTCATATCTAAGCCTCCAGTCTGAGCTGCTTTACTGCTGAAGCAATACTTCCTTTGCAGTTTCAAGCCCCAGTGTAAAGCCCTTCTGAACTGGGGTGATGAATACATCTGTATTCATTGGGACTGCACACCCATTGGTGGCAGGTGGATACATATAGCTTATATAACAAAATCCAGTCTAAGGTCAAGTAGGAGTGATTTGGAGTGAAGAAGCATGGAAAGTTGACGGAAATAAGTTATTGAATCTCTTCCCATTCTCCCCATGGAGCTCTCTGATTCTCTGTTCCATGCCACACCTTTCCTGAAGCTATTTTCCATAGAGAAAAGGCTATCTGGGTATTGTTGCATATCTTTTGTACAATAGGCAGTTAGTCCCGCAGTGTCACACATTAATGTCAAGGACAAACAATTGTATAGCTTCAAATAATCAAGGAGTGTTGCACTCTTGAGTACATGGCCTTCATAAATACAAAGCTCAGCATATGTGATATGAATACATCATTTACACCTAAGGAATTAATCGTGATTTGAAAACATGAGCATTGTTACACTTGGATGTGGCACTTCATCTCGTGTAATTATCTGCAAAAAGCATCTACAGTAGAAATCACTTGAGATTTTTCTGAAATCCTTGAGAATATCCATTGTTTCTGTGTTAAACACTGGCATGCATCAAGTTAAATAGACCTGGAGTCTGATAAGCTTTGCATAGGGGATGATAGACTTCATACAACTTCTCACTTGCTATAGCATTGCATATGACAAATATTTGCTAATTATGGTACCTAATTACCAGATTGGTATACATATTGGATTCAAGTTCCTTAGTGCCAGATTTAATAGTGGGACCTGCCCTGCGGAACACCCTCCCATCAAACAGATAAACAACTATATGACTTTTAGAAGACATCTGAAGGCAGCCCTGTATTTGGAAGTTTTCAATGTTTGATGTTTCGTGGTGTTTTTCTATTTTGCGGGAAGCTGCCCACAATAGCTTGGGCTACCTAGTTAGATGGATGGGGTATAAATAGATGGTGATGATGCTATCCCAGCCTTACTCCAATGTTGATGTTTAGCCTCATAATTCTGTGTGGTGAATGAGCTTGGGAGAGGGTGGCATGCTCAAGGCTATCCAAGGAGACCCGTGATTTGATTTTCTTTCTTCAACCCTAATCATCTAGCTGGGATAGACTGTTCACCAAGGCTTGTTATAGTGACTGCACAGAAGTACTAGAGGAGAAGAAGTGCTGTCAGGAGAGTAAAAACTTTTTAAAAAAGAAGAATCATCTCTCAGGATGTTCCATGTAAGTAAGGTAAACCTGAGGCAAACTGCAGTTTAAAGCCATTCTGCTAAAAATACCAAATAATCTGTGAACGTGTGATGTTTTCTGCTGCTGCTTTCAAAATCACAACAAACCGTCCTTCTGAGATCATTGTGAAGCAGCACACATTGATTAAGTGTTCTTTCATAGCTTTAGGAATACACTTGTGCACTTTTGTCAAAGCTCACTGAAAACAGCTGCAAGGCAAGCCTGACTTCTAACCTCTTCATCTTTTCTTTTTTAATAAAGGAGCTGCTGGCACAGAGACAAAGTGAGTTGCTTACAACCTGTGGGGCTACCATTACACAAATAGATCAGGCCAGCAGGAAATACTGACTTCCTGAGAAAACTCCTGACACTCTTCATGAAACCACAATTAGACAGATGCATTTAAAAGGAAGTGAGGAACATAGCATGGGGAGTGGGGGGAGTCATGCATGGGCCTGGGCTAAAAATAAAATGTTTTGGCAAAAGCTTTCACCTGCTAGTATCCTGACTTGAAGGAGCAGGTTTTCAAAAGCATGAGGAAAATTTAGAAGTGACATGCCTAAACTCCTGGAAAATGTAATAATGAAGGAAGTAGTTTGTCTCTGAAAATTTGGCATGAGCCTAGCATTTTTAAATGCTGAGGAAATAAAGTGTACCACAATTCTATTGGTGGGTAAAATTGAGAAGTTATTTGCAGTGGCATCCTGTAAATATCTCAACTCAGAATAAGTTGCATTGACCTCAGTTGGGTTTTTTCTCAGATAAATGACTGCAACAAGCTCAACAGGATAGTAGAGAAGGACATTTCATAAAAAGAGTGGTTGTTGATTGCACCCTAATTTTGGTGGGAGTCAATTCCCTCATACCCCTGCTCCTTTTGCTCCTGCCAAAAAGAATTTAGCACCAAGTCCAATTAAATATTCCCCTTTAAAAAAGAAATAAATGGGCTACATTGGATGCTTCTCTAAAAAAAACCTTCACATTGGCGAATACTTTTATAATCTCCACCTCCTTGAAGGTCTTTGCTGAAGTTAAGGCACACAAATTGAACACAGTGATATTTTCTCAGTAATGTTTTCAGGAAAGGGTACTGTAAATATTTCCAGCAAATGCACTTAATAAATGAAGCATTTGCCAAGTGGTGCTGCTTCTTGTCTGGATTAAGGTTATACAAAATATTTAGTCCCTTTAAAAGAAGAAAAGAATGCAACAAATGAGACCATTCACCAATTATCCAGTCACCCTGCCTGTGTCCTTGTAAGATGCAAACATTACCTGTGTCCTGTTGTTGTTTTTGTAAGTTCCATATTAAGTTAATAGCAATACCAATTATCCATTGGTGCTTTCACAGTTACAGTTTATTTATTTGCCCACAGAACTGGGTTTTAAACAGAGAAGCTACTTGACTTTGAGCAAAATAGAATCCTTGTCAAGAGGAACATCCTGATGGAGTGAGGCATCGGACAAAATAGCAGCTGTAGTCAAGAAGGTGTAACTGAAAGCAGGGCATTGTGTGTCTCAGTATGTAGGAGTAAAATGGTGGGAGGTGAAAGGCAGGATCAACTAAGCAGCAAGTAGACTGCTAGGACACAATGATCCATCACAGTCTGCTCAAAAGTGGTTGCCCCACTGCATCCCTTCTTAGAGTTGCGGATGAATGCCAGAATGTGTCAGAATCCAGAGGTGAGTTCTGTGGTCTTCCCATGGGGATGTGCTATTTTTAGGATATCCTTACGACGGAAATGGTTTCAAAAAATAGATATGATTAAGAGAGGCCTCCTTATGGACTTTCTGACATGGGCTATCGGTTTGTAAAGTCCCTTGCTTCCCATATTTTGGGTGTTATTAGAGTTTTCATCTTTTTCCGATGTTTAACAGCAGTGTGATGCTGCTGTGGTAATGAACAAATTGGAAATGTAGACTATTCCAGGTTGGTCTTCTCACCAACTCTTTGCTGGAGATCACACTGTTGTCAAGGGTACAATTGCAGTGGCAATTCTAGTTAAATAGCTTCATCTCCTCAGCCATTCCTAGTCCTGAGCAAGAAGACCAGTAAGCTTATCCACATTTTCTCTTGCTTCCTACTTCTCAAATATCAGTGTTGCTTTAACCAACTCAACTATACTGATTGTCTTCCTGCTGAAAAATGTAAGATTAGCACCACTCATCTGATTTAGCTGTGATTCTGTCCTTAGACATTGCCCCCACCCCAGCAGTTGTCCATAATTCTTGCTCGTGTAGTTTGTGTTTTATCCTGAGGGTCTGGAATGTGTTATATCACATGGAAAAGCAAGACCCTTGATTAAAACCAAAGCATTGATTTGAAATGTAGACAAGCCTTGTACTTCATTTTTGGAAGCAAAAGGAGAGCAGCGACTTTCTTATCTCATGGTTGCCAGGAGGTTTCGTTCAGCCTGTCAAATTGTACGAAGTCTGTTATTTAGCTAAGTGCCTACTCTTTCACTAAAGCATAATGTATGCGTAAACCCACATGGTTAAAAGCATCCTACTGCCTGCATTTGAAAACTGCTGTGGTTAGTGTTGCTGCCAAAATGCCCCTTAATTTGAAAGGGAAACCTGCTATTGGAGGGCATACAATAGCTGTTCCCTATCTCAGAGCACAAATGCAGACACTGCTAGTGTTGCTAGCTTTTTATTTTCAAGAGACCTTGGGGAGACAGGCTAGTATAACCACTGTGAATGCAAAATCTGATAAATCTGGGGCAAAGCTCGGAGGAATCAGAAGATAGGAGAAATCAGAGGCAGATCCTGGACACAATTGGGTGGTTTATGGGTGAAGCCTCTGGAAAAAATCTGTTGCATCGTGTTCAGATCCTTGCAGAATCTGCTGTTTTTATATACAGTGGTACCTCTGTATATAACTCTGTACATAACTTAATTCATTCCGGAGGTCCGTTCTTAACCTGAAACTGTTCTTAACTAGAGGCGTGCTTTCGCTAATGGGGCCTCATGCTGCCACTGCACCGCCGGCACACGATTCCATTCTCATCCTGGGGCAAAATTCTCATCTCGAGGTAACTCTTCCAGGTTAGCGGAGTTTGTAATCTGAAGCCTTGGTAACCTGAGGCATTTGTAACTCGGGGTACCACTGTATTTCAATGATTTATATACCGTACTCAATGCAGGGAAAATAAAAATGAATCAAAGCTACAAAAGCAGAATTCAGCCCAAATGCTCCAGTAGGCCTCAGAAGTTCAACAGAGAGGGGCCTGTCTGACCTCAACTGGAACAGATTCCATAAAATACTGACTGCATGGATCTGGGGAGATACAAACTATGCATCTGAGCCATGGGGGAGGGGTCACTAACAATGATTCCTCTGAAGACCTCCATGATTGGGCAGGAATATAAGGGATTAGTGTTATGTGGTCTCGGCGGCCACTCCCAGTCACCAGTCTTGCTGCTGCATTCTGGATTAGTTGCAGTTTCCAGGTCACCTTCAAAAGTAGCCCCATGCAGAGCGCATTGCAGTAGTCCAAGCAAGAGATAACTAGAGCATGCACCACTCTGGCAAGACAGTTTGCGGGCAGGTAGGGTCCCAGCCTGTGTACCAGATGGAGCTGGTAGACAACTGCCCTGGACACAGAATTGACCTGTGCCTCCATGGACAGCTGTAAGTCCAAAATGACTCCCAGGCTGCGCACCTGGTCCTTCAGGGGCACAGTTACCCCATTCAGGAGCAGGGAGTCCTCCACGCCTGCCCACCCCCTGTCCCCCAAAAATGGTACTTCTGTCTTGTCAGAATTCAACCTCAATCTGTTAGCCGCCATCCATCCTCCAACCGCCTCCAGGCACTCACCCAGGACCTTCACCGCCTTCACTTGTTCTGATTTAAAAGAAAGGTAGAGTTGGGTAGCATACTGATGAACACCCAGCCCAAACCCCCTGATGATCTTTGCTAGTGGCTTCATATAGATGTTAAAAAGCATGAGGGAGAGGAAATTAATATAAGAACCTTGAGCTTGGCCTGGTAACATATAGAAGGCTGGAGCAGGCTTGTGAGCACTGGAGTTATGTACTGACAACAGCCAACAGTCGAGCTTCGATGTATTGCAGCAGCTGGAGCCTCTGAACCGGGGCAAATAGTACTGAGCCTTGGTTATCTGGAAGAACATAGTTGTAATTCTCAGGGCAGTGAAACATTGGTTGGTTGGCAGTTCTAGGCCTAGCATATCTAGCTACGTAGCAAACAAAGCTTTGATATTTTGACTCAACAGCTTGATTTAATGTAACTAATTGGATTTCTCTCTCCCTGGAACTTGGTGCTGGTAGAGCATTGGTGGCCTGCAGCACAATCTTGTGCATGCTTCCTCAGAAGCAAGTCCCATGGCGTTCAGCAGGGTTTATTCCCAAGTGAGTGTGCCTAGGATTACAGCCTAAGAGAGTGAGCCAAGATTTAGAAAGTCCCTTGTTCAAATCCTGTCACTGCAACGAGACCATTTAGCTTGTCTAAGACAAATCACTCTCCCTGCTCCACAGTTCAGCCGAATGGAAACACTAATGCTGACACGGCTTACAAGACTGTTGTAAAGATTACAAGATTGTGTATGTGCTTCAGTTTGAGATCTTGAAAGTGCTATACGTGACGGAACATTTGCTGTAATCTGTTGAATTCTCTCAAGATATCCAGGAGGTCTTGTAGAGAGACCTTGGTACATATGTGCTTTGCTTGCAGAAGCTCCTGGCATCTCCAGTATGGTCTGGCAAAGACTCCTGTCTGGAAGCCTGGAGAGCCAGTAAGTGTGTAGACAATACTGAGCTCAGTAGACCAAAGGTCTGGCTCAATATAATGCAGTTTCAAACACTATAAATATGTGAGCCAAGAATTTTATCCCTTTTCCCTGCTTTTGTCCATAGTATAAACCAATGTATTCCACACTTCAGGGCATTTCAGAAGTGCCTGACTCCGTGTGCCCTGTATACTGAGGAGTGGTATTCAAACATTCTTCCTCCACGTAAACTCTACAGTGTTCTGGAATTAACATATTGATTAATCCAGGCATGATATATTTATATACATGGTATAATTCTATGCACATTTACCCAGGAGTAAGCCCTGTTGGAATCAATGCATTTCATAGTAGACATGCATGGGATTGCACTGCCATGGTCTAATCTATGGTTCTGAAATCCTTGGCACTGGCTGAACTCTACCGAAGTTAATGGGGCTGTGACAAGCAGCACCACAGTGGACCACTCAATATGATCCTGAAATTGGCATTTGCTTGCATTTCCCAAAACTCACAGCAGCACCAATACTTCTCTGAACCCAGCATGCTTATTTGTTAGTAAGTGCATTTGCTGGAAGTATTTACAACAGAGTGTCTTCCTGAAAACTGCAGTGGCAATTTGTCACAATCAACCTCTGTAGTTTGACTTGGAAAAATGCTTCAGAGGTTACTGAGGAGTTTAACAATATCCTTGCGCTGTACATTAAGATCTCTCTCCCCCCAAAAAAACCCCTTTCATGGTGCTATACTGGTATCATGGTTAGCTCCAGGCAACAGGTAGAACCTTCCTTTCTCTGATGGCAGCTAAAAAAGAGATGACATTGATCCATTGAATACAGGTTGGTGGGATAGCCAAAGACATCCTGAAGGAAATTAAGCTCCTAACTGAAAGGTGCTTTTTAAATTAATAACAAAAATATGAGCAATTATTCTGACACTATTGATTCTTGTATACATTTTGCTGTGCCGGCATTATACTGTAATGCTGAATCATGTCTGGTGTTTGTACTAAAATCTTACTGAAATCCAATTGTACTGTTTCCATTAGAAGATCAAACACTAAACAGACTACGTAGGACTATCCTCTGCTTTCTGTGTCTGAATTGAGCCAGATCCTGTTTAGCTAAAGTCACACACTAGACTTTATGTCACAGCTTGAGGATGCGCCATTGGAACCAATTGATTTCGGGTTTTGTAACTTACAAGAATTTTTTCGTGGGCCTCCATTTCCTTCTATTTATTTTGACATAGCTGGCAACAATGAGTGTGGGGAGAAAAGCAGATTTTTTTGTATTTTGCCTTGAACAGATTTTGATGGGAAATGTATACTGGAAGCCAGGAACTGCACTGCAGGGAAAATAATCAACCCACTGTTTTGGATAAGTTTGAAGTCTAGTTTGGCAGAGTTGAGAGAAGGCAGTGAGAAGAACTGCCTCCTCTTCATAAGAACACACTTACCAACACATCCATTATAAGCAAACCCCACACAAAATGCAACAATACATATCCATAATATTCTTCTGTCATTTAAGGTCAGCTTAACCTTCTTGTATACGAAGCCAAGAACTCCCTAAGTTAATCATCATCTACTGCGGAGCGGGTGGTTATTTGATTCTGAGGTTTTGTCCAAGACGGAACAAGCATGTGAGAAACCAGTGAAATGTGAGATTCATTTATGCAAGGTCAGAGTGACCTCAGTTTCCAGAGAGGTCTACAATATTATAAGGCCTTCAAAACAAGAAATCGTTAATGTCTATCCCAATGATTATTTAAGACAATTGTCTAAGAATACCCTTTCCTTGCCATGCTGTAGCAAGTTAAATAATCATTAATACTAAGAGAACTTGCCTAGCCTAGCCAGCATCTGATTGTCTCTGTAACCAGGTGCTTCCTGGCTTCGTTTGTGGTTATTGTGAATTCTTATTTCTTATTTCTTTCATTTATATCCTGCTTTCCCCCTACCCTCTTGAAGGCACACAAGGGGCTTCCCAACAGGGCCCCACCCAGGCACTGACTAGATCCAGACCTCATTTGATTCTCATCTGCTCTGAGACATCTCATCTCGCCTGCTCTGAGACATGCCCTCTGCCCTTCCCCGTGTTCCTGCCCTACCCTCCAGACACCCTTTCCACTTCCTGACCCCTCCATTTGGTCTCCTGCTTGATGACAAGCTGACGACCACTAGTGACATTGGAATGGCTCGGCCCTTTGCTCTGGTCTTGAGCTCAAGCAGCCTCCAACTTACTCATTAGCTTGGCTCCTTGCAGAGTAAGTGAGAAAAATGATACGATCAAAGGCTTGGGCAGAACATCTCTCATACTATATGAGCAGAAAGCTGCATATAATTTTAATATTTCATCGATTGTGATCTGGGCCATCAGCATACGTGTCAGTGGAGAACAAGCCACGGGCTTGGAAATTAACAATTAATTTTATATTAAGGTTGGCAGAATGGGAGCAGCATAGTCAATAGCTTTAGCAAACATTATGATTTATGTATCACTTTTAATTAAACATGAATTCTTTAGCATTCTTTTAAAAATCAGGACATACTCATACCATGAGGACTTGTGCCGGCAGAGTGTCTGAGAGTTCAATTTTTAGTATCAATATTTTAATAGCAACATAATTATAGACTACATTTTTATACTCAGGCTGAGCTTTTCATTTTGTTTCTCCTTCTTCCCATTTTCTATCTTTCCTGCCTGTCAACATGCCAACAGCCTGGTCAGGAACATGGGCACAGCACAGATGAACAGCTGATATGAAAGCATGCACAATATCGGATGATTCCTATTGAAGTTTGAGATTAATTTCTTTCAATCTGTTGTCCATGTTTAGTTTCTAAGTGTTTTGCAGCTGCTGGGACTGGAATCAGAATGTGAATTTTTCTCTGTAAATTTTGCTTGCGAAACAAACTGAGATGCAAAATGTTCGTAATTTACATTGCAAGCCTAAACATGTCTACTCAGAAGTCCTATTGAATTCAACTGGGATTACTCTCAGGTAAATGGGATTAGGATTGCAGCCTTAAATTTGCAGCCCTACCCGATTGCTGCCTTGGGACTCAGTTCCTATGCATGCTTAATTGAAGTAAATTCCATTGAACATAGTGGATCTTACTTCTGAGTAAGCATTGATCTACTAGTTTCCAATACAGTGGTACATTGGTTTATGAACTTAATCTGTTCCGGAAATCCATTCTTAAACCAAAGCATTCTTAAACGGAACACACTCAACAGGAAGCAGAACATGTTCTTAATCCAAGGCAAAGTTCACAAACCAAAACACCTACTTCCGCGTTTGCAGCGTTCTTAATCCAAGTTGTTCATAAACTAAGCTGTTCTTAAACCAAGGCGCCACTGTACTTCTAATGTCTGCCAGTGCTGTGCTGAACATTTCTTTATTTCCTTTAAAAAAACCAAAACTATTCTCTGTCAGTTAATGAGAACAGAAATTGCATTCAAAAATGATCAAAGTAGAGGGAAAATATTCATGAAATTCTCATGGCTGGGGAGCAGGGGTTTTATTCTACTGACTTTCAAGGTGGCCAAGGGGTGTTTGTGAGAGTCCTTTATTTCATTATACAAACCATCTCTCCCAGTGGCCTGCACTCTGCAGCATTTCATGATTCTCCATTCTCCACCCCCCCATCCTTACAATAACCTTGTGAGGTAGGTTAAGTTGGCCCAAGTTCTCACCCTAAGTTTCATGGCAAATTGAATCCTGGTATCCCAGGTCCTAGTTCTCTTAATAGCCCTCTACCTTATTCCACGTTCTGGAAACAAAAGTTGTAGGAGTGAATAAACTGGGGGAGAGGGACAATCTTTCCTCATTGATCTGGAGATGGACGGGGTCCCTTGTTAGCACCTTTAAAACTAACCAATTCAGGTGGCAGCCCTGTACACAAGTGTCAGGGAGCAGTCCCCATGATGGAGTAGTCAGTGGGACAACATATGATGATTCCCCAGCCAGTTGTTGTCCTTTATTTTTCAACCAGAGGAGATATATATATATATATATATATATATATATATATATATATATATATATATATATATTAGTCCAGAGTTCTGGACATTTTTACTTTAATTTTAAGTGCCAAGTTTCTTTAAACAATAATTTAATGGTAAAGTACACAGTTACTGGCATTTAATTATTTATCTAAATGTGTGCTTAATTATTTAAAACAAAAATTAACCATGCCCTTGCAAGACGGTGCCTCCTTTCCATCCCATGATCCAACAAGGAGCATGGAATCAGGTCCGTCCCCCCGAGGCCAGTACACACCCCAAAATTGGCTTCACACTAGTCCAGGAAGTATATTACAGCCTGCCTGCCAATCAGCTTCGCCGCTGGGACAGATTGGACTGAGCCAGCAGGCTTTGCTTCAGACCACCCTCTTGGAATTTAAAAAAGGCCACTCTCCACCTCCTTATTGGATCGCCTGTCTTCCCTGTGCTTTTTCTTGGCTCCACCACTATCCATGACCTTGCTATGGACTATTGTTGGTTGCCGTATTCAGGGGCAGGTAGGAATTTGTCCACCAGACTAATTGGCTCTGTCCTTTGGTTTTGCCTATCTCATAGCAATTGTTCCAACTTTGGTGGTTAAGGCATTGGGTCAGCCTTGGTCTTTGGAAGAGGGGAGGTTGTAGCCTCTGCCTGCCTCTCCAGTACTTGGGTATCCTGTTAAAGGGATCTAGGAGGAGTTACTTCTGTCCAGAAGCCCAGGCAGGGGCTCAGGCCATAGCACTTCTCAAGGTAAAGGTACCCCTGACCATTAGGTCCAGTTGCGGACAACTCTGGGGTTTGTCCACAGACAGCTTCCAGGTCATGTGGCCAGCATGACTAAGCCACTTCTGGCAAACCAGAGCAGCGCACGGAAATGCCGTTTATCTTCCTGCCATTTTATCTACTCGCACTTTGACGTGCTTTCGAACTGCTAGGTTGGCAGGAGCAGGGACCGAACAATGGAAGCTCACCCTGTCGTGGGGATTCGAACTGCCGACCTTCTGATCAGCAAGCCCTAACTTTGTCTTGGGTTGACCCCTACATGTGTACTCCAGCAGGTGGGCTTTGGGTTCAAATAGTAATACCCAATGCTTGCCAACCCCTACATTTGTAATCAATAAATTTGTGGCCTGATTTGACACAAAATAATGTGTCCAGTGTGCCTTCTTGGGAGGTGGGGGCACCTGGTTCACACAATGGTTAGGGAATCTGTCAGTTTTGGTTTCTCCTAGTTTCTCACTTCTGCAGTCTTAAATTCAGTTGCCACATTTTCAATTTGCTTGCTTGTTTGTTTGTTTGAAATTGGGTTGAATCTCCCTCGCCCACCTCCCACGCCACTCTGCACCCACCAAAATCATAAAGAAATTCTAAAGTGTCCTGCAAATCAAGGCATAAAAAAATGGGAACCTTCTTTTCATGGGAAGAAAACTTTCAGAAAGCAGGAGGAGACATGTTAATGCTCTGTGTTCTCTGGTATAAACATGTCAACAACAACAACAACCCACAGCCTCCAAGGGTACACATGGTGAGAAACCAGCTTGTGGGGTCATCATACAGCTGCATGCAATTTAGCTCTAGGATTTTATACAGTCCTGCAGAGAAGCAGTCATATTTTCCCAATTTAGCTATTTTGTGTAGTGGTTAAGAGCGGTAGACTCGTAGTCTGGAGAACCGGGTTCCCGCTCCTCCACATGCAGCTGCTGGGTGGTCTTGGGCTAGTCACACTTCTCTGAAGTCTCTCAGCCCCACACACCTCACAGAGTGTTTGTTGTGGGGGAGGAAGGGAAAGGAAAATGTTAGCTGCTTTGATACTCCTTCGGGTAGTGATAAAGTGGGATATCAAATCTAAATCAAATCCAAGCTTTTAGGCACTACAGGGATGATTTGGCTGAGGGAAGTAGGTTACATCTATTTGCATTTGCTGAAAGGAGGGCTTTCCTTTTGGCCAGAGAAGAGAAGGTGGCATGGATCAGCTTGGAGGTAAAGAACATGTATTTGAATGCCTGTACCTAGGATGTGTGTTCACTGTACATCACTGATGTGAAAAGTAAGATGTGACTTTCCTGTATGTAAAAATTCAATTGAAGAGCCACACCACATCAGTCAAACCATTTTAGCACCTTTCCTGCTCTTTGTCTTGCATTGACTACATTCACAAATGATTTCTTAGTCTTAAAAGGTTTTTACAGGTATCACGGGTTGAAATGCTCTGAGACCTTTAGTTCAGCGTTTCTCAACCGCTGTTCCACGGCACACTAGTGTGCCGCGAGATGCTGGCTGGTGTGCCGCGGCGTGCGGCGACGAGAATTTGCATTGTCACGTGCCTGGCGGCCGCCAATAATCAGCACTGACCCGCCAGAAAGCAATATTTCTCCTCCTCTTTCCCAAAGCTCAGTGCAAACGAGCCTGGCAGCCGCCAATACACAATGCTGACCCGCCGGAAAGCAATATTTGGCAAGTGTTTCTTACGGTCATAATTATAATATAGGGCGGCACAGAGTTAAAATTTTTAACTTTTTTAATGGTGGTGTGCCTCGTGATTTTTTTCACGGAACAAGTGTGCCGTGGCCCCAAAAAGTTTGAGAAACACTGCTTTAGCTGAATAGTCATGAAGAACGTAGGTGATATACAAGCATACATCAAAAGCAACCTAATAACTTGGCTCTGAGGTGTATGACACCCCACCACACTGTGTCTATAAAAGCAGGTTTTCAAAGGAAGAAGAGGGGGCATCTTTTGGACTGTAATGAACTCGTGTCAGTCAAAGGTAAGAATGCCCACTGATAATGGAGACTTAGGATTACAATCATGCCATTATTATCTTATATAACTTCTGTAGGTTGAAGGATGAGGTTCTTTTGAGTTAAGCATTTAGAACAGTTTAAAACATGCCTAAAATAAATTCTATTTTGAGTAAAGGGGATTATCTCATTTCATATATTTTTTTTCCTGGCGACCAATCAGGAGTGTTCTCGACACAGTAATTTATTACAGCTCTGCCAGATAAACTCGTTTTTATATGTTTCAGCCCAAGCTTCATTTTTTTTCAGAAAAGAAAAACTTAACAGTTATGCAATTCACACTTATCTTTTATAATAATACTTGTCTAAATGCCATAAACACAATTTTTAAAGGGGAAAAAACTGATTTAGTTTGGGTGAGCTCCAGAAGCAGATCCTCTGTGGTCTTTGGTTCCTCTTTGATTACCAGTTCAATGCTGTAGAGTCAGCAGTGGTCAGCCTGTATGCCTTGGCCTAATTTCAGATGGCCTGTGTTTTTTATCAGACAAGTAGGGAAAGTTCACAGGGAGAAAAGGAGGAAAACGGGTTTCTGTGCTAAACAGCAGGTTTTCTTGTTAAAGTGGTGGTAGGAAATCACAGGGCTAGTGGAAGAAAACACAGGGCAAACACAAGTGTGGAATAGCCCAGAATGGGGTGCCAGAAAGAGGGCAGGAAGACGAAGAATGGGAGGGAGCCCAACACTGCTTTATGTAGCCCTTTCCACCACTGCCAATGTAATTCATGAAAACTCAACTTTCTTTTTTAAAGAGCTTTTATGGAAAGAAATTAGCAACTCTGTAAATATGCCATAGAGACAAATCATTGTTACCTGCATGGTTATATAGAAGACTTTTTGTTTGTGTTTCTTTGTTGCATTTAAATCCCATTTTTTTTCCTCCAAAGAGCTCAAGGTGGCATACATGGTTTTCTGCTTTCTCATTTAATACCCGCAACAATCCTGTGAGGTAGGCTAGGCTGAGAGTCTGTGACTGGCCCAAGGGTTATAGATAACGCCTGCTAGGGGGGTTGTCTTGTAATAACACTTAGTCAGTTCATACAATGTGAAGTTCCTTATAGGGTACAAACATCTGAAGTGTCCCTGAATTATATTAATTATGTTAATCTAACCAATTTTTGAAAACCAGTCAGGAATTCTTAAAATGCAGGAAACAGCCCTGATCAAAATAAATGTTGTGACAGATTTCTTGCAAATTGCACTGAACTAAAACTTGAATTAGCAATTTTTGAGTAGTTTCACTTCAAAGTCCAATACTGTATACTGCCTCAGTATATACTGTCACCCAAGAAAACAGAATGTGCTGATATTAACCATCTAAGGGTTTGTTTAACATTCAATCTGTCCATTTAGGGTTCCCAAAGAGACTGCTTCCTCTGCTTGATCCAATATTGATTTCTCATGTTGACTGAGAGGGTTCCTCATGAAAAAAAGCACTCTCCCCCACCCCCATGAAAAAAAGCACTTTTCTCCTTAACAACTCTTGGTAACCTTAAGAACCGAGAGTTCCAAAGATTCTTTGGTCTATGTGAACATAGTATATGTTCCCCCATTTCTGTTACTAGGAGTGCCTTCTCTGGGTTCCTCCAGGTGATGACTTTGCTGTGGGGAAAACATAGCACAATTGCAGAATGTGAGGGAAAAGTGGAGCCATCAGCAAAATAATGGAGTGTGGACTGTTCCTCCATTGTTCTTCCATACTTCCTCCACAGTCAGCATTCCGCCCTGGCCACTGATCCTGGTCAGTACTTATTGCTTGGCTTTGGAAGTTTCCCCCTTTAGGGTTTTGTTCTGCGATATATTTTTTTGCACATCTGTAAGCTTCAGGGGTTCCCCCAAGTGTGCTGATACCTACTTCATGCACACATGGTGCCATTTTGTCTATATAAGCAATGGCACTCCCACTTTGAACATAGTGTAAAAATAAAAATATAAGTAAAAATTGTTGAGAATGAGGATGGTATTATGAGCACCAGTAAAAGCAATGTGATTTATATGTAAACAGATATAAAGTAAGGCTATTTAGAAAATCACTTCTATTTTCTTACCACTAAAAAGGAGGCACATGGAAACAAAATAAAGCCATTTGACACAATCCTACTTTCACCTGCTGTTGTATTTTCTTTAACGTCAAGTGTTGCTGGTTTCTGTCTCAGCTCTATATGCATGTCATGACAGCTTGCTCAACAGTCTTGCTCATGCAGCATCAAAACAGTAAGTGCAATCTCTTAATGGTCAAAAGTCATGAAGAGATTTGATTTTCTGTCAACCTCATGCTGTATTATGAAGGCCCACTGGGGTTATTAGTGAGCAATTTACATTTCAGGTAGTCACATCACGCAAAGAAATTAATAAGCATAAAGAATTGTACTGGATGTTTCTATCAGTAAAACATATGGGAGTAGCAACAGCAGCAAATACTATTTATGCTTATTGAATATAATGTTTCTTTTCATTTCAAAGGTCATACTATTTGTCATTTATTACATGTCACCTTAAATCAATGTGGGCATACCTAGCTATCTCTTTTTTTCTGTCCTTGGCTTGATTCTCACAAATAGCAACTAAGGTGGTTATCCTGTATCAAGACTGTACCATGTTGACTGCAGATAAGGCTCTCCATAAAAAAAGTCTGCACACATACAGACCCTCTGAGTGTCCCCATTTTCTAGTGATGTCCTTGATTTAGAGAAACCATATTGGTTTCTGATCTGATTCCAGAATGTTCCACTATTCCTTAGGACAGGCATGTCAAACCTGTGGCCCTCCAGATGTTTTGGCCTACAACTCCCATGATCCCTAGCTAGCAGGACCAGTGGTTGGGGAAGATGGGAATTGTAGTGCAAAACATCTGGAGGGCCGCAGGTTTGACATGCCTGCCTTAGGACATCCCTATTTTAACTGGAGGAATGTTGGAGGGTATGGAGTTATTTGACTCCTGAACCTATACAGGCTATCCTGTATAGGGAAGTTTTTTTAAAAAATGTTTAATGTTTTATTATGTTTTTATATATGTTGGAAGCTGCCCAGAGTTGCTGGGGCAACCCAGTAAGATGTGAGAGGTATAAATAGCAAAATTATAATTATGGCATGGGACATCCCTATTTTCACTGGAGAAATGTTGGAGGCTATGCACATAAAACTGGTTTATTAAAGAAGAAATAATAACTACAAAAAACTCTGATTAACTGCGGGGAGAGAGAACAATACTGCTCCTTGCCAAGGGCTCAAGCAACCCTAGATATGCTTCTGCATGGAGCTCTGGAAACTGTAGCTCTGTGAAAGGAGGATATGAGTTTCCTAAACAACTCTCAGTATCCTTAACTAACTACAGTTCCAATGATTCTTTGGGCTTTATGGACACAGTATATGCTTCCCCATTTATCTTACTAGAAGTGCCTTCTCTGGGTTCCTCCAGCTGATGACTTTGCCGTGTGAAAAACATAGCACAATTGCAGAATGTGAGATAAAAGAAGAACCATAAAAAAATAATAATTCTGCAGTGTGGATTGCTCCTCCATTTCCCCCCCCCCATCCTGCCTCCACAATCCATTTATTGGTCAGTGTTCCTTGATGGATGGGTTGAAGTTCCCATTTGTAAATATGATTCATTTCGAGAGGACACATATGGGGGGGGGGGAGGCGATCACAGGTGCCCAGATCCCAAGACAACTTGGAAACTGAATTCTTGGTAATCCCATATCATTTGGCTTCCCAGGGGCATTTTCTTCTTCTCAATAGAATAGCACCCTGGGAGGTGCTTGAATTGGCTTCCAAGTGTTGTAACTTAAAGTTGTTTGCCAAATAGTTTTAAGCAATTCCTGTCATTTTCCATTAACGGCAGGTGCTGCTATGTCTGACAGCTGTTTTAAACGGATTTTGCGCAACACAAGATGTCCAGCCTGATTACATTTCAAGATACAGGAAATGCTGCTGAGTATTTAGGTGAGTCAAGAAGGAAGACCTCCAAAGTTCAGGGGAAATGTCATTTACCTTTCTGCAAGGAAGTTGAAAGATATGAAACGGCGATTAGGAATTCTATTAAAATGTGATATTAATGCATGGCACATATAAGGAAAACTCTTGAGGAAATTATTACAAACACTCCTATCCCACCACAGCTTTCTTTAAATCACTCTAAATCACTTTGGAGATTTAGAAGGTGCTTAATCATGTGGGGTGTAAAGAGTTAGGGGCAGGGTTTTTTTAATGAGATTAAAAAATATTGAAGTTGATTACATCAATAAGTTAGTAAGAGGGGCAAAGGAAAATGTAAAGAGATATTAAAAACTCAATTACTATCATCATCACTGAAGTACAAGGGGTTACTTAACAGAACATGTTACTTCAGCTGACTTTGACATTGCACAAATGTTTTGAAACCATGATGTTCGATGCTACAGGAGGAATCATTAATAAGCAGTCTTTGGGTTCAGTCAGTCAACCAGCTACAAATCCACCTAACAATAATCTTGTTTTACAAGAATGTCTTGGGGACTTTGTCAAAAGCCTTACTCTAATCAAGACACATTATGTCCACAGCATTCCGCTTACCCACCAAGCTTGCAATTCTAACAAAATAAGAAATTAGATTCTTTGGGCATGAATTCTTTTTGAGAAACCCATGCTGGGTTTCAGTAGTCACAGCATCCTTTTCTAAGTGTTCACAAACCAGCTGTTTAATTATCTGTTCTAGGCATAGCTGCCAAGTTCTCCCTTTTTTAAAGGGAAATTCCCTTATGCTGAATAGGCTTCCTCGTGAGAAAAGGGAAAACTTGGCAGCTATGGTTCTAGGATATTTCCTGGTATTGATGTCAAGCTCACCTGTTGGTAGTTACCTGGTAGTAGTTATCTCCCCCCCCCTTTTGAAGATGGGGACAACATTTGCCCAGCTCCAGTCTGTAGGGATCTCACCTGTTCTCCAAGAATTCTCAAAGATCATGGACAAAGGCTCTGAAATTAAATCTGCAAGTTCCTTTTGTACCCTTGGATGCAGCTCATCAGGCCCTGGAGATTTGAATTCATTTAAGTAGCTAGATGTTCCCTTACTACCTCTTTTCCTATCTTAGGCTGCAGCTCCTTCCTTGTATCATTTATTATGTTATCACCAGGTTGGGCACTGCTTTACTTTTGGGTGAAGACAGAGGCAAAGCAGGTGTCAAGGAGTTCCTCCACCTTTCTGTCACCCAAAAGCATTTTACCCCCTTCTCCAAGCAAAGGACCTACCACTTGCTTGTTTTTCCTCTTGCTTCAAACATAGCCAAGGAAACCTATTATTATTATTATTATTATTATTATTATTATTATTATTATTATTATTATTAATCTCTCTTGCAAGCCTAAGTTCATTCTGAGCTTTGGCCAGCCTGACCTTCTTGCTGCAACTGTTGGCTTCTCCTGTATGCTCTACCTTTCTCCCATTTCCTAACCATGTTTACTTGAAACTAAGTCCTGCTAAGTTGAATGGACTTTCTTACTAGTAAAAATGCTTAGAATGTAAGCCTTAGTGACGTTGTTTACATTTCAAGTGACATCAGCCTTGTCTCTTAATTAAAGAAAAATCTATTGGGTCAAATCGATCCTATTTAAAATCATCCATATACATAACAAGCCTATGCTCAAAGCCAAATTAATGTCTGCGGCAGGAAGGAGGCCCCAAGGTAGCCCATTATCCATGGTGACCTCAGGCCAAAGAGAGAATTTTGTAACAGCTCTTAGATTCTACAGCTGCAGTTCAATGAGGTATTATTTATAGCACTTCTAAGTTCAAATCTTTACTAAGTCTGCCTGTGTTGTAGGCAAATTCTGTGTTGCAGTGTGACAATACTGTGTTGTTTGCGAGAAAGGGTGGGATAGAACAACAATAGCAACAATTCCGTTTTTAGGAACACAGGAAGCTGCCTTACATCAAGTCAAACTATTGGGTTCAACTAACTCAGCACAGTCTACACTGACTGGCAGAGTCTCTCCAGGGTTTCTCCAGTCTGACTGGAAATGCCCGGGATTCAATCTGGGACCCTCTGCATGCAAAAGCAGTTGCTTTTCCACCAAGCTGTGGCCCTGCCCCTGCTTACTAGAGCCTTGTCTAAATGTACTTCCCAACTCCAATTCTATACTTAATTACACAACCACCACTTTTCAAGAAAACTATCTGGATATATAGGAACCCTTAAAAAACAACAACCCACAACTGACTTGTTTTCAAGCATCAGTTGATGCCTGCTACCTCTCCCCACCCCACCCCCCACCCTTGACACAGAACAGTGTTTGCTGAAGACTACTCAAAAAAATTATTAGCTCTCATGGCATTTACAGCCTTGGATGTATATTACAAACATTAACTAATTAATAATGCACCATTATTTTCAGGCATGTAAGCATTTCTAGACATTGGGAGAAAACATAATAATTTCCCCACCCTGCATTTATACACCATTCTCCCACTTGCAAATATTTAAGATTGCTACCGGCTGACTATGCTCTGGGTACAAAGCCTGTAAGTTGTTTCTAAAGCTCATGATGCCTTGCAACTGCAGATCTGGCTTCAGGCAAAGCCCTTTGTGAAGTCCATCATTTATAAATTAACGTGCACTTAACATTTGCCAGTTGGTTTTTATATAGCCTCATTAGCTAATTTGAGACCCTGGACTTAATGGTCTTGTGTCCTCCCCCTTGAAATGGTCCTGGGTATTACTTCTGTTGTGAAGCACACAATTATTGTCTTCCTTCTCTTTGCCCCTACATGCCATTCCATGCTTTACAACTGCTTCTGCCAACCCTGATAATATATATACATATATATTCTGAGCTTATGCAATTTAAAGGTAGTAATAAAATGAGCACATGGAACCATCTGGATGCCTGGACATGCTGCCCCCGAATATTAAATATTTTTAAAGTAAATAAATAAAAAAGTGGGTGGCCATTGTGAGAGCAGGATGCTGGTCTTAGATGGACATTGGCCTGATCCAGAAGGCTCTTCTTATGTTCTCATGACATTGTAGTTACCAGCATCAGCTTTGGAGAGCCCTGGCATTGTCACGCCAGCCCAGGTGCTTATGTGGATCCCAATTGCCACTGTTCCCATGATCTGCTGCTTTCTGGATGGTTGTTTGGGCTTCTCCTGGGCTGTGGGTCCCTCCACTTTGGCCCAAGCATCTAGCCCTTACTACACGACTATATGTTACCTGCCTCTGCACTGTGTATACCCATATATGTTACCTGCCTCTGCACTGTGTATACCCACATATACATTGTTAGGGATAGTACAATCCTACCTTATGCAGTGAAAGTGTTTACAGTGGTACCCCGCAAGACGAAATTAATTCGTTCCACAAGTCATTTCGTGTTGCGATAATTTCATCTTGCAAAGCGCGGTTTCCCATAGGAATGCATTGAAATTTAATTAATGCGTTCCTATGGGGGGAAAGAAGCGCAAAAAAAAGAGGCGCTGAATATTATAGGAACGAGCAGAAACCCGCATTGGATGAGCAGACACACCAATAATGATCATCCTGAAAATAATTAATGTTCAGGTAAGAATCATAGAATTTTAGAGTTGGAAGGGATCACGAGGGTCATCTAGTCCAGCCCCCTGCAATGCAGGAATCACAACTAAAGCATCCATTTCAGATGGCCATCCAACCTCTGCTTTAAAACCACCAAGGAAGGAGAGTCCACATCCACCTTAGAAAGTCTGTTTCACCGTCAAACAGCTCTTCCTGATGGTTAGTTGGAATCTCTTTTCTTGTAATTTGAAGCCTTTGGTTCAGATCCTACCCTCCAGAGCAGAAGAAAACAAGTTTGCTCCATCTTCCATGTGACAGCCCTTTAGATGTTTGAAGATGGTTATCATATCACCTCTCAGTCTCCTCTTCACCAGGCTAAACATCCCTAGCTCCCCGAACTGTTCCTCATAAGGCTTGGTTTCCAGTCCCTTGACCATCTTGGTCACCCTCCTCTACACATGTTCTTCCCCTGTCAATATCTTTTGTAAATTGTGGTGCTCAGAACTGGACACATAAACTGGAATGTAACAGATCTACTTATGAGTAATGATGTCTCTGAGAACATATAAAGGCACAATGGTGCTTCTGTCCTCGCACAGCAGAAACAAATATCTAATCCTACCATAGTCCTCACTATCCTGCCTTGTGACAATGCATCTTTGGATAAACTGATTAGTACATTTTATGAAACACTAAATTGCCGTGTTAATTTTGAAAGCTTTGAAATGCTGAAATGGTAGTTTGCTTGAAATTTACAGTGGTCATCTTTCTTTTTGTTATATGGCCTTTGGAAGGTTTCATATTTAATTAAGGGCACCCAATCCTGCAGAAGGCCCGCTGAAATTAATGTGAGCAGTGCAACGGCATTACCAAGTCTGTAACTTACTATATTGTCAATAAAATAAAACATAATTTAAGAGTGTGGAGTTTGACATATAGATGCTGTTTCAAAGCCAGCACCTACTCTTGTGTTCTCCTGCCATGTTAAAATTAACCACCTGTCTGAGAACTTATGGCTACTATAATTCTCCAAGTAGTCATTATAAATAGCAAACTTGTAAATACTTTGACAGCTTTCAGGGATCACTGACCTTGAATTCCCTTCACAAAGTAGAGCTAAAAATTGTGCAAGCTATCTGTATTAAGCAGAGCCTATATTTATACAATTTCTACAAATGGGTAATACAGGAAAGTAGCTTCCTTCTCTTGGCCTCATGCTGCTAGTTTTACTGGATCTATTTTAACATGGGGTGGGATAACTTTTAAAGAACCATCAATTTAGGATCACCCTTAAAGGTTGTGGCCTCCAAAAATATTAGGGCAGATTGCTCATGAAATTATCCTTTGCAATCCTCATCGGAAATGGTTTTTTACAGTGAGGTTTTCTCAGGAGAAGTTGTATTTTTTAAAAAAATTGATGTAAAACATTTGTATGCTGCCCTGTTCCAGGCTGGTGAATAAGTATCTAAAATATGTTATTTTTATATATAATACAACACAAAAATATACAACAAAACCATAACATTAACAATAATATGAGGTGGTAACTTAAACTCACACATCATACTAAGGTATGACACAGAATAAGAAGCCTGGGAAAATAGAAACATTTAAACCTGTCACCAAAAAAATTTTAGTGGGTTCCAGGGGCTCCTTTTTAGAGAGGGCATTCCATAACTGGGATGCCACCATAAAAAGCCATCCCCTTTGTTACGTAGCACACCTGTGATAAGGCACTTTGGGAAGAGCTTTTGGTTAGGTTGGGAGCGGTGGGAAACATCTGACCATGTACTACTGGACTCCAGCTTCCATCATCCTGGCCACTGCCCATGTGGTCTTGGACTGATGAGAGTTAGCATCCAATAGCATCATGAAGGACCACAGGATCTTCTCCATCCCTAGCAAGCTCCCCCCCCCCAATACTTACTGGTACCCTTTGTTTTTGCTTTAGTAGCTACAACATATGAATTTCATTTCCCGAAAGCTGGTTGTCCCAGACACATGCTGAGCTGTGCTCACTGAGCTGCTCCGATGAGTAACAATCTTCCAGCTTGATCCAGCCACCTATTCGGGCAGGAGTGGAGATCTTAAAAGATTTCTGCTCTATATTGCAGCAAGAAGCCAGGCCACCAAATGTTGGGAACATTTCAGTGATGTGCCCAATAGCAGTACTTTATTTTAACTTCCCTAGTATCTCAGAAGGACCTAATTGCTATTGGGGCAGCTAAGCCCCATATTCCATCAGCAGTGAGCATATATAGGGAAGCATATACCCTGTTGCGGCAATTAAGAGGTACAAGCCCAGGGGATCATGGGAGATGTAGTTCTCCCAATGATTGCTGCAGTTGCGTGTTCAAACCCAGAGACTTCCCCCTAAATAAAGACACATTTGACTCAAATTTTAGTTTGGTTTTTGGCAGAATTTAGGCCACAACTTTATTGATTACAGAAGGTGAGTGGTTGCATATGCTCTGGATTGACTAGCTCCGTGCACCCTTGCAGGCAGCGCTGATCCAGGGAACCAGCATATGTCAGCCAAGGGTGAACACCTGGGTAGGCGGAAAGCCGGGAACAGGCTATGTTCACCACCCAGATGTCCCCCTGGACTCAGGCACATGCACAACCCCCTCTTGGGGGTTGACCAAACCAGTTGAGTCCCTGGATGCCTTTAACGGAATATCCTTCACATAGGGATGGCGAGACCATTCTCCCATCCCTATCACCTGAACCAGTGCCTATCAGCAACCTTGTGAAGTGGGGAAATCCCTGCCGTGCCCCTGTCCCAACAACAGGCGACACACAATGGGATAGCAAGGTCAATCGCAAAATGCCCTAAAAGTAGGGAGCGGTGGGTGGGTGTTCCTAATACACGTGCCGAAAGAGGAAGCTCTGGGTCACATGCATGGGTATATATAGGTCCCTCGATCCGTTTGGACTGCACCCCATTGGCCAGATTGCACCCAACAGCGAGGGACCTACCAATTGGGTGTTGTGGCTGTCTAATCTCACCCACCCACAACACAAGAGGTCGGTCTCCAGGTCTCACCGTAACACATGCCCTCTTTTAGGGAGGATACGATTTACACTGCAGGGCTTTTGTACCCCAGTGGGCAGAGCTTGGGGAACATGAAGGCTGGAATATTCTGTCTCAGGTTGGCTGATCCATGGGGCAGGGTGGTGGTGGTCCAAATTGATATAAGAAAAGCTTGAAGGAGGTAAAAAAAAATTCTACCAGGAAGTCCCTTAGATGTCACTGCTTCTATGTAAACATAAAAAGGATTGAACTGTTGGTATATTTTCCTTTGATGTTTTCACAGATTATGCCAGCTGCCATTCTGTAATTATGACAGCTTTGTTATCATTGGTGGTGTTGAGCAGCACGGGGTGGTGGGTGATAGAATGAGGAACAACTAAAGGTCTATAAGCATAGCTGCCAAGTTTTCCCTTTTCTCGCGAGGAAGCCTATTCAGCATAAGGGAAAATCCCTTAAAAAAAGGGATAACTTGGCAGCTATGTCTATAAGTATGGCCTAGGAAATCAAAAGCTGCCCAAAAGATCCAATAACTGATTCGTCTTAAAGCTTAGGTCTCAAAGCTATTGTTCACATGACCTTTGAAGAAAGCTGGGGCTAAAACCACAAGCTATCCAAAACTCAACAACTGGAGATTACAAATGAGGGTTGTTAAGAAGATCGACATGTGTTATTTTTCTTCTTGTTTATTTTCAAGTGGTGAAAAGGCTACGATCAATAAGAAGACTAGTTAGCCAAGTAATTCATTTCAGCATTTTGCATCAAGATTTTCCTGAAACAAAGGATTGCTAGTGGGTGTCAGCTGATGCATACTGAAAGCATAAAAATGTGATCACATGATGTGAGTTGGCAACTTAGAACCTTTACAATTACAGCAATTTATAACAAGTTTGGGTACTACACAAAATGTTAAGGAAGCATTTATTCAGCAAGGAGTATGACCCATTCCACACATAGTCTTCTGCCAGTTGCAAGAAGCTTTGACCTCCCAGACTGTTTTCATTTATGTATTAGTGGTCCTCAAATGGTCTAAATTTCAAATCTTCTATGCTTTCATTCCACACTAGTCAAATACTTTATATTTGTATTTTTCTAGCCAACCTGAAAGATACATTGAAGGTGAGGAGAGGCCAGTAGGCATGATCCGAATCTCTCCCCACCTTCACTGAGTGCTCTGTAGCTCTCTTCAGGTGTTGCCTAAGCTTCAGAGTAAACATGTGGTGGTGTGGAGGCCACTGGGCATGAGCCTCCTCTCTGTTTCCATTTCTGTTGGTGGTATCCAATTGCATAAAGTCATACTCAAGAGTACACACATTTAAGCCAATGTACTTACTCTGTGTGTGACTAATGCTGGATACCAACCACCATCTGCAGTTGCTTCAAAACCATTATTGCACATTCGATAGAAGCTTTCCATTAAGTTAACAGTTGAGCTCAGTCAACAATAGTGCAGACAAGAAAGATTCCTTTCAAATTGTTGCCTCACGTAATATCCACAGAATGTGAGGTAGGACAGTAGTAATCAGAGCACAACAGCAAACATATTCCTTTGCCAATAAAAAAAGCACTTGATAATTTCTTAATTATGACTTTTTATTTGACTGGTTTTTAAAATATTAAAATCTTTTTTAGTTAAAATTATGAAGAGGACATATATTTTTTAAAAAAAATTATTTCCAAAATCCAGTTTAGTGGCCACGGCTAATGGTCCTGTCTTTTCTAGATCCAGACTATGCAGCAGAATTTTTTTGTTCCAAACAGCCAATAAAGCTTATTGTATCTCATTTTAGAGGTTTTACTCTCACCTCTCTCTATTTTGAGAATATTCTCATGAATAACACAGAGGCCTGACTTTCCAATACAGAACATTAAATTCAGCTTCATTCAGAGTGTGCTTCTTTGTGTCTGTTCTTTTACTCACTGAAGGATGTTAAAAGATAACACAGGATGGCAACCCTGAAATTAGAGAGAACGTCCTTCAACTGTTGTGCTAATTTCATAATTCTCAATGCAAAATGGCGACTTGAATCAAATGGCTTTAAACAGATACAGCTTTTTCTTTTTTCTTTTTTAAAAAAGAAACTACTGAAAAATTTAAGAGCACAGGTAGTCATAAATGAAACCAATTCATCCCAGGGGAAAAATAGACTCTCTGTAGCAACATACCCCACTTTCTGACAACACTTTCTGACAACACACACACATATACACTTTCATGGCAGTCAAAAGCAGTGATGGAGAATATTTTCTAAGATAGAACTGTGTGCCAGCATATCAACAATGTGGCAGATCATGTTGTTGTTGTTGTTGTTTAGTCGTTTAGTCATGTCCGACTCTTCGTGACCCCATGGACCACAGCACACCAGGCACTCCTGTCTTGCACTGCCTCCCGCAGTTTGGTCAAACTCATGTTCGTAGCTTCGAGAACACTGTCCAACCATCTTGTCCTCTGACATCCCCTTCTCCTAGTGCCCTCAATCTTTCCCAACATCAGGGTCTTTTCCAAGGATTCTTCTCTTCTCATGAGGTGGCCAAAGTATTGGAGCCTCAGCTTCATGATCTGTCCTTCCAGGGAGCACTCAGGGCTGATTTCCTTAAGAATGGATAGGTTTGATCTTCTTGCAGTCCATGGGACTCTCAAGAGTCTCCTCCTCCACCACAATTCAAAAGCATCAATTTGAAATTGGTATGATCTGCCACAATTCACACACGCTTTTGAATTGTGGCAGATCATACCAATTTCAAAAGACTAGCTTTGTTACAGCTGGATCACATGTTCCTTATCAGTCTAGTGCATGTACAGATGAGTAAAGGTAAAGGTAAAGGGACCCCATGACCATTAGGTCCAGTCATGACCAACTCTGGGGTTGCGGCGCTCATCTCGCTTTATTGGCCAAGGGAGCTGGCGTACAGCTTCCGGGTCATGTGGCCAGCATGACTAAGCCACTTCTGGTGAACCAGAGCAGTGCATGGAAATGCTGTTTACCTTCCCGCCTATTTATCTACTTGCACTTCGACGTGCTTTCGAACTGCTAGGTTGGCAGGAGCAGGGACTGAGCAATGGGAGCTCACCCTATCGCGGGGATTTGAGCCAACCTTCTGATCGGCAAGCCCTAGGCTGTGTGGTTTAACCCACAGCACCACCCGCGTCCCATTCCAAATGTGACACCCCATATTTGATTTTGGCACATGGAAAACAACTGGAGTAGGATCTCAGTTTTCTGTTGTGTATCGATTTAGCATCATTCCTTGATTTTGATTGACATAGATTTTCTTAGGCACTTTGAAAATTCCAAAGAAACTAAAAAACTAAAAATGGAGTCCATTCACCATTCACACATTCACCATTACCACTCACCATTCACACATTCAGTCACCTAAGGCTGGCTAATCCTGTGATGTGCAGTCATTTGTGAACTGGCCTTTAGTTCCCTGAAGCATAAAAGCTGTAAGCTGTACAAAAATGCAACATCATATACCATTAGAACTAGAATTAGCTTCTAGAACTACTTCCTGAAATTCATTTCAACAACATTCAGGTATCCACATTCAGTCTCTCTGCCCAGAAGCTGAACCAAGAAGTAACTGGAAAATAAATAATACCTTTGACTTTGTTATTATTCCCGCATGGTTCAAAACAGTACTTTTACCATTCCTTGGTTTGTGATTTTGGATTAAAGACAAATTGTCCTCTCTTATCCTCCAGCAATTGTGGCAAAGTATTTCTATAGGATAATTCGTAGACAGTAGTAATCTACATAATGCTTTCTGTAGTTACAGAAGACAAATGCCTGCTGCAGAGAGACAAAGGATCATTTGCTAGGGGTCACAGAAAATTGTTCATGGTGGCAGAATTTACCATCACTAAAACACAGCTTTTTTAAATGTATTAGCTTTCCTTTACGGCTTTATTATCACACCAGCAGAGTTTCCATCAGCATGTAGGGCTGTAGGCTATTTTTGATCTCTGGTCATGGCTAGGGAGCTGGTGGTACACCATAGGAGTTGGGGCGTCTTGATGTGCTCCACACATAAGAGAGATGTTCTTCTTCTTCTTCTTCTTCTTCTTCTTCTTCTTCTTCTTCTTCTTCGGCAATCACTCAAACTCCATTTTCTCTTCCTAATTTATTAAGGTTAGAGAACAAACTTGTCTGTCACCTTGGTCTGATGTACTGTATTGGCACTATTCTGCACAGAGAAGATCTGTATCATTGTAATTTAGCATTTTAATTAATTTTTTATTGTACAGTATAGCCATTTTTGTGGGATTTTTTAATTTTTAACTTTATTTTCCAGTTTGTAAAAATGCATGCAGCAAACAGTCCCCATATACTCAACATTCCATGCACATACAATGTAAATAATAGGTTTGTGAATAGTTTACAAACAGTTTGTAAATAGTTTGGAATGGATTGCATCAGTTAGGTGCCTTCTACTCTCCATCTTAACAGATGTCCTGGAGTGAGTCATGAGTAGCTAGTGGTGGGGGTAAAATGGCATCTGGTTTTGTATACATCTTAGCAGAATTTTTATACATTTTTTGCTCTCACTCAATTCTGTGGTTACGTTCAAGGAAGGAAAAAAAAGACAGGGTTCCTATCCCTTTAATAATTTTGTAGAACAGGGACTTTCATCTGGTACAGTTGTTGCTATCTATGCTTACTGAAATCCCCTCTTCTTCAAGACTATTGAAGGTGTGTGAGCTTTATCCTTAATAAATAATAATTTATTTGCTCAAAAAAACTATTTGGGTACATGAAGAGTTAATGGCCGACCCAGACAGTCCCCCGCTGATCTGGTAATGAGTAAGCAATGCAGCTGAATGTCAATGGCTTGCTGTGAACTTGGGTAACCCAGCTGAGTCCTGCAGTTGCCAAAGCTGGAGGAGGTAATCAGCTTGACCTCTGTGACCTTCCTGAGGCTGTTTCTGTGTCTTGCATCTACAAGTCGGTTTGCATATGACTGCTACGTGCTGCTTTGGCCGAGTGTGCAACTGTTTTATAACAACTATGTTTGCGTCAGCTGATGAAAGTAATCTAATATACCTTAGTCCGGTGGCTATATGTTGCACTGTACAGAATGTAGTCATTTCTTTCTAACTGGAGTGTAGAATCATTCCCACCTGGGAAATCTTTTCAGGATTTCCAGGAACGGCTGTGGCATCTGACCTTCAACTGTTATTAAAAGAAGTCAATGATTGTATAACTGCCTGTAAGAGATCTTCATTTCTTCTGGGTCTTTGGTTTCATCAAATGCCTACACATTCCTGAGCTTCACAGCTTCTTTATTCCTTTACTTGTTTATCCCTCCATAAGTATTTGTTTATTCCTTCACAGTACTTGTTTATCCCCCAGCTTTTTTTTTTAATGGTTGGTTCCAGAGGACTCTAATTCCTTTCATATTCAAAACAGATTGATTTTGATAGCAACAGTTAAGCTGTTCCGGTTTCCCCAGAGAATTGAAATGCTAGCTGGTTTGTAAGACATTTCTGGTGATTTGGTCTAACAGCTTATTTCTTCTATAAGGTTTCTACAACTGTACTGTAGACCCAAACTACAGTGCATACTTTGTGTTTGTCGCCTATGGGCAAATGGCGGGGAAGGGATTTGCTGGGGAGAAGGAGCAGCTGCTTGCTTAACCCTTCTTCCTCTTTTCAATTTTTGATTCTCCTCCAAGATAGCTCAGAAAATTGAGCCAATTATGAGATGAGCAGGGGAGCTTGCTCATTACTCATTATTAGTATTTGTTATGATTTTGTCTCCCATCCCTGAGGCTCATGGTGAATGACATTTGGGATATAATATACAGTCCATAAGTCTTATGGAACTAAGGCTGCAATGCTGAGCACACTTACTTAGGAGTAAGCCCTAAAGGACATGGTGAACATAGGATTGCATTGTGCATAAGATTTACCACTGGATTTGTATAAATAAGATTGGGCAGTGCTTTTTTTCTATATTAAAAAATGTTTAGGGGTACTCTCATTTTCCTACTCATATTGAAATACTGCCCCTCAATGAGGCCAAACTTAGATTCACAAAATGTTTAGGGGTATGCGTACCCATCCGCCCTCCGCAGAAAAAAAGCACTGGGACTGGGCAGCATAGCTGCCAAGTTTTCCCTTTTCTCGCGAGGAAGCCTATTCAGCATAAGGGAAAATCCCTTTAAAAAAGGGATAACTTGGCAGCTATGCTGGGCAGTAAAATGGACACACTGTATATCAGCCCTGCATTGTACAGAGTGGGAAAGGTTAGGAAACCTTGTTAAGTGGTAAGACGTCCCTTCATTAGCAACTTGATAAATTGTTAATTTATTTGTAATCTGTGACAGGTGATAATGAGTGGGAAAGGTATTCAGCCATGGATAGGAGGCTCTACCAAGGCTGGTGTAAAGTAAACCTGAAAAACAAGAACCCGAGCAAATGAAAAAAGGGGGGATCCAGTGAGATCTGGGGGAAACCTGCATAAAAGGCCTTATGGGAGCAACTGGAAATTATGAATATAAAGCAGGTAAGCTAGAAGGGTTCAGAGGGATGCTTGGCCAGGCAACCAATGGGACATGGGGTTGCTGCAATCTTGACTGGAGATGGGAACATGAAGGGCCATCAGGTGTTCTTGGAGCACATACTTTGCATGCAGAAGATATTCAGTTTCAGCAGTTAAGGTGGAGTCTGGAATCTCTAACCCTTCAGATGTTAAACTACAACTCATCATCCCTGGCCATTTGCTACGCTGGCTGGGACTGGTGGCAGCTAGAATCCAACAACATCTAGAGGGCCAGAAGTTCCTTATCCCTGGTCTAGGCCCCAGCAGAAAAATGGTTTTGAATGGTTGTTTCTGCTGCCATAGGGGCATTGTTGTTGTTGTTTAGTCATTTAGTCATGTCCAACTCTTCGTGACCCCATGGACCATAGCACGCCAGGCACTCCTGTCTTGCACTGCCTCCCGCAGTTTGGTCAAACTCATGTTCGTAGCTTCGAGAACACTGTCCAACCATCTCGTCCTCTGTCGTCCCCTTCTCCTTGTGCCCTCAATCTTTCCCAACATCGAGGTCTTTTCCAGGGAGTCTTCTCTTCTCATGAGGTGGCCAAAGTATTGGAGCCTCAGCTTCACGATCTGTCCTTCCAGGGAGCACTCAGGGCTGATTTCCTTAAGAATGGATAGGTTTGATCTTCTTGCAGTCCATGGGACTCTCAAGAGTCTCCTCCAGCACCATAATTCAAAAGCATCAATTCTTCGGCGATCAGCCTTCTTTATGGTCCAGCTCTCACTTCCATACATCACTACTGGGAAAACCATAGCTTTAACTATACGGACCTTTGTCATTATGACCTAGCAAACTGGTAACGTGGGGGATTAATGGGCACTGTAGAAAAGATTTTGACATATTTCTTTGAACTACCGGTAACTGGTCATGGGGTGGGGGCGCTTCAGGTTCCCTGTCTAAATGTATTGTAGCTGTTTTACCCTTTGCCCAGATTGCTGCAGCTTCTTTGTTTTCTCATAGGTGTGCAGGAATATCGATTGGGAAACACGCAGAGGTCCATTTCTGCTTGAGTCATTGATGAAACAGAGATGATGATCATGGTTATAATACAGCAGAAGTGGAGAGATATGAGAGGATGAAAGAGATGGGGCTTTAAAGTATAACAGAAAGGGCGGAAATAAGGTTAAGGACAAAAAGAGAGAGGAAGGTGATAGAGATTAACAGAGGGTGGGAAAGAGGAGCTACAAAGACAAAGATATAAAAGAGAACAGGTTAATCAGGAAGGTCTAGAGAGAGAGAAATGTCAGCAAGGCAAAGAGACAGGCAGACATTGAGGGAAGACCTAGGAAAGTGCATGTCTCAGAGAGGGAGCAACACAAACAAGAAGGCACAAAGGATGAGGTGCAAGTAGTTTTGAGGAGATGCTACAATGAGAACTTGAAAATCTCATAGAAGGAAGGGGATGGAATAAAGTCATATTTTTACTATAATCTAATTTGCAGTGCTCCTTCATGTCTGTAATTGGCTCATTAAATGTGTCACAAGGAAGGAAATGTGAGTTTTATAGATTTGGTTTAATGAAAATTCATACTGTTATACTTTTGCTACAGGGTCTAAAACTGTAAGGCTGGTTTTTAAATTTTTAGATTTGATTTAGTAAGAGAAGTCTTTAGGGGATGCTTGTTTCCAGCTATGAAGGAACAGGTAGAGGAGGGAGAAGTACATTAAAGCTGGTTCTTGCAAAATGTCCTGAAGAGGGCTTCCTGCTGTGGCAGTTTTGTGATTTGCGTGGGCAAATTTTGCAGGTGCATCAGGAGGAGGACTTAGGACACAGTTCAAGAGTCAAATCTTCCATCAAACCATCATATTCCAGTCAATCTCCAGAATGGCTGAATCAGGGATACTGGAAAAAGTATCAGAAAGGCAAACTCAAATGATTCTGTTCCTTGCAAGGAAAGCCTAAAACAGACCTTTTCTGAGCCAAGGGCCACATTACCCCAATGGAAAGCTGTGTTTCAGTCCTGAGCAAAGCCAAACACAAATATTGGTGGGGCCAAACCTACCTCTAACCACAAATCTACACCATCCCCACCCCATAGTTTCCATAGGAGAACCATATTTGTAATTCTTAGTAACACCACTCAAATGTCACTTTCCAGAAGCATGCATGTGTAGGAAGAGTGGTGGAGGAGTAACATTGTGCACTGGTGTTCATTGTTGTGTCACACCACTGGTGTGAGTGAAATTTAGCATGAGATCCCAGTATATTGATCAAAAAGCCACAGTCCCATAATGTAGCAGGAAGTGCAGCATGAAAGGAACATTGGGAAATGGGACAGAAGCACTAGCATTATAATCAGGAAAAGTAACACAGTATTTCCCACATCTGAATGCACCCTTAAACTTAGAGAAAAACTTCCCATTGATTAATTCCACAAAATGTTTTAGTGGAGATGTAGGATAAATACTGAGGAGTCTCAGGTTAAAATCTCTGCTCAGCCGCAAAGCTCAATAGGCCCTTAGCTGGAACTGTGTAAGAAATAACTCCTGATTGTATCCTCACCTATACACCAAATGTGTGTGAGAGGGGAGACACAACCTTGTTTCCCCCCCTATTGATTTTCTGCCTGTGATCAGAAAGCAAAGCTCCAAGATGTTTTTCTTCCTTTCTTTTCTTCTTTACATGGGCAAGGTGGACTCCAATAATATTTTCCAGGTTTGTATGGTTGGTTGGAAAATTTAGCCTCATCAAAAGGGAAGTGCAGTGCTTCATGTGATGGATGGCTTAGCCCTAATAGTTATTTTAAATTGCAGGACTTCTTATGTGAAGTAGTAAGAAGAGTGCCTCTAAGCACTCTAACCCCATGTAGCTGCAATTTAGTGCCGCACTTGTAATGCTATGGTCACTCACCACCAAGGAAGTTATGTATACAGTCACAGATCTTCACTGGACATTTCATCATTTTTACTTACAAATACATATTATCCCTTCCTACAACAAGATGGTTCTTACTGCCAAGTAAATATACTTCTCATCAGGGCAGCAGAAAGAATCATTTTATAGTCATGACGGTGCCATTATGAATTTCAGGTTTCAATCCTCTGGTCCTTGGGAAGGCACTCCAGGGGCCAGAAGATATTACAGATCTCCCTTTCCGAAAGTGGAGAGAGAACTGTGCCCTTGAAGAGGAAGATCTGATCCCCAAGGGCCCTTACTTACTGCCACAAAAACATTTGGTGGCCCTTGCCAGACCAGAATCAGAGCTCCGTCCGAGGCGAGAGGAAAGTGTTCTGGGGGGTGTGTGTGTGTGCATGGCATGTGTGCAGGGGGTGGATCCAGAAAAGCAATCTGAAACAGGCTGGAGCATATGAAATACTGTACATATGTTCCCCTCTCACTGGAAGACAATGGGAAGGATAATGCTTTTGACAAAGGAAGAAGGAGCAGGAGGAGAAATAAAAACGGGCAAGGGCCACTCTGTTATCACTTCTGACTTGGCTGCATTAGCCCAGCAGAGTATTGGAAACAGTGGCATGTCCTCTTTCAGTTCTCTCCTGCTTACTTTTTTGGAGTGCTCCATAAAATATTTTTTTTCTTTTTTAAAAAATCAGAGTTGCCTCCCAGAGAACGCCCTCCCATCAGACGTCAAAGAAATAAACAACTACAGTGGTACCTCTGCTTAAGAACTTAATTCGTTCCAGAGGTCCATTCTCAGCCTGAAACTGTTCTTAACCTAAGATGCCACTTTAGCTAATGGGACCTCCCGCTGCCGTCATGCCACCACCGCACAATTTCTGTTCTCATCCTAAAGTAAAGTTCTTAACCCGAGGTACTATTTCTGGATTAGCGGAGTCGGTAACCTGAAGCGTTTGTAACCTGAAGTGTTTGTAACCTGAGGTACCACTGTACCTGACTTTTAGAAGACATCTGAAGGCAGCCCTGTTTAGGGAAGTTTTTAATATTTGATGTTTTATCGTGTTTTTAATATTCTGTTGGGATCCGCCCAGAGTGGCGAGGTAATAATAATAATGGTAGGGTGATAAGGTATGGAAACTGTAGTTTGCATTTTTAAATAAAATTTTGCATTATTAGTGGAAGAAGAAGAAGAAGAAGAAGAAGAAGAAGAAGAAGAAGAAGAAGAAGAAGAAGAAGAATGTAGTAGCTGTGAAGTGCAGAATAAGGACGGGAATCGACTGATGGTTGACATAAGTGAAGTAAAACACATCTAAAGTGCGGTGGGAGTGGCTGTAAGGCCATTAAGTCCAGAATCTAAAATTGCCCCCATGGCTAGGTTCTTCCTCCATTTCCAGAGTCAGTATGCCTCTGAGTACCAATTGCGGGAAATCACAGGTAAGCGAGTGCTGTTGTGCTTATTTTCTTTTCACCTGTATAATACCGGTACCTATTATGGTCCATTATTAGCTACCTCATTGTATTATATAATATGTATTTTAATGCATTTTAATACTTCTACAAATCTTTCAGTATTGTGGAACAATCAGAGAGCATATTCACTATTCCCCAGTTTAATCATATGCTGGGTTTATGCAGATTTTCCTGCATAAATTAACCTGTATTCGTTTATTAAGTAGTTAACACATTAATTCCCTGGGGAGGCAGATTTACTACAGATTTTAGAAATTGCTTTTCCAAGTTAGTTCAAAATTGGTTGGGAGCCAGCTGAGTCTCTCTCTGAAAAGAGATGGTGCTTTAGCTGAATGCATTCAGTAATGAATTACGTGCATTTTGAGAACAAGAAAACATTGCATTGGGAAGCTCTGATATATATGAACTCTGCAAGAAATGCAGCAGTATATATAAGGACCTTTGATAGCAGTGTTATCATATGAAGAAAAAAAATCAGAAACTGGGTGAGCCCAGACTCAAATCTGCTGACCTAGAGGACGAAGGAATGATAACCCAAGTTGTCTTGACCCTGGCTGCCCAGACGGCACTCTGTGCTGTTGTTTATACAAGAAGGGATTGTTCTTGAACAGCTTCTTCAATGCACTAAAAGGGAACATTATTATTATTATTTCCAATTCTTCCTCCTTTCAACTCCTGTCTTGCAGATTACCTAGGCAAGCTGACTAATCAAAGCATGAGTGCCAGGGGAATCACAGTCCGACAACGTTGAGTGATGGTTGGCACAGGTAATTGCTGATTGGATTGAAATTGATTGCCATTCCTCACTGGCACACGAGAAGCTAACAAAGATTCACTGGCCACAATCCAGTGCACATTTATGTGCACTTAAGTCCCGCTGACAACTGCTGCAGTGGCCTCAACGTCAGACGAAAAGATGGTAGCAAACGGAAAGTGCTCATCATGGAAGCATTATTTTTCAGGGCATGTAGCCTGGGAAAGTTTGTTCTCTCTCTTGAAATTGCCTTTCTAATGATTAATTAAGTGTTTATATCTAGAATCATGGACAATCTTTATCTCTTTTGGTTTTCACTGCCTCCAGTCTTGCTTTCTCGTTTATTCTTTCCTTCTTTGTTCGTATCCCACAGAACTTTTGTCAGGGCTCACTTCATATTCTTCCTTGCAAGCATTCATACTTGGAACATCTCTAAAAATCATACCCATCATGTTGCCAACCATGCTACATACCAATGTCATATGCAAAGGAGTCATTGATTTCAACAGAGCCATGCAGAATTTCTTTCAGGAGATATGCCTGTTTTTCCACTTGTGTACTGACAGAAGGGCCGGTGCTCCTGTAAAAGTCACAGTTCTTCACAGAATTGAGCATTAAGGCTGATTTTGTTACCCTGGAGGGAAGGAACCAACATTTAGGCAACAATACGAAATCTCTATAGTACTTTCTAATGTTCAAACTGCACACACAATGCATTGTCATCCTCCATGTATTGGAGATGGTATCAATGAGTTGGAAGGGACCTTAAAGGTAATACAGTATATTCAAACTCAATACAGGAAATGCACTTCTACAGCATCCATGGTAGGAAGTCATCCAGCCTCTGTAGGCAGAGAGATAATATAAAACTACTGGCTGCATTCATGAACAGAAGTGAATTCAGAATTGTGCTTCTTTTGCTGTTCAAGCTACCATCCTACAATAACTTTTAATAGTGCAAGGGATTATAGGTATCACTTGTGTCTTCTCCAAATAGAAAATAGTTGAATCGGATGCATTTTTCAGGGGAATCATCTTACTTGTTTCTTTATTCGATACAAGGAATTATGGGATATCCACAACATTTTGCTAGGAACCATTCGGCAAAAGCCATACAACTACTTAAATCACAACAGAGCAATGTGTATGCCTTTATGCTTACGAAAAATGTGGCAATATTTAATTTCTACTGCTTTAAAACCTGTTTTTATGTATTTTTCTTGTTTGGTTGCAAAATGCTTTGAGGTTTATGAGAAATAAATTAATACAAGATATAATACCAATACTACTACTACTAATAATAAAGTTACAATGAGTTAATATTCATGCATAAATAAAGGTTAAATATCACACAGTCTGTTGTGTTGTTCCTAAAATAGGTACAGATCCTGTGTGTGTTTGGAGGCGAGGGTGTACTTGTGAACACAATGAAATCAATGGGTTGTTGGTGAGTGACTGTTTCTTCTGTCTAACGCTGAACATTAGAGGAATGGAGACTAAATCACTTGTGTCAGGATGATATTAGGAAACTGAAGGTCACTTTCAGCATACTTTAGCATGCCTTGGAGGCAATACTGATAAGGAGAAAGACAAAAGGACAAAGACAAAATTAACTTTTAATTTCCCACCAAAGCTACAGCTGACAGAAAAAGGGAGATGACTGGGATTGCTTGCAACATACCGTATAGGATTGTATATTAAATAGCTTATCTGATTTAGCTCATCACAGATACTGAGCATGTAACTATTTATAAGCATTTATATATACACTCAAGTACATAGCGTGGTAAATATTAGTGACACATTTCATATCTCTTTTCAGTGCCAATTCCTCTTGCTCTAAATTAGATGAAGATATAAACAAATCAGATATATTAATTTTCTCTTGAAGAACCTTTCATGATTGCTTACCAAGAAAAGTTATTTACATGTTGATAAAAGGCACTATTTAACACAACGTGTGGTAATTTCCTCTAACTCAAAGGCATTAGGTGCCTCAAACAGCACATTTTCTGCACATATGCTTAAGTTCTAGTCCTCATGAACACATACATTCAATAGGAATGAAGCCAAATATTAAACAGTGAAATTCTTTATGTTTAACATATGGTGAATTATGCATGCTTCTTAAAAGTAAGGCATATGCCTTAGGGAAAAGTCAGGTTCACGCATTCAAAGTTATTGTCTTATCTGACTGCGGTAAATCATGCATGCAAATTGTGAATTAAAGCTTTAACGACATAGGATCTGCAAACAATGTTGTAGTGTAGAGAGCAGAATGCAGATCCAATTCCATTGACCCTTCCCTCCAGATTTTCAGATTCCCTCACCTGTCCAACTGTGAGTCACAGCATGCCATGGCTATTGAGCACCCTACCTCAATATTTTTGTAGTACTGTAAACCTTGACGTTTCGCTTGAGCCTGATTATATCTCTTATGTATGTTTGTGTGGTGCTGTTTTGGCTACAGTAGGACCAGGCCTTAGAGAACTTAGCTTACTATTAGTACCGTATATGTGATATTTTAAAAGCTGAAGAATGATGTCATGTCTCAGATGGAGGAATCCTTATTAAAGGAGGATGCCATGTCCCAACTGGGGATGTTCACCTCACAAGAGGTCCTTGGCCAAGCCCTGGGTCAGGCTCCCTCTGGAGGCAAGGAGCTAGGATCCTGCAATGAGGCTGATGAGGAGCCATCCACACCCAGGGTGAGTTCAGTCTCAACATATTGAGGTCAAATGAGTTCCAAGCCCAAAGGAAAGTAGGTGCCAATAAACACTGGATGGAAACCTGATTCTGGGTAAGTGCATGGATACAGGCAATAGCTCCTCAGGAGCAACAGTCTCCTTGGAAATAAGACCTGCCTCTTAAGGAGACCTCTGGAAAAGGGGAGTTAATCAGAGTCAGCTGAGGCTGTGGTGTGGTTCCAGCAGCACCAGCTTAAAACCCCCAGTGCTGAGCTGGAAGAGCTGCTAAAGCAGCTCTGTGTCCTGTCTGCTACTGGGTTGCCTGTCCATGCCAAATCTGGCTGTGGACTGCTGTAACCTTGTCTCTTGACTGACCCTTTTGAACTCAGATAGCTTGGTCCCTGACTTTGAACTGCTGTGACTTTGCTTCTCGCCGGAGCCTTTGCTGTGGACTCTGCTTCCTTGCGCTCTGACTTTGGACTGACCCTCAGTACTGCTTTGGTAATGCTGCTTTGCCAGCAAGTCCCCTGTTTACTCAGTGAGCCACCAAAAACGCTTCTCAGCTGGGGTAACATTTGGTCTCAGGCTGGCCTGGGTTGGGTGACCCCAAACATCTTTATGAAAAAGGAGTAGGCTGTATTAAATATATCATCACAATATATTGTGTTGGTCCATGACCTGCTTAGCTGAGCTTGTTATCACTTTTAAACATTTTGCCCTATTGCCTTAGATCCACCTGTTCATTTGCTAACAATATTGCTATGCCTGCATATGGAAAACAAACCCCACACCGTGGTAGTGCCAAAATAGATGCAGTAGCTTTTTAAGGGGTTAAATGTGAGAGCTTAAAGTAGCTTGGAATATTTTTTGTGTATAAAAACATGCTGGGCTTATTGCCATAAGCACACTCAAGAGAGTCATGAAGAATAATTGTGTGAAGTTCTTATTTTCCTTCAGAGCAGCGATGAACATTTCCTAAAGGGGAGGGGAATCTTGTCAGAGAAGATGGGTAGTTTAAAATAGCATCCATTTTGGTAGGTGGTTTTCTCAAATTCCAACAGAAGGAGGTCAAATAGACAGATGATACAAACAAGAGGGTATTGTGTCACTTATCTTTCCCTTTTCAACTTGTCTTATTTGGGGGGGGGGAATTACATTTCCCTCCCACCTAAATGTTTTCTGTAAAGAAACAGCATAAATGTGGACAGTAACAAAAAGAACATAATGAAAGCAAATTCAGGAAACAAAATCTACAGCACATATAATAAATGTATGCAGGCTTTTGAGTTCCTCAGAGCTCTTCATCAGGCTACAAAAGTAAACAAAGAAGCGGGTAGGACAGAATAGTCTGGCTTTTTATGACTTCTGAAGAGTCTTAAGGTAGGATTTAATATTGGGCCTCACCAAGGCCTTTGGCCAATTCCCGTCTTTGGAAATACAAAAACCATCTGTTGGTCTTCCTCTATCCTTTCACAAAACAGACAGGTTCCTTGTTAGGTAGGAACAGAGAGAAAGGTGCTGATTAACTTTAGTTGGTGTGCTAGTTTAAAATGTCAGTAGAGGTAAAATTAGGTAGCTTTACCTAGCAGTTCAACTTCGATAGCAGAATATACTTACCCAAACACACAAATGTAACTCTAAACAAAATTTAAAAATTCCTTCCAGTAGCACCTTAGTGACCAACTAAGTTTGTCATTGGTATGAGCTTTCGTGTGCACGTACACTCACTCTGTGTGATAAAGGTTCCCTGATTCTGCAAAGTATTCTATCCATGTTTAAGCAAATGTAAGTAAACCCCTCCTGAAAACCTTCTCCACTTAGCAGAGGGAGGGTTGGGGAGTGAGCAGGCAGGATGATGCATACATACTGTGACATTGCAGGTGGGGCTTGCATGTGGGCTACTGTCCCACCCACAGTTTTAGCCCATACATGTTGAGGTAAAATCCAGAACACACCTAAGTGATAGTTAATGGATTTCCAGTTATTGTTCCTATAATCTTTAAAAATGCAGAAGAAGCACCTTGAGCTACAAATTTCAGATCCAATATTTTATTATATCATATTTTACATCTCCAATATCATTCATTTCTTCTTTTAATCTTTTGTTCATACTATTATGGGTAGGGGTGATAAGGTAAGGAAACTGGAGCTTGTGGTTTTTTTAAAAAAATCTTGCATACTGTTAATTCAAAAGTCTGCCTTTTGAATTAAATAAATAAACTTCCCATTTATGTAATGCACAAATAGTAATATTTACAACTGTGGTTCCCTTTTAAGAGAAAACTCCTTGCTAAACATTTTCCTTTTTAAAAAATAAATAAATAATAGCTGTGCAATAGTTTTGACAGTGTCCAGAATGCTAAAGCAACAGTTTTTGAGCACACTATGCTTTCAAAATATTATTGGATGTGATAAAGTATGAAGACATTGAGAAGATATTTCAAAGTCACTTCTTGTCAGCACTATGCATTGACACCAGCAGGCCCAGCAAACAACTGGAATGGTTTTAAAGTGAGGACCTGAATCCCATCAAGTATTTAATCAGTGCCTTCATGCTCCCCCCCCCCCTTGCAGTTTGTTTCTCAGGATGCACCTGCATAATTATTGTCCTAGGAGATGTGATTCTGAAATAGTTTCCTGCTGCATAAACATTTGTTAATTGTATCTTGGGACCAGGATGAATTCTGATCTAAATCATGGCCTGTCCAGGCGATGTTCCCAGATAAGAGACAGGGGATTACATCTGGAATTGGCTTAGTTGTCTGCATTTCTCCCTTTGTTTTTACATTTTGGACTCTTGGAGGACTTTCTGAGGTGCATCCAGTGCTTTTTTTCTTTAAAAAAATGTTTAGGGGTACTCTCATTTTCCTACTCATATTGAAATACTTAGATTCACAAAATATTTAGGGGTATGTGTATGCCTGCATCCCCCCCGAAAAAAAAGGAGTGGGTGCACCTCAGAATTGGTCATAGGGTCTACGTTGCTGAGGTGCAAAATAAGTAACCAAGCTTTCAACAGCAACAGCAAAAAACAAAACAAAAAACCTCGCAGAAACATCAAGCACAAGTAAATTCATCTTTGCTCATTTAGGGGGTGAAAAAGGCCCTTTAGGGTGATTGAAAGATTGTTTGAAGCCCATCTGTGCTCTCCTTGTTCTCTGCCAGTTTTCCAACCCGATCAGCTGCTGCACCATTCTCTACTCTTTCTGGGAGTGTCACAGTGATTGTGGTGGTGTTACGATGCTGTACAGCAAATCATGCCTAGTTACATGACATCACAAAGACAAATCAAAATAAGGACAATGCTTCCTAGTTTGCCTTCTTTCATAGTTTTCACCCTAGAAAAACAAATGTGTGTGTCCTTTTTTGTTTCTGCCCAAAGTTTTCACAAACAGCACCTCCCTTATGGCTAAGCTGTACTATTATGGTGCACTTTAAACTGCTTGCTTTTTAAATCAATAGCAAGATTAGATACGAGTTGATACGATTGTGTTTAAGATATTTAGTTAGCCATCACTGGTTCAGTTTGGTCTTAAAGCTACAAGCCCCTGCCAACAAATGGAGCAGTGGGAGAAACGTTGTCCTTTTTTTTACTTTTTTTAAGAACGTAAGGAGAGCTCTTCTGGATCTCAGACCAAAGGCTCATCTAGACCAGGAGCTTATAGGAAGTTCAAAAGCAAGACCTGAGTACAATAGTACTCTCCCTTCTTGTGATTCCCAGCAACTGGTATGCAGAGGTGTAATGCCTTCAACATTGAAAGTTCTGCTAGTAGTCATTTTTACAAAGTCGTGGCTAGTAGTCATTTTTACAACAGAGATACAATTATATGATCTTAAGCCTATACATGTACATTTTATTTGTATGCCACCTTTCCATATTTAAAACCATGTTCAATGCAGCTTACAACATGGGGGGGGAATACATAATGACAAACATAACAAAAGCAGTCAAGCAATAAATAAAACATCAAAAAGTGCACAACCAAACTGAACAATTTCCACATAAATAAAAAATCTAAACATTAGAAAATTAATATAGATAACCACAATAGTCCCTTTAAACAATGTCCCAGCCAAGAGTGTTCAGCAGCCTCAGCTTTTGGAGCTGGAGTCAGGGAAGCCCCACCCTCCCAGGCCAGGTGGAAAAAGTCCTGCAAGGCAGGGAGCCAGTCTTCCAGGACTCACAGCCAAGATATGTTCAGTGAAAGAACTGGTGACAAATTTACAGCTAAATCCCTCCTATACATTTATTTACTGAGAAGCAAGTCCCAGCATTTCAACATGACATTTCCATGAACTATTGGCTCGGACTACATTATCTTTATATCCTTTGTGTTTACTGGAGATGCCTTTTTGTGTATGGATTTTAGATTATTGTTTTCAGACCAAACATACAAAGAAATCCAGATATTTTAGCACATGCGCAAATGTATGTGTCCATTCTACATGAGAACAGCAGACCAAAATACATCACATAACACGTGCTTTGAGCATTCCACAATGCATCATATTTGTGCTGACTCTGGTGGAGTTCTCAAATGTCTGATTGAGCCCATGGAAAAATGTTTATCTAACGCCCAGTGGACAGCTTCCTTCTTGAGCTGGGAGGATAAAACTTTCTGCAAAGTCTTGTAAAACAGCAAGGTGCATTAAGTTAAAGCAACTCACCAGTGGCTTCAACCTCTATGTCTAGCACTAACTCAGCAGATGATTAGAGGACTGTGTGACCCTTGGCAGCTTTACAGGGTCATATTTTGACATGGCTGAACTGTTCTTGAACAATTCCTTCAATGTGCTGGGTACAAACAGTCTTTTCTTCAGCCTCAAGCATGCATGTCTTATCTTTCCTTTTTTTTTTTAAAGAAGCATGGCTATTGAAATATACTGAAGGTTAACTCAGCTTCTTGCTTCTGTTGGTTAATGTTTCCGTTCTTCTGCTTGGACAACACCAGATCATGGTCTTTACTTCCTTTTTTAAACTTCTGTAAAGGAGCCATTGCTGGCCCTGAACTGCAGTTTTGATCCTGATTCTGTAAATGGTGATATTGCATACTGTATCACCACTTTAAAACATCAGTTTAATACACCAGTTTAGTACCACCAACCAGGAGGCAACTTGGTGTAATCGTTTAGAGACAGCTGCATAAGAGAAAGTTTATTTTAGGACGAGAAACCTTTCTTCTGTTCCTACTAGGCCTATGTAGTGGCAGTAAGGAAGCACAGAGTGTTGGGTGACCAGCAAGGCCAGCCCACCTATGAGACGAGGTGAGACAGTTGCCTCAGGGTGGCAGGTTCCTGAAAGTTGGGAGGGGTGGTAAATTTGACCTCTGCTCTGTGGAACATGCCCTGTGCTTGCTGACCTTCACAGCCTCTCTCTCCACTGAGCAACCGCTGCTGTTTGCATGCACCTGGTGAGCATGGGTGGTGGGTGCATGGGTGGTGGGCATGAAGCAAAGAAGGAGGGGACAGTGGGCAGACACGTGGCAGTGTGTGCGCAGCAAAAGAGGCAGGAAGGAGTATTTTTTGTTTTGCCTCTAGTGGCAAAGTGTCCTCAGTAAGCCCTGGTGACCAGCTACCAGTGAAGCTAGAACGTGTCCAGAGGAGGGCTACCAAAATGGTCAAAGGCTTGGAAACAATGCCTTATGAGGAACGGCTTAGGGAGCTGGGTATGTTTAGCCTGGAGAAGAGGAGGTGATATGATAGCCATGTTCAAATATGTAAAAGGATGTCATATAGAAGAGGGTAAAAGGTTGTTTTCTGCTGCTCCAGAGAAGCGGACACGGAGCAACGGATTCAAACTGCAAGAAATAAGATTCCACCTAAACATTAGGAAGAACTTCCTGACGGTAAGAGCTGTTCGACAGTGGAACTTGCTGCCAAGGAGTGTGGTGGAGTCTCCTTCTTTGGAGGTCTTTAAGCGGAGGCTTTTTTTTTTTATTTTTTATTTTTTTATTTTTTTTTTTAAATAAAGTTTATTATAGATTTGAACATATACAACAATTAAAATACACCCAACTAAACAGAACAAGCACAAAAACAAGACCCCCCTCCCCCCTACCTCCCAAAACCCCCCTTCCCTCCCCTGCTCTTACCCCCAACCCTGTTCCTTCACAACCTAAATTAGACTTATCTAAATTGTAAGTATTTACATCACACACACAATATTACAACTTTGCTCAATTAGAAACCAAATCCAAATTGAAAAATAGTGATGCAGAATATTACAATACAAATAATATCCAAATAATCAAATTCTATCTTGTCTTCTTAATCCTTGAGTCTTACTATCTCGGAAAGAGAGCAAGTATAGTCCACATATACCTTGAAATGAGAAATATAATATCCATAAAATTAATCATTTTTTTTTTCTTATTTCTAGAATCCTGCTGCGTCGGAAAGAAGAGACGGTTTATCTATGTGTGTACTGAGATAAATGGTAAGTGATTCCCATTTCTTTAAATTATCCTTCACATTAGTTTCTTTCAATAATTCGTATTTTCTTGCTAAATTATAATATAATATTAATTTTTGTAACCAATCCTCCTTCTTTGGAGTCTCCTGTGATTTCCATGCTTTTGCCAATAAGAGTCTTGCTGAGGCTGTTGCGTAGCTCACTACGCATCTATCATTCGGTTTTATGTCCTCTCCTAACATCCCTAATAAAAAGATTTCTGGTTGTTTCTTGAAAGAGTATTTCACAATTTTCTTTAACTCTTTATAGACTAGTTCCCAGAAGTCTTTGATGAGGTCACAGCTCCACCAGATATGAACATATGTCCCAACTTCTTTACGGCATCTCCAGCAGATATTGCTTACATTTGGGTACATTTTGGCCAGTTTGGCCGGCGTTAAATGCCATTGATTTTGCATTTTGAATATATTCTCTATCAAATCATAATTTGGGGTGAATCTCGAATCTCTTATCCATAATTGTTCCCATTTTTGCATACTTATTGTTTTCCCCAGATCCTTACTCCATTTGATCATATAATTTTTTGTAAGTTCCTCTTCTGTTTCCCATTTTAATAATATCTGGTATAAATTCGAAATATATTTGCCCTCCTTATCAATTAAAATTTCCTCCAGGTACGATTTATTCTTTTCAAATCCCACTTTCTTATCCAATTGTAATCTCTGATTAATTTGAAAGTAATCTAACCACGTGTTTAAATGATCCTTTATTTCTTTATATTCTCTTAATTTCAGCGTTCCTTCCTTTTCTTCCAGGAGCATACGGTATGTGGGCCATGTGTTATTCATATTACGTCTCCTCACCGCCAATAATTCAGCTGGAGAAAGCCACCAGGGGGTTTTGGGTTCAAAGAATCTCCTGTATTTTAACCATACTTTAAATAAAGATTTTCTAATCATATGGAACATGAAAAAATTCTTCTTATCTATTCTATCTTTCATCAGGTAATAATGCCAGCCGTGTCCTAGCCCATCGCCTTCTAAGTCTAATAGATCCGAATTTTTTAAAATTACCCATTCTTTAATCCAAGCTAATGCCGCGGAATCATGAAAAATTTCCAAATCTGGGAGGCCGTATCCCCCTCTCTCCTTATGGTCTATCAGAATCTTATATTTTATACGGGGTTTTTTCCCGTTCCATATGAACTCCGCAATGTCCCTTTTCCAATCCCTAAAATATTTCTCCATCCCCAACAATGGAAGGTTTTGGAAAAGGAAATTCATCTTGGGCACCACGCACATCTTAATGGCTGAAATTCTACCCATAAATGAAAGTTTTAATTTACTCCAAACGTCAAACTTCTTCCTAATTTGCTTCCAAGTTTCCGAATAGTTATCCTGAATCAGGTCGATTGCTTTTGTTGTCATCTCTATTCCTAAATATTTCATTTTTTTACTAATTTTGAGTTTTGTGGTTTCTTGCAACAATTTTTCCTCATTTACCTCAAGATTTTTGACTAACAATTTTGTCTTATTATAATTTATTTTCAAGCCAGCCAATTCCCCGTATTCTTCTATCAAGCGGATGGCATTGGGAATGCTTGTAATTGGGTCCTCTGATGTTATTATAATATCGTCGGCAAAGGCCTTTACTTTATAACTTTTATTGCCCACCACAATTCCTTTAATTTCCTTACTTTTCCTAATTGTGTTTAATAAAATTTCAAGCGTAATAATAAATAAGATGGGGGACAGAGGGCACCCTTGTCTTGTCCCCCTTGTGATGTTAATTTTGTTAGTGAACTTTCCATTTATAATTAGTTTAGCATTTTGGGAATTGTAAATGGCCTTTATTGCCCTTTCTAATCTGTCCCCCATTTTTACCTCTTCTAACAATCTTAGCATAAAGTCCCAGGCCACCCTATCAAAGGCCTTTTCCGCGTCCACGGACAGAATTGCGGCTTGTTTGTCTCTTCTGTTTTCTAAAAGTTCTATAATATTTATGATATTTCTAATATTGTCTTTGGCGAATCTGCCTTTCACAAAGCCGACCTGATCTTTTTGTATTATGTCTTCTAAGATGGGGGATAATCTGTTCGCCAACAGTTTAGCAAATATCTTGTAGTCGCTATTCAGAAGCGAGATTGGTCTGAAGTCGTTCGGAGTTGGAATTTCTAGCTTTAATTTTGGGATTAAGATTATTTGCGCTTCTTCCCATGAATGCGGGATAGTACCTTTTTCCAAAATTAAATTGAATAAATCTTTCAAAGGGGCCAACATTATCTCATCCAGGGTCTTATATAGTTCCGTAGGGAGGCCATCTGGGCCTGGGGCCTTACCATTTTTCATCTTTTTTAGGGTCTCCTTTATTTCCTCTACTGTTATTTCCCTATTTAACGCTCTTAGCTTATCCGCTGGTATTGATGGCATATTATGCTTTTTAATAAATTCTTCTATTTTCTGCAAATTTGTACCTTCTTTCTGATAAACCAATTCATAATGTTTTTGAAAAGCTTTTACGATCTCACTTGATTTCTCTAAAATTCTATCATTGAATTCAATCTTATTAATAATTTTCTCTTTTTGTCTTTTCTTTAGTTGCCAGGTTAATAATTTGCTCGGTTTGTTTGCCCATTTAAAATTTTTGTATTTCCAAAATTGTAAATTTTGATCCAATTCATCATCAATCAATTTCTCATATTCCAATTTTAAGATTTTTAATTCATGTTTTATGGCTTCATTATCCTTTTTTAATAATTTTTTTTCCTTCTTTCTGATTTCTTGTAACAGATTAACCTTTTTCTCCTCTCTAATTTTCCGCCATTTTGCGTTTTGTTGAATGAAGAACCCACGTAGCATTGCTTTCCCTGCGTCCCAGACTATAGTAGGGTCTACATCTCCCCCAGTATTTATATCTAAATACTCTTTATACTGTGTTGATACATCTTGAATTATTTTTGTATTTTTTAACAAGAACACATTCAGCCTCCATCTTCTATCTTTTACTTCTGGCACAAACGTCAACCATACCGGATTATGGTCCGATAAGGTGCGTGCGCTTATTTCCACTTTTGCTAATCTCAATACAAGTTCCCTGGGAATCCAAATGGCATCTATTCTAGATGCCACCTGGTGTCTGTGAGAGAAAAACGTGAAATCTTTTTGAGCGGAATGTTTATGTCTCCACGCATCCACCAAATCTAGGTTTTCCGTCAACTCATCAAAAATTTTTGGAGGCTTGACAGCCATATGTCAAGAGTGCTTTGATGGTGTTTCCTGTTTGGCAGGGGGTTGGACTGGATGGCCCTTGTGGTCTCTTCCAACTCTATGATTCTATGATTCTAAATCTAAACTTTGGGAATGGTTCAGTTGAACAGACCACTGTACTTTCAGTGTAACAAGGACAATAGGCTACCCACAGATTGCAGGACGTTTATTGCATTTCCTTTTAATAGCATTGAACATATCTAAAATTGTCCACAGTGGCAGAGAAGGGCAATTACCGAGAGCATCAATTTAGAACCTTAATGGCATCCCTATTTCTCTGTTACCCACATTACAGTTTCATCAATGGCTTGGGATGCAGCAGAGAATTTCAGATATTACCAGAGCCATCTTACTTTGCATCACAAATGCTCTTAGACATTTGGGGCTGCTTTCTTTGAACTACTTCTCTTGTGTACCCTTGTTATAATTTTTAAAGCTTTATTACTAGTTTCTGTGTCAGAGTGATAAAAGATGAATGGTCAACACGTAGCTGTGTTAACGATGCCAACTGAGGACATGATTTATTAGTGAATAACATTACTTTCCATAATGATTTTTGTATAAAACATATATAGCTAGACTAGAACATTAACTTCACATGCAAATATTTCCAGCATATTTCCTCCCTGTTAAAAAGGTATTGGAAAAATAAGTGTGAGGCACAAATATACAGTGGATTGAACAGCCGTTGCTTTTACACAGTTTGAGAGAGGCTATAGCCCTATTCAAGCATTTATCCGTCCCCGAGAGGGTAAGGCCCACACTGCTGTTGTATCACCTGCCAGACCTGCTCTTGTGCTGTCCATATATTGGGAACAAGTCTGAGGGGAGAATCCGGAATGCAGGTTGTCCCCACGAGTTGCAACTCTGCATGTAGCTGTCAAGTTTTCCCTTTTCTCGCGAGGAAGCCTATTCAGCATAAGGGAATTTCCCTTAAAAAGGGGGAGAACTTGACAGCTTTGACTCTGCATGATCAGAGTTGCAGCTTACAGGGATAGCCTATGTAGTGTATTCCGCAAGCTTGCCTCCTTCATACCTTCCCCCAAGGCATGGACAACATGGCAGTGGAGCCATCAGGGGATGGAAGAGCAAAACAAGGTTAATGGTTGTAGTGTACTCATGTGGAGAGAAAAAATCCCATGTAGGGCTTCTGGCTAGTTAGTAGTAGCTGGTTAAATGTGCTTTTGTACATTATTGTAATAATATTCATTTAATAGTGTTATTTAAATAATGTTTTTTTATTTAGAAAAATGATTCCATAGGTAGGCTGTGTTGAATGGCAGGCCTTTCTATTTCCCTTGCTGCTTATCTTGCCATATTGCTTATATTATTATTATTATTATTAAAATTTGTATGCTGCTTTCCCACATAAATATGCTCAATGCAGCTTACAACAGAACAACACGTTCCAAATCATTTCAAAATAAAACAATTTTTAAGCTCTTAGAAAAACATTGTTGATTGGAGGTCTAGTCTGCTTACTTCAGGGCAAGTCTCACTAAAGATGGTACTTTCAAAAGGATTACAGCTACTCTGGAGTAAGGTTGTGTTCACATGTATAGATGTGTCATCTGATGCCTGTATCGTGAAATGATGACTTGCACGGGTGAAACAGCCACCACAGACCATACACCACAGACAGAACTTTCATGCACATGGCATGAACTAACTCAAGCAGAGTATTTTTCAAAGCATAAAGTCCATACTTCCAGCTTCAAGTAACTAAATATAGGGGTAAACGCAACCATCCTTACACATTCATAGAATCGGAGGTAGATGCAGTGAGGGCTTATATTTCCAGTCTCCATGCCTGCATCTGGCTCCATCTATATGTTTGTAAGCAGGGGAGGATTCTGACTGGGCCAAGGTCTGCCCACCCCCCACCCCCCACGTGTAAGAGCTCTATGGGCATACATGACAGTACCAAATGCATGGATAGTGGGGGGAATTACCCATGGGTTGGCTAACCTAGAGAGAATGAAAGAGGCAAAACGATGAGGATGGAGAAAACTAAAGGAGTGCAAAAGAGGTCTATTTCTCCCTCCGTCCAGTCCACTGAGGCCTCGGCAGCTGTGGAAATAGATATAGATATTCAGCAGTACTGGTAAATAGAATCATAGAATTGTAGAGTTGGAAGGGAACATTAGGATCATCCAGTCCAATCCCCTTCCCTGATGCAGGAATCTTTAGCCCAACCTGGGGCCCATGACCCTGAAATTCTCATGCTCTACCTTCTGTGCAGCCACCAAGTGAGGTTTGGGGGCCTCACAAGGGACCATCAATTACAAGCAAGTGTTAAACTCTTCAGGTGTTTTTTTTCCCTTACAACAAAGGAGCATATGAATCAGAAAGCTGTAAGGTGTGTGTGTGTTGTTATTGTTGTTTAATCAAGTGATTTCAACCATTTTTTAAAAAAATGCATTTCTTCCATTGACAAACTGTGTTGAATGGCAGGTTGCATCATTCCTTTTGAAAGCCGTGTGTAAAGACACCACGGAACTGAAAGATGGTCTCCTGAGAATAATGAAAGAAATGTCTTTATAAAATTAATAATAACAGGTCCCAGTCAAGTACCTGAATTTGTAGGTCTAGCAAAAACACTAATTAAGCTCAGATTCTATGCATTGCTGGTTTCTTTTGTCTGTGGCTGGTAGCCCAAAATCAAGGGCAGCTTGAGAACCTTCCCTACAGCAAAAGAAAAAAGGGGAAAAAAGGAAACTTTTCAGCAACCTGTTGGCACAAATGCAAGAAAAAGACAAAGGTTAGAATTTGTACTGCATTTCTTCAATCTTTGAATTAGAGCTTCTCCTGATATTAACATCTTTTAACAGCTGATCAGATCCTTTAGAATTCTGGCTAAATGTAAACCAGGATCTCCTTGAGGAAGCCAGTGTGCAATAGGAGAGAGAAAGGGAGGCGTGAGGAAGGGCTGTGCATCTTCAGAGGCTATGAAGTCAGACGTCTGAACACAGAGGGCTTTGAATTTTTTTGGCAAAAACCTAAAAAATCTCCCTATGAAAATGAGATGCACATGTTCTTTACTTTTTGTGAAACAATAAAAAGGTAAAGGTAAAGGACCCCTGACAGTTAAGTCCAGTCATGAAAGACTCTGAGGTTGCAGTGCTCACCTCGCTCTATAGACCAAGGGAGCAGACGTTTGTCCACAGACAGTTTTTCCGGGTCATGTGGCCACCATGACTAAGCTGCTTCTGGCAAAACCAGAGCAGCTCACGGAAATGCCGTTTACCTTCCCGCCGGAGCGGTACCTATTTATCTACTTGCACTTCGACGAGCTTTCAAACTGCTAGGTTGGCAGGAGCTGGGACTGAGCAACAGGAGCTCACCCCGTCGCGGGGATTCAAACCGCCAACCTTCTGATCGGCAAGCCCTAGGCTCAGTGGTTTAGACCACAGCGCCACCCGCATCCCTTGTGAAACAATATTCAACTTCAATAGACCACGTTGACCAGTTTAGTTTTAACCAATGAAATGGCAGTTCTGTCACTGGATTTCTCACAATCCCCAGTATTTCACAGTTTCACAGGGCCTACTGGATTGTCATGGTTCATATCATTGGCCTGATGTGCTCAGAACGTCCTTCTCCATTGAAGGGAACTGGCAGCTATATGGCTGCAAGGAATTACTGATTCAAGGTGAACAGGCATGATACAGAGAACACCAAGTCTACCAGACATCTTTATTACAAAGCATATAGAAACAATAGACTGAATACACATTTATTGGATACATATTTACTGCGAAGGATCAAATACACAGACTACACTAGAAGTACAAAGTCTATTTAATTTCTGCTGAAATCAATGGAACAAGCACACATTTAAGAACTTATCTCACTCTTATTTCAACAGTAAGTAAGCATGTTTATTTTTCTGTAGGCTGTGCCCATTATGTTTTGCCTTTGGCTGATGCAACACTGAGTTTGAGAGAACCACAAATCTACAGTACTTACAATCAGTCATTACAAATGATTAATTAGAATCTGTAGGAACTGTTGGCTCTTTCTGGCACTGCTGGGAAGTACTTTATCCCAGAGTAAAAGTAATTTGCCCCCATTATAAATTTTGCAAAAGGTGTGGCATACACAAAATCAGAAGGCTTTGGGCTTAGCGGAGGTGAGTTAAGAAAGGCTCAGAGCCACTGTCAAGACTTAGTTATGTATATCTTAGTTAAATGTTGATGGTAGACACAGACAGTTTCAGCTCAAAATGGATTTTTTTCAATTCCTTTTTTATTTAGCAGTTTAAAAGTTGTACACTGGTCTAACCATACCATTTGTCAGGCAAGATAATGTAGAGTTGATATCCTTTAATGGTTAGTAAACAACTCTTTATGAGATCTGGCTGTAAAAATATGGGTTCTTGTCCCCAATATATCTCTGCAATGTTCTGAATGTAGGGGAAACTACCGGAAGTTTGGAGAATGTGGCACACCTTTCCCACATCAGCCTCCATCTAGAATGGTGCAAGCTAGATTTGTGTGCAGAGAACAAAGGAACATGTTTGGCACTGATAGAGAAACACACAGAAATGGAGTGAATAAGCTGAAGGCAAAATCTCCTGAGGTGTTGGGCTGTCCCTCCTAGCTGATCTGATGTGGGCCACTGGATTGATGCTTATAGAAGTATTTAAACTGTCTCTGTCTATTCTTGGTTTGTATATTTGAAGCTAGCAGTACAAAATCCTTTTCATAAGTAGCATGTCCAACTCCATCTCCTTGAAAGATTCCATCAACGGTGTCTCCGAAAAAAATTACATATCACTTGGAAAGACAGGCGAACTAATGTCAGTGTACTGGAAGAAGCAAAGATCACCAATTTCAAAGCAATGATTCTACAAAATCAACTTTGCTGGACTGGTCATGTTGTTCAGATGCCTGATTATCATCCTCCAAAGCAACTACTCTATTTCCAACTTAAGAATGGAAAGAGAATTGCTGGTGGACAACAAAAGTGGTTTAAAGACACTCTAAAATCTAAAAAAATGCAGTATAAGCATGGATAATCGGGAAACACTGGCCTGCGAGCACTCCAATTGGAGAATAGCCTCTACCAAAGGTGTCTTGGACATTGAAGAAGCACAAACTCAGGATGAAAGGGAGAAACAAGATAAAAGGAAGGAACGTTTGGCAAATCCTCAGAATGATCAACTCCCACCCAGAAACCTATGTCCTATGTCCCCACCATGGAAGGGCATGTGGATCCAGAATTGGCCTCCACAGTCATTTATGGACACCACTGTTAAGATCGTATTCATGGAAAATAATCTTACTTGGCTACAACTGATTGCCAAAGAAAAACAGAAGAACTGGGTCCATGCGGTACAATATCTTAAATTCTGATTTTTGAATTTCTAAAATTTGAATTGAGGAATCTTAAATTTGGACTTACGATTTCATGTCACATAACAGTCACACACTGGCTGTAAAATATACTTGTTTTACATTCCCTGCAAAAGACAAAGCAAAAGCATTTCAGTTTAGACGAAATTAAAAGTGGGCATTCTTAAGGAGCATTAATCAGAGAATTAATGTACTTGCCACTTCCAAAGATGCAAAAGAGTATTGGGTCATCTTTGTATGATTAGTCATTTGCAAAAGCACATTTACTACTGGAAATCACTGGCAAGTCCCCAACACCACCCATTTTGATTTGAAACTTTAAATACTCGTTCCCACAAAATCCTTCAGCCTTCAGCAAAATGGATGGCTGAAACTTGTTTGGCGCTAATTATGTTCTGTGGTCTACCAAGACTGAAGTTTATTTGTTTTGTAGCTGTCACAGGACTGCTACTAACAAATTAGCTTTCATTTATTTCAAAGAGGGCATTGGACTGGACAAAGAATGTTATGGTCCCACATGGAGGTTACTGAACAGCGCTTGCATATCACTTCAACTTTGCAAAGTCTGTGTATTTACTTTTTAAAAACATAAACCACTTTTTAAACAGAATGGCCCCCAAAGTGGCTTACTAAAACGAAGACAAACAAACTTAACATCAGATTAAAAGCAAACATTTCTTTGTATTGTAACAGTAAATTCGATTTATAAATTGTTTACTGTTTAGATTTGGCTTTCTGTGTGGATAAGATGCTTACTGTTGGTTCAGACTCTACCAGCCTGGTGTTCATGAAACTTCAGGGGGCGGGGAGGGCTATGAATGGTCATGGTGTGGAAGAGGCAACGTAATTAGTTGTAGAAGCATCTGACCCGGTATCAGTTCTGGAGTTTGGCCTTATTACACAATCTATTCTGTACTGCTCCGTCTAAGCTCCTTTGCTGAACTAGCTGTTTGGCCTATAGTTCCCTTCGTGGTCAAAGGTTGGGGAAACTCACAGGCTGAATCAGTGTCTGGTAGTTAAAGTTCTGGTGAAATCATTTTGCTCTGCCGTTCAGGAGCTAAAAATGCAAAAAGTACTAGATAGCTGATCCAAAGGTCTCCAATATATTCCAAGTCTGTTGGTTTCAGCTGGACTCAGCACTGCGTACATGTGTCTCATATGACACTGTTCGCGTAATCAAAGGAGCAACTCCCCACTGACTATAAACAGTATACTTTACTAAGATAATTTCATAGAAGTCACTTATAGGGCGTACTGTTCTCTCATTGTGTCTCCAACAAAGGGTTCTGTCCCAGATTCTGGTGGTACAGAATATCCACCCCATCATTACTGATATCCATCAGTCCCCAAGATCTAAACTCACCAAAGGCTTAAGACTTCCTAGCAGTTGCAGGAAGCTTTTAAGCTTTTAAAAACTGACTTCATGCGGAACTATAGCTATGGATCCTTACAAATCACTTTCTTGACTTCAAGGGATGTTGTGCTGGGTGGCCACATGGTTTGGCAGCACTATGGTATATAACAGACATGCTGGAAATGATTCCTGTCAACCCAATTTCTGGATTCGGAATGGATATTGCATTAGTTGCCCTAGGTACAAAACAAAACAAAACAAAAAATGTTGTCCTTCCCTTGTGATGTTACTAGACCTCTCAGTGCTTTCTCCCTGCACCACACACACACATAATAGAAATATTTAGATAATTTTTGTAATTCGCTTTAAGTCCTTGGGTTTTGTGATGACAATTGGTTTTTTGAAAGAGAGTTGAACCAGAATGAAGAATCCTTTGTTAGAATTAATACAGAAAGTGGTACGATGAGACTATTCATCTCCCCCTGAAGCTTTTCTATGCTGGTCTTCAGAGATGGGGGACAGATTATCTAGAGGCTGCAGGTAAAGTCTCACTAGTAATGTAGAATGACTCTCTCTCTCTCTCTCTCTCTCTCTCTCTCTCTCTCTCTCTCTCTCTCTCTCTCTCCCCATATTCTTAACCTATGTGGGATCAGCAACCTTTGCTAGAAACTCGTACATGGCAGCTGTGTCAAGTGGATGAAGAATAAACTGAAGCTGCATCCAGGTAAGGTGAACACAATGGCAGTGAAGGACTCATTGGGGCTTGTGAAAAACACAGAGGTGCCTGTGACTGATGGACTTTTTCAGCCCTCAAGGACAAAGCAGGGGCAGGGAGTTAGACAATGTCGCTTTCCTTATCTGACCTTTTGGGGATGTGGGTTACTTGCAAAAGAACTCTCAATCGACTTTAATTGCCCAAACAGAAGTTATCAGCATGCAACTGAACACCAGCCAAAAACAGAGACCCTAAGCTTCTTCACTTGAGGTTCCCAGATGGGTCATTATTGGCCAGGTTGGGTGGCCACCTGTCAGGGATTCTCTAGCTGTGATTCTTGCATTGAAGGGGGCTGGACTAGATGATCATTGGGGTTCATTCCAACTCTACAGTTCTATGATTGGAATTCAGCACCCATGTGTCTCACAGCTGTTTTCAGAAATGTCTTTTTCCAGATGCATCGTATTTGCAGATGGAGACCACTTCTTGTGGATAGAGATGCAGCTGGCAGCAGTCAGCCCTGACTTTGTAAGCCTCAGTGATCGACAATGGCAACACGTGTTATAGAGGCTGGATTAGTGCTTCCCAGAATGTAGGGGCTGATAGCTGGAGAAAAAGAAAAGTTTATGGAGACACTACAGATTTCATGATGGATATAGAATACACTCATTACTTTCCCATGATCTTGTACAATCTGCATCTAACATCTGAATGAAATATACTGAATGAAATGTATACTGAATCCTATCAATTCTATCGATGTGAATTCTAAATCCACACCTCTCCCTGGCTGTTCCCCTCTCTTGTTAGAATAACTGCTTTTCTTTCTAACCCCTGTATCACCTGGCACAAATATAAAACTGATTGTAAAGCCGACAATAGAGAACTCAGGCAGAGATTAATTACAAAGTGATCATATGCAGTTCAGTTTCCCCCCTGTTACATAGCATGCATGCATTTCATGTTAGCATGCTGCCTGTTTTATGTGGAAGAGAAAAATATTGGTGACTTGCAAATGAATGTGGGTATGGGCAACAACCCAGTAGTCCTTGCTGTCAAGGCTTACACAGTAATTAATAGGTGCAACGAGTCTATTCTAGACTACTAGAGCACCTTCTCTGTCGACTTCCATTGAACTGGAGAGCACCAGAAAACAGTGTGTGTGTGTGTGTGTGTGTGTGTGTGTAAAGTGGAGCACCTTGATAAATGTCAGCCTCTGACTATAAATTGTGTGGCTCAAGCTGCTTTAATTGGACTAATCCGCATAGCTGGTAAGAATCTGATTTAAGCAGCTGTGTGGTGCAAGCACTCAATCAGAGGACTTGAACTAGAGGTGAAGGAGAGGTGCCAGCTTTTCTCCCATGCCAAAACAAAGCTCCCTGCCAGGGTGATGGCTTGGGGCGAAAGAAATTTGATCCTTGGTACAAAATCCTACAATCATTCTCCATTTCTCATTCCAAAGCTAGACTCTGAATTGTGAGTCATTTTCTCAGATCACCCAGTAATCAGCAATGTTTCTTGTTTACTTAACTCATTCTTTTGCCTCACTCTACATATGATTTACTGGGGGTGTGCATCAGATTTTGACAAATTCTGAGTTGGTCTAGGCTGATTTGGAAAGGTTTGTGGCTTTTCTAAACCAAAGTTGGGTCTTTCTGAATCACAGTGAAGCAAATGAGGAGCCTCTGGCACGATTTGGAGAGCTAGGGATATTTGGACATTTAAAAAACAACTAGGCAGATAGCATGTTTAAAAAAAAAACCCAACAATTTATCCTCAAGCTTGTCATATAAGGAAAATGCATATTGGGGAGAGGGTGCTGTGCATTTTCAATGTGCAGAAAAACCACACAGAGGTTGGCTCTGCCAGTTTTAAGATTGCAGATTTTGGAAGGTTTACATCTTTACTGCCACTTTAGCCAGTGAGGACAGATGTGGGCTTGATATATAATATGTGGAGGATAATAAAAGTGACCTGCCTATCAGACGAATGAGATTAATTATAGCTTCCCTTTCTCTGCTGGTAAGTTCTGCTCTGCTGCTTCTTCATAATGATTTGTCTGTGTCTTGCCATTCGTGCAGTAGTCAAGGCAATGGAAGTCAAGAGCTTTTTTTTAAAAAGCCAGAAACCTTCATTAGGATTCTGATAAGCACTGAGGTGCACTTGTTCAAATACATCTCTCTTGTAAGCCTGATCCTTGTCACTGATACAAAACCACACATACCAGTTTTATTTTTATTTTTGGCATTATGTTTTGGGGCTAAGCAAATGCTTGTACCTATACAGCCAAATGCCATTTCATGTTGTAAGATCAGGGGTAGGCAACCTAAGGCCCAGAGACTGGATGCGGCCCAATCGCCTTCTCAATCCGGCCCATGGACGGTGCGGGAATCAGCATGTTTTTACATGAGTATAATGTGTCCTTTTATTTAAAATGCATCTCTGGGTTATTTGTGGGGCATAGGAATTCGTTCATATTTTCCCCCAAAATATAGTCTGGGCCCCCACAAGGTCTGAGGGACGGTGGACCGGCCCATGGCTGATAAAGGTTGCTGACCCCTGTTGAAAGATCATTTGGTCCAGTAGGGCTGTAATGGAGATGAATTAAGCTCTGCTTTGTTTTGGGCCATGGCAGCAAGAATGAAAGATGTATTACATTCTAAACCACATGTTTTGCAAGGAGCCAAGACTTACCACAGAAAGTATAAAACATAAATTTGGCATTGATCAGTGTATGGAATGAAGTAATTAACTTTTACTGGTAAGATGTCTTCCCAGCTTATCTAATGCATAGTTTTTGCTGTGGGTTAGCCAATTACTTTGTATGGAGGATGGCAACAGGCTGCCTCATGTCCAGAAAGGCCAAGGTTCAACATACGTCTTCAAAAACCCATTTCCTTGTGGCCTACTTCTTCCCACAAGCAATATCAACCGAGGTGGAAAATCTGTGGCTAGATGTTAGCATTCCAGACAACAGATGCAAGCTCACCGGAGCTTTTTCAACATTGCAGCAAAAATATTTATTTTCTTATAACACATAAGAATCTAGGTGTCAGTGAGAAGACTTAGAGGCTAGATTTGAGGTCTTGTTTTATGATCAAGTGGTCTATAAATATTATGAAACAAACAAACAAACAACTTCCTCCCTGGTATGTTAGCTTACCATATGTTGGGTGGTGGTGGTGGTGGTTTGTTTGTGAGACATTGTCTGAACCCCAACCTACAGTCTGAAGTGGCATTGTTTAGATGCAGGGCTAGCCCAAGAAATTTTGGCTTTGCTGCCCAAGGCAAAACAACAAATGGCATCCCCCTACACACACACAGAGAGAGAGAGAGAGAGAGAGAGAGAGAGAGAGAGAGAGAGAGAGAGAGAGAGAGAGAGAGAGAGTGTCAAGTTGCTTAGCACCCAGGATGAGTAGAGTTTTTTAGGTATCTGAAAATAAAAACCCACAAACGTCCCCCACCCTGGCAGGAACAATAACATGGCACCCAAAATCAGCTGCCTGAGATCGCATCTTCACTCGCCTAATGTAGGCCTGCTGACTACAATTTGGTCTGGTGTTTGAGAGAACTTCATTACGGTATTAAAACTATGTTAAAGCCATACTTGCTGGGCAGTGTGTGCTCTGATATCAGCCATTGTTTATCCCTTCTTTTGCTGTGTAGGAATGTCAAGATCTGAGCAACGTTTCTTTATTCCAAAGAGCACTGGACTCGTGTTTCTGCATCCTACTAGGTCAGACCCTAAGGGAAGACATTGAAATAGCTTGCTTGACACCTCTTGAAAATAGCGGGGTGGTGGTGGTGGTCTATTTTCACATCTCTTTCTCTTTTGCATAATGTATGATATCTGAATTAACTTTCATGACATATTAACACTCTAGAGCTGACTTAATATATAGTGTTATGTAATACATTATGCATGGCTTGTGCATCAGTTGGGCTGCGATTTCGGCAGCCACAGACTTGAAATGGTCTCTCAGTGACATAACTGTTAAGTAACAATGAAGTCAAATTCTGCATGCTGAATTTTATTTTGCATTGCTTCTTGTTATGTTTGACTTTTCTAATTTACTGAAACCGCTAAGATGTAAGCTGTGTCTCTCCTCTTCATGTTATCCACAAAAAGAAAAGGGGGTGGGGGTGGGATTTCATTCCTTTTCCTTCAAGCTGCACTAATTCCCTTGGCGTCCCATTGTAATTTTAGTCTACAACATCAGAAGCATTATGAATTGTGATATCTTTGCCTGGTACAGGCAATATGATGTGAAGAGAAAGAACAATGCTCAAATGTTAACATTGTGATGCGCTATTCACAAGCGTGGAAATGGCATGATCAACATGCCTGCACTTTCACAGAACCACAGAACTGTAGCGTTGGAAGGGACCCCTGACAGATGGCCAGCCAACCTCTCTTTGAAAACCTCCAGCGAAGGAGAGTCCACCACCTTCCAAGGGAGTCCATTCCACTGTCGAATAGCTCTTACTGTCAGAAAGTTCTTCCTCATGTTTAGTTGGAATCTCCTTTAATCATGTTTAATGGATCTAAAAATAGTTACACTGCCAATGCTAAAAAGCTTTTAAGCAGCATTTTGTCAGGATTATATGAATTGGATTGATGCTGAATAAAACATATGCATGAGTGGCAATATTTGTTAATTCCAGAAGAGTAGCCTTGTTAGCCTGTAGAAGCAAAAAGGCAGTCATGTGGCCTTAGAGACTCACTGGTATACAATGACAAACTTCCAGAGGAAACAGCTTAATGTGTCCAGTTACTTCATCCTCCTCCTTCTTTTCTCTCTTCTCTCAATTATCTTCTATTTGAATTTAGATTATAGGGTCATTGTAGCAGATGTGTGTTGTTTTATAAAATGAGTTAGTAGCAGTGCACATGTGTTATGTCTTAGTGTGGTGTTGCCCATCTTTTTTGGAAGGAAGAAGAGGAAGAGGAGGAGGAGGAGGAGGAGGAACAGTCAGTACTCATATAAAAGGCTCATGTGTGACAACATAATTGAGGCTATGGACAGCTTAAAAAGAAAAATATTATAATAAAATACATTGAATCCTTTTTACCCTATAAAGGTATGTAGGTATGAATATAATAACCTTTCTTAAAAATATATTCATCCTTGTCTTTCATGGACAAATTAATATCTAAGAATATGAGAGTAATATTCATATGCATTGGTTGTCCTACACAACTAGGAGGCTTTATTGTCAATTTCCAATCTGTATTACTAACCATACCCTTTGCTCCTTTGGCACTAAATGAAGTGTACAGCTATTCTACTAATTAAGCTGCAATTTGTATGTAAACATAATTTTGCCGTTTAGAAAGTTATGAGCAGGCCACTTTTTGAATACAGAGCTAAGAAGTGACTTTCAGGGTCACAACTTCTCACACTTCCTATGGCTTCTTTTGTTTAATTTGAAATCCTCAACCTTGCATTTAGCTAATAATTAAATGCACAGTGTTTGATCGCTCAGCCTGCCAGTGAAGTGGCAAAGGCCTTTTTCACATAGTATGCTTTCCTTATGCCACATACTGTGATGTGACATCCTCAGCTGGGCTATACAATGCACTTCTAACCCTTTGTAAGTATCCGCTGTTACCATCATTCACACAGGACATGGTCAAATGCAAGTGCCAAGTTATTTAAATGCATTAATAAGTGGAGTCAAAGGGTGTCTCTGTGTGTGTGTGTTTGGAACAAAGCTCACTCAGAGAGCACATCTTTTACGTGCAGAATACTGTGCTGGTTCAGTTTTCAGTTTCAGCAATTATCTTAGGGGTGTGGAATTTCTGGACCCCCCCCCCCCAGATGTTAAACTACAGTTCTACAGTTCCAATTGCATTAGCCACGCTTACTGGGGTTGATGACATTTGGAGCGCAACAACAGCTGGAGGGCCACATGGTCCCCAGCCCTGAAATAACAGATCTCAGGAAGCAGTGCTCTTCTTTCTAAGTGTGGCCATCCTCCGCTTTACTTAGTTTATTGTTCTATCTGCACCAGACAATCTGTGGTTAATTTAAACTGTGAATAATTAAAAAAACAAAAACAAATATCAAGCCATGGTTTGTGATCTTGCCATGTTTTAAAAACCCGTAGTTTTTAAACTAATCACAGTACCTGTTTTGGAAATAATAAATTGTGGTTAGTTTCAAGGAGTAAGTGGGTGTTTCTAGTCTCCTCCTCGTGGCTGCTCTGGGAAAGGAGAGGGAAGGGGGAGCAAGGCTTCTCCAGGCTTGTTCCCTTGGTCAGAAACCATTCTGCTTCTGCTTTTCTTTAGTTGTCATATGCAAACTGGCTGGGAAACCCAGCCAGATGGGCGGGGTATAAATAATAAATTATTATTATAAACTTCAGTTTTATGTGGAGGAGAGAAGAGAAGGCTTGAACCCAAGGCTTGACCAAGCTCATCCATGGTTTAGCAATGTGTTTGAACTGAGCCACTGAACTTGAGGTAGGCTGGTTTGCTTTTCTACTTGGAAAAGACTAGGCTAACCAGGCTTTTTCCTCAACAGTAGTCTATACTTATTGCAAATAAGTCAGCATTATGCCAGTATTGAACATTAATCAAATCATAGCATTAGGTACAAATTACGGGCCTTTCACGACATATATCAGTGACTAAGGCCTGGCATGTAGACAAATCAATCCAAATAAAAGAACCAGATTTCTCTCCCTGATAGTACCAAATGAACAATTTACTATACCTGTTTCCCAGTTAGAATCTGCATCACCCATTGCCACATCTTATATCATTCCAGAGCATCCTCTGACCTTCAGAGTGACTTTCCAGGGAGCACAAGCGATTGCAGTAAGGAAGCAGGGTGGGGAAAGCGCTTTTGCATGACTGGAGTTCTGCGTATACAACTTTGGATCCCACCGATTGTTATATATCCTCGCCACTTTCAGCAAATCTGCTTTCCAGCCTTTAAACCTTCTCTACAGCCAAGTGGTGTCTTTTCCTTATTTTCCAAACCTGTTCAGATAAATAACAAACACAAATTGATTTTGGCTTTCAGCAGAGAGGGAGGAGAGACAGATGACAAACTACTTCTTTCAATGTAGAATGGTTTCTGGGAAGAGAGTATTTTGGAGTGGGATGGAGACAAAACGCTGTATCTGGAATTCATTTTCTTCATTGAAGATTTTCCAGGTAATAACCATAAATATTGTAATGTTTATAGCCTTCTTATTTTGTTTAAATACATTTTAAATCACTGATTCCCAAGGTGTTATTCCTCCTACATACTGTTTGATCATAATCTTTTGTTGCAGAAAAATGTGAGCCCATTCAGACTTTTTTTTTAAAAAAAGTCTAAATAAATACCCAGTTTTATCTTTGCTTTTAATGTTTTTACATTTGAATCTGCTGATTTTATATACACTGTTACCACAGTAGCCAGCCAGATGCCTTTGGGAAACCTGCAAGCAGGACCTGAGCATTCTCCCCTCCAGCAGTTTCCTGGAACTAGTGTTTTGGTTTTTTTTTTGAACTAGTATTCAGAAGCATTACTGCCTTCAACTGTGAAAGCAGAGCATAAGCACCATGACTAGTAGCCAGGGCCATCTTGAGCAGATCGCCCGCCCTGGTGCTGAGGGGCAGAGATCGCTCTGCCGCCCGCCCCGCCCTCGCAGGGCGCAATTGGTTTCCGTGCGGCTTTGCCGCGCGGCGCCCTCCTTGCCAGGCCGGTGCCCAGCTTACCAGCCCCGCGCCATGGTACACTGCGCCACCGGGGGTCTACGAAGAGCCGACCCTGCTAGTAGCCATTGGTAGTAATGTCCTCCAAGAATTTCTTTAATCCTCTTTTAAATGCATCCAAGTTGGTGGCTACTACTGCCCCATGTGGCATTCCTCTTGAATGTACCATGTGGAAAAGGAATGCTTAAACTGAGCCCAGCAATCAACAGGAGGAATTATTCTCTTGGTTTCCCCCTTTCTTAATTTAAAAAACAAAAGAAAATGCAGGAGGTAAAGAATGACGACAAGGTGTGCAAGGACTTAAATGTTTAATAGTTTATTTTATTTCATTTTTCTGTTGGAAGCCGCCCAGAGTGGCTGGGGAAACCCAGCCAGATGGGTGGGGTATAAATAATATATTATTATTATTATTATTATTATTATATTGAACGATTCGCCATACTTTTTGAAGATAGTCTACAAATGTTGTATGAATCATTCCATGAAAACAGCATGCCATAAAAGATCATTATCATTGCAGTGGTTACCAAAAAGGATGCCTTAAGGGGTTTCGAACAGTTAAGTCCACAAGGTTCATGCATAGCTGTCAAGGTTTCCCTTTTATCAGGAGGAAGCCTATTCAGCATAAGGGAATTTCCCTTTAAAAAAAGGGAGAACTTGACAGCTATGGGTTCATGCAGGGGTATAATATTTAAACTGGTAAAGCTGCTCACGCTATTTTTAATAGTCCATATCTGTTCATCTGTGTAAATCATGCTTTCAAAAAAAAGGTTCATTACCAAAAGAACTTTACTCGGGAAGGGAATGTTAATAAGTAATGAAACAAAGAACTCTGTCATAGAGATTAAGTACCCTTGTGTCTAAGTACAAAGTTCATGTAGCAAAGTGCAGCTGTTACTCTGCTCATAACCCTACAGCAGCCTTCTAACCTCCGTTCAAAATCTGTCTGCTGGCTTTCCTGTTACTGTGCTGACTAGTGCAAGGTCCAGCCAAGGTTCAAAGTTCACTGTCTGAAGGCTTGCTGGCTGTGTCCTTTGTGCAGATCTGACAATTTGCAGATAAGCCACAAATGGCTTGTTTAGATCATTTGCCCACACAGTCGAGAGTTTCCGTCCTTGGAACATCCATTCATGGAACCTTTGAAAATACAGAAAGCATATTCTAATAACTACTATGGTAACATACCAGAAATTATAATGTATTTCATTAATGCCTGTGAAATAATGCTGTTTGGTTGGGGTGGGTGAGAGACCCTGATATATAGCACAACCTCCAGAATGTAAACTTGAAATCAATCTAAGCAAGTGTGCAAGGACTTAAATACATGGCTGAAAGCAGATTAGTAAAGTTTTTTCTACATTCTATTTGGAAAGTATTCCAAACACTTTCACTATTAGAGTTTTAAGGAAATGTGACTTTATTTTCATTCATAACTCAAAATTACATGGGGACATGCTAAATTTGGATAACAATGAATTTTGCCCAGTCAACCCAAAGCACAATTAGTGGTTTCTCTCAGTACCAAGCTATGAAAGGGGCAGTGCCAAGCAGACCAGTGCCCCTGTAGCTCCTTGGCACCACAGAATGTAAGGGGAAAGGAAGCTGTGGTTCCTTTAATTATAAGATGTATGTGAAGGGATGAAACAGTTTCAACCACTTTGCCGTTGTTGTTTTTTTTTTATTGTTTTAGAAGCTGTTCTGACCAGGAAGTTCTAAAGGTCACAGGAAGTTTAGAAAAACTTAAAAAGAGAAAGAAACAAAAAAATGTATGGATGACAGAAAAGAAATTTAGCCAATAATGGAAAACAGAACATTAACACAACTTTGGTTTGGTTAAGAAGTTAGGCGGAGAAGTGGAAATAATGCATATAGGTAAAACTGGCTAATGCAGTTGGTTAGTTACATCCAAAGGAAAGACGCCTTGTTGAAAAGAGCTGCAGTGGTCCAAGACTGTAAAAGCTGAAATGAGATAATTGGAAACTGATTTACAGTGAAATATTGGCTTGGGGAGAGAAATAAACTAGACTGCGTTTAGATGGATGCAAAGAATTGTAGTTTACCCATTGTTGTTTAGTCGTTTAGTCGTGTCCGACTCTTCGTGACCCCATGGACCATAGCACGCCAGGCACTCCTGTCTTGCACTGCCTCCCGCAGTTTGGTCAAACTCATGTTCGTAGCTTCGAGAACACTGTCCAACCATCTTGTCCTCTGTCGTCCCCTTCTCCTAGTGCCCTCAATCTTTCCCAACATCAGGGTCTTTTCCAAGGATTCTTCTCTTCTCATGAGGTGGCCAAAGTATTGGAGCCTCAGCTTCACGATCTGTCCTTCCAGGGAGCACTCAGGGCTGATTTCCTTAAGAATGGATAGGTTTGATCTTCTAGCAGTCCATGGGACTCTCAAGAGTCTCCTCCAGCACCATAATTCAAAAGCATCAATTCTTCGACGATCAGCCTTCTTTATGGTCCAGCTCTCACTTCCATACATCACTACTGGGAAAACCATAGCTTTAACTACCGTGTTCCCCCTTTTTTAAGACGTAGTCATAAAGTAAGCCATGGCAGGGTTTTTAAGCATCTGAGAAATTTAAGACATACCCCGAAAATAAGCCATACTTCCACACCGTGGAAACCAACCCCCACAGGCACTTCCACTCACAGAGTCACTCCTTGCAGCCGGCACTGCAGGAGTGCGCTCAGTTGTGAAGCCGGGCTCCAATCAGCTGTTCTGCGGTGCTCCGACGCAGCGGAGGCAGGAAGCAGGGGGAAGAAAATGGCATTTTAAAACGCCGTTTAACAGGACCCTGTTTCTTGTCTCCCTGAGGGCAGCAGTCCCGGCAGCGGGCAGCCCCGCTGCCGCGGGAAGACACTGTAAAGTTGGGGCTCTCCGGTTGGGGCTCTCCGAGCTGGGCACCCCGGGGCCGCCCCCCGCTCCCCCGTCCATGGAGAGCGAGAGGAAGAGGGGTGCGCGGGCACTTGGCGCGACGCCCGGTGCCTCCGGCTCCCGATCGCGGCAAGCGACCCCGCATCAACTACAGACCCGCCCCGCGGCCCGCCGAGGGCTGCTGGGCTATGGCCACTATTCTGCCTGCGGGAGCCGGGAAAGAGCGTGAGGAAGAGCCGCCGTCGCAGAAGCCGCCGCCGCAGAGGCACTGCGAGCGCGCCGCCCTGCGAGCTCCAGCCCCGTGGGAGGGGCCGGGCGCGGAGTGAAGGGACAATGCCGGAAGGCGGCCTCGACGAGTCCCGGCCTGTTGGGCAAGCTTCCGGCAGACCTAAGCACAGCCCGTTGCTGAAGGAGGCGCCCGGCGAGAGTCCTCAAGGCCGAAGCGCCAAGGAAGGGCTCGTGCTTCCCCTTCTCCCTCCCTAACCCCAGCGCGCACGCCCCTGGGGAGGGGGGAGGGGTCAGGGTTGCTCAGAAAGGGGCGTCAGGGGGGAAGGTTGTATCATGGAGTTTGGTTGGGGCGCTCCCTGGGCAACCAAGTTTCCCAAGGCCCCTTCCGCCCCAGCAGACTCCCCACGCTGCGTGCGGTGCTTTCAGCCGGGAGCCAAGCGCAGGACCTGGGCGAGAAAGCAGCTCAGGGATACTGTATTGTTCTTTGCAACTGTGCTCATTGCATTATTACCATACTCTTGCAATGTCCTTCGCCTCTGATATTTCTGCCTTGCACTTTTTATGAGCTTTCAGAGGCCACTTGTGATGTCTGCCAATGTAAAGCTACCCTCCAGATAACCAAGCATGTTCCTTCCATGCTTCTCAGTCCTAATAAAATATGTGTAATGCCATCCTGCATAACTCAAGTTGAACAACTTCTTTTCAGTCCTATTAAAATATGAGTACAGTTATGTCATCCTACATAATTCATCAAGTATATAGAGTACAGAAGTTGAACAACTGTTGGGGCATGTCTGCCCCATAAAGAAAAAGATAATCAAATTCTGCACTGAATTCTGCGCTGAAATAAACTTTAGACTTTTTTTTTTGCAAGTGGAATAAATGGTCCCAATGACATCCTTAAAGGACAATTCTATACATCTCTAGTCAGAAGTAAGTCCCATGGAGTTCAGCTGGGCTTAAGTCCAGATAAGTGGTTATTATGGGACTGCAGCCTTATTCACTGGTTTAATTTATATAAGGAGGGACAGAAATGGAGATTGTAAGCAGGGATATGGCATTCCCCTCGGCTCGTGGGAATTTTCTTCCTAAAGTAACACTTCATGCAAGGACTGCCGTGTGCCAAGAAAAGTCAGAGAGGGATTGTGGAGCATAATGCAATACCTGTTTGCACGTAGGTTATTTTTGCTTTGCTAACCAGGAGCAAGGTGCTGTGCAGAACACAGAAGTGATACACACAAGCACCCAAGCCCCAGAAGGTGTGCTTCATCTCCATCCCCATTTCATTTTTGTACTTGGCACATGGGGGGGGCATCATTTAGGCTGCATACACACATACCGCGCCGAGCACTCAAGAGAGCCCAGCAGCGCCCTGAGCCAGCGCCCTGAGCCGTAAAAACCGTACCGGTAATAAAAAATAAGACATGCCACTGAAAGTAAGCCACCCCGTGTTTTTTGGAGAAAAAAAAGTTATAGGACGGTGTCTTAAAAAAGGGGAAACACGGTATACGGACCTTTGTCGGCAAAGTGATGTCTCTGCTTTTTAAGATGCTGTCTAGGTTTGTCATTGCTTTTCTCCCAAGAAGCAGGCGTCTTTTAATTTCATGACTGCTGTCACCATCTGCAGTGATCAAGGAGCCCAAGAAAGTAAAATCTCTCACTGCCTCCATTTCTTCCCCTTCTATTTGCCAGGAGGTGATGGGACCAGTGGCCATGATCTTGGTTTTTTTGATGTTGAGCTTCAGACCATATTTTGCGCTCTCCTCTTTCACCCTCATTAAAAGGTTCTTTAATTCCTCCTCGCTTTCTGCCATCAAGGTTGTGTCATCTGCATATCTGAGGTTGTTGATATTTCTTCCGGCAATCTTAATTCCGGCTTGGGATTCATCTAGTCCAGCCTTTCGCATGATGAATTCTGCATATAAGTTAAATAAGCAGGGAGACAATATACAACCTTGTCGTACTCCTTTCCCAATTTTGAACCAATCAGTTGTTCCATATCCAGTTCTAACTGTAGCTTCTTGTCCCACATAGAGATTTCTCAGGAGACAGATGAGGTGATCAGGCACTCCCATTTCTTTAAGAACTTGCCATAGTTTGCTGTGGTCGACACAGTCAAAGGCTTTTGCATAGTCAATGAAGCAGAAGTAGACGTTTTTCTGGAACTCTCTAGCTTTCTCCATAATCCAGCGCATGTTTGCTATTTGGTCTCTGGTTCCTCTGCCCTTTCGAAATCCAGCTTGCACTTCTGGGAGTTCTCGGTCCACATACTGCCTAAGCCTGCCTTGTAGAATTTTAAGCATAACCTTGCTAGCGTGTGAAATGAGCGCAATTGTGCGGTAGTTGGAGCATTCTTTGGCACTGCCCTTCTTTGGAATTGGGATGTAGACTGATCTTCTCCAATCCTCTGGCCATTGCTGAGTTTTCCAAACTTGCTGGCATGTTGGGTGTAGCACCTTAACAGCGTCATCTTTTAAAATTTTAAATAGTTCAGCTGGAATATCATCACTTCCACTGGCCTTGTTATTAGCAATGCTTTCTAAGGCCCATTTGACTTCACTCTCCAAGATGTCTGGCTCAAGGTCAGCAACCACACTACCTGGGGTGTATGAGACCTCCATATCTTTCTGGTATAATTCCTCTGTGTATTCTTGCCACCTCTTCTTGATGTCTTCTGCTTCTGTTAGGTCCTTACCACTTTTGTCCTTGATTATGGTAATCTTTGTACGAAATGTTCCTTTCATATCTCCAGTTTTCTTGAACAGATCTCTGGTTTTCCCCATTCTATTGTTTTCCTCTATTTCTTTGCATTGCTCATTTAAGAAGACCCTCTTGTCTCTCCTTGCTGTTTTTTGGAAATCTGCATTCAGTTTCCTGTATCTTTCCCTATCTCCCTTGCATTTTGCTTGCCTCCTCTCCTCCGCTATTTGTAAGGCCTCGTTGGATAGCCATTTTGCTTTCTTGCATTTCCTTTTCCTTGGGATGGTTTTCGTTGCTGCCTCCTGTATAATGTTACGAGCCTCCATCCATAGTTCTTCAGGCACTCTGTCCACCAAATCTAAATCCTTAAACCTGTTCCTCACTTCCACTGTGTATTCATAAGGGATTTGATTCAGATTGTATCTTACTGGCCCAGTGGTTTTTCCTACTTTCTTCAGTTTAAGCTGGAATTTTGCTATAAGAAGCTGATGATCTGAGTTACAGTCAGCTCCAGGTCTTGTTTTTGATGACTGTATAGAGCTTCTCCATCTATGGCTGCAGAGAATATAATCAATCTGATTTCGATGCTGCCCATTTGGTGATATCCATGTGTAGAGTCGTCTCTTGTGTTGTTGGAAGAGAGTGTTTGTGATGACCAGTAAAATAAAAAAAATTCCTTCAGTAGCACCTTAAAGACCAACTAAGTTTTTATTTTGGTATGAGCTTTCGTGTGCATGCACACTTCTTCAGATACAGTGAAATGGAAGTTTCCAGGCACTTATGTAGAGAAGGGGTGGGGAGGGGTGGGGATGGGGAGGGGGGATCACTCAGAAGGGTGGTGGAAATGGGTGATTGACTGACTGATAGCTGTAGATGACCGCAAACGACTGCAAATGGTTTTGCATGAAAAAGCAAGGGTTGAGATGGCTGAAGATCGCTTATCATGTATAATGAGATAAGAATCCGATATCTCTGTTCAAACCAGGTCCCTCCATGGTTTTGAGCTTGGTGATAAGTTGCAATTCAGCAACTTCTCTTTCCAGTCTATTTCTGAAATTCTTTTGTAGTAAGACAGCTACTTTGAGATCTTGTATAGAATGTCCTGGGAGATTGAAGTGTTCTCCTACTGGTTTTTCTGTCTTCTGGTTCCTGATGTCAGATTTATGTCCATTTATCCTTTGGCGTAGGGTTTGGCCTGTTTGTCCAATATAGAGAGCTGAAGGGCACTGTTGGCATTTGATGGCATACACAATGTTAGAGGATGAGCAATTAAATAGTCCTGAGATGGTATGTTGGATGTTGTTGGGGCCAGTAATGGTGTTGTCTGGGTGTATGTGGCAGCAAAGTTGGCATCTGGGTTTATTGCAGGCTCTGGTACCAGTGTCCATGTTAAGTCTGGTGGTTGTATTATTGTGAAAATAATACAACCACCAGACTTAACATGGACACTGGTACCAGAGAAATACCACAGAAAAACCAGTAGGAGAACACTTCAATCTCCCAGGACATTCTATACAAGATCTCAAAGTAGCTGTCTTACTACAAAAGAATTTCAGAAATAGACTGGAAAGAGAAGTTGCTGAATTGCAACTTATCACCAAGCTCAAAACCATGGAGGGACCTGGTTTGAACAGAGATATCGGATTCTTATCTCATTATAAATGATAAGCGATCTTCAGCCATCTCAACCCTTGCTTTTTCATGCAAAACCATTTGCAGTCGTTTGCGGTCATCTACAGCTATCAGTCAGTCAATCACCCATTTCCACCACCCTTCTGAGTGATCCCCCCTCCCCATCCCCACCCCTCCCCACCCCTTCTCTACATAAGTGCCTGGAAACTTCCATTTCACTGTATCTGAAGAAGTGTGCATGCACACGAAAGCTCATACCAAAATAAAAACTTAGTTGGTCTTTAAGGTGCTACTGAAGGAATTTTTTTTATTTTACTTCGACCCAGACCAACACGGCTACCTACCTGTAACCAGAACTATGGAAGGCACCACATTGAGCCGCATGAAATGGAAGTCCATCAACCTCACCAAGAAACTTGCCCAGGTACAAACTGACATCCTCTTTCTATCTAAATGCAAAAACCTGGACATTGTACCTAAGGGTCTTAGAATTAAGAACCCTCTTCAATCAACGTATCCCACAGAATATGCTAGAAAACTATGCCACACTTTATCTAAGAAACTGCTGAAACATCTTATTGGCGTTCTGTATTCCAAACAGAAGTTAATAAAGGAGGAACTCTCTGCACTGGAGAACTCCATCAGGAATCACCCGGCCTGGCAGAAGTTCCACAAGGAAAAACAAACCATTTACCACTCTCAACTGGAGTTACTGAAGAACCAGAAAAATAAAAAACTCTGCAACCTTTCCAACCTACAGGCCACCAATCAAAACAAGATCAACAACATTGTCAATCTTTCACAGCAAACACTCAGCCCAGCTGAGGAATCCGTCCTTTCACGGGGACTATCATTCTGCCCTGCCAAATCCCAACACATGATTCAGTTCTGCGGGGACCTGGAAGCATTTTTCCGCCGTTTACGCCTGAAGGAGTATTTTCATCACACACAAGAACAAGACAAAGTAGAACAAACTACATCCCCACAACACAACACCTCTCAACTTACTGGGGAACAACCATCACCCTCCAAACGCATCAATGAACAGAACATTGACCACCAACTACCACCGAAAAGAAGTTACACAAAAAGGGACTCCACATGGACCCCTCCTGATGGACGCAATACCACACTAGATCTGTACATCGAATGCTTCCGCCACAGAATCCAAACGGATGTGACCAGAAAACACCATCGCTTACTACAAAATCTAAACCATGCTGAAAGGAGAGCCATAGAAAATCTCAGGAACAACCCAGACATTATAATTAAAGAGGCAGACAAGGGTGGAGCTGTCGTCATCATGAACAAAACTGATTACATCCAGGAGGCCCACAGACAACTTTCCAATACTGCCTTTTACATGAAATTGGACTCAGACCCCACACAAGCATACAAAAAAGAACTGAACAAGATTATTAAGGAGCTACCCCTACACATCCAAGAACAGATCCTCACAAACACACCAGCGGAACCTCGGCCAGGAACTTTCTATCTTCTACCCAAAATACACAAACCAGGAAACCCAGGACGCCCCATCATCTCAGGTATTGGCACCATTACAGTGGGTGTTTCCGGCTATATGGACTCTGTTCTGAAACCATATGCTATCAGTGCTCCCAGCTACGTACGTGACACCACAGATTTTCTGAGGAAAATACAATATTTGAACAATCTTCCTAACAATACTATACTAGCCACTATGGATGTGGAATCTCTATATACCAACATCCCACACAATGATGGTTTACAAGCCATAAGGAACACCATTTCAGATAAAACCACAGCGGACTTTGCTACCAAACTCTGCCACTTTGTCCTTACCCACAACCACTTCAAATTTGGTGATGACCTGTTCCTCCAGATCAGCGGCACAGCCATGGGCACCCGCATGGCCCCACAGTATGCCAACATCTTCATGGCAGATTTAGAACAACGTTTCCTTAACTCCTACCCACTCAAACCTCTCCTGTACCTGCGATACATTGACGATATTTTTATTATCTGGACACATGGACAACAGACCCTGGAAACCTTCCACCAGACATTCAATGACTTTCACCCCACCATCAACCTAACAATGAACCAATCTATGCAAGAAATACATTTTTTGGACACTACTATAAAAATACAGGATGGACATATAGACACCACCTTATACAGAAAACCAACTGACCGACAAACATATCTACATGCTTCTAGCTACCATCCCAAACATACCAAACAATCCATCGTATACAGCCAGGCCTTACGTTACAACCGCATCTGTTCCAACTCTACAGACAGAGAATCTCACCTAAGAGATCTACAGCAAACCTTTTTAGAACTAAAATATCCACCTGATGAAGTTAAACAACAGATCAACAGAGCCAGACAGATACCTAGAGAGAACCTGCTGCAAGACAGACCCAAAAAAGAAAATAACAGAACACCACTAGTCATCACATACAGCTCCCAAGCTAAAACAGTACAACGCATCATCAGAGATCTACAGCCTCTCCTGGACAATGACAGCTCCCTTTCTCAAGCTCTGGGAGGAAGACCTTTCATTGCCTACAGACAGCCACCCAATCTTAAACAACTCCTCACCCACAATAATACAACCACCAGACTTAACATGGACACTGGTACCAGAGCCTGCAATAAACCCAGATGCCAACTTTGCTGCCACATACACCCAGACAACACCATTACTGGCCCCAACAACATCCAACATACCATCTCAGGACTATTTAATTGCTCATCCTCTAACATTGTGTATGCCATCAAATGCCAACAGTGCCCTTCAGCTCTCTATATTGGACAAACAGGCCAAACCCTACGCCAAAGGATAAATGGACATAAATCTGACATCAGGAACCAGAAGACAGAAAAACCAGTAGGAGAACACTTCAATCTCCCAGGACATTCTATACAAGATCTCAAAGTAGCTGTCTTACTACAAAAGAATTTCAGAAATAGACTGGAAAGAGAAGTTGCTGAATTGCAACTTATCACCAAGCTCAAAACCATGGAGGGACCTGGTTTGAACAGAGATATCGGATTCTTATCTCATTATACATGATAAGCGATCTTCAGCCATCTCAACCCTTGCTTTTTCATGCAAAACCATTTGCAGTCGTTTGCGGTCATCTACAGCTATCAGTCAGTCAATCACCCATTTCCACCACCCTTCTGAGTGATCCCCCCTCCCCATCCCCACCCCTCCCCACCCCTTCTCTACATAAGTGCCTGGAAACTTCCATTTCACTGTATCTGAAGAAGTGTGCATGCACACGAAAGCTCATACCAAAATAAAAACTTAGTTGGTCTTTAAGGTGCTACTGAAGGAATTTTTTTTATTTTACTTCGACCCAGACCAACACGGCTACCTACCTGTGATGACCAGCTTGTTCTCTTGACAGAACTCTATTAGCCTTTGCCCTGCTTCATTTTGAACTCCAAGGCCAAACTTGCCAGTTGTTCCTTTTATCTCTTGATTCCCTACTTTAGCATTCCAATCCCCTGTAATGAGAAGAACATCCTTCTTTGGTGTCATTTCTAGAAGTTGTTGTAGGTCTTCATAGAATTGGTCAATTTCACTTTCTTCAGCACCGGTAGTTGGTGCATAAACTTGGATTACTGTGATGTTAAAAGGTCTGCCTTGGATTCGTATCGAGATCATTCTGTCATTTTTGAGATTGCATCCCATTACAGCTTTTGCCACTCTTTTGTTGACTATGAGGGCCACTCCATTTCTGCTACAGGATTCTTGCCCACAGTAGTAGATATGATAGTCACCCGAACTGAATTCGCCCATTCCCTTCCATTTTAGTTCACTGATGCCCAGGATGTCGATATTTATTCTTGTCATCTCATTTTTGACCACATCCAGCTTACCTCCACTCATGGTTCTTACATTCCAGGTTCCTATGCAATATTTTTCTTTACAGCATCGGACTTTCCTTTCGCTTCCAGGCATATCCGCAACTGAGTGTCCTTTCGGCTTTGGCCCAGCCGCTTCATCAGCTCTGAATCTACTTGTACTTGTCCTCCGCTCTTCCTCAGTAGCATGTTGGACGCCTTCCGACCTGAGGGGCTCATCTTCCAGCGTCATAACTTTTATATGCCTGTTGTCTTTGTCCATGGAGTTTTCTTGGCAGGGATACTGGAGTGGCTTGCCAGTTCCTTCTCCAGGTGGATCACGTTTAGTCAAAACTCTCCACTATGACCTGTCCATCTTGGGTGGCCCTGCATGGCATAGCTCATAGCTTCTCTGAGTTATTCAAGCCCCTTCGCCACGACAAGGCATTGATCCATGAAGGGGATTACCCATTGCAGAGCTACAATTCTCAGTACCCTTAACAAACTACAGTTCCCAGGATTGGGGGCAGGGCTTAAATGTGCTTTAGATGTATAAAGAGCTCAGTATGCTACTACCATGATAGCTTTTCCAGGTGCTGAAATGCCATACAATACCCTTACAGGAAGAACCTCCAACATTATTTGTGCACCTGGGTCTGGCACCTGGGTCAGAGGAATGATGTGGACTATGCATAGCTTGAAAAATTCAAGACACAGAACTGTAATGTAAAAAGAAGAAGAAAAGACCCTCCTTTTAAAGAAAACCAGTGCTTACGTGCATTTAAATGTTAAAAGGGAAACTAGCTCAAAAACAGCCCCAAAGAAACACACATCACCCACCCACACACCAAATAACCAAGCTTTCTTTACACCTCCTGGTCAGAGTGTTGATAGCAAGAGTGATTTGTTTTCAATCAGGAGTGGAAATCTTGTACCATCCTGTGAGAACAGGATGCTGGATTAAGTAGACCATTGGCCTGATTCACCATTCAGCTTGGCCAGAATACACCATTTACTATGCTAAACTTTTACCTCCTTTCTCTCAGCATCCTACATATGCCTTATCCCAGGCTTATTCATATCAGCCAGGACAGCAGGCAACATATGGCAAGCTAAGCTAAGACTCTACTGAAAAATGAGAGGGCCATTCTGAAAGAGGAGGAAAGCCAGAAACCGAGTCCCACATACAGTAGCACGCTGCTGTTCTCTCCAGCGTCTGTTGCCTTGTTTTCCTTTCTTGTCCCACTGCTTCCCTTATTAAAATGCAAGCTCCACTCTGCTCCAAGCCACAGCAAAGGCTCCAACTACCTGTCAGTTTCCAGGAAGCTCCAAGGTGCATTATGCCACTATAGGAAAGAGCAAGTGCTTGTGATCTGAATCGCAGCTGCCCTGCAAATGCTCCACTTTGCAAATGCCTCGATCAGCTCTGAAAGTTCTTCATTCTGAAATTATCTGTTAAATGGAATGCTAACTGCTACCACAAATTCACCCTATCTTTTCAATTCAGTTTGTCCTTCTGATGTTAGAGCACTGTAGGCAAAATTGTACTGAGCAATAGCCGGCAGAATGCTATGGCAAGTTGCTTGACCTGAGCTTGATACACAAGTGGAAAACAAGAAGTGCAAAGATTAGACTGAAATGGCATGGGGGAAATAGCCACCCCCCCTTCCATGCCAAGACCTTGTCCTGTGACATAGGTCACATGCTTCATAAAGGTCTTATGGATTTTTCTGCTTCCTGAGGATGCTTTGAGGACTGCTGTGTAGTTATACCTTAAGTGGTGGACTGAATTAGAGATGGAAATTTTACTTTCTAATGGAATCTTTGCACTAGGTCAGCAGCCGCCCTCACCTTCTCTGGGGCACATTTGGCAGAGTTTTCACTCTGGGGGGTTACAGATCAAAGTAAATAACATGATCTCTGCAATTCCCCAGAGGCCCTGTGTTCCTATGAAGTTATCTTCCCACACCTACAGTTGTGCACTCTTGCCTCTGAAGAGCAAGGTCAGAAGAGGCTTCCTTTCCAGACTGCTTCCGTCTTTGAAAAATATACAAAGGGTTTCCTTTTTGCTTAGCAAAAGTCAAAGCTACAAGCTGTGTTACTACAAAACCAGAATGGCAGATTCAAGTCCAAGAGTTGCCTTATTTTCTGCTTGTTGTGCTTTTCAAGTTCATCCCCACTGAATCCACAAGCTGGAACAGGAATGGATACGGCAATGTTTTCCAAAGATTCTTGAATGCAAGCCTATGTTCTGTATATTTACACAAGAATTACCCTGAGCACTAGATCCATAAATGGGAGGCTTCTTCAGAAGAGCACACTGATTTTTTAAAAGCAAATCAGACAAAATAGGACTCAAAGATTCAGCTATATCTTCTCTTTTCATGTGGGTTTGGGAAGATGGTGAATCAGAGAATCAGAGAATTGTAGAGTTGGAAGGAATGCTGAGAATCATCTAGTCCATCCCCCCTGCAATGCAGGAATGTGCAGCTGTCCCATATGGGGTCGAAACTGCAACCGGTGAGAATATTAGTCTTTGGTCCTCAGTTCATTCTTCCATAAGCACATATGGTAAATTAAGCACAAAGAGTGACAAGAGGGAGGAGAACAAATGCTTGAACCATGCCTTGAAAAGGTCCAGCCAAAATTTAAATACTGGTTTTAAGAATGAGCAAAGTTACAACTATTGGAAATCCACATGCTGCACAAGTCCACTTGTATAGTAAACACAACTGTAGTGAACAAACCCGGCTGCAGTTGACATTGGCGTGATGTGTGCAGTTGGATCAGTGCACCAGGGGGGAGAAGTTTAAACATTTCCCCTGATGTACAAATTGTCCTCAGAACTTTTGTATGCCTGCTTTCACAAACATCCTACAGCAGCACTTTTCAAAATAGTGCCTAAGTAATATCAATGGTTTTCTTGTATAGACCATTGTATAGAAAACCATTTATTCAGTCTATGGGCTGCCCTGTTGTTGTTGTTGTTTAGTCGTTTAGTCGTGTCCGACTCTTCATGACCCCATGGACCATAGCACGCCAGGCACTCCTGTCTTCCACTGCCTCCCGCAGTTTGGTCAAACTCATGTTGGTAGCTTCGAGAACACTGTCCAACCATCTCGTCCTCTGTCGTCCCCTTCTCCTAGTGCCCTCAATCTTTCCCAACATCAGGGTCTTTTCCAAGGATTCTTCTCTTCTCATGAGGTGGCCAAAGTATTGGAGCCTCAGCTTCACGATCTGTCCTTCCAGGGAGCACTCAGGGCTGATTTCCTTAAGAATGGATAGGTTTGATCTTCTTGCAGTCCATGGGACTCTCAAGAGTCTCCTCCAGCACCATAATTCAAAAGCATCAATTCTTCGGCGATCAGCCTTCTTTATGGTCCAGCTCTCACTTCCATACTTCACTACTGTGAAAACCATAGCTTTAACTATACGGACCTTTGTCGGCAAGGTGATGTCTCTGCTTTTTAAGATGCTGCCCTGTGCTTTGCCCTAAACATTGCAGTGGAGAGTTGGGGGGGGAATGGACTCAGGGTGCCATTTTGGGGGGGTGGGGCTGCCCTGTGAGACATTGACTGGTAGTGGCTTGTCAGAGTTTCAGGCTGGAAACATTCCCAGCTCTACCTGGAAATGTTGGCGATGGATCTGGAACATTCTATATGCAAAGCAGATGCTCTCTCACTGAACTACAGCCCTCCCTCAAAGCCTATTATTATTATTATTATTATTATTATTATTATTATTATTATTATTATTATATTTACTAAAGCTATGAGGTGGCCACTGCTGAGATTCTCCTGCCACATGTGATTAAATTTTATATGGCTTCACAATGTAGATCCAAGATGTCTGTTGTATATGTGGATGGACTGATCCTGCAAGTAGCCATATACGACAGGGTTATTTGGGCAAAGCTCATTAACCCCATAGGGAATAATGAGTGTTGCGGCCGGACCCAGCAGAAAAGACTGTGTGTGTGTTAAGGGGTGGGTCTAAGCTCAAAGAGAGAAGATGACTGGAGGACTGAGTGTTGCTGGGGTAAATTGCATGTATCAATTCATTGATTGACAGGGCGAGTGCTTAAGTACTCAGCGTTTTTCGTATTAAGCTCATTCCTGGCTAGTGATTTGAATCTCCCTCCCGCCCACCTCCTTTTCTTTGCAGGTTTAGAGTGACCTTGCTATGGTGCCGCCTGTATTCAGGGGCCAGTAGGATTTTTTTCCATTTGGCTGATTGGCTGTTGCCATCTGGTTTTTCACCTACTGCTTAGCAATAGTCACAGCTTGTTAGGGTTGTCAGGTTAGGCTTTGGTTGATGAGTTGGGGAGGGGTATCGCATGGAGGTGCATGCCCCTCAGTGTTGCTCTTATAGAAGTATTCCGTTAAAGGAATCCTGGGGCTCCGGGGCTCTAGTCCTTACACCCCCGCAATGGTGTGGGGCTGGGGCCAATACAGAGCACAAGCCTTGGGGAATATTTCTGGTGGGGGAGATGGCCTGGTCTCAGCTATCTCCTCCACCATGGGGTGTTTACTTGACTTTCCTACCGTAGGAAGTCAGAGCTGGTCCTGTCCCACCGTGGGGCAGAAGATTAACCAAAGCCTAAGGCCAACACTCAAATTAATTTGTAATTTTGAATAAAGTTGTGGCCAAAATTATGCCAAAAACAAAACCTAAAATAATGTGTCTGTCTGAGTTATTGGGGGGAATTTTCTGGGGGTCTTGGCACGCAACTATACTCAGTGCTATTTTTCTAGAAAAAGAGGTTCCAAAACTCACCATGAACACCTCCCTCGTTCTCTTAGAATGGCAATGTCGCCCACCTGAGAGGTGCTGGAACTGTGTTCCGACGAGTTCCAGCCGAAAGAAAAACCCTGGGACTCTATGTGGCTAGGGTTCTCCCATAGATAGGATTAATTAACTTGTTCAAGCACTTGTAAAGCTGCCAGTTGCTTGTAAAAGTAAATTTACAAAACCGTGAGGAAGGAACAGTGTGATATTTTGAGTATGCTAATTGAAAGCGAGGCATTTACCGAGGTTGTTCTTGTTATTTTCTGCAGATTCAGATCTCAGCTCCTGACAAGGGATTCAGGGCAGAACTAAAATATGATGACTGACTTGGCAGCAGGGAAAAAAGGTCATTTACTCTAATGCAATAAAGATAAAGCAATAAGTTCCAGTGATGCATATAGTATGTTCTGTGCTTTCTCGCTTGTTCTTTCTTCCCTCAGCAAAAGCATGGCATGAATACAGCGCAAGCAGAAATTTTTACCAAAGAAGCCAACCATCTCACTTGTTACAAAAAAAGAGGTCCTGTCATCTGTTGAGGTATAACCTCAAAAGCTTAGCGCAGTCCTTTTATTTTATTATTCAAATCTATCTACTTTTTAATCATCTCTCGGGCAATGGGAAAAGCCGCTGATCGTGCACTACTCTTGCATAAAAATACACATTTCTCTAAAGCAGTTGAATTCAATAGGCATTTGAAATGGGGTGGGGGAGAATAGGACCAAATCCAAAGAGGACAATTTGTGCAGTGCCATTGCGACAAACATGTTTAGCAGATTTTACTTGCTCAGCATTAAATAGATGTGAAAATGGAAAGCATTTATATTCATAGAAATTTACTGACATTTTAAAAATAGTAAAGAAAATTTTCAAGGGAATGGAGGGTGTTTCCCCCCCCACCCGCAAGTTCCTTTCCTTTGGGTTGTCATAACAGCCTACAAAGCTGCTCTACATTTATAGCAGATTGTTCTCTGTCGTTTATAATTACACTGCATGGGAGAAAAGCAATTCTGAATCTTTTTAATAAATATAATTGAAGCCACTCACTTCTGGGGGGAGTATTTTAGTTACCCAACACATTTTCAATTACATTTACTGAAGGATCCAAAATGTTGCTAGCTGTCAGAAGCAGTTTGGTGAGCAAGAATGTTTTTAATGCTAAGCCATTACGGCCATAATATAATGGCAATTTCACAACTTGAAAGCAGCACTTTGGGGTCATGTTCCCAACCACACACTTTGCAACACTGTTTTTTATTGAGTCCTATTGAGCTATGAGCTCTTGGGTGTTTTAATGCAGTACACAGTTGATCACTGCTTCAACGACAGCCTGGTTCTCATAGCAGCCATTTTATTTCTTCATTTGCTTAAACATTTATATGCTGCTGTTACAACCACATGCAGAGAAAAATGCAACCATGTCAAATCAATAAAAACAGGAGAAAAACATAACACAGCAATAAAATGTATGTTGATCAGCAGTGGCAGACTTTGGACTTTAAAATTTCAGCGGTGCTCTATGCAACGCCAGAAGTCAATTAGAAACAGAAACCTCTAACGATGCAGTTCGTTAGCGAGAACTGGAAGAAATTGCTTGCTTTTATAATGATCCTTTAAAATTATTATTTCTGCCAAATAATATACATGTCTGTTCAGAGGTAAGTCCCACAGATTTCAGTAATGCTTACTCCAGGTAAGTAGATATAGGACTGAAACTTCAGGTTGTACATGGATAATCACATGTGATCATAAAAGCAGCAACGAAGAATCTTGTGACACAGGAAGACAAACAAATTTAACCCATTTTTAATAGCCCACAGTCCACTTCAATCTTCGTATCAGCTGACAAGCTAATTTTAACTTGTTTGCATAAACCATCCTGATTTTTTTTAATAAACCCACACAGATGTGAGACGTAATAAATTTGCATTGCAAGCTGGATTCAGTTTTTCCTTTCATATTTTTTTTCTTTTGTATAACATAGTCTTGTCGGCAAAAACACAGCAATACACTGAAAAGGGAAAAGTCAGTTTTAGGCTGGTTGCTAGAAACAAACAACAACAATGGTTATGAATTTGTTCAATGCAAGAACAGGAAAAAAGGGGGCAGTTAGAATTAAGAGTGAGATGAATGTCAGTGAAACAGCCTGGGTTGTCTTGTCAGAAGATAATTAACAGGCTAAAGGGTGTGAGGCCAAGTTCTAAAAGGAAGATGTGATAATTATTCACATAGTGAGAGGCTGGTAGAGAGTCAACTTTGGGAATTGCAAGGAATCAAAATAACAGTAAAACACTGAGAGGGGGGAATGTGTTGGCAGTAATAAAGAGACAGATTTTATATCTTTTGTGTAGCCTCATTAAATACATTTCTGAACTTGAAATGTTCATTTTGTAAAAAGATTGCAACTATACAGCAATATATGCTGGTTGCATGTTCAGACCCAGAAACCTCTTCCTTAAATAAATTCAGACAAGACTCAAATTTTGGTTTGGTTTTTGGCAGAATTTAGGCCACAACTTTATTGATTACAGAAAGTGAGTGGTTGCATAGGCTCTGCTTCGACTAGCTCCCTGCAGCCTTGAAGGTAGCGCTGGATAGGCGGAAAGCCAGGCACAGGCTATGCCCACCACCCAGATGTCCCCCTGGCCTCAGGCATGGGCACAACCCTCTCACCATAGCTGCCAAGTTATCCCTTTTTTTAAGGGATTTTCCCTTATGCTGAATAGGCTTCCTCGCGAGAAAAGGGAAAACTTGGCAGCTATGCCTCTCACAGGGGTTGACCAAACCATTTGAGTCCCTGGATTCCTTTTTTAAATTATTAAACAAATTTAACAGAACAAATTATCAATCAGTATAGCCAATTACAACCCCCTTTCCCCCCTCCCCCTCCCACCCTCCCGAGACTTCCCGCAGCTACCCCCTCTGGTTTATTTGCACATGTTATTCTCTGCATGTTATAAATTTGTACCTTATCTATCCTATGTTCTCCTAATAAATTGTGAATGTTTATTCAGAACCTGCCAAGGAGTCCAAGTTCTTTTGTGCCTTTTTAAATAGATTATAAAAAGTTCCCATCCTACTTTAAAGTCACGATTGTCCTTCTCTCGTAGTTTGGAGTCCCTGGATTCCTTTAACGGAATACCCTTCACATAGGGATGGTAAGAGCGTTCTCCCATCCCTATCACCTGAGCCAGTGCCTATCCGCAACCTTACAAGTTGTGACAATTTGCTACGCAGCAGGCGAAACCTAAATGGCACCAGCCAATCAGCCAAGTAGGGAAAATTCCTGCCGTGCCCCTGTCCCAATTTCAGACAACAGGTGATGGCATAGCAAGGTCAAGTGCAGCAAGCCCTAAAAGTAGGGAGAGGTGGGTGGGTGTTCCAAATGCACGCACCGAAAGAGGAAGCTCTGGGTCACGTGCATGGGCATATATAGGTCCCTTCATCCGTTTGGACTGCACCCCATTGTCCAGATTGAATCCAACATCGAGGGACCTACCAATCGGGTGTTGTGGCTGACCACAACACAGGGTGTCTGTTTCCAGGTCTCACCTGGATTCAGGTAGAGGTGATTCAGGTGAAGTTGTCACATAACTAATATGGCATAAGACTCTCTATGATGAGCTTTGGTGACCCTGGAACAAGCCAGATTCCAGCTCCTTTCAGAAAGTCATTTGGGCATATCCTGAATTCACCCACATCTGACATAAAACATTAACACATGCAAATTTAGTTGCTAAGTACAGGATACTCAACTACTCAGTAGGCTCCATCCACACAACAGTAAGGTGATTTGAAGGCAGATAGCAGACAGGGATGCCAAAGATCCTAAACCTCTCAGCAGTGTGTATATGAACATATATGAGTGCTGTCTGTGCACATATGAGTCCACAAGAGAAGGGGGAAAAGAAACCCAGTGTGACTCTTGTGCAGGGGTCAGCAAACTTTTTCAGCAGGGGGCCGGTCCACTGTCCCTCAGACCTTGTGGGGGGCTGGACTATATTTTGGGGAAAAAATATATGAATGAATTCCTATGCCCCACAAATAACCCAGAGATGCATTTTAAATAAAAGGAGACATTCTACTCATGTAAAAACATGCTGATTCCCGGACCGTCTGCGGGCCAGATTTAGAAGGCGATTGGGCCGTATCTGGCCCTCAGGCCTAAGTTTGGGGACCCTACTCTTGTGGGTTGCACACTCCACTAGTATTTATAACAGTTTGCAGAGGCTCCAAACACATGCAGACACACTGCTGGTCTTGAATGCACACAATTCCTTCAAAACCCCTATCAAACAATGTTAATGCATGCTAGGTTGGTGTGACAAGGCAAGAGCCCTCCATGTCATTAAGCCATGCCACCTATCTCCTAACCTACCCTACTTCCTTACGAGAACAAACACACAGGGCTGCAGCCCAGCAACCCTGAGAGTCAGTCTGCAACCTGGAGGGACGAAAGTGCTAGGGTGTACTTATAGTATCAGATTGCATGCTGGGAGCTGAGCAGATTACAGCAATCAGCATGGTGGTTCTGCTGGTTGCTGGAAATAGAAGGCCAACTTGCCTACACCTTTTCTCTTGTCTCATCTCATCTTATCCCTTGGAAATCTGTCTGATAATATGAAATTCCCCCGCAGATCCGCCTACTCAGCTTGGGCTGCAACTGCATGGAAATCAAACGCAGGTCAATGTTCAAGTTCTCCACCCTCCACAAGAGTAGAAGCGAGCCAGAATTGTGCCCTTTACGGCTCACAAATCATCCCTTTGGAAATTGAGTGCTTTACTGAAATGGGTCTCGAAGAGTTTGGCATGACTTGGAATTTTAGCAAATTCCAAATTCTGCATATGACTTACTATATCTGCTGTGCCTTTCAGCAAGTTTTCACTTCTTTTATTAAAATAATCAGTACTATTAACAGGGGGGGGGGGTATTTCTAGAACAGTGTCAATGTACATTGTGACATACATAGGTAAAAACACATACCGGTAGGTTCTGTCCCAGAAACGTACAAATAAAACCATACTAGTGATATTTGTGGGAAAGTGGAACTAATCTATATACTGATTTGTTGTATACTATCTCTTTTTTGCACACTCTCTTTTTTATGCTTTATTGAGATTAAAAAGAAATGACAAACAAAAGGATTATCCAGAAGAAAGAAAAGAAAATGGTAATATTTGTTATTACACACCACAATACGTTCTTCTAACGACTTCCGGCCACCCCATCATGCACCTACCACTTAGTCTATCTAGCACACTATTTATTTTCATTTTCTTTTGTTAATTTTCATCAATATTATATTCTCTTATAATTAGCCATCATACCACAGAAGTCATTCAAGGCCTGGCCACTTGACTCTCAATCAGAGGCGTCCTTCCCATAGGGGCTAGTGGCTCGTTGCGCCAGGGCGCCGGCCTCTCAGGGGCGCCCAAGCAGAGTGCAACGAGCCACTAAGCCCAATGGCTCTGCCGCTGTCGCCGCCTCCTCCTCTCCCTCAGCCGCTGCGAGTAACTTTCCTCCCTCCGTCTCTCTGCGAAGGACAGGGCGGCTACGGGGCATGAAGTAGGACTGCGGAGGGAGAAAAAGAGAGAGAGAGACACACACATCAGTGCACCGTCTCTTCTGTCCACTCACACACACACACACACACGCTGTGGCCACGACCTCTTTATTATTCGGGGAACAGAGAGATGTATTGGTGGGACTCAGAGAAAGCTGTCCCTCCCCCACCCCCGCACCTTGATTTATAGACTCTCTTGGGCTTGGAAAAGCAACTTTGCAGAGTGATTTTTTTTTCTCTAGTAAAGCTTCTTTGGTGGTGCAGGCAGGGACTTCCTGCTGCTGCTGTTTCTGAAGTGGGATCTCGCTGTAGTACTTTGCAAATACAGACAGTTTTGAGTGTGTGTGTGTCCCTCCCCTTCTACCTTCCCTTGGCTTCCTCTTTATGGGGGGGGGATACCTTGCATACTGAATGCCCTGAAATTAACTCTCCCCTTCCCTGCACTATATGCAGTTTGTGAAGGAAAGAAATTAACCCTTTAAGAACGTTTCACCTGGGCAGCAGCGAGAGCGCCGGCAGCGGGTTGTAGTCAGGTAGTCACAATGGCACCCTCCGCCCCAGGCTAAATTTTGGGAAAGGGAGAGGGCACCGGAGGGACCTTTGTGCCACGGCGCCGGATGTGCTTAAGACGGCCCTGCTCTCAATGCTAAAGAAATACCTGCTTTTCTTTTTAATGGACACATAAATAGATTCCCACATTAGCAGTTGAACCCTAAGTCAGCCTGAGTGGGGGTTTTTGTTTGTTTTTGTTTTACAAAACCCAACACATCATTACAAGTACCCTGTGCAGTTGAGACTCATCTATGACAATCTGAAATAGTGGCTGTAATGTGGCAGCATCCATCTAAGGACAGCTACTCCTCAAGAAGCCTTCTGAAAATTCTAGCAGGAGAATGTACTTTTAATCTCTTTTTAAATATATTCAAGCACTTTCCCCGTGGTTGCACCATGGTTTAACCTGAGATCATTGCTCTTGAACAGTTTATAAACAGCATTATTTTCTTAGCATTTCTGCCTTCTACACTGCTCTAAAAATATTACCTGAGGCTTAAAATTTAGGGTGAGTTCCAACGTCACACCGATGGATATGACAGCACTTCGCCTTCTCCCACTTCAGCCCCTGTATGTCCCTTCCGCTCAATCTGCTCCAGAAAGTTCCACAACCTACTGGAGCAACTTCTGGTGGAGCACTGCAAGAAGGAGGAGAGGAAGTGCAAGTTCCGTTTGCCCAAGTCGAAGTCCATTGTCCAAATGATATGCCACAATTTTTTCAGCCAGAGAATTCGTTATACTAATTATTTTCAGGACCTGGCCTTTTTTATTTTACTTTGGCTGATAATATTTTAAGAGATTAAGTTTAATATTCACTCATTTTGTTGGACTATAAACCTGATTAATATATATCATAGAAACACTACTTGTTCTGATCCAACCCTCTCGTTAGTCACTCTATTGGATGTTTGCTTAAGCTGAGCCCTAAAACGCTATTGAAATTTACCATCACCGATGCTGGGGGAGAGGCGAAATATGGTGCTGATCCAAATTTATTAGAATACCCCCTTTTTAGAGAGAATACAGGACCATTAATTTTACAACCCAACTTCTGATTAGATTTAACAGCATTGCTGATGGACTGCGTAGATTTGATCCATTAAAAGTGATGACTATTCAGTTCTATCATTATAAGTGGAATTGTACGCAATGCTGCCAAGTATGGTAATATCCTAGGGGTAAGTAAACCTTTCCTATTTCTTCCCTTAAAAAAATTATTGGTGTTTTTATGTTATACTTTATCACAATATTTTAAAACACCTTTCTGAATTGACAACAGAACATACATAGCGAAATATTGCGTTACACTGTTTTTATACCTGATTTTGAGGAGAACCACTTAAGCCTAAAACCAGTTTGAAATTATTTGTTCATGCACATGTGGGGTAGGGGGTGGGCTTTTATTGTCTTGATATGGTTTGGTGAAATCCCTCTGGGTTTTGCTATTTGGAACTGATGTAGGACCTTTTAATGTGCATAAGCATTCATTATTAATGCTTGACTGATTGCCTGTCAATCTTTGTGCAGTATGTTTGTTGCTTAATATGTTCAATTTTAAATAGCATGTTTTAGCTACTTTATTAATATTTAAAATGTTATTCCTTTCTCTGACCATCAAATATAAGTTGTGCTAAAAATCTGGATAACCAAGCAATAGAGGTTCAGTGGATTTAATTTAAAATATCGTCCGTGTAAACACTGCATTCCAGTCTTTACTGAGCTTTGTGGGTTTTTTAAAGAACAAATCGAAATTGTTGAGCTTTTTTAGAGAAACTTCCTCCCAAAATAGTGATTTTAAGCTTTTGGAGCTGTTTTCCATTGCATTTCCATACATCCGGGTTTTCCCTGACACTTTGCTGATTCAGCAAAATCCTCCCCCCATGCTATTTTTACACCTGAAAACCAAGACATTTCAGGAATTTTCCTGAGTTATGGCAAGCCTAGAGATGAAGAGGCAACCTCAGCCTCTCACATCCTTTTCTGCTGTACCTGGAAAAGAACAAGAACTTAGTCACAACTGTGGCTAGTTTCCAGTGGGCTGCTGTTGATAGTGGGTACTACTGACAGGCCAACCCTGGTGATACAACCCTGAAGTGGGTGGCACGAAAAGGGGGGAGCAACAAGGTCACTCCCCCCCCCGGGGCAATTGGTTGTGGGTGGCTTTGCTGCTAAGTGGAGGAGCTGGGGCGCAAAATAATAAATGAATGAATGAATAATACCCCGCCCATCTGGCTGGGTTTCCCCGGGCACTCTGGGCGGCTTCCAACAGAATATTAAAATATAATAATCTATTAAACATTAAAAGCTTCCCTAAACAGGGCTGCCTTCAGATGTCTTCTAAAAGTCTGGTAGTTGTTTTTCTCTTTGACATCTGGTGGGAGGGCGTTCCACAGGATGGGTGCCACTACCAGGAAGGCCCTCTGCCTGTAACTTGGCTTCTCGCAGCGAGGGAACCGCCAGAAGGCCCTCGGCACTGGACCTCAGTGTCCAGGCAGAATGATGGGGGTGGAGACGCTCCTTCAGGTATTCTGGGCCCAGGCCGTTTAGGGCTTTAAAGGTCAGCACCAAAACTTTGAATTGTGCTCGGAAACGTACTGGGAGCCAATGTAGATCTTTCAAGACCGGTGGTCTCGGTGGCCGCTCCCAGTCACCAGTCTAGCTGCCTGTTTCCAGGGAAGACGGGAGGAGGTGTGGGATCATTTATTTTAGGCTGCAATTGTACACCTCCCCTAATGACTGGGCCTTTTCCATTGTGGCTCCCTCTGTTTGAAATTTATGCCCTCTTTCTTTCACCACTAGGTGAAGAACATTTTATTTGCCTTTTAGATCTATCAGTTTCAATGTGTTTAATTAAACACTGGAATTTTATCTGCTCTACTGTAGCATTGTTTTTATTGTTAACAACTTCATTATATGTCTGTATTTGGGTTCTTAATTATTTGTAAACTGCTCTAGGAGCATGGCTGACTGAAAAGCAGAGTATTAAGTTCTCCAGATAAGATCAAGAACCATGTCTAGCTCAGGTTTAAATCCTCTGGATTACAATGAGAGGTTGTAATATACTTAACTCTCCCATTGAGGTCAATTAACAAAATGCTTAACTTTAGCCATATTTAGGATGTAAACAGGTTATACCAGTGAAGATGACCTTGAATGACAATGGGATTTTTGCTGTATGTTTACCTACTGGAAAGAGGAAAAAGATAGTATCCAAAGGTTTTGAAGGAAACATTTTGCTGGCAAGAACATTAAAATTTCTAGTAAAGAAATCAATAATTGTTTCAAAAATTTCAGGTATTAAAATGGATTTTTCAAAGAACTTAACACATAATCATTACTGAGAAAATATATTTCACACAAGACATTTGTTGTTTTAATTCATGATCTTTTCTTTCGTACATTTCCTTGTTCAAACAAACAGTAGCAGTACTCTTACTCTAACACTTCAAATGCAAGAATGTTGTAAAGTAGTCTCTATTGCTGTCTGGTCTTAGATCTCAGCCCATGTCTTTCATCATCAAAAAGTTTGTGGCAACATCTTAAAGACAAAATTGCTATTGAATTCCCATATCCAGCTTGGATCAGAAAGATGTGCAAAACCAATCCATTTATTTCTCTGGATATTGCTGTATTCCCATGTACATGTTTCATATTAAAAAGGACAGGCATGATCTTTCTAGTCTAAGCATAATGCAGGTTTAAATCAGCGACAGAGATACTGTGTTTTTGCAAGCCCTCCCCAACTTCTAGAATCAGTAAAACATTGGAATTTGTGTAATTTCAAAAATTCATGAATTTAGCAAGGGCTAGAAATAACACCAGCTATCTTCCCCCTGTAGCCAGCCTGTTGATGGCTCACTGCAGCATTGGTCGTTGAATATACAAAAGTCCACCTGAACACAATGAACTTTACTTCATGCATAGGATTGCACTGCATGCCAGCTATTGCTTACAATTAGGACTTTGCATGTCAACCTTTGGGGGCCAGCAGGAGCCTATAGATAGAATATGAGTCAGTGTCATGGATGCCAGTCACAAAATGGCTGCCACGTTGTGTGGCAATACACAAAATGGGTGCTGTGAAAGTATTGGATAATATAAAAGAGCAGAAAAAGGTACAGAATGACCACATCATGGTGACATGCCTCCCATAAGGCATCCCATCAATAGGGAGAAAGACACCTATACCATCTACGGCCACATTCATTCACAGAGAGAAGCTCTGTTCAAAACAGATTAGAGGGTGGGTGCCCAATCCCAGCATCCAATAAAATGTGGACTTGTTTAAGGGTGTGTGTGTTCAGTGTAGGAGTACTGCAAACAGGAACTAAGCAGGAAGAACAAATGATTTCTTGTGCATTGTGGGCTCATTTTGAAGAGATAGAAGGTACTGGTGGGCACACTAGAGCCTTCAGGCACCTTGTTGTGATCCCTGGGTGACACTAAGTGGTACCACATGTCTGTTAAAAATACCCTCCCATAAGGTAGAAGAGCTGAACTCTTTTTGCAAGATACAGTAGCAAAGCTGGAAACAGCTTACGTTTATTTTGTGCTCTAACTGATGAAGATTAGTTGTTCATTTGTGATAGAAAGCCATGTAATATCCTGTAAAATAGGGACAAATTGCATTCCTATAGACTGCCAATACTGTAATTCCTGTGTAAAAGTTCTTTGACTTCTACACAAGCAAAGAACAGCTATTAGCATTGCTCTGAAATGGTGGTCTGTAGTGTCTGTTGGAGCTACAGAAAGTTTTGTACTAGCTGCGTGAGTCACCCCTAGCCAGGGGGCCTTTTGACTGTCACCATTTACAGGTAACATATTGCAGCCAATCACTCAAATTGTTCATTGTTTATAGGTTTATAGATAGATAGATAGATCCATGGCAATCTAGTTTGCAGATATGGTACAGTATATGCCATGATATATGTGTGCCTCTAAGATCACACATGGAGAAACGCAAAAACTTCTATTCTCTGTTTGCATGATGCAATAGAGGGACGTGGGTGGCACTGTGGGTTAAACCACAGAGCCTAGGGTTTGTCGATCAGAAGGTCGGCAGTTCGAATCCCTGTGACGGGGTGAGCTCCCATTGCTCGGTCCCTGCTCCTGCAACCTAGCAGTTCGAAAGCACATCAAAGTGCAAGTACCGGTAGATAAATAGGTCCTGCTCCAGCGGGAAGGTAGATGGCGTTTCCGTGCGCTGCTCTGGTTCACCAGAAGTGGCTTTGTCATGCTGGCCATATGACCTGGAAGCTGTACGCCGGCTCCCTCGGCCAATAACGCGAGATGAGCGCTGCAACCCCAGAGTTGGTCACGACTGGATCTAATGGTCAGGGGTCCCTTTACCTTTACCTTATGATGCAATAGATGCAGAGAAGGAGTAGAAAACACATTTGTTCCCTGTTTTCTTCACATCTCTATATAACATTGAAATACACTATTATTTCCTAGTAGAGAAACATCTTTGACTACAAAGAGAGGTTGGTAATCCGATCAATTGGCAATTTAACAGGCTACCTGTTGCAATCATCAAATGGGAATGGGACATGAATGACAAGAGGAAAGGCAAAGATTGCAGAATCATTTCCAGTTATTTATAAGAGATTTTGATTGGCCGACAATCACTATATAAGAAGGAAGCAAAGTAAACCTGACTATCCACAAAATGGGCTTTACAATGTGAACCTAGACTGGATTTTAAGGATGAGTCAGTTAAGAGACTAAGATGGTGAAAAGAGCCAGTTATAAACAACTCTGTTTTGTCTATTTTTAACTGCAGAAAAATTGTAATCATCTATGCTTTTATACTTCCCAGTGAGTCTATGTGGTAATAGTGCTGTTGGAAATAGCTGGTTGAAATGATAGATGGGTTGGTGAGTCAACACGTAAATGAAACCAATTTCATAGCAATGCGTAAGCTTGCATAAAGGTAGCTTAGGCATGCTGAATGACAAGGCAAGCAAAATGAAACCCCATGGAGATACAAATGTAAGTACATTAGTGGAAGGCTACTACTGCATGTAGTTTTTGAATGAATATTAGAGCCAATGTAGGATTATAGTCAAGAAGAACACTGAGATCTAGTGAAATGACAGTGGAAGAGGATGAGGTATTGCTGTTAATTGAAAGCCGTTTCTCATTTATATTTCATTAAATGTTATGTGCCAACTAAACTTAAGTCATCCTATGGAATAACTGGCAAAGTTCTCATTGATTTCAGTGAGGCAGTACATCATGTTTTCTATGCAACCTCCAAATAATCATATAATGCAGCCAGCTATTGTGACTGAATGTCAAAATGCAAATCTTGTGACAGTGCAAAACAGCTACTTAACAGTGGGGGTTTTGTTCATAGGCACTACCCAGAATGACAGTCAGTGTTAGGTATTTTGGCAGTCTAGGCAAAATATTTAAAAAGCCACCAAAGCTGAAGCAGGGGCTAAACCAGCACCCACTTCTGAATTACGAGAAATACTGCGTGCCATTAAACATCTTTTATATAGGGGCTTGAAGAGAAGTTTGAGGTATTTCATGGGACCTGTTGCCTCGTGATGTCAGAGCTCAAACCCTCACCTACCCATTGGAAGCTGAGGGTCATTTCACACAGAGTTTTAGACTTTCAGCACCTTTTCTCCTCTGCATACGCAGGGGACCTGTTAGGATAGCACACCTTTGGAGGTTGATGGATTCAATGGTTTTCCAGCTGGGAGATTTTCCAGCTGATCTGACCAGTAGCATAGCGTCAGTTGCTGGTGCCCAGGGCATGCGTGCTGGGCAGGAGGGTATTCAAATAAATAAATAATTGTACAAATGCCTATATTGATAGCACACAAATCAGGCATTTAACAGGGAGCTGCAGTTGGTCATGGTTCCTTGACAACATACCTGTATAAATAAGGATGGCAGTACTCGTGATGTCACATAACAACAAATTCAAAATAATGGTGCAGGTACTTGACTTCCATCACCAAAGACATCAGTGGCACTATTTGATCACAGAATTTTCACAGGTACAAATACTATGGTTTGTGTAGTAGAGAAATAGAATTTCATCCTACAGAAATAAAATCTGGATGGGAGATGTTTGAGAAGCAAATGTACATTTGTTGCAGAAAACTACAATTATTAAGAAAGGATCATTAAAAAGTTTCACTAAGCTTATGCCTTGCTAGTGAAGTCTATAAACATGGCATTTGGGAAGCGGTGCCTTTTTTACAGGGCAAATTTGTATTCTTTGTGAAAGGACTATCTGTACTGCAAGACCCTACGCCTTGATGAATGTTTATTGGGAGGTTTTCTTCTTCCTCAAGTGCAATACGTCTGTCTTCATTACATCTCAGAGTGAAAGCTGCAATCTATACAAAATTGAATTTGGATCCTGCTTATATCCTACCACAGCTTCTCTTCATATGTCGTAGTCTTATCAAAGAGTTTTCAAAGAGAAATCACTTGTGCAAAGACAGCTGTTTGATAACATTGAAAGGCAGACAGAGACCCTTACACACGTAGTGGGAACAAAAACCCTGTGATGACAGTTGTTAGTTGGTGTTTGATGAGTCAGACTGCTATACTGACCCTCCAGCCTTTAAGCAGATTTATAAGCTTTATTTCCAATGCAATAACATTTTGATTTAACACAAACCCTCTGGTCAAATTGACCCAGACAGCCACCAAACATGCTAAGCATTAGGAAAGCTTTCATTAAAGTATTCCCACCATGTATCAGCATGGAAATCCTAATGACAGTGACTGACCCAGGCACTTCCTAGAGTATGAGACTGTGGAAAGCAATTTTCTCTCTTCATGACTTAGGCTGCGTACACACCATTTTAGTTTTAAAATACGCACCACACTTTAAATCATGTTGGTCTCAAAGAGGCTTACTACAATAACATACACACTATACAAAATTCAAAACAAATCAAAACTCCAAAATTTAAAACCTCAAGAATTTAAAATACATTTAAAGCACATTATTTCCTTCAAAGAATTCTGGGCACTGTTGTTTTTAAGGGTTGCTGGGAATTGTAACTGTGAGGGGGAAGTGACAGTGCCCAGGATTCTTTGACAAAAATTATCTGTATTGAATCTGCTTCCAAGTTACAACATGTACACTGTACATCTGTCTCACTGTATGTGTGCATCATTATAAAATGCTTGCAAGCTCACATTTCTCCACCAGCTGTGCAGGGGGAAAACTAAAAGATTTTCTTTTATAGATGAGGTATCACTGGTGAGAATGATAATGCATATGGCTGTTATTGGCACCTGAATAATAAAAGTTTAAGAACATAAGGTGAGCCTGCTGGATCAAGTAAAGGTAAAGGACCCCTGAACTGTTAAGTCCAGTCAAAGGCGACTATGGGGTGCGGCGCTCATCTCGCTTTTCAGGCTGAGGAAGCCGGCATTTGTCTGCAGACACCTTTCCGGGTCATGTGGCCAGCATGACTAAACCGCTTCTGGCGCATGGAGGACCGTGATGAGTGCCAAAGCGCACAGAAACATTATTTACCTTCCCACTATAGTGGTACCTATTTATTTACTTGCATTGGTATGCTAGGTTGGCAGAAGCTGGGACAGAGCAATGGGAGCTCACCCCGTCACACGGATTCAAACTAAGCCAAGAGGCTTAGTGGTTTAGACCACAGTGCCACCCGCGCTGCAAGGGCTTCCCATATTGTGGGGTTAAGACTGTGACCCTTTATGTCTCATTTGCAGACATCACTGTAACATAGAGCTGGTACTTACTTTTAAACATATTAATCGATTCTAGAGGAAGACAAGGGATTGGTCCTAAAAAACCTTACCTTGCCCTTTTGTCTGTGTTCCTCCCCTCACAGTGGAACTCTGCATTTGACCAAAGGACCAGTTCGGAAAGCTTAGGAGGAGCCACATCTAGTGTGTCTCCTTCGTAACCTGAAAACTAAACACAATAAAATTGAATTTACCCACTTTAATGCCAGTCCCATTTGTGGGTCAACAGTGATCACAATGCTCATTTGCATTCTACGGTATGCATTCCACTGCATACAGTTCTTCAAACTTCGTTGTGCTGTAACCACTATTCTGGTTTGTTTGTTCTTTACTGTATAGGCAAATATTTTTTCTTGTGTTGCTTTGGCCGCTTGGAAGGGGGTGCAATTAATCCCAACTCTTTCTGCACTCTTATGTAGCTGACCAAACTTGAGGAAGGCAGAGTAATATGGAAGGGAAAGGAGAACAAACAGTGTTTTGTAAACTCCAAAGACATGAACCAAGTCAGCAAGATGCTGCAAGTATATGAAACCCTCTTTGTAGCATTAAAGGATAGCTTACAGGATCGCATAATGAAAAAACTCCAGCATTCAGATCTTTTCCTTATTGCTTATACGACTTCAGATCATGGCTGTCTGATCTATGTGTTAATAATGCAGAACTCTCTGATTCTGAATAGTGAGAAGTATATTTTTAGAACAGCTATCCAGCTAAAAGAGGGCAGTGTCTTTCAGAAGCATATTAGGACATGCAGACGGGGACCGGGGGGGACGGGGAGCAAATATAAGGATATGCTACATATAAGCATGGTAGAGTGACTTCCTTAATAATACTATTACTGCAAACTATGCTTCAAACCAGAAGTTAAAGAATATGCTAATTGTTCAGTAATATTGATACCGTCAACCATTATATTTAAGCACTTAAATTGTAGAATTAGCAACAATGTACTATGGATTAGTTTGCTATTCATTCTAGCGTTGCTTTTCAATTTTCATAGCTGTGGATTGCAGCCAAAATGGGACCACTGAGAAACACAAGGTAGATATCAGCATAGCCCAGGTTTGTAGCAGTACAACAACAAAAATGTTGTTGTGGTGGGGGGGGGCATACACCACATAATGACTTACAGGGAGCAGTAAAACTCTGCGCTTCTATTCTTGAGTGCATCCAACATGGGCTTAGATATATTTACCTTAGAATCCATCCAGACCAGAGCACAGTGAAAACATGAACATATATTTAATTAAGGAATATAATATCCAGAACAAGTAGTCATCAAATACAAAATACGCATAGCTCCAATATCCTATCCTAAGTAACTCTTTTTCTTAACTATGCTTACTCTTTTACAGACACTTCCATTAGCTTTCTCATCTCATTCACCCTGTGCCAAGCAGCCCAACCGCCTTTTTCCAACCAACAGTCTCTACCTGTCACTCACTCTAACTCCACCCAGCATTCAATCTCACTCTCCCACTGTCCATCATTTCCCTACTCACCCTTCTGTCACTTGCCCCCCCCCAGCAAGTTGTCAGAATGTGGTATCCCATGACAGCAAAGGACAATTTTGTGAATTGCAATTATGACATGCATTAACCCATCATAGGAAAACGATGCCCTCAATTGTGGTTGGAACAATGGCAAGAAGGTCCACTTCAATATTCCATTTGCAGGGATCCTTTGAACACTCCACCACCTGGGTCAAACAGAATCTTCAGACTCCATCGTTACAAGCATTTCTTTTCCTCTTTCCAATCAGTTTGCATGAACACAGTTAGCAATATCTTCTTGTGACTCCTAATCCTCATTGCATTGCTCAACTCTTTCTCCACTTGCTGATATTTTCATTAATTTCTTTTTCCATTGCATCCTTTGATTGTTCCATCTGAGCCCAATGAGCTTATTTGGGCGTGCTCACATTACCACCTTAGGAGGCTTTAGCTTTGCATAGCTGCCAAGTTTTCCCTTTTCTTGCGAGGAAGCCTATTCAGCATAAGGGAAAATCCCTTTTAAAAAGGGATAACTTGGCAGCTATGGCTTTGGTGTGTTTCACCACTCCCCCCCTCCCCCCCCCCACGGCTGTTTGCATTAGCATGTCTTCCATTCTTTTCTATCTGTGTACATACCAGGGGACATTTATGGGTGGGATATCTTCATCCTATGCAAAGTTGTTCACACCTTGGCTTGAGATGAATTAGGAACTAAGGACTCCAATATGTATGGCGTGAAGCTAGTCTGATAAACTACACATAAACAGCAGTGTCTTGTAGCAAAGAATGCAGCTGGTTAATATCCTAGGGTAGGCACCCCCAAACTGCGGCCCTCCAGATGTTTTGGCCTACAACTCCCATGATCCCTAGCTAACAGGACCAGTGTTCAGGGAAGATGGGAATTGTAGTCCAAAACATCTGGAGGGCCGAAGTCTGGGGATGCCTTCCTAGCCTAACATAAGTAACTTCTTAATAACTGTGTTAACTCTTTCATGTATGGTTTTATCACTCATCTCGCCTCACTCCCCTCTTCTTGACAGCCACACCCTTCCACCACTCCACTGTCATTTTCTAACCATAGTCTTTGCCTGTCACTCATTCTAACACAGCACAAAATTCCATTCCAATCATTCCTCCACTTGCTGTTCTGCCACAAAACAAAGCAGTAAGGACTGAACATGCTTAGGGGTCACAGAATGCTGAGAGTCTGTTGGGAGGAAAAGCAAATAACTGTGGCAAGAGAGGAAACATGGTTCATGGAGCCAGCACTTGCATCTGTTGTGGTCTGTTTAGGAGCAGTTTTATATACAGTGGCACACATTTTCTATATGATTTACAAATGCTCGCATTTCCTCTCAGTACATTTATCTGAAACTCCAATGATTTCTATTTACTTTTTTTTTTTACTTCACATGCTATTCTTATTGTACTTAATGAAGATGACATCTACGATAAGTTACATTGTATATGAACTCAGTGTCAATGCATTAAGGTCACTACATCATGTTACAATACTTTATACAAAACACTTCATTCTGTTTGACAAATGAAACAGAGCTCCCTTAACTAAATCGCAACCTGCCCTTCTCGACCTCTTAAATACTGCAATAACAGTAAAACTGTAAATTAATTCTGCCATGGATGTAATTATTTTTTCTCCCCCCACCCCCTGGCTTCTCTCTGGCTCCTTCCTTTGCTATCTTACAACACACAAATGAATTTATAACGTTCCACTCTAGCCACTGATTGAAATAGGTTCAGTTTTAATCTGTAGAACATACATAACAGTCTTTCTTGCCCTTTCATCAAATTATCTTGAACCTAATTCTAAATTCATTTAGGTACAATCCATATTCTTCCACAGAACTTTATTTCTCATGGACTGATCCCACTATACAGCAGTCGTGCTAAGTGAAATATAACATCTTCACTCCACAACGCTTCTGGTTTCAGGGCTTTAGAAGAGGGAGAGGAACCTTTATGAGTGTCTGAATTGGCCCTTTACCTCAAATGATCTCAAACATGTCTAGCCATCCTTACTACAGTAATCAGACTGTACAGTCATTCTTGGGAGAGTTATTAAATCATTGCTTCAATGAGTATTATGTTTGAAACTATTTACTCCAGAGGAGTCCCACTGGCTGTTATTTACTAGCAAGGGATATCAATATTACAGTACTGGTGTTACATTTGCCAAGGCTGGATCCTTCACCCATCACCCTCTCTCACTGCCACAATTAACCCAAATAATTGTTCCATAAACAAAAAGCAAGAACAAACTTGTGTACCTATACATCACTCTATCACTGTCTGATCTAGGGATGTGATTGAATAAAGGTGTATACATACATAATAGAAGTTATCTGTTAGTTTACTTTCCAGAAATTCTTGAGAAAGCTGAACAGCTGGAAAGTGCTGAAATAGACGGAAACTATGAGGTGCACTCAGAACCGATACACATGTACCTCTGGATCTCGTTTATTTTCTAAAATTTATACATCACCTGGCTGTAAAATAGAGAAACCATCAAAGAATAAAATAGTTAAAACAGTTGAAAACAACTACTTGACACATTTTAAAAGGGATCTGGGCCACATTTTTATTTCAATAGCTGAGAGCATATTTAGGTATGGTCTTTTCTTTTGAAAGTTCTAGGAAATAATGCAACTCAACCAAATCTATTGCTATTTGTTAGTAATCGGGTCTGGACAAACAGAGACCTTAATTTCCTAGTTTGTTCAGCTGTAGTTGGAGGCGCTTCCAAGTTCGGTTCTGGTCCTTACCCCTCAACAGCCACACCTGCCAAACCTATGCGACATGAAGTCTTCTTCATATTCTGAGTCTCTCCCATTTATGTTTCCTCACCCATCCTGATGGACTTTTGTACCTCACCAAGACCTTGGGTCCAGGTTCTGTAATACTGGGGCACCCTTGACAGAAAACCTTGAAAGAATGTTTCAAAATAGGATATCAGACAACCCCGTGCCCTTCTTGACCTCACATTATTAGCTGGGTCGTGTGTTTCCCATTTGAAAGCTTAGAGGCAGACTTGAAAGGCTTCAAACACAACATACACATAACAGATATTAAATAATAAAATTCAGCATAATTTAAAATGTGTTTAAATTTGTTGATTGGAGTCCTATTACCTTCCACACACTCATGGTTGGAGTCTGCGAATGAACATTGAACCCAACACATCAAAGGTGTGCATTAACTATTCCAGAGAAAAAAAAATCGCAATGCAAAACACCAGGACTTATTTTTGCTTATATGGTGCAATTATGCAAAGCTTTCCTCCTTTGGGGCTTTACAGCGCTCAGAACAGGATTTGAATATCCTTGATTTAAGATCTGCCCCCCCCCTTTCGCCCGATCAGAACAGTGTACAATACTGTATTAAAATATATATATATCGCATGTGTGCCCTGTAAAAAAGCAAGCAAGCAAAGCTGGCCTGTCCATCTATTGTCCTTACAGTCAAACATCAACTTTATTTTCAGCCTCGTCTTTCTCCAGTTGCAGAGGGATGCTTCCAGGCAGACTCCTCGGCGAGCCTGCCTCGCACATCTGCTTGGCTGTGGCTGCCGGGAGAGAAAGAGGTTAAACCGGAGAAACTTGGCTGAAGCGATGAATGGCGAGGAGAGGAGGGGAGAGGGAGGGAGGGGAGGGATGGGCTGACAGGGTGGAAAGGGAGGGGAGGGGAGGGAGGATCTCGGGCTGCGGGTGAGGCTTTGAAAGTCAGCCTCACAGGCATTGCAGCAGAGCCCCGAACCAGCGAGAAAGAGCGGAGGCGCTGCCAGCGCGGGCGCCGAGCTCTTGCTCCGGAGAGGACGGCGTCCCCGGGGAGCTTTGTGTATCTGCGTGCTGGGCGGGCGCATGTTGGCGTCTGAGGCGTCGCCGCCTTCACGAGTTGCTTCTCCCCCTCCTCCTCTTCCCCTCCCCATTAAGGCGCCGCTCGCCAGAGCTCTCCGCACTAGAACTCATCGCCGGAGTTTGCGCCCGCTTGTCAGGGGTGGCATTTGGAGGAGGCGGAGGCGGTAGCAGCAGCGGCGCGCGCGCGCGCGCTCGGAGCTCTCCCTCCGACGGACAGGAGGGCGAGAGGCGGGCAAAGGCAGACGGAGAGCGCGAGCCGCGGGCAGAAGAAGCTTCCCGGGAGAAAGGCGCTGGGAGCGGAGGCGGCAGCGGCCGCCGCGCAAGAGGCCGGCGAGGTGAGTTGGCGAGGGCCAAGGAGGACGGCGCCTTTTCCGCCTCTACCGCTGGAGAGAGGGGAGGCGAGCAGTGGGAAATGGCCGCGGTGGTGGTGGTGGCAGCAGCGGCTGGGGGCTCGGTGGAGAGACGGAGGGGAGCGGAGGCGCTGCGTTGGCAACCTGACAGGACCAGCGAGCGCCCGGAGGTAGGGAGGGAGGGATGGGGCTCCGGCGACGAGGGAACAATACCCGGGCTTGACTTCGGGTCTCCCAGGAGCGAGAGATTATTTCCGGTGGCAGCCAGTCTCCCTCCCTCCTTCCTCGCTAAGCATTTTAGACGAATAAAGTTTGACCGGCAATTAAAGGTGGGTGGGAAGGCAGGGCAAGCAGAGTCGGTAGTTTCCTTTTGCTGACCCCCTTTTCTTGGTTTGCATTCTTTCTGAGAGACGGACCTTTCTCTCCCCCCCTCCCTCCCTGAATTATTCAGGGAGCCACGAAGTCTTGTGCGCAGGAGCTGCAGTTCCATCAGCAGCTCCTCTGCGGGATGTGGAAGGGAAGAGGAAAACCTGGCGTGCGGCTCGAGCGTCCGCCTTCCTTCCCTCTCCCTCCCTCGCTCCAAAGTCTCTTTCCATCCCTTGCTAAGCTCCCACCTCTTCTTAATTGCCTGCACAACCGCACTAGACAAGGCCATGCCTCCTTTCTGTCTGCGCTCACCTCCTGTTATTTATTCACTTGGTTATTTATTCACTTCCTCTCCCTCGCCACGCACGCACGCACACATGCACACGCACACCGGCTGGGTAGATCCCCCCCCTCCGCCCCCTCTTCTGTGTCACATACAAACTCCCACTCCGTCCCCATCCTCCAGAAAAGGTGCTTTCTCATTATTTAGTTCCATCACGCGACGCTTCTCCATCCCTCCCCCCTTCATATTGTCTTTTCCTTTCCGTCTGTATGGCAAGCACCACCACATTCGGTGGTTGCACTCTATATCCTTTTCGATTACTTTTCTTACTCTAGGAAGTATAAATATTTCAAAGTGTTTTCTTCGTTGTGATGTGAGAAATTGGAAAATGGACTTGGAAATACTTAAAACTCTAAAGAACAAGTTGGGCTGTCATTGCAAATAGTTGCGTATTTGAGCAGAAATTTTGTTCTGTGACGGTAAGGTCTCTAGAAGCGGTATTAAGAGGTTTTAATTATTTTTTTAATTAAATGTATCCCTGTTTGACATGATTGTGAATCCTTGATAAATGGGCTTCTTCTTTTAAAACCCCGTCGTATTTTCAGGTGTACTCTAGTGTATGTTCTGTTTGGCAAGAGGAGGTTTCTGAAAATCTGTTTTGTGTGTCTTAAGTCAGAACTAACTGGTTCTGTGATAACTAATTGCTGAGATGCTTTATTCAATTGACATCAAGCAGATTACTAAGTCATGGCTACATGCAGATTTGTACAGATAAATCATAGGAAAAGAGTACCAATTCAACATGCTGAATTTCAGAAATAAAAGGGTACTTCCTGGAGGTCAATATTCTTCTTTAGCCTGTAAAATAAAGGCTCTTATAGTGGCAGATCTGAGTGGATCTTTATTTAAACTTATGTGTGACACATCACTAAGGTTCAAGGCAAAAAAAAAAGTTTCTGATGTAAGTGTGTAGAGCACTGAATATAAAGATGTTTGAAGGGAGAATGCTGATGACTATTTTTAATGTCTGCAAATGTTTGTAAGTGGTTGACTACTCACGTGCTACAAATAGCTAAATTCAAATGTAAAGTACTGGTATAAGCTTAATAAGTTTGCTTGGCTCCCCCCTTCTTCAGTAAAAGAAAGATCATAGTTTGTTGTTGTCTGAGTAAATTCCTCATTGCAAATTGATAATAGATTGAAATGGAAGGTGTGATGGTTGCGTGATATACTACTGTTGCATGGAGATAAGTTGCAGTCTGCACTGTATCCTGTAATCTGTCTTCTCTGCTTGCATTTGATCTTCACTTCTGACTACTAAAGAGGTTCAAGATTTCTCACAATTGATTTGGACAGAAGTCTTGTGCCCTCCATTATCTTGGTCATTATTATGTTCCTTTCTTATTCACTGGAAGAGAATTTAAAGAAAACATTAAACAGTGAAATGGTGGCATTTTACACATTTACCCATTAAGCTTGTTAAATTTCATCTGCTAATTTACTTAACCAGAAGTTAAATTTGGCCACAAGGTTCCTCCTTCACAAACCATATCCAAGTTGTTGAAATTCAAATGAATGCTGTTGTGCACACTATGATCATTATTGATAAAGTGCATAAATCTCATTGTTGTTGTTGTTTAGTCGTGTCCGACTCTTTGTGACCCCATGGATAAATCTCATTATATAATATAAAATCTCAAGAGGCTATAATTTTCAGGAGACTGAAGCATGATGGAGAAAGTGCAAAGTCTTATAGACTAAACTGAAAATAAATGCAGCAAGAGTGCTTGGCATATCCATAATTTATCCATAACTCCTTTCTTGTATTTTGTTTTAAGGTAAAGTACCGGTATGAGAACTCCTGTGACATGTTACTGGTGTAAACTAGATGTGGCATTTTATTTTCATTTGATGTATGAGCTTTTTGTTTGTTTGTTTGTCTCAAATAGACATTACATCAGTTGGAGAAAATAACCATTATGGTGATCATAAAAGTATGGAAGGGGAATATAATTCTATATTCCCCTGTTGCATTTCCAAGGAAAATCTCTCCTCTGAAGCTATTTACATTGGCATTAATGGAGGATTTCCTCCCAATGAGGGATTCCACGCCCCCCCCCCCCCAGCAAATACCAGGTTAAAAAAAGGAATTTTCCTTATGAGGGCAGCAGGGAAGGGAATGGTTAAATTCTGCCTCCTTGTCTACTGTGCTCCTCCCCCTCCCCTCATCTGATGTAATATACATATTTTTAATGCATCTTAAATGCAAATATGCATGTTACTTCTGTGTTGGCTCTTTGATTGGTTATCTTATTTACTTATTTTTATACGATTTCTTAGCCACCAAAAATGGTATTCAGATCTGCAATAAAGGAAGTGCTAGGATGTGTTTTGTAAAAAAAGAAAAAAGAAAAAGTGCAAAAATATGTCTTTTTTCAACAAATACAGATTGTTATGAAAATAAAAATGTAAGACTACTTGATGTTACATAAGCTCCTTTTGTATCCTGCCTGGTGGTCATGCCTTAGGCTTCTACTACTTGTTTGCCAGTGAAAATGTCAAGGCCTTATAGAGGTTTCCTATGACATTGGTTCTGTATGCCTTTTTAGTTGTAGAGCAGCAGTTATAAATTGTTTTGATGAATGATGAATTTCTTTGGAAGCTTACTAGGCTTTCCTTGCTGAGGCTCATGAGACCCGTGTAATACCAGACAGATCTTCCTAAAACATGCCAATTATTGTTTTCTTGTGACATGCAGCCAATGGTACTTTTCATTGTTGTAGAGGGTGCTTTTAGTTCGCATGGAATAATAATGAGGCCCCAAAGGCAAAACCAATGCCCTGGGACATTTGTCAGAATATTTTTCAACAAGCAAAAGGTCTGTGGCAGATGTTCAGGGTTTCCTCTGCAGTATACAATAAGGATTCCCAGAACCAAGAAAATTTATAAACTGTGCTATTTGAAAATCCTTTCCAATTTCTCCTGTTACGAGAACAGAGAATGGTGGAAGGCAAAAGAAGGCATTTCTCAGTCTTGCTTCTTTTAGGGCATGGGTAGGCAAACTAAGGCTTGGCCAAATCGCCTTCTAAATCCGGCCCATGGACGGTCCGGGAATCAGCATGTTTTTACCGGTACTTGAGTAGGATGTGTGCTTTTATTTAAAATGCATCTCTGGGTTATTTGTGGGGCATAGGAAATTGTTCATATTCCCCCCCCAAAAAAAAATATAGTCTGGCCCCCCACAAGGTCTGAGGGACAGTGGACCGGCTCCCTGCTGAAAAAGTTTGCTGTCCCCTGCTTTAGGGCAAACAATTGGCTTCTTAATACTGCCTTCACATGCACTCAGTGGGACTTCTTTCTGGGTAGACATGCATAGGATTGTAGTGTTAGTTTTTAGGCAAGCCACTATCTCCCCATTTTCTGCTCTATAGGATTGTTGTTAGGATTATTGAAAGAACTTGTGTAAAGCACTTTTAAAATGAATCCTTGGTATTATTATTATTTTCTATTTTTATATAGTAAATGGAGGCAGATTGAGCTATTAAAACAGGAATGTCCTTTTAGTACAACATGTGTTAGTCGATAAACCATCTTTTAAGGACCATTTAAAACTGTTTACACACTATTTACTTGTTACGTACATTTTTTTTGCTTTAGAGACTGAGACTGGTGGAGTTTTGTTTGTTTTTTTGCTTTAAAAAAGGATTATGCTCATTAATAGAGATTAGGTTTATCTATGGCTGATAGTCATGATATCTAAATGGAACATCCACATTCTGAGAATATATTTCTGAATTTCACCCAGGAAGGCTTTCATACCAAATTTGTGTACCTGCCTGAGGCATCTGTCTGCTAGTAACAGATTAGATAGACCCTTTGTCTTATCAAGAATCTTCTTGTGTTCTTTCTTCCAACTTGTTTCTTCTCCTAGTCATTTTTAAAGTATATGTATGTAATTTGTACTTCTGTTCATGTTATTAATAAAATCAACGTGTGTGCGCACACTTAATTGCATGCATGCTCAAAATAAAACTTTCCTGGTCACATGTTAATATGTAAAATATTAACTAACATGTTACAGATTATAACTAGCAAATGATTTTTTCTTTTGAAGAATTTAAAGCAAGCTGTTTTCTGATCAGATAAAGCATTTTCTCCAGACCTTTATCTCATGGTCTTAACTCAAATATACTTTTTGTGTCTGTTTCCTTATATACAATACTCAACTCTGCTATGACAGCAGCAGTATGTATAAAAAGGCACACCAATATTGTATTTTATTTTCCTATTCATTGTATTTGAGCTATACTCTGCACTTTCCTCCAAAGAACTACGGTACATGGTGGCATTGCCTAATTGGAAGAGGTAGATCACCTAATATGCACTTAGCATTTTTTAAAAATCTGTGTATTTCCTCTTTATTTAAATTAAATATATGCTTGCCTTAAATCAATTCTGCAAAATGTATGTGCTTATCTCCCCCTCTTCAACTTCAGAATTTCAAAAGTGGAAAGACGGATCCTGTAGTTCCGTTATAATGTACTTAAGTCATTGGCTGTCTTTTCTTAAAACTGCATTAAATTTGCCCAACATTTTTTATATGGATTCTTTTTTCCAATAGCAAGATGAATTTATAAAGAAAAGAAAATTAGTTACAGATCATTATCCTGAGGGCAAGTATTGAATAAAAATCCTTTTATAGCAGAACTAAAGTGTGAACTGTAAAAATTTCACACAGTCTTATAGATTAAAGCCACCTGTACCAACATTGCAATTGAAACAAAATTGTTCTTCTTCATCTGGAAGATAGTGTGGCTCAGAATATGAAATATCAAACTGGAAATAAGTTCGTAATTTTGGATCATCTATTTGGAGTGTGTGCTCTGGCCATGTGGCAGTGGCTAGCATGAACATAATCAAGCAGTAGAGTTCTTCTGTGGGGTTGTAATTCTGTAGCTAGGAACTCCTCATCTTTGAGGAGAAAATTCAGTGCTGACTCACAAGGAAAGCTTTGTGGTGAGCTGGTGGGATCAAGTGCATTGCACTATTGAGATATGGGGAAGGACAGCATTCTGCAGCAGCTAACATAATCCCACGTTTTTCAGGCAAAAGGAACAATTGGATCCTTAGGAATATGGATGAACCATTTGTTTTCCCCACTTACCCTTCCTACCTATATATGGAAGCATGAAGAGCTGTTCATTTCATCCCTGCACTGGGGCATAGCTGCCAAGTTTTCCCTTTTCTCGCGAGGAAGCCTATTCAGCATAAGGGAAAATCCCTTAAAAAAAGGGATAACTTGGCAGCTATGCACTGGGGTCCTACTCCCCACATGTACATATTTGCATGCATGTACACATCTTTTCCACGTGCCACCAGCCAATAATCAGTTCAAAGCACTGTTGTGTGCTTGTGATGAGTGCAAATCTGATTTTTTTTAAATGGTTCTGTCTGTGTTACATCTTTGTTTATTTTATTACATAGGCGAAACTTACAGAAATACTGTACAAATTCAGCCAATCCATATCACATTATAAAGGTAAAGGGACCCCTGACCATTAAGTCCAGTTGTGACCGACTCTGGGGCTGCGGTTCTCATCTCGCATTATTGGCTGAGGGAGCCGGCGTATAGCTTACAGGTCATGTGGCCAGCATGACAAAGCTGCCTCTGGCGAACCAGAGCAGCACACGGAAACGTCGTTTACCTTCCCACTTGGAGCGGTACCTATTTATCTACTTGCACTTTGATGTGCTTTCGAACTGCTAGGTTGGCTGGAGCTGGGACCGAGCAACGGTGCATGCTTAAGCTTTTTCCATTGGAACTTAAAATTCTTAGCTTTCCCTGGATTAAGCCATGCATTTAAAAAGAGAACATTTATGCATACTTTTATAGTCTGACTCTTATATATAAAGTTCAGAATTCTTGAGGAATATTTAGGTTGCATTTGGGATGGCATGAAAGGAAGACTGTAAAAAGAAGGCCTTCATACTTAAAGTTGTTCCAAGAAAAATATTTTAGTCAAATGACTACTCAACACGCTTGTTTTGTGTGAAGTCTGCATAGCAATAACTGGAATGGTTAATATGCATTGCATAAGATTGTATTTAGTACCATTTATTGTTTAGATTACGGTATGTTGGTACCATGTGGGACAGAACATTTCCCGTAGAAAACATTCTAAAAATACATAAAATTAGTAACATAATGAGTAGGTCCAATTACAGCCAAATGATACAGTTTCAAAATGATAAACTATGTGTCTATCTGGTTTCAATATCACAGACACACAGACAGTATAGTTATTTGTAAACAAAGGGGAGGTTTAAATTAAAACCAAAAATAAGTAATACAGGCTAAAAATCAAGTCATGAATTCATCCGAGCAGTCATAAATAAAATTAAAGCCAAAAGTAATACTCTTCCATTTAATCTACTGCAAGGGAAAGAAACAAAAACAAAACTAGGCTGATAACTGTATTAATCGACACTGAACTGTGCTTTGCTGAATATTCAGTCCTAGTTAAATGATTTGTTCACTTTGGGCTATTGGAAAATAATTTTTTTCTTTTAAAACTCCAATAAATGCTTTCATATTGTCATGTGGTTCAGACATCTCAAATAAACTTTTGAGTTATTTATACATCAAGTAAAATTAACATTGCATACTTTTTCTAAATATAAACCAAATAAACAGGCTGAATCAGGTCCTGGTAGATTTATGACACTGAGAAGTTTTCTGATTCAAACATTTCTGAAAACATCACTAGTTAGTGGAAAAATATTTTTTACGTTTTTAACTTGTGAAGTTGGTCAGAGTTTGGTAAAACTAATATTTTTCAGTTGTCAGCTAGAGTGACTCAGGACGACTATTTGTCTTCCATTTGAAAGCATTTTGAAGCCTCAATAACAATCTCTCTCTCTCTCTCTCTCTCTCTCTCTCTCTCTCTCTCTCTCTCTCTCTCTCTCGATTAAACTACCTCCTAAATTTGCAAATGATCTCCCTGATATGGAATAAAATATATTGTCCTGTTAAGGAACAATGTAATTAGTATTGGTGAACCATAGCAGGAAAATTAAAACTTTTATAACACAATAGTGCTGCTGTAATCATTTTCATTAACATATGCTGATATTATAAGGTTTGATAACTGGTGGAAGAAGGATATTTATTGTAAGTGAGGGACTGCAACAAAATGTTGCAGTGTATCACTGCCTCTAACTGGAATAGTCCAGTTCAGGTTTCTAGCTGCATGTTGGAATTCACAGAGGACAATCTTTTTCTTTCCTGCCCTTTTGAAACCTCATCTCCCTGAGCTCAGGATTTCTATGGCTTTAACATGTGTAGGTCCTGAAAGTTCATAGGACCAATGTATGTGTGTGTATTAAAATGCCTTTTTCTTTTAATATACAAATTTATCTGCTTCTGTGAACCCAGGAAGCCCCACAAGTATGGAGAAACCACTAACTAGTTTTTGAGTGGCCTCATTTCACTTCCAAATTGATAGGCAACTTGCCAGCTAAGTTCCGAGGGGCAGGGATATTGTTGAAAGAAGCATATTGAAATAGTTTTAACAACAGTACGTTCTATTAAGTTGTGTTGTGTCTTTAGTTTAAGAATGTAACTCTTGCATCAGTGCCATTTCCCACTCTTCTAGATTTTTTATTGGGGGGGGGGTCGTGTATGGAGGAGACCTATCAAACATGGGTAGACAAACATAACACTTCTGTTTTCTGCAGCTTGGTTTGCATTTAATATTTTGGAGCAATTTTTTAGTTTAACATATTTGAACTTGTACTAGATAGGGTTAATAGGTTGGCACAAAAGGTCAAATTATAAGGCATTAGGCTTAATTAAGGGAGAGCAGGAGTGGCAGGAATATGTGACAGTTAAATGGGTTTCCCACAGACTAATGTCGGTTACAGTGCAACCATGCCTTAACTTAAGTGAGTTATTTTGTGGAAAGGGCAATAGTGATTAACAGTTTGACATGCTAGACATTTCTAGCCAATCCCATCTGTTTTAGAGGTTAAGAAAGCACACCTTTATGAGCTGATGGATTGATTTGTGTGCCTGTCTGCTAAAGATTAGAAGTCCAAGGCCAGTGCCGTAAATGTCAGTTAAAGAATGTTGCACTTTCTTAGGTGTTCTTTAACTGTCAACTGTTTTGTGCTAAGGCTAACTGCGGATATGCAGGTAGAATAAGAACCACACTTCTCAACCACTAGAGCAGGTGGTGTAAAGAGAACAGATCTGCTGTAAGTATATTTGCTAAAATTCTAAGAACACAAGAGCCAGTGTCCCATCTAGTCCAGCATCCTGTTCTCTCAGTGGCAAGATAGATATCAGTGGGAAGCCTTCTCATTTTGAACTTGTGCTGTTTTGTAGAAAGTTTTTAAGGGCTTTTCTTAATACGGAAATAAGTTTTTTAGCGTCTGTATGTATGCACATGAATATTGGTTTTTCTGATCTATTTAAAATGCTCTGTTGTGAAGGTGGCACTCTTAAGCTTTCCAAAAACATACACAACCTACCTCCTACTCCCATGGCTCCAGAGGCAAATGTCCTATGTTAGTATGCAAATGCTTGCTTTGAGCTGCCAGGATGAGAATGTTCCAGCTTGTAAGACTAGAGCGCATATGCTTGCCCACCTACTTACCTATCACTGTGTTCCCTTTCCAGTTCTTAAAGTGCTGTCATTGGACTGAAATGGGATAAAGTGCCTTCAAGATGCTTCATTCTTCTGCTGCAACAGGCACTTTAGCAAATTGCCTACACTCCTAGTATCATGTAGGGCTGGGTGATAAGTGCTTTATGGCATCGTGGTGTACCGCTAGCTAAACATTGTGGTATGGTGGTATATCACTAGCCGGTGGCAGGTTGGGGGCTCTGTAAAACTGCTTGGCTGAGGAAAGGCAGTGGCACGCTTTTCAGCCAAGCAGTTTAAAGAAGCGAGGGAGGAACAAGCTGTATCGGTGCCTTGCTGATGCAGCTTGTTTCTCCCTCTGCTGCGGTATGAGGGGCTGACTGTGATGGTGATTTCGCTCAGCGGTATATCGCTGGTGAAACTGCCCCCGCTCCTGAGTCCCTCTGCCTGCAGCGCCCAGCTCCAGCTTGTTTTTCCCTCAGTGCGCTGGGCACTGGTAGCAGAGGGACTCAGGAGGTGGCGGTTCCACCTGCGATATACCACTGAGTGAAGCCATCATCGGTCCTGGGTGATATATTGATATATTGCCCAGGCCTAGTAGCATCTTGAAAGCACTTCCTCTTAGGTGGTGATGGATGAGGCATGTGTGGAGAAATATCAAAGGGAATGGGGAGGCTGAGTAATGGGGAAACTGGTGACAGGGCTAGAATAGATAGGAAAGGGGAATGTGGATTCAGAGATGGTCAGAAGGATTGGAAGACAGTGGCCTGGCATTAACGCTAAGCAAAGCTATGGCTTAGTGCAGTGGTTCCCAACAGGTGGTCCGGGGACCCCCAGGGGTCCGCGAGCTATGCCAGAGGGGTCCTCAAGATCCTATTAGAATAAAAAATATATTAAATATATTTCGTATGATAACAGATTTTTTGTTTTGGCCGCTTCCTGCATGAGCAGAGTCTAGCGCAAAACTAGAATTAGATAGAGGCAGTAGTTCTGCTGTATGCCGCAAGGACTACAAGAAACTTGGAGATAAGGCAATGAAAAAGATCCTTCCATTTGCAACCACATATCGGTGTGAGCAAGCATTTTCTTCCATGTGTTTCATGAAAAACAAATATAGGAATCGGCTCGACATGCGGTCGGATTTCAGAGTGAAAGTTTCAAGTTTGGAACCTAATATTTCAGAAATAATGGACTCAAAGGACAGATTTAACTCATCTCATTAAGAACTGAAAATTAAAACTAACTGTATACTGATGGAGTACTCTGTTGTAACTGTAAAAAACGTATAAATATAAAATATAAAAAGACTCTTAATTTGGCTCTCACTTTTTAATTTTAGGATTAGGAATTAATGGGGGTCCTTGTTACAATAGCGGCTCGATGAAGGGTCCTCGAGAAAATTTTGTTGGGAACCCCTGGCTTAGTGTGAATAAGCTAGCCTGCAGATATACAGTTGGAAAAATCACAGCTGCCTTGCTCCTAAGCTGCTCCTGCTGCTACCAGGACCTAAACCATGCTTTGGCTTAGCATTACATATAAGCCTAGGCTCATGGTTTTTCATTCCAAACAGACAATGAGGCTTGCTGTTGGCTCATGGTTTGTTTGTGATTGGCAAACTAGGAGCCAGGGTTCAAACATAATGCCAAGATACACACCTGGTAGTGACTTATGGTAGTGCAGCAGGAGCAGCGGAGCAAAGTATTTTCTAATAGTGCACCAACATGCTAGGTCATTCACATTGAAATTGACGTAGCATTATATGCAAAAGACCACAGAGAGAGAGGGATCCAGAGAATGGATAAAAAAGAACTCACCAGGGGTATACAGACTAAACAAAGAATCTGTTCTATACACGCTGTCAAGTTTCTGTCTCTTTGTGTGTGCATACATGTGAGTGGACATGAGGGGATGTGCATCGGTATGAAACTGTGCCTGGAAAGAAGTGTGTGTGTACGTACGTGTACATGTTGTGTGCACACTCAAAGTTTCATCCCTTCTGCTTTCCCCTATACATTAACACTGCTGTTTGCTAGTCCTTCCCTTCTTTTATATATTTTCCAATGGGTTGGTTGATCTAGGGCCACATTTTTCATGTCCATATATAGACTAGGTGGGGATTTAAATCTTCCAACTCATTACACATACTATTTCTGGTAATTTGAGTTTAGTGGGTGACTCATGGTGCCATCTTTATTATTTATAAAGGGTGGGTGGATATTTGTAAAAGGTTGTATGCTGTCTGAATTTATCTTTAATTAAATCCTATTTATTATGTTACCATCTTCAGTCACATCATACTAAACAGTCTACTTGCCCCAAGAATTATGAAGTGACAGAAGGTAGATACTGATAGAAACGAGGGTGCAACAAAAAGCTACCAAAGAGCAAGATACTCTGTGATCTCGGTGTACCAGCTGCTTAACTACTGTGTCAGATGGATTCTTATGAGCTTAAAATAAAATAAGCAGTGCAACAAGTCACTGCATACCTTATCACTTATATGACTTGTAAACTTGAGAAAATAACATCTCTTCTACTGCAAGACTATGAATACACAATACACTACTGGGGTAATAAAAGTGATTTTTTTTATCACGTTCAAGGATTCTGCATAGTTAAGGGTGTTCATCCTAATTAAAATCAACCAAAGGTCAAGTTATGCAATATTTTTCTCTGGCTGCATGTTCCAGAGCTTCAAAGATAGCAACAAACCTTGTATTATGAACAGATATCCATTTTAAGGTGGTCCTGTAAATATTGATTCCTGGTGTAAATGTCACACTACTGTAGTTCTTTAAAATGGAAAAAGTATGTTGTAAAAATATTTATGTATTTCAGCTAGGCCTGTAACTTTTATTTGATCACCTGGTTGATATGAGTTTTCTAAGTTTTTAAAAGTTTTAATTCCTTCCAATGAATTTGCCTTGCTAATCTGACACCATCTTGAATCACCAAGGATAGAATGCAAAAGAGGCTTCTGGGAGCAGCAGTTAAGACCTCAAACTGGCATTAGGGACCACCAGCCTATGTCATCAAATAGAAGAAGGAGAAGGGTAGAATTGAAAAGGTGAATTTGAGAGTGCAACAGCGGCATGGAGCTACAAGAAGCTGCACGCATAAGAGCTATTAATTGGTGCTGTTCATCCTTTGACCATTTAGCAACTTAGGGCAAGCCTTACTCCAGGACAAGTTTTGGAGAAAAAAGTGCAGCAGTGGCAAGGTTGCTGAGAAGGAAGAGGACATGGGAGGCCCAATGTTTTTCAAGTCCTCGGTGTGAACGCAACAGGTAGCTGGAGCACAGTTCCTCTAGCTGTCCACTCAGGAGAGAGAATTATAAAGAGACTTCCTCCAGTACTGAGTGAAACTCCCACACAATAATAGTCATGCTGGATTAGATCAAAACTTCATCTAGTCCATCATTTTGCTCTTCATTCAGAGTGACCTAGGAGATATACTTCTAGGAACCATAAGCAGGACATAAAGGCAATAGCCCTCTGTCTTTCTTGTTTCCTGGCAAATTATACCCTGTGGCATACCACCTCTGAATCTGGAACTTCCATTCATGACTCATAGCCATTAATAGACCTCCTCTCAATGAATCTGCAAGCCATTTAAGCCAGTGACCATCTTGTGACATCTTATGGCAGTGAATTCTATAAATGGAGTATGTATTATTTGAAGAGGCACTTTGTGTGTGTACCCTAAATACTGCCAATCAATTTTACTGTATGACCCTGAATTTTGGTATTAGTTGTTTTTGCCCCTAATCTAAAGAGCCATGGGCATTGTAATGTTTCCTTGTAATGAAAGTGTTCCAGTCCTTGGATTATTCATATTTCAATTTTTTTGTGTCTTTTCTAGCTCAAACATATCTTTCTGAGATTGAATGACCAGAACAGGACACAGTATTCCAAGTGTAGATGAACCATCTATTTTTATAAGGGCACCATGACACTAGAAATTTTAGTTTTACCCCTTCCCTAAAGATCCTTATCACAGAATTGGCTGTTTTCACAGCTGCTGCACACTGATGACATTTTCATTGAGCTATCCTTCATGACCTCAATTTATTTCCTCTTTAGTTTCTAACAGTTCAGACCCCACCTGTGTAAATATGAAGTTAGTATTGTTTTATCCCAGCATGCATCAATAATACATTATTTACATTGAACCAAATTTACCATTTTTTTGCACATTTATCCAGTTTAGAGAAAGATTTTTGGATCTTTTTTAGTTCCTGAAAAGAGAATTCTAGCTTTCAGGCACCATAGTGTTCACTGATGGTGATTTCTTTCTGTTCACACAGGGTTCTGCTATAGAGCCAGTACACCTGTCACTTTTTCTTTTTCTGTCCCTTAAAATATGTATACGTATTTAAGGTTCAATAGAGGATACCACAAAGTATGCAGTTGCTTTGGTGTACAATTCTAGTTTAGCATTCTTGTGGTTGCATGCACAGCTGTATCACTGTGACAGCAGGATGTCTGGCCGCCTTGAGGTAATTTTTATTTGCTAAAGGGGAGCCAGATGAGTGGCTAATTAGAAGTCTAGATTGGGAAGAGGGAGGTAAATCAGCTTTTCAAACTGCAGAAGCCCTGTCAGATAACAGTGGGGAAGTAGTGAGAGTTTTATCACAAACTCCTTTTTCAACCATTGTAACACTGATGGAATTAACTCCCACACACAACTTTTAAAAGTGCAACTAGACAAAGTGATGAAGCAGTGGTGACTTGGCTACCTTTCCAGATGCCTTGGTAGAGTTCAGATTTATAATTTTTTAACTGATTTGCAGGTAGCAGTAACTGTACTGTGCCTTATTTGAACATTCTGGAAAACTATGGTGTACTAAAGAGAAGCCAATAAGATGAATCACATTTTTGATTAATTGAAAATATTGGAACGCATTACATTTGATTGTAGTTTTTATTTTCAATTATATGTTTTATAAATGGAAATTAATAAAATATAATGATAAACATATATAAGGGAATTATTAACCAAAGAAGAATTAAAACCATATTGAACCGAAAGGGAAAAGCTGAAATGCCTAATTGAAAGCAGGACTATCTACATACTGTATACTTCTACATGGTAATAATGATGACATTGTTGATACAGTAATTGGTCTGTGGTGTTGAATTTTACTAGATACCAATCAGTAAATCAGGATCCAAAGAGTCATTAACGAAAGGACCTGTGTGACCATATTGGATGTGAAAGAACTAGTAAATAGTGAGGTGGCTTATGCAGAATTCGGTATTTTGTTGCAGTAAAGGCCACCTGATGCCCATGTTTCAAAAGTTATGAAGGCTGTCACACTGTCCCACATATTAAAAAAAAGGAAAGGCTGGCAGTAGTGTTTTTATGCCTAAGACTTCACACAGTTTTATAGGAAAATAATGATTGTAGAAACAGTACAAAAAGGCATGGAGGCAATAGGATGCTTTACAGAACTCAGAGATGACTGGAACTACAAGTGGTGTATATTCCAGGCAAATTACTTGAAAATACTTATGGAATTTGATGGAATGAGGAATGGGAGTTCTGGGAATGTTGATTTTGCTGCTATAAACTACTTTGTATTTTATTTATCTAATTTAGAACTGAAGCTGAATTCATTTCATATAACAGATTATAAGAGTTTGGCATTTATTTTTATTTTTATTAAAAAGATGTTAATGGTGGTTGGACAGAAAACCAGAAACTCCAGAATAATTACATAAGGGCAATGCCCAATTAACAGAGTTCAAAAATTTTAATCAATTAATTCACCCAATTAATTGATGAATATGACAGCCTTGATTTCAAGACTTGTTGCCTCCACTGCACTTGAAATATGCTTACATCTGATAGCACAGCAACTCTGTTTTATACCTCAAATCCATATTTGTGTGCAGAAGCAGCAAGCAATACTTCCTTTAAAAATGGGACGGGTCAGATAAGTAATAGTAGGCAGAATAGAAATGAAGTAGGATAGCAGAAGTGTTTCATGCATCATGTGAGTAGGTACAAGGAAGAAAGCATTTCTGGGATAATTGTAACCTAGTGGAGTTGCATAGTGGAGTTGCATAAACTTTATTCCATACTTAGTGTTTCTTTTGGTGTTAGTGCAGCAGCAAATATTAGAGATGCTGTGAACTGGAAAGTGGAAGAGGTAGCTGAGAATGAAGGAAGAAGCATACAAACCTGCAATATCTTCCCAACATGTGAGTCATGATTTGGCCATGAAATTTGAATTAGGCATATCAGTGTGACCCTGCTTCAGCCTTCTTTGACAATCTGGAGGGAAAATTATTTGGTTTTATTCCAAATCTTCACCTAAACATTGGCAAGACAAAGGAGATGGGGTTGGACTTTTGGAGGAAGAGAGGGTAGCTAGCCCCATTGTATATCAGGGGGGACCGTGTGGAGAGCATCTCTTCCTTTAAATACCTTGGGAGCCCATATTAGTGAAGACCTAACTTGGAAGGTCAATACAGCCCAGGTGGTTAGGAAGGCCCAAAAGAGACTTCATTTCCTTAGGGTCTTGCGATAGAACAAGGTTGGACAGCAACTGATGATTTCCTTCTATCGGTCCACGATAGAAAGTTTTCTCTCATACTGCATTACGGTGTGGTATGCTGGTTTGACAGCCATGGATAGAGAGTCCCTACGGAGGGTGTTGAAGACAGGGCACGATATCGTGGGCTGTCCCCTGAGTCCACTAGATGTTGCCTCAGAAGAGGAGGAACATTCTCAGGGATGACACACACCCTGGCCAGCACCTTTTTAATCTCCTGACCTCGGGCAGGAGACATAGAAGCATGATAAGCTGCACCAACAGGTTAAAGAACAGTTTCTACCCATGGGCCGTGAGGCTGCTGAATGTAAGACAGCAACATTGCAGCTGACGTTCGGGGTTGCTGGTCGTATGACAGCACACAGAGTGTAACAAGGACTGAGAGATTGTGGGTGGAAGGGGACTCGTTTAATCTCACTGTAAACAAGTGGTACAGTGACAATAAAGTATTTCTATTTCTATTTCTATTATACCTAGTGCTTGAAGATAAATTATTTAAGAGACGCTTACATGATAGTCTAACGAGTTGCCTGTTAGCAGATGGAGTAGGTTATGATATTTTGTAGCAGATATCCCTTAAGTATGTTACAGTAATCGGAAGTAGCGTGTTAATGTTCTGCTGAGGAATTCATGAGGATCAACAAAACTAAAGAGCTGAGTCGCATGAGTACTGTGATTTTTCTCAGGAATGTGCATTGATCAGATAAAGAACAAGATGATACCTTACTTCAGCATCTCTGTCTCAAAGCATAGCTGCCAAGTTATCCCTTTTTAAAAGGGATTCCCCCTTATGCTGAATAGGCTTCCTCGCGAGAAAAGGGAAAACTTGGCAGCTATGGTCTCAAAGCACTGTGACAGAATGCTCTGGTATAGTTATTCCCCCAATTAGACTTGGTGTCCACAACATAACTCTTTCCCTTCTTTCCCAATTTTGGAGTTTATCTTATATGGCAATCTTAGGGGAAAATTTAGAAATTTTGAAGATCTACTGTCTGCAGCATTTAAAAAAAAAACCCAAATCTCTGAAGCAATTTGGAGGAATCCCACCTTGACTCAAACTGCTCCTGAATTTGTCTGCTTAGCTTTGGGATTTTAGTAAACACCTAGTTTTTCTTACTCAGTATACTAAACTAATATACTAATGAACTTGATTGTGCACTGTGTGTTCAGCAGATCTTACATCCAGTAACCTTGTTTTTAAAGCATGCCTTCTAGGCTCTACTATTATCATATTCACTTAAAATATTCAGACCTTTGCATTGGTTGTTGGGTATTAAAAATTCTATTTTCTAGCACTTCTCATTTCAAGAAAGGAAAATCTATTATATCATTTTGCTATTAACATGTTTATTTTCTGTCTAAGATGAAAAATGTAGACCATTTTTTTATTTGTTCATAATAATTTTGAAGACACTTCCACAGCTGTATTGTATAAATTGCCCCTAATTATTTTTCTGTGTCTCCCTTACTTCTCCATAAGCTATGACCTTGTAGGCATTGACTTCAGTCTGGAACAATTTCAAAGTCATGTAAATGAATGTAATTAAGGTATTGCTTATTATCTTGCAGAGTTCAGAGGGAAGCACATTGGCTAGAAAGGTTTGTTTACTTAATACAGAAGGTCAGCTAGAGTTAAATTTTACTGCCTAAAATGGTTTGGTAATGTTTTTATTTAGACAGAAATGTTTGGTAATGGCACATAATACATTTTTTCACCTCAGAGTGTTGTGACTTTTTATTCATTTATTAAATAATTGTATTTGTATTCTTTAACATTCTTGTAGAACACTGAATCTATTTTCCTGCTAAAACAACAAGAACCCAAGATACAATTTTTAACTCTATATCCACCAAAGGAATGTCTTTTGATGCAGTAAATAATACCCCCCCCCCTTTCTGTCATAGTTCCCAGGTAAACTTGTATGGTACATCATAACTGTCTGAATATGTTGGCTACGAAAGATGAGCTTTTTTAATTAATTATTTAAGAGCATTTTTTTACCCTGCTCTTCAACCAAAAAGGTTCCCAGGGTAGTTTACATGCAGTCAATAAAAACAACAAGACAGTCCCTTCCTGCAGGGTTACAATCTAATCAGCCAAATTCAGGTACCAGTTCTTAAACAGTTGTTCTGATGAAGACCAACTGGCACAGTGGCTGATACAGCTGATATTTTTATAAAGCTTATGGAATGAGCCTTGCTTCTGATGGAATGGCTGCCTCCAGGTAACAGTTTAGGGACAGGAACCCCGGTTTCCAACCAGGGAATGATTTACCAGCGGTCTGTTTCTTACTTCCCATCATATCTGTTAGTAAGGGGCATGGAAGGGGAAAATCAGAACCTGATCTCTGTCTGGCAGCAGGAGGAGGATTCAAGACCTCTGGTTCCAAGAATGGTTAGAGAACCAGGACTAACTCAAGACGGTTCCTGTCCACACCCTGAATCAAGTTCTCACCTACTTTCCCCCTCTCTGGGATTTTTAGGTTAGCATGGGATAGCAGATAAACCAAGGTTTGGCTTAGTGTATTGTCCAAACCTGGGGTTGTGAGCTGTAACCATAATAGGAAGATATACCCTTATCACAAACCTGCATTTGAACAGCATGCTAAGCCAAGCTGGGCTGGGCTAACCTAAAAGGCAACTATCATCTCTTCCTTGGAAGCCAGCACATTTACTCTAAGCCATGGTTTGGCTTCGCATGACATGACATGACATGCAAATGCAATTGTAGTTATGAAGGGGAAGACACAGTGAAGTATTTGGCAATTACAAAAACATAATTATATACACAGGATTGCCATCCTAATTTATAAATGCCACTGTGTCAGACAGCACAACGGCTCTTGTATGAATTTACAAAGTGGTAGAAGACTATAATCCATAGCTGCCAAGTTTTCCCTTTTCTCGCGAGGAAGCCTATTCAGCATAAGGGAAAATCCCTTTAAAAAAGGGATAACTTGGCAGCTACGCTATGATCAGGGAATGAGAAAGGGTGTGTATTGCAGTTGATGGGACTAGTATGTTGAGCCACTGATTACCTTTTCCTTCTATTCATTGTAGATGGATTAATTTTTCAATCCTTAGAGTGCTATCATACTATTCCAGGGATGAAGATTCGAGCATGTGGCTTTTTTCTTCAGTAATCCTGATAGACTATGTACTTAAATCTGCTATCAAATTACCATATGCATTCTTATTAAGAGGAATTAGGCCACACAGACACCTTCTGCCATAACTGAAACTACAAATGTGATGAAAAAGCTGACTTTGCAAAAGGAAGAAAAGAAGAAGAGAAACCCATACTTCGCTCATAAAGAGAAAACATTTACTATTCTCAGTTGTTTTATTGTATTCTTTTCCCTGGGGTCAGCAAATAGTTTTTCTTAAGTTGTCCATTTTTGAGACTTTTTTGAATGCAAGATGATTGCAGTTGGTAAGGAGAACATCTTACCGGGGTTTTGTTTTGCATAATTGCATATCTATGCTAAGTAGCTTTATAGTATCATATATGTACGTGAGTGCCATTGTCAACTTCATTGATTTGCAACCTGTTTTAGTATATGCTGACCCTAGACAGGGGGCCTATGTTAGGAACTGACCATTTATATAAATTAGACAAGGCAAGCAGAAGAAAGTGAAACAAGGCTAAGAAAAGCAGAGGCCAAGGGCAAAATGGAGATACACTAAATATATTCATTTGGCACAGCTTCTCTTGCTAAAATAGAAGTCAAGACAACACAACCATGGTAATAATAAAGACTACAGATTATTAATCAAACATTAGGTGGAGACAAGGTTTTCTGCACCTAATAGCAGGGCTAGAGGTCCAAGGATAATAAGTAGGAACAAATGATGTTTTTAGATTCTGTGTAAAATATATCTGTATTTACTAGGTGGTAGGTTCAATACCTTTACAACTAATACTTGAAGTAATGGGAGTAATGGCTCCTGTTTCTGAACACGTATGTATAATTAAGTGACAATTTTAATAATTGCTCATATATTGTTGGTGAAGCTTTTGGACCCTTTTACCAGTTGTGTCCTATTTTTGCTTTCCGGGTTTTTTCTTCTTCAGTGAAGGCTGTCTTTGATGTTGAGCAAAAGGGCAAGTCGTCATCAGCATTATGTTTGAATTTTCCTACCAAAAAAAGCATCCCAGAAGGTTCAGCTTTCTGCATCTCCTCTTACTTTTGCCACTTTCATTTCTGGCAGCGCCTTTTTATGACACTTTTTGTTCCCATATCACCTGCTTTGCCTTTGTTTTTCTCTTCTCACCTTCTCTCCTCTTCCCTTCTGCCTTCTTTCTTGCATATTCTTACTCCTTTATCTGTTGCCACTCTGTCCTCTTTCACAGTTTTCCGTCACCAGCTGTCTTTTCCTTTTCCCTGACTTCTATCTTCTCTTTTCATATGTTTCAATCTTTTATTTCTGTCATGTTCTACTTTCTTTCACCTGCTATTGTTGACTACCCAGAAGATATTCCTGGCTACTCTATATATTGCTCAGAATACAAACCGCTACAATTCCTTCTCCACCCTTCCCCATGCCACCAAAATCTACTCTGCCACACAGAGTTCATTCAGCACAGCTTTCCCCCCTTGTAGCTCACCAGAACACAAGCTGAAAAGTGCCATTGTTTGGCTTGATGAAGTGGGCATGCAGCCTGAAGAGAGGTCCTCAAATGGAAGGTGGGAGTATGTAAAGCAGAGAGGGGAAAAATGGAAGCAGGGACACTTGAAGCATTATGAATTTTGCAACTGGAGAATGAGAGCATGAATTGAATTTTCTCCCTGACCCAGCCCTCTTTCACTTGCCAGGAGTGGGGTCAGGATGATGTGGCATCCCTGCTCCCTCCAACTCTCATCTCCTGTAGCCATCAGATTCTTGACATCATTTCTCTCTCTCTCATCTCTGCAAGGGGAGGCTCTGAGATAACCAAAGAGAGAAGCAGCACAAATTGTGCCTTCTCTGAAAGCAAGATGTGACATGCCATGTGATGGCAACCACTAGGCAACCAAACTACCGTAAACAGCTGACCCTTCTGCATTCTAGTTCCCAGCATACTTCCATTCTGTGAGGCCTCTAGAAATCCATAGAAGTAGACTAGTCGGACATGACTGAACGACTAAACAACAACAACAGACTAGAAAGTGAGTAGTGTCCATATAGATAACCCACACTACAGACATAGCTATGGGAACATGGCACATGTGACTCACCAGAACTATGTATCTTGTTAAAAAGGGCTCATCCCTATCTCCTGCCACATGGATGAAACAAGTATACAGAGGAATGTGTCTTAGACTACAACACTGCATGTAGTGCTCCTTTGGTCTGGTCAGAATTAGCTGGAATGCAACATGGTAGCAACAGCTTAGCTACGATTTACCTGATGTAGCCTCACATTCTACCTGTGGATCCCAACCCAGTGATTGAAGTCGTATGTACTACTGTAGAAGTTATAATGCCTTAGCAGCTGATTGCTTGTTGTAGAATGCCCTTCTATGGGAAATCTTCCCGACCCTCCCTCTTAACACTTTTGGGCGAACAGTTGCAAGTTTGTTTGTTTTTATTCTGTCAAACTTTTATTGTTTTGATCTATTGTATTTCATTCTGAAAACCAAGAGACAGAAAAGTAGAACAGTAATATGAATAAATGAATTACGTTATATGTTTAACCAGCATTATTCTCAGGGTTTGAATGTAGTTGATTAGTTAACCATAGTCAGAGAATCCAGGAAGCTTTAAAAGTGTTTAATGTTGTTACATAAATACCATTCAGTCACCATTTAGGATACAGGAAGATGATAGATTCAGGGCAGGAAGTGTTGGTAGGCCAGTGTGCTACTCCTTGTCTCTTAAGCATCTTATGTCTACACTGCTTTATAATTCCAGCTCAGCCCTTGTATGACCATTTCCTTGACCACTAAAACATGCTGTGACAGTCATCTTGGAATGGTATGGCATACTCTGTGAGGCTCAACTAGTTCAAGTATTTTTATGTAAATGATAGGGTTTCAAGGATTTCCATTCATTAGCTGGAAAAAGAGATGGAATAGGAGGAGAGAAATAAAATTTATATAGTTTAATTTCTGTAGAAAATAATTCAGCAGAAATAGCAACCTTATATACTGATCTGGGGAAAAGCCCTATTAAACAGGGAGCAAAGGAAGTACTAAGAGGTCCTTCTCTGCTTATCTCTGTACCAGGGAGGGTCTATAGGGAAGAAGGCAGGGCTTGTTGTTTTTTAAAAGATATTTGGGTACATATATGTTCTGAGTAAGCAGGATTGACCTGCAAACCTCAAAAGTGACTTCACAACAAAAATATGTAGCAAGATTTGAAAATTGCACTGGTGGATAAAGGCAAGACAGTTTATTTGTATCTTATCCATACTCAATAATGGTTTATGACAAAAAGACATGACAGAATAGCTGAATTCAGCAGTAACACTTGTTTTCAGTAAGTCTCCCTATAACAGACACCTCAAAACAGTTACCATATCCCCTCCACCATTTACAAGTTTCCCACCACACAAAACCATGAAGAAAGCAAAGCTCATAGAATAATGGCATCTTGCAAAAAAAAAAAATGTACAGTGGTACCTCGGGTTACAAACAATTCGGGTTACAAACTACGCTAACCCGGAAGTAGTACCTCGGGTTACAAACTTTGCCCCAGGATGAGAACGGAAATTGCGAGGCGGTGGCACAGTGGCAGCGGAAGACCCCATTAGTGAAAGCGCGCCTCAGGTTAAGAACGGTTTCGGGTTAAGAGCGGACCTCCGGAACGAATTAAGTTTGTAACCCGAGGTAGCACTGTATGTCATTTTGGAAACTAATGGAAATAAGATGCATCTAATAAAGTGGACTCCAGCTCACAAAAGCTTGTGCTACATTAATCTGTTTGATTTTAAAGATATTTTTTTTCTATGCTGGGATCTTGCAAGAAACTCAAGTCTTTCTGTTCACCCCTGTAAACTTAACATTTGCAGAAAACTACAATGAAGAAATAGATATGCTTTGTACCAGTTAGATATAAACGACCGGACCAGAAACATTTCAGAAGAGTTACTGAACTGGAAATTATTAGCGTTAAAGCAGCACCAGTATGGTAATTCGCTGCACAGAGATGTAGGGTGTTGAAATTCTGCAGTTCAGTTGTGATTGATAAATTGGATGTTTTGAAGACCCTAATAGTTCAAGACATAAGAGGTCAAGTGAGATGTGCAGCCTTCACATGCATAGTTATATCTGTCACAGTATGCCAGTTAATACATGGCTGGTTTAAACTTCAAAACTTCAGACTTTGAAAAAAACCATCAATGTTTGGCGTTTAATTTCAAAATACTATGAAACTACTTTAAATGTAGTCTTTAAGAATATTTATTTTAGCAATGTGTTTAAATTCTTAATGCATTCCCTCAAAAGGCACAGATATACTTCATAAGATGGCATGTTTACATTGCCATATAAGTAAGCAGTGACAAAAGTAGAGTAATCAGCAATTTTTAAAGTAATGCATTAAAATGACTTTGACGTCAGCTAAAATTCTTTACAGGGACTTGTTTAATCTGCCTTGAAACAGCAGTTCCAAACTCTTTGACAAGCTGTTTGAAAGGCTGTCTAATTTTCAACTTGCATTATTTTTTCTGCTGAAGCGTTACTTTGCAACTACAGCAATACATAAAACAAGATTCTTTTGTGTGTGTATTGCTGTAGTTGCAAACTAGCAACAGTATACGTGACAGGCCTGGAGTAACCAACATGATGTAATCCAGCAAATCTAGAGAACACCCATCCCTGAACTTTGGCCATGTTGGCTGGGGCTGATGGGAGCTGAAGTCCAGCAACGCCTGGAGGGCACCACTTCAGCCATCCCTATGGTAAATTATTTCCTTTGTTCCATTCCCCACTTAATGGAATTCAGAATGCCAGTTAATGTAACCTAAGTGTGTATACTGTACTTAAAAAGAATGTAGAATTATGACAGCAGACTCAGTCCCCACAATTTATGTGCATTCAGTACGCTCTGTGAACAGACAACAATGTTCACAAGCATGACTCGCATAGCTTTTTCATGAATAATAAAGATACATACAAAAAATTTTTTTCCAGCAGATTGTAATTAAGATTGCCTCCCTAACATTTCTTAGATAGTTGGGAAGGAGACTTTGTCTACATAGTAATTTAGGTAGAGGCTACAAAATAAATGGAAATGCCACGTACACATCGTGCCACTGCAAGTGATTTCCCTATGCACCACAGCACTGACATGCAATATTGTGTGTTTCTTTCTCTGGGCCTGAACTCAAGAATATACATGTGGACATTATCTTTTCTTTATTTTTCTGATAATGGAGTAATAACCTTCACTGAATTAAAAGGGGTTGTAGTGAAATTACATATGGAGTTAATAGCTCAGTTGGTAGAGCATGAGACTCAGGATCATGGGTTGGAGCCCCCCATGGGTTGGGCAAAAGATTCCTGCATTGGAGGGGGTTGGACTGGATGACCTTTGTGGTCCCTTCTAATTCTGTGAGTCTGTGGTCTAAGACATGTTCAGAAATAGTCCCAAATTTGTAAAAGGTCATGCAAAGGCTTGTGGGATCACAGTTGCAATGGCTCCGGAATTTCTAGCTATTTTTCGGTTCTTTTGGTACCATTTTTGCAGTTTTCCCACTCTCTTTGGGCTGTTTTTTCCCTTGCTGCGGTTAAAATTGATTTATTTAATTATTTCCCAGCGCTGCACATATATGCAGTCATGTCCAAATTGAAGACATGTAAAAGGCCTGTACTAGAAAAAGAGGTGGAATAGAGCAAGATGCGAATGATGCAGTTCCAATGTAATGTTAAATTATAGTATAGAATTGTGTGGAAGAGCCGCAGTGATTAGTTTGATCAAACCATAGACTTGGCTTGTTTCAGCAACCACAGCATGGCCACAATCCTATCCACACTTACCTGGGAGTAAATTCCATTGCGTTAAGTAGGACTTTTTAAAAACTGTGCTTTCAAAGGATTTAAAAATATTTTGCGCATTCCAAATCTTTTAAATATATATTCATATAGCTCAATATATTGGTAAGCCAGGTTTAACATTACAAGGGCAAGCTTCAGCTTGATTACCAACAGAATGGCCTTGCATTCCCTTCTTCACCAATCCTTCTCAAGTGTGAATATAAGAATGTTGGAAGTATATTCTTCCATCTTGCATTAACCATAGTTTATCATTACATCCAGATGTTTAAATTTATTTACAGCCCCATAATGCCATAACCCCATGGCAGACATATAGTAAGTGGTTCCCATGGCACTTTCTCAAAATTCCAAATGTGCTCATCGGTGACCCCTGTTTTAAAGCGTACACCACAATCCTGCACATATTTACTGTTAAATAGCTCCCAGTGGGCTCAGGGGCATGTAAATGGCAAATGAGTGCAGCCTTAGTGTATTTGATTTTTTTGTTAATACAAAAACAAAAAAAAACTAATGCGAACTAAATTAATTCATTAGATCATGGGAATAATAGTATAGTAATTATTCTCATAGAGAAATTCTTAGACTGCAGAATCAGATAGCTAGTACTCTCAGTGTTCGGTGAGATGCACATGTAGTTAGATGACCTTTTGAAACTATTCTCTGTAACAGAAGTAGCTTGTCATGGAGCTGCTTGGGAAACATTAGTTCAAAACCAGTCTGAAATAGCAAAATAAATGGTTGGGTCCTAGTTACAAGAATTTTGCAGTTCCCTGTCTGTTTAAACTTTCTTTCATTCTGATTTGTTTCTTAGAATCTGCTCTAGTGTTACATGAAAATCATCTGCTTCTTTTTTGTTAGTTAGTTTTTAACATGTGGAACAGTTAGCATAGAATACACTGCTCGTTTAGTAACTTAGATTAGCCCTAGGGAACATATCCTTTTAGTTTGAAGCTGCTTTACTGGCAGCCAGGGCATTCCTTGGAGTTGGTCAGGTTGGCCCCTGCCAAGGGCCCAGATGGGTACAAAAAATGGCACCTTTCCACTCTGACTTGGAGTGGTTAGGAGCCTGCCCATGTGCTCCCCCGACCATTTCTCCATTGCTCTAGGCAGCTAGGTGAGGCTCACAGGCTCCTCTGGTTGCCTTGGCGGAGAAATCCAGTTGCTTTCATTGCCATCATAGTACTCCTGCAAGGCCCCCTCCCCAGTCAGCTGGCAGCACTTTTAGAAGTTTGAGCAGAGTGCCTAGTGGAGCTTGGAGGGACCAGCCTAAGCCACCAGCCCTTGAGAATGTGCAGAAACCAGTACAGCCCAGAAATGTAATTAAGCAGTATATTCAAAAGAAGTATATGTAATAAAGAAGGGAGAGAAGCAGCATGCATAGAGCTCATAGACTATTGGTCTACCTAATGCTACACTTAATCTAAGTTAATATTGCAAAAATTACTCTCAACCTTTGGTGCTGGCATCTTCTGGTATCAGATGCGGGTTGGGTTTAAGAGGGTCAAATGCAGCCTCACAACAGTCATTTATAAAGGAGTGTTGGATCCAAGTGGGTTTTGGTTTACAAGTGGTTTAGTTTGGAAATTTTGGGGAGGCTGGGGGAGATGGTAGACCCCTTCTGGGAGCCGAGAATGATGGTTATTGCTGGTGGATTTCTCTTTTTGCTAAACAGGATTTAATTAGGAACTCTGTGTTTTAGAAGGGACACACCCTATTCCCTAGTCATGATGGAGGGCAGGAGCCTAGAGGGCCACAAGATGAAGGTGCCAGAAAATGGGTGCTCCCCCCACCCCACGGAGACCCATTTCTAGAATACCTTGTTTGCTTGGCATTTAGTCATATCCTTTTGGCAACGGGTACTAAACAGTTTGTCTTGATTGGGAAACCAAGTCCTTGTAGAGCTTTTGACCACTCTTTGAACATCAAAACTAGTGTGCTTGTGGACTGGTGTACTTGTGGGAGTTTGTAGCTAGAACTGTTAGCTATGTACTGTCTGGAATGCAGCACTTCCTCTCAGCACTAAAAAAGATAGGGAAAGGTTGTCAAGCAGGGATTCCAGGCTACATGCTTTTATAGTACAGAATGGCTGTGTTCCAAAGATTGCTCTGTTCTCAGAAGCAGAGTGACAAGCTAAGTATATTGGAAATGCAGACTGCAGATTTGACCTACAGCTTTTATGATAGGATGGTGGGGGGGGGTCATTCTTATGGCTCCCTAGGCTTCTTTGGGAGGAATAATAATAATGGGAGGAATCACTTTTAGATTCAAGATTCAGGGAGGTAGCCGTGTTGACACAGTCAAAATAAATAGATTTTTTTTAAAAAAATGTCCAGTAGCACCTTAAAGGTAAATGTAAAGGTACCCCTGGCCATAAGGTCCAGTCGTGGATGACTCTGGGGTTGTGGCGCTCATCTTGCTCTATAGCCCAAGGGAGCCGGCGTTTGTCTGCAGACAGCTTCTGGGTCATGTGGCTAGCATGACTAAGCCACTTCTGGTGAACCAGAGCAGCTCACGGAAACGCCGTTTACCTTCCCGCCGGAGTGGTACCTATTTATCTACTTGCACTTTGATGTGCTTTTGAACTGCTAGGTGGGCAGGAGCTGGCACCAAACAACAGGAGCTCACCCCGTCGTGGGGATTTGAACCGCCAACCTTCTGATCGGCAAGCCCTAGGCTCAGTGGTTTAGACCACCCACTGCGGAGTAGTAGAAGATGTGTGATTGACTAAATGGGTATGGTAAACCTGTTGATGACTGTTAACGACTGCAATTAGTCCTACAGAAAAAAGCTTTCTCCTACTACCCTTCTGGGAAAACCCCACCCTATCCTTCCACTATATATAAGGGTCTGGTGACTTCTGTTTCAGTGTATCCGAAGAAGTGTGCAAGCACACGAAAACTTATACCCAGAACAAACTTAGTTGGTCTCTAAGGTGCTACTGGACAATTTTTTAATTTTTTCTATTTTTAAATTCAGTTGCTTAAACTCTAATTTTCATATAAGTTCCTATGTCTTTCTTCAGCAATCTTATTGGCTTAATTTCAGTTTAATTGCTCTCCTTTCCTAATGCATTGTTCATGAAGGTATGGCTATGAAGAAAGAAAGCCTGTTTAAAGCTTGCGAGTCCACTTTTAACTTAAACTAAACCTGTCTTGATCTCATTTAAACTTTCTCCTTCATTCGCTTTCCCTGGTACCTTATTTGTGATGTGTATAGCCATTGCATGCCACAGTTCTGCTTGATTTAAGTATTTACTTGTGATTTCAGGCAATGCCTGTGTATAATTTTGAAAAACCTATTCAAAGTCACCTTTTTATCTTTTCTTGGTTATGGTAGCTTGAACCTGCTTATACACAAATGTATCCTGGATGAACTTTATCTAGCTGTCTTTACTTACGTACTTTCAAATTAATCAAAAGCTATAGTAAGTGGCTATATCTATATGACTATATATATGAATGAAACTAGCAATTCATAGACCACTTTTTACCGGCACAAATGTTCATTGATTTCAAATGTGATACTTCTTGGAATATTTTTCCTTCAACATCTGGCTAATTGCAGTTTCAGTTTATATTCTTGAGGCTCCAGAAATGAAAATGCTACAGTGGTTGTGTTAAATTTACATACTTGAACTATTTATTTCTTGGAACTTCCTTTTATTACACCCTTTCCTTTCTATACTAGGTACAGGTTTAGAACTGTGGCCTTACCCTATTATATTCCCACAGGACCACCCGGACAACAAAGGCAAAGATGGGTGCACTCACACAACTCCTGGAGGAAGTTGGGGTGCCCAACTTAGATGGTAGTATTCATTTAAACTTAACACACAAATATTTTAAAATTGAGGGCTCCATGTTTATTATTGTTGTTGACAGAGAATAGTCTAAGCAATCTTGACAAAATGGGAATATCTGTCACCCGTACTGCTACACTAATTCAGAATCATAGTGCTCTCATTGTGTAACACAGTTCCACAGGTTGTCCTTAAGCTCCCAACACTGCCCCCACACCTTCTAGAGCAGATTTTGGCAGCCCTCCCCCAGCAGGATATCCGAGTAAAGTAGAACTCAGGGGAAATTTAGATGCAACCCTGAGAAACTTAGTTTACACCAGGATCTTAGAATTTTGAAAGTTCTTCATGTAGAACTGAGCTAGAATGTTGAGGCCTTTGATCTTTGGATGAAGGATGATGTACAAATTTATTGGGGGGTGGGAACCATGAATTCACTCTTTTATTCATCTATCAGTTCTACCAAAATAGTTGCATGTGCAAGACTTCCATTGTACCTTTAAAAAGAATCATTTACAGAAAAATCCAAGGCAACTTGCCTTGGTATTTAAGACTTAGAGAGCAAAAGCCTCAAATAAAATATTTAAGAACTATTATAGGTGTATTTGTCAAGTGATGATTTTCACAAATATGAGTATGCCTTGACTGGTGCTTAGCTAATTCAGTGAATGTGTATTCCTTCATTAATTGCCACTTAAAGCTATAACCTGAGAAAATAGGAACTGTGTCAATATTTGGATTGAATAAGTTGGTTGTCACATTAGCCATTGCTTTTGTAGAACTGTGTATAATGGTATTTTATTTCTTGTATATTCCTTTTAAACAAGGATTTCTGGACATTGTAATATTTTTGTTTGTTTTGCTTTCTGGCCAACTTGCTTCTTGAAAGCCGCCCATCACAGAGCAAAAACCCATTATCTTATTTTGAATTTACATGTCCATTTCACTAGAATTGGTTTGACTCCTTTACACTGTGTTCTCCAAATAATTTCGGGAATCTACAGTTCTCTTAATGTCAAATTTTGTAGGATTCCCAGAGTATCAGACGCCTCACTATGCAAATCCTGGCTTTAAAGAATGTGTTTTTTAAAAGCCTGCCTGAGGCTAGTGTGACTTCACAGTTAAATAGATTATTTGCTTTTCTGTTTTCTGGCATCTACTTTTGGCATCATGAAATCTGGCAGCTCTTCATGTCTGGCTAAATCTGTCCTATATTTTCTCTAATTCAACCTGTTCTACCTGGGTTGTGCAACATGTTGGTGTTGGGAACATCTACTTGAATACACAGAGGTGAGTGGTCTATATGAGTTGGATATATTTCCACCTCTATTATGTAGTATGCAGGAGAAGGCATTATATTGAATATTTATATGTAAGATAAAAGGCATTGCGGTATAGTAGGTGTGTGTTTATTGTAGTGAGCCTTTGACTTTTAAGAAGAAACAATATTTATTAAAATGCTACTAGTTCCATATAATGAGCAGATACACGAGAGAGTTAGAATTTCAATAGGTTGATGGTATTGTTGTATTGCTTGGAATGCTTTACATTTGTTTGGCACTAGAGCCCATTTTTGGTCAAAGCGTACCTATCGCTGAGGGTAGAACCATATGTTATATGGTAAATGTGAAGTTTTCAGTGCTTTTCAGTACAGTGGTACCTCAACTTACAAATGACTCGATTTACAAACGTTTCGACTTACGAATGGAGCTCCGTCCGCCATTTTGGATGCGGTTTAGATAGGGTTGCTTCGACTTATGAAATTTTTCCTCCCAATGCATTCCTATGGGATTCGACTTGCGAATTTTTTTGACTTACGAATGTGCGTTCGGAATGCATTAAATTAGTAAGTTGAGGTACCACTGTATTGCTTTTTCAGGTAGGGCGGAAATTGGTGGTGTAAGCAATATGCTTTTACCTTTTAACAGCTAGTGAGGTTTCATTCGAACTATATCTAAAACAAGGCTGAATACCTCCCCTCCCCAGTGATTTGTGTCCTCTGGAGGTCATTTTTGGCAACTCTAGGGGCAAATTGACCATAATTGTTCATTTTTGGCAGCCTGTGTGCCTGCTGCTGTGTAAAACAAGGTGGGCTTTCTCCCTTTATTTCTTATATGGGGTGGGAAAGCATTGGCCTTTCCCATGGAGTGTTGGAGTTTACTGTCAAAGCAGAATCGTTCTTGAGGTGGCCGTTAAGAAAGTGAGGAAGGGAGAGAGGGAGAGAAACAGAAACCAGCTTGATGAAAATTAAGCACCAGACAGCTCTTGAAGATTGCAATAACCTTCTAGGGCTGTTTTTGCCCTACAACTTGAAACTGACAGCTTGGGGCTGGGCTAAATATTTTGGCCCAGCTTTAAACCAGACTTCTGGCACATAGTATCAAAAAGTTTGTAAAGCTGACTGGAGCTTAGGAGCATCTGGCTCAGGGTGACTCATTCCCCTTAAGTGTTCTGTGCCCTTAAAGTGCAGAGAGGATAGATTTTGACAATGAGAACAGTTAAACTAGACAGGAACGCAGAGAAGTGGCTGCCAATTACCACACTATGACAATTAAATTCCTGGTAGCAAAAGTGAAGATCAATGGAATACCGTTATCTCTGACTACTGTACAGTCATACCTCGGTTTAAGTACGCCTCGGTTTGAGTATTTAGTACTCCACGGACCTGTCTGGAATGGATTAATCCACTTTCCATTACTTTCAGTGGGAAAGTTCGCTTCATGTTAAGTACGCTTCAGGTTTAGTACAGACTTCTGGAACCAATTGTGTTTGTAAACCGAGGTACCACTGTATAATGAAGAACAACAGCACAAGTCAGGATGAAAGTTGGTAGCAAAATCCATTTCATCGGGAAGCTTTACTTTGTATCTTAGAGTCTATGGGCTTTATCCAAACATTGTATTTATTTAGTTACTTTAACGGTTTTTCTAGTGTGCTTTATAGTAGTAAAACAACAAACAAGAAACAAGAAATTCTGGTTACAGTTTGTGGTTTGTTCAGAAGAAACGAATAATGAGCCCAGATTTTAACATAGTACAACAACCAAAGGAGAGGAAATAAGCAAAACTCTAAGCCTCCTTGTATTTTTTCATGTAGCTACTAGATTCCATGTCAGAATGGTATTGCCCAGATCTGATAAGCATGAGAGACATTTAGGGCATTATCCAGTTAGATCGCAGGGAAAGAGCAATGTAAAAATCAGTTATCTGGTGGTAATCAAGAAATACAAAGACAAAATCATGGAGGCAGTCAAAGCAGGGGGAGGGGAAGAGAATTCCAACTAAACTGAAGCTGACTAGTTAGCTAACTTTTGGTTATGACAGAGACATAATTTCTGTCTATCAAAATAATTGTACCTTGGAACAATTAGCAATGGCACCAACAAGATGAGAGGGGGCTAAATAGTGCCTAGGATGTGGCACTATGTTATAAGCATTTTTCATCTGATTGGAGACAATGAATACAAACCGAATGTACAGAAGTGAATACAGAAGTGAATGTACCCAGAAAATACAGAATACAGAAGTGAATGTACCCAGAAAATCTTACAGTTATATTTAACTTCAAAAGAGGAAACTCTAGAATGGAAGGACTATATAAAAGAAAGCTGAAAGGTATATTTTGGAGAGTCCATTTTGAATGTTAAAACTATTTCAGTGGAAGCTGAGTTGCAATTTTTACCAGTCACCAGACTTCAAGAAGCAATAAAGGAGTTGAGTCAAAAACTCTATAAACGGCAGTGTCTTAATTTAAGATTTTGGATTCTTTCACAAATCAATGTGTGTATGTGTTTTAATACACATACAGTCTCTGGAAAACCAAATGTAAATGTCTTCTTATTATTTGGCAATCACTCATAGGCGAGTAAGATTGTCTTCCATAAACCGTTTTAACAATGAGTCCGTAAGTGACTGTGGAGGCCAATTCTGGATCCACACGTCCTTCCACAGTGGGGACATTGGTTTCCGGGTGGGAGTTGATCATGTTGTGGATTTGCCAAGCGTGCCTTCCTCTTAGCACGTTTCTCCCTTGCATCCTGAGTTTGAGTGTCTTCAAAGCCTATGACACCTTTGGTAAGGGCTGTTCTCCAACTGGAGCACTCGCAGGCCAGTGTTTCCCTGTTGTCAGTGTTTATGCTACATTTTTTTAGATTTGCCTTGAGACAGTCTTTAAATCTCTTTTGTTGACCACCAGCATTACGCTTCCCATTTTTAAGTTCGGAATAGAGTAGTTGCTTTGGAAGACAATCATCAGGCATCCGTACAGCATGACCAGTCCAGTGAAGTTGATGTTGAAGAATCATTGCTTCGACACTGGTGATCTTTGCTTCTTCCAGTACACAGATATCAGTTTGCCTGTCTTCCCAAGTGATGTGTAAAATTTTTGGAGACACGATTGATGGAATCTTTAGAGGAGTTGGAGATGGCATTTATAAGTGGTCCATGTTTCACAAGCATACAGTAAGGTTGGTAGTACAATAGCTTTGTAAACAAGGATTTTGGTCCTCAAACACTCTGCACTTCAGTCAGGAGAAAGCCGCACTCGCAGAGCTCAGGCAACGCTGGATTTTGGCATCAGTGTTGGCCCTTGTGGAAAGATAACTGCCTAGGTAGGAGAAGTGATTGACATTTTCCAACGTTACACCATTGAGTTGGATTTGTGGCGCTGCAGAGGGGTTATTTTGTACTTGTTGGTACAGCACTTTGGTTTTTTGGATGTTGAATGAAGGCCAAGCTTTTTGTAAGCTTCTGCAAAGATATTTAGGATGGTTTGGAAGTCATCCTCTGAGCATCCACACACTACATTGTCATCAGCATACTGAAGCTCTATGATGGAAGTTACGATAACCTAACTCTTTGCTTTCAGCCTGCTCAGATTGAAGAGCTTTCCATCTGTTCAATATATGATTTTTACTCCAGTGGGGAGTTTCCCTTCAACAAAGTGTGGGATCATGGGAATGAAAATAATGAATAGACGGGGCAGTAACACAACCCTGTTTAACACCTGATCCCACTGTGAATGGTTCACTTTGAGAGCCATTGTTATCTGCTATTGTTGCTGTCATATTATCATGGAGGAGCCAAATGATGTTTACAAATTTATCTGGGCAGCCAATTTTCAGGAGGACAGTCCACAGGGCATTACTATTTACAGTGTTGAAAGCCTTAGTCAGGTTCATAAATGCCATATACAGGGGTTGGTTTTGCTCTCTGCATTTTTCTTGAAGTTGTCGAGTGGTGAAAATCATGTCCACTGTCCCCCTAGAAGACCTAAAACCATTTTGGGATTCAGGAAGGGTCACCTCAGATATTGTTACAAGACGGTTTGCTAAGATCCTTGCAAGAATTTTGCCGGCCACAGCTAATAGAGAGATGCCTTGATAGTTTCCACAATCAGTTCTGTCACCTTTTTTAAAGATATTGATAATTTTGGCATCTCTAAAGTTTGCTGAGATTTCTTCTCTTTCCCAAATTTTTTCAATGAACTTGTGAATGTGTTGTGTAAGTTCAATTCTGCCCACTTTGAAGATTTCAGCAGGTATCCCATCAGGTCCAGTGGCTTTGTTGTTTTTCATTTGGTTAATAGCTGTACACAACTCTCCCAGATTTGGAGATACTGCAAGCTCATCTCTAATTTGTTTTTGCGGAATTTGTGAGAGGACCTCAGCAGCTACAGGGGAGTTGCAGTTAAGGAGATGTTGGTAATGTTCTTTCCAGCACAGTAAATGTATGTTCAATTCAAAGTGAAGAGTACATTGTGAAATATATGAAAATGAATACTAAAAAATTATTAAAATATGTTATAACTAGGAAATTAGCCAGAGAAGCAGGTAGATCACAAAAATGAATGGTACTGTAAAATACGTCATAAAGTTCCACATACTTTATGAATCATTGTTTTCAGGCAACGCACCCAAATAACTATTTCAAATACAGGTTATAAAGATGGCATTTGTAAATAATTACAGGCCTATGTGTGCCACCGCCACCCTGCATGCTGCGACGACATTTCTGGAAGCTTTTGCTTTCATTGTTAACTAATCACAGCTTGCTGTTTTATCTAAACCTGGACAAACAGTGGTTAATCGTAATTATAGTTCGTGGAAACAAGCCAATTTCAAGCCCTCGTTTATGAAGCTGGCTTGTTTTCACATAACTAAAATTAAGTACAGTTTAAGATTTGGACAGCTCCGGTTAATCTAAAATGGGGTACAAACTACCCTTGCAACTGTGCTGGAGGAGTAGGACGAGTATGCAAGCTGTAGGATAGGTATGGGGCTTTCTTACAATTCTGAATTACATTTCCATATGCAGCCCAAGGAGCAAGATTGTTGAGCTTTTATCTTAAATATGTAATTTATTATGAAAATGAACTTTATTTCCTGGGGGATTAGAAGATACCTAATGTAACATCATTATATTAAAAAAAATCCCATGGTTGATGGGAGGGATCGGCTACAGGATGTTTGAGAGTGACAGCAGCATTGTTGTGAAACATTATTAAGGCTAAAATTATGAAACTTATAAAAAATACAAATTGTTCTTAAGGAACAATAGCATAGCTTCCTCAAAGGAAAGGCTTCCTTGATAGCACCGACTTTTCAGAATACTTTCTTGTCAACAAGTGTGCTGATGGGTGTGATTCTGCAGATTTGCAATCTAGCACTGTGTTAAGCATGTTTAAGCCTAATGAATTTACTTGAGAAAGTCCCATACCAAAGGCTTCTGTAGTTATGGCCAAACTACATGTGGTATGACTTATTTGTGATGAGAGTTTTGGTGCTTTCTTTAAAACAAAAACTAATCACCCCAAGGTGACTGGGAGAGGGTTTTTAAATCCTTTTGTCTCATGCTCTTTTGATAATGTAAATTGCTCCCTTAAAAGTTTTGTAAAACGTTGCTTGATGACAAGTACCAGGGCAAAGTAGTGGTGTATAGAATGAATACATAAAGGTAAAGGGACCCCTGGCCATTAGGTCCAGTCGTGACCGACTCTGGGGTTGCGCGCTCATCTCGCATTATTGGCCGAGGGAGCCGGTGTATAGCTTCCAGGTCATGTGGCCAGCATGACAAAGCCGCTTCTGACAAACCAGAGCAGCACATGGAAACGCCGTTGTTGTCATATGATACTGTGCAAAAGATCTGATCTGGTTGCCTAATCTCAAAAAGGATAATATGGAGTTCAAAAATATGGTGACTGCCCCCCCCCGGTAGTGCGCTTAGTGTTACTATATTATGATTTACTATTGTTGTTGTCCTTTTGAAGTCTTAATAATAAAATGTTGTTGTTTTTAAAAAAAGTATTCAAAATTTACAGAAAATGAAAACTGCTGGGGGGGGAATCATATGAGGAAAACTAAAGCATTTCTGAGTTTCAGTTTAAAAAACAAGAAGTGAGGGGTGACACAAGGAGGTCTATGCACCATGAATACTACCCAGTGAAATGGTTAAGCAGACTTTGGGCTGTAAAATTTAATCAAAAGTACTGATGGTGATGACCAGATTAGCTCGTTTTCAATGGGATGAGAGAAATTCATGTGTGTTAAGTCAATAGCTAGAGAGAGTGTCCATGTTCCAGGTAGCACATTACCTCTGGAAACCAGATTAAGATTTTAAGTCACTTGATTGGACTATCATCATTGTGTCTTGCTTATGGAACCCTCGAAGATATCAAGCTGGCCACTACTCAAAACATATATCTAGACTAGATGGGTGTCAACCTGGCTTTGCAAGGGATTTCTTGGGGAAAGAGATGCCCCGTGTCTTGAAATTTATTTTATTAAACGTACTTGTTATATTACTTAGTTTTCACTACCCATTATTGATGGACTATATAGTATAAATAACATTCTATATTTCTTTCTTCTTGTTCCCATCTTGTTTATTTCTTTATAAAGGCAAAATATGCTTGTCTTTAAGCATAATCAGTCTAATATAATTATTACAAAGCCTGAAGTTAGGAATGTATGTAAGGGTGGCTTCTTGCTATTTCTGATCCCTGCATTACTTATAGACCTGATCATGCTTTCATTCAGTTCAGTCTTGTAAGTGCTTTAATGTATGCTCAAAGGGTTGATTTGACAACCAGGGATTGCTGCAGTGCAGTGGCATTTCAGCTGTGACCTCTTTTACTGGCTGTATCCCAATATACACTTGGTACAGTAACCTGCCAGGCTATTGTGTCTATCCCAGCGAGCCTTTATTTTGTGTTTGTTGTGTAGGTAGAAGCTTTGTGCTAAGGTTGTACAGTAAATGTAATGGCAACAAGGCAATCAAGGAATCATATATTATTTTTATTAGCAGTTTCAAACACTGACAAGACAACCTTGTGATTTATTTATTTTTGCAGAAATTAAAAGGGGGTGAAAAAATCCAGTAAATAAAAAAGAACAGATAAACTGATCTGAAATGTTTATAAGTGTGTGTGTGTGTCCTTTATAATAGACTTAACTGGAGATATTCATATGCATAACAAACTAATCTCATTTCAATAGTAAAAGTAGAAGTAAGTATTGATATACAATTGTTATATATCAGTGTTTAAAAGCAATAAACCAAAATAGCTTTTATTTCTAAACTGCAAATGATTACCTTAGCAACCCATGTATAGTAGTAAGCTAACAGTGTAATCTTATATAAATGTCTACTAAGAAGAAAGTCTCATGTTCTGTGGAGTGTACTCCCAGGTAGGTTTGCAGCCTAATTTTAGATTGTTGCAGAGGAAGTCAGGGACCCTGCAGCATCATTATGGAAGTCTTTCTGTGAAAGATTTGGTGAGCCTGCAGATGGGTGTGAAAAAGCGTTGCACTGATTTTTTTTAATATGGTCAAATGAGTTGGAAGTGACACTGAGTGTCATCTAGTCCAACCCCCTGTAATGCAGGAATCTCAACTAAACAATCCATGGTGGGGATTGTTTAGTTCTAATCTCTGCTTAAAAACCTCCAAATAAGGAGAGTCCACCATCTTTCAAGGGAGTCTGTTCCATTGTCGAACAACTCTTACCATCAGAAAGTTCTTCCTGATGTTTAGTCAGAATCTCCTTTCTTATAACTTGATTCAATTGGTTTGGGTCCTACCCTCCAGATGCCCTTCTTCATATCTCAGCTCATCTGTAATCAACATGCACCCACACTTGTTTCTTTATATGGCTCCCACTTTTCTTTCTTGTTGGAATTGCCTGTTTTTGTGCCTTCATTATTTCACCCATAAGACACTCCCATGCATCTTGGACTCAATAGTTACTTAAGATTTTTGAAATCAGCCTTCTTAAAGTTCAGAGTGCTTGTCCGACTACACTCAGCTTTCCTTTTCCTCTGTATCATGAAATCCAAGAGGATATGATCACTTCCAAGGTTCCCAGTACTTTCATTTCATTTCATCGACCAGTTCCTCCCTGTTGGTGAGGACCAGGTCTAAGATTGCTGCTGCGGCTACCTTCTGGGAAACGAAATTGTCAGTGAGGCAATTGAGGAGGTTGTTGCACCTTACATTTCCAACAAATATCGGGGTAGTTGAAGTCTCCCATGACTACTATATCTTTCATGTTTGAATGTTTAGTAATCAGCTGTAGTAAGGTATCATCCAAGTCTTCAGTCTAGCTTGGAGGTCTAGAGCAGACACACACAGTAAGGTCACTGTTTTTCCTCTCCCCTACAATTTTTACCTATATGCTCTCAATCTGTCTTCCATGGTCCAGGTCATAGATTTTTCACAAGTGTACCATTCTCTCCTCCTGTTTGGTCTATTCATTTTGAACAGGTTATACCCCTCAATTTCTACTTTCCAGACATGAGTCTCATCCTACTAGGTTTCAGTAATGCCTATTAGGCTATCGTGTATTAAGAGCTCAACTTTGTCTTGCTTGTTTCTCATATTCTGTGCATTTGTATAGATAGAGACAACTTTGACCTCAAGTTATTCTCTCCAGCTCCTTCCTTGTAGTTTCCTGCCCTTTAGCAGGTTTCTGTAGCACCACCTCAGTTTCCTATGTATCAAAGAAGCTATTATCCCTAGTACCAGGTGTTCTGCTGCCGTCTGTAATATTGCCTCCCTCCCCTCAGGATTTAGTTTAAAGTACTCCTGAAAGGTTCATGAGACTCTTAGCAAACACATTCCTGCCAACTACTGTGAAGTACGAAGCCAAACTTTTCCTTACAACACCACCTAGAGGACCCCCTCCCAGCCTATACCCTTACAGCTTCCTCGTCTTGGCTCATTCACACTTCCATTTGTCCCACTGTTTTCACCTGGGAAAACCCGTGGTTTAGCACTGTTCAGAGCAAATGGCAATCAAGTCTCAAAGCGGCTAACATTCTCCTTTCCCTTCCTCTCCCACAACAAACACTCTGTGAGGTGAGTGGGGCTGAGAGACTTCAGAGAAGTGTGACTAGCCCAAGGTCACCCAGCAGCTACATGTGGAGGAGCGGAGACGAGAACCCAGTTCCCCAGATTATGAGTCTACTGCTCTTAACCACTACACCACACTGGCTCTCAAAAGAGCCGGTTCTCCGGGGGAAAGCAGCAGGGCAAAGGCGAATTGCTCGTATCTGTGCCCAGGAAGCACAGCACAAGTGGAAAACCACTTGGACCCATGCTTTCTAGGTGCAGGACAAGCAGAAGTGTGGATCAGCCACTTGTTCCCCCTTCAGAGGTAAGACAGGAACAAGAACTGATGCCAAGAGTCAATCAAATCATAATCTAGGCTTTTAAAAATAACCAACACTAAACAAACATGGGGAGATGCAGACACCACCACTGTGATGCAGCAGCTCCTTATAACAAGAGATAAAAGTACCGGTACCTTGCTACTCCTGAGTACTGAGATTTCGCTGGACCTCAGTGGGCAAAGTGTAGTTTTGAGCTTTAAAAAGGCCTTGTTATGATTTCATTGTCCATTGTGACCTAAAACATATGTAATGCTGTTTTCTGCCCATTGTGTGCTGGCCCAGAATAAGCTGTCTGGCTTATTCTGAGTCAGCACACCACCGCTGAAACAATCTTAAGGATATATGTGATGCTTCTCTTGGGAATACTGTTTATTTGTATCAAGAAGCCGGTTCATTTCTGTTCTTTAGGCATAGGTGTATGGCATGTCTGCTTGTAGTCGTTTCAGACTTTGTTCCTAATACACCTGAATCAGTGGGGTTTCTGATGAAAGAGGGTGTGATAAACTGTACTTATCAGTGGGTTCTCTTTGTCTACTGCTCACAAAGCTTACAAAGTAAACCATATTATATGCCTTTGTGTTTCATACATATTCCCATCTCCTTTGATAGCTGTCACATATTTTTCATGATGAAGTTCTGATTGCCCTACATGCTTACATAAGACCTAATGCCATTCGACAAGGGGTCCTGTGCACTTTTCTTTAAGATGTGTAGGATCAGGCCTATTCTAATAAACCACAGTGTCGTAAATGTCTCAGTCACTCCTAGAACTCTTGAAAAGGGAAGTGGGTGTGCATTAAATATATAATTATGTCCTGAATATGTCCACCAACTTTTATTCTGATAGCTGAATCTTCAAGTGAGACATTACACAAGCACCCCTTAAAAATGGGTATGACGTTTCTCTGTGACACAGAGCATTATTCTGAGCCTTCATACAGACTTTATTTGCATCATTGCAATTGTTCAGGGAGAATTCAGCAGGGATCCCTAAATTTGGTTACAGGGCATCAGTGGCAACCATGTCTTTTAATTCGGGCAATAGGGAAAGTAATATACACTACCATAGGAATGATATATTTGCAAAAGGCATTAGGAGCACTGGGAGAAAGAGTCTGCTTTTTGCCCCCCCCCCCAAGCTGTGCATTGTGATTCCAAGCTGTGTCTTGTGTTGGGTTGGATGGGAGGGTATGCTAAACACACACACACACACACACACACACACACACCCCTCTCTGCTCTTCTGCTGTAAAACTGTTAACTGGACAGCAAGTGTCAAAGGGAGATATCTGTTTTTCTTCAGGAATCAAGAAGGCAAGAGAAAGGCAAGAAAGAAAGAGAAAATATTACCTATGAAGCCTAGCTATGCTTTGTCAACCTGTGAATTGCTTTGTCGTCATCCCCCCCCCAATCCTATTTTCCTTGAAAATGGATGCAAGGGTGAGCTAGTGTTCAGACTTCATGACCTGGACTTGTATAGCAAGTTTCATTCTGATATCTCAATGTTCAACAGAGTCATGGCATTTCAGACAAACTGACTAACAAATTTACAAGGAATATGCTGAACTGTCAGTTCCTCTGGCCAATAACCTAAGTCTGCCATTGTAGCATTCCGTAGAAAGAAACTCAGAGGAATAATGACACAATTTGTGTTTTAAGAAAGAGGAAACTAAATGTTGTGCAATGAAGCTGCTGCATATTCAGTATTAATAGAAGTGCCAGCCTTTTGTTAAAAGGTTGCTTATATAATCTTTTATGAAAGAATGCTGCTTTTGTATGTCAAATGTGTGCTTCTCTATTGCTTATTTTTGGAATCCCCAAGACATGCTGCCTTCTGCATGAGAAGGGTTAAAAGGAGACAACATCCTGTCAAAGACCTTGTTTTTAATTTTGCCTCTCAGCCTGGCACAGATCCGGCTAAGAGCAGCCTAGATTAGTTCAGAAAACCTTTGAAGAGATTTAAGATGTCCTTCAGCCAGTTTGAAGGTTTTTGTCTTGCAAATCCAGTACAAGGGCGCCTGCAGGCATCTCGACCCTTGCTGTGCCGCTGATGCAGCTCAAGGTCACACTAACCCGCCCTGTGACATTCTACAACAACAAGGGGGGGGGCGGGAATGATGCAGTGAAACTGCTTCAGCATTCAGCCAACCAACAACTTCCTCCGTTCCTTACTAAAAGAGATACAGGGTGCGATTTCCTCCCTCCCTTTTATTTCTTTCCTTTTTTTTCGTTCCTAGATTTTGCTGTAGGAAATAATCCAGGATTTCTGGTGTGTGTGATGTCAAGGTCATTTCTTAATTAGAACACATGTAAAGAACAAAGCTAAATGGCTTCAAAACAGCTTTGTAGTTGATGGAGAGGATTTAAATTATTTAAAGAGATAGTTACCGAAGTATGATGGGGAAAGAATTCTAAAGACATTAACCCCTTCATTGTAAGTTTACATATGGTTCTCCCAAAGATGTGTCAAACCTTGATTAACTGTGTTTAGAACCATAGTGGATATGTTGCTCATATTTACAGCAAAGTCTCCAGTTGTTGCCCATTACATCCGAACTGTGAAAATTCGGAAGAATTTCCCAAGGGACGGTTATTAGAATCCTATAGAACAAGGAAAATACTGTACTGCTTATGAGATAGTTGTGATTCACATTATTGCTGTTTGCCAGCCATTTCATATATGAGAAGATTGTTGCTTGATGAAATTTCAGTCAATATTTTGTGTACTGAGAAAATCGCAACGGAAGATTCATTTAGAAATCAAGGTAGGAGATAAAGGTAAAGGGACGCCTGACCATTAGGTCCAGTCGTGACTGACTCTGGGGTTGCGGCGTTCATCGCGCATTATTGGCCGAGGGAGCCGGCATACAGCTTCCGGGTCATGTGGGCAGCATGACTAAGCCGCTTCTGGCGAATCAGAGCAGCATACGAAAACGCCATTTACCTTCCCGCTATAGCGGTACCTATTTATCTACTTGCACTTTGACATGCTTTCGAACTGCTAGGTGGGCAGGAGCTGGGACCGAGCAACGGGAGCTCACCCCATCGCGGAGATTCGAACCGCCGACCTTCTGATTGGCAAGCCCTAGGCTCTGTGGTTTAACCCACAGCGTGCTTAAAGAGGAAGAGAACTGTAGTTTGCAACTCTTAACTTTTAAGTGCACAACATCTATGGCAGATGGGTAAGAAGAAACAAAGTGTAACAGAAAGTGTAATAAAGCTGAATGTGTATGATGGTCCATTATGGGCCCAGTATAAAATTCTCAACCGCTTTATCTATTAGACCAAATTGCATTATTTTTCTTTTCTTTTCTTTCTTCCTTACCACCACAACTTCCTCCTTTTAAAAATACATTTGGCTAGGAAACTATATATATTCATTTTCTTGGAAATAGGTATCATTGGCTTGGTTAGCATAACACTTTATGACTGATTTAAAATTAATAGGGAAATGTTGTCAGAGTTGTAACGGTTAGATTTCATGCTTGGGTTGCATATTGTAGTGCTTTATTTAGAGTGATATACTAGAGACTTGTAAGACAGAGAAGCTCTCATAGAAGTGAATATTAGAAGAGAATTGAGTTGTAAGGAAGAATATGAAAGCAGTTTGTTAAATGAAGATGTATACTATTGTAGGAGATGATGGTTGTGGCAGCTAGTGAGATGGCTCACTAGTTGAAATCACCATGCAATATTGGAGAGAGGGGAGTTCTTGCTGTGAGTAATGCCACACCCAGTGCTGTGTAAATGCACACTTAGAGTGATTTGTGATTTGTCTGGTGTGGGCAAGATTGCTGATATCAGCAGGGACAACTATCCACTCTGCAACTGGACACTTCCATGATATTGGTTGTAGTATTCTGCATCACTACCACCTCGTCCTGGTGCCTAAACGTGAGACATCGCCATGCAGCTCCCAGCAGTGCTTTCGTCTAGCAAACCACTTCAATAGCTTACTGCTGGTAGAGGTGGTTGGGTACCTACTTTTATGTCTCTGTATAATTTTTAAACTGTAAGCTAAAAGGTGTTCCTAAGCTTTTAGATGCTAGGTGGCGCTGTGGGCTAAACCACTGAGCCTAGGGCTTGCTGATCAGAAGGTCGGCAGTTCGAATCCCTGTGACGGGGTGGGCTCCCGTTGCTTGGTCCCAGCTCCTGCCAACCTAGCAGTTCGAAAGCACATCAAAATGCAAGTAGATAAATACGAACCGCTATAGCGGGAAGGTAAATGGCGTTTCCATGTGCTGCTCTGGTTTGCCAGAAGCGGCTTTGTCATGCTGGCCACATGACCTGGAAGCTATACGCCGGCTCCCTCGGCCAATAATGCGAGATGAGCACGCAACCCCAGAGTCGGTCACGACTGGACCTAATGGTCAGGGGTCCCTTTACCTTTTTATTCATTCACAAGAATATTTTCCCCCAGTCATGACTGAGGGTCTGCAGGCTTTTCTATACTTGGAATATGAAACAAAACGGAGTTAACAGTACACTCTCCAATTTAAAAGACAACTAACTTAAGTGCTAGTTAACTTAAGAGATTTTAATAGGTTGGTGGAAATGATGAGATTTCAAAGTTTGGTACACCAAGGGATTGTTGACTTTATTGTTTGAATAGCAGGCCTCATGCCTTACTGCTAACTGCTATTGAAAGTTCCTTTAAAAAATTTAAGGGGTTTATTATTTCTTTCTTAAATACACTTCTGTTCTGCCCCTTAGCAAGAAAGAAAGAAAGGTTCTCAGCAGCTTCCAAAAACCTGTACAAAAATGGTGCCTGCACTCAGGCTCACAATCTAAAAAGACATGACACACAGGGGGGGGGGGGAATGGGAGGGAGGAGGAAAAAGCAAGCTCAAGCAAAAGTTCCTCAAGTTCTTTTAACACAGTTATATAGGTTGTGAATGCCTTGCCCTTGATTGATAAAGAGCAGTGCCTCCCTGGAAGCAGTCTGTCCAGGAGCAGGTGATGATGTTTAAGTCAGGAGGACAGGGCAGATCCTGACACACAGTCCTCCCCTCAGATGGTTGACTTGATGGCAGTTAGAATCCACACAAGAGAGGACTTGATGGAATTGCCCTCCTTTCTCATTGATGTCAGTGGCAGTTTAGTTGTCAGTTTGCCAAGTGACATTGCTGCTGTTTCAGAAGCAAAAGCCCAAAGTTCCTTGGATCCCAACGATAGTACACAGAACATTTTTCGAGCTGTATTATAGTTTGTTTTTGTGGTACTGTACAATGCAGTAATAGATCACGTTTTGGAATAGGACCTCTGTATGTGATTTGAAACTATTTGATAGTCCAAGCTCTCTTGTCCTGCCTCCCCTCCCTACTTTCTGCTTCCTTTCTAGCAGCAAGCACATTTGAAGAAAATGATGGAGTTTCAGAGCAAGAAAACGTATAAAATGATAACAGGCAGGCAGTGTGAAATTTGTACCTTCTTGCCCTTGCCTGAGGTGTAGAATGCCCTTAATAAATAGTATGTGAGACCTAGGCTCACCTACTAATAATTTATAATTTACTGTCCTAATTCATCGATTTGTTACCACTAATTGTACTTCATTTACTTCTGTGTAGTTTCCAGTACCTAAAGGGTTGAAAGGTTGCTGTAATTGGCACCCGCAGCTGCTCTATCTTTTGACAGGGGATAATTTTGCAGCCTATGCTTTGTGTGACAGCTGCCTAATTGGGCATTCTCCCCTTGTAGCGAGCCTGCCTCCTCCAGCCTCCCTGCTGACAAATGGTGGTGGATTATAGATGAGGACATGGTGACCCATTCGACCTTGCTGAGACAGCGGGGAGGGGCCTCCTGCTACTTCAGGGAAGCTTTGGGTCATTTAAAGGACAAGGTCATGAGCCAGGTGGGGGAAATGACATGATATCACATGACAATAGCCTGATGACACGGTCATTATGTCAAGGACAAACTGATCAGTATTGATTTTGCTTCTGCCTTTATGATTTGTCACCGAAAGCACTGATACTTCAAAAGTATTTTGCCAGTTTACAGGAGATGAAATGCCAAATGATATGAGGGTTTCCCCCCCCTTTTTTTTCTGCATGCAGTTCACACATGAAATAAAGCTCTGTTGATAATGATTCAGATTCTCAATCTTATTGCCTAGGAAATACTACAGTTTCTGATAAGAGCTTTTGACAAATTCCAGGTATCCAGTTGCTGTTGAATATTTTAACATGTTAAATTCCAGTTTACAAATGGATAGCCAACGTTACACATATCTAGTGGTTTATTATAACTTTATGGATAACAGAAAAGAGGCTACATATAAGTGATTTGGTGAATCTACATAATATGTAAAATCAAGTGATATCAACTGTTGTGAAGAATCAAAGCACACTATCCCAACTTTGGCAGGCCAAAAGAAAAACAAAAAAGCAAAACCCAGCTTCTAATTATTTACAGTAAACATGCTTGTAAAGGTGATGATTTTACAAGTGTTTTAAACTTTGTTCCATGCTGATAAACATCAGGCTGAATGACAGAACGTTTGACATTTCTAATTTTTGACAATATTTAATATTTATAATATTTATAACAATTGGCAATGGACAATTGGTGTGTTTTTGTTGTTCTGTTTTTGCTTCCTTCAAAAATTTTCTTCTGAAATCTGTTAACGTCAGTTCTAATGTTAGCAGCATAGTTTCATTTAATTTATGCTTTTCTGGAATTACTAATACTTTTTAGGTTCAAAACTGTCAACCATTCTGGACAGAAAACACACTTCGCCGCCTGTCATTTTGGTGAAAAGAGAATTAGTGTTGGCTGCTTCTGTGCCCAAATCCTCACATCTCGCTAGGAAGTAATTTTAATTCCCTGAGGTAAAAAGCCATCAATAGTAAAGTATGATGAATTAGTTCACTCAAGTAGGTGTGTGTTTTCTGACCTTGCTGTGCATGTGTTTAGCTACTCTCAGTGGCTGAGTCAAGCTTGGTGGAGGCTTAATCCTGTGCCCTTGTACACGTATACTTGATTAGTAGTTGTGGTTATCTCAGCAGAAGACATTCCGCCCTCCTCCTGGTATTGGTTGGGACCCAGGCATTGGGGAGTAAAGTCGAAGGAGAAAGAAAAGAGATTTTGCATTAGTATTCTATGAAAGCCTTACTGTCTGCAGAACAAATTGATTGCTACAGTGTACCTGTGCTTGGCACCACTGCTGTGAAAGAAAGGTATGGTTGTAATCTGTTTTATTGTATTACCTATTGTCACACTCCAGGAATGTTTAGCATTAAGCTCTTTCTTTGGCACATGGCTATATGGTAAAGGAATGAAATAAAGGAATGGAAAAGTATGAGAGGGTGTATCTTTGTTCACTACAGTAAACTATGTAGCCAGTTGTAACGAGGCACGTTTCCCCCTGTATATTCCAGTACTGTAGTAACATAAATGGAATGCTAACAAAAATGCATGTCAGTGTTTTGCTACATGTAGAGATGGATGGAATGAGAAGTAATTTTGTAAGTTCTGAACAACCAGAGGAATAGGAGAAATATTTGATTGTGAACATGGTTTTGTAATCAAGTTAACATTTTCTGCCTTTCACTGCACTGCTACTGCACACTGTGCTGCTCAGAGAATAAAATTAAGGGAAATTTGCTCACAAATGGTAGATGCTACATGCTTTAATATGCTAATATTCTCCCCCCCCCCCATTAAAATATGCTCTTTCTAGGTAGATATAAAATGTAGATGATGAAAATAAAAAATTAACTTTAATTTGCCATAATTTTCTGTAATTCTGTAAAGAAAATGCTGTAGTGGCCATTCTTCCAACGAGTCAGCTATAAATCTCATCAGTTAATACATTTGTATTCCCCCCCCCTGAGTTCCTGTGCTGATCTCAGTTATCTGTGTGACAGGAAGTGCACAGCACTCTATTAATAAAGATTCAGACTGTTTCATAGTGATCTCTGTAGAGTACTCCATTCTTGGCATTGCTGAAGTTGTGTTTGTAATTATTTGGATATTTGCTTTTGGCTCCGTTAAAACATTTAAATTATTTCAGACCTGATAATACAGAAAAATCACAGGCAGTTAATATGAGGGACAGGTGGCAAGCTTGTGTAATGCATTTCAATCTGATAGAAAACCCAAGCAATAGCTTCACAAGGAAATGCAATCCCATCTCTAAAGATCTGCAGAAACATTTAAGATATCAGGAGTAAATGGCAAAACTGACATGGATATTAAGAAGTTTAGCTTGAATACAATGTATGAAAATGAAGTATTGGTTATTAAAAGCTATAGGCAAAGATCTGTTATGATGTACCATATGGCCTTCTGCATTCAAGCTAATGTTTTAGAGATGTACAAGGTGCTTATTGTAATAAGGGCATATTTGAGTTTAGAATCAGATTTGATTTGTAATTGTGTGAATAGCTAAAAATTACTCAGTATAAAAACCCATTAACAATGTATGTATCAGAAGTGTGGACAAGCCATTATAATGTGTTTTCTTACACATAAATAACAAATAAATAAAGTAATGTAATTTGTTGTTTAAATCTCTGTTTCTGTGATGCATAAGTTGTCAACTGAAAGCAATACATGCAATAGAAATAAATGAGTAGTCACTTGAAAAATGACAAAGCTATCAAAAATAAAACCAGCAGCATGATTCTATCCATGTTCACTTGGAAGAAAACCTTGCAGAGTTTAATGGGATTTACTTTCAAATAAGTGTGCATAGGACTTCCAGGTAAATACAGCAAAACTTGTAAGTTAGAAGATAGTTGCCATGCCAATATTTATTATCTGCCAGAAAGAATGAACATTTATGTTAATTTTACTGTTTCAAATTGCATTTTTAATATTTTATTTCATTATTTTAATTTTCTGTGAGCTAGCCAGTAGCCATACAAATATAAGTAAATGAATTAATTACTTTTTGTTTGACATTATAAGTGTTGCATTGTTTTGAACCAATTATTGGGTGTTTGTGTTTTTGGCGATTTATTTATTGCCCAAACATACAAATAAAATTGTACAGGACTGAGGTTAACTTTCTTTTAAATACAATGTAATCTGCCGGGGGGAAAGCTAAAGGAGCAAAAGTCATTAAATCCACTTCAAAACTCTAAGAATATTAACTATGTCATATTCTGACTTGTGTTTCAATTGTTGGCAACTACCTCCTATTATATTTTATAGAGAATCATTTTTTATTCATGGAACATACCTTAATTTCTATCTACCTGTGGGTTGGTAGTACATAATGGTTGCTAGTACATAATGTTATACAATCTTAATCAGGCATCCCCAAACTTCGGCCCTCCAGATGTTTTGGGCTACAATTCCCATCTTCCCCGACCACTGGTCCTGTTAGCTAGGGATCATGGGAGTTGTAGGCCAAAACATCTGGAGGGCCGCAGTTTGGGGATGCCTGATCTTAATAATGCTACAGGAAGTACACCTCTTAATTTTACTTCCAAATACACTTTCCATTTCCTAGTTCCTTCCATTTATTTTGCTTTTCAACCATCAAACACACCTTCCAATGGATCTTGGAGCCTCCAGGAATTTTTCAAATTAGTATTCTTCCATCAGTATGCAGGTTTTTTGCAGTTAATATTGGATAAGTGCTTCATTGCACATATATACAACTTTATAAATAAATAAATAAATATGCTCAAAAAATCGTGTGTGTGTTGGTGCTGCAAGCTCTACTTTTGACCTGTCCATTGCACTTGAATCTCTACTGCAATCTGTCAGATCCCTAGAACCCCTCATCTGTCCTCAAGTGTACACACTAACTTTCCCTAACTCAGTCTGGATATTTTTCATTCTATAGAACTTATCAAGCCTTTGTGCAAATACATGCCTGCATATACAAAATATTTATTTATTTTGTAATAAAATTTAAAGCTTTGTACTTAATCTACAGTTGGAGTCTGTATAATATTAATTTGTCCTTGTAATTGGTTTGCAAGTCAATGTGTCTATTACTGTGCCAGAACTCTAGGATCCTGAAAAACACACCTCTCTTGAGGACAGAAATAAAATTGCATTTAAAATGTAATTGCTCCTTGCTCCTTATGGCTTATTAAATCTGGTAGGATTGGGCCAGCCAGGGAGATGATGAACCTAACTGAGGTAGGCATAGGGGTGTGTGGGCCTCCTAAATGAGGCAGTGATAATACCACTCCTAAAAAAGAGCATCCCATGAACCCAGAAGAGCTGATTAAATATTGACCTCTTCTTGGGCAAGATTCTTGAGTGGATGGTCACAAAACAGACCCAAGCATTTTTGGCATCCATTTTCATACAGACCTGGTTATGGCCCTGAGACTGTCTTGGATAGAACCAGTGGGAGTGAGACTGTGTTGATTCTCCTTAATCTCTCAGCAGCTTTTGATATTCTCTGTGGCATTCTTCGGGAGCAGTTGTCAGAATTGGGAGTGCAGATTATGTTCTGAACCAGTATCTAGCTGTGGTAATGGGATGGATGAGCCCAATAAATTGAAGCTTAATCCAGACAAGATAGAGACAATAAGTGCCTTGGTTCAGATAATTAATGTGCAGCCTGTTCTACCAGTATATGGGGTGGCACTCGTGAAGGTTCAGGTACGCAGCTTTGATTCATCTTTGACATTGGAACACAAGTGGCCTCCAGGTTACGGACTGCCTTCCACTTTTGGTTGGTTGACCAGCTGTGGCTCTATCAGGATGCAGGTCAACTGGCCTCAGTTACCTATGTCATGCTAAACTTGTGTCTGGAATACTGTACTGTAGTGAGTTTTGCATGTGACTTCCTTTACAATTCAGAAACCAGAGCTGGTATATTAGTTTAGTTTAGTTTAGTTTAATTAGTTTAGAATTTAGTTTATAAACAAGGACCACATGGTCTGAATATACCAAACCAATTCTGATCCAACTACCAATTGATTTCTGAGTCTTGGATAATAAAGGGAGTGCTTTCCCCATAGTAGCCTGCCTGGACCCGAAGCTCAACATTGGTGGCAACCTCTCTGTGTGCCCCTCCAGCAGCAGTTTGTATGGTGGTGACAGGAGGATGTGCCTTTTCACTAATGGCCCCCTTTTTATGGAATGCCCTCCTCAGGGAGGTTTGTTGGACACCAACTGTGACATGTTTTGAGCACCAGACAAAGATGTCTGCATTGCCCCAGGTATCTGAATACAGTGGTACCTCTGGTTAAGAACTTAATTCATCCTGGAGGTCCATTCTTAACCTGAAACTGTTCTTAACCTGAGGTACCACTTTAGCTAATGGGGCCTCCTGCCGCCACCGCCACACAATTTCTGTTCTCATCCTGAAGCAAAGTTCTTAACCCGAGGTACTATTTCTGGGTTAGCGGAGTCTGTAACCTGAAGCGTCTGTAACCCGAGGTACCACTGTACTGTATTGGTTTTATTTGCAGCAGTTTGTAGTTTTTTGTTTGTTTGTTTGTTTGGGGGAGATTGTTTTTTGGTGGTCAGACTGATGTGTTGTTGTTTTGAAGGGGGATAGAGAAATTGTTTTAACCTTTAATTACTTTAATAATTGTGTTTTGTTTTAAATATTCTATTCTGTATATTTTGATATTTTGCAAGTCACTTTGGGATATTTGTATAATACAAATGACTTGTGATTCCTGCACTGCAGGGGGTTGAACTAGATCATCTTTGTGGTACCCTCCACCTCTACAACTTACGATACTATGAAATTATATATGATTGTCATAATGTTTTGCATGTGATTAGAAGTTCGTGTTAACAGGACTGGCATTTGTGTCCTCTGCACACTTTGCCCTCCCTAAATTTTCCTTTACTGTCTGAATAGGACTAAGTATTGCACAGGAGGTTTATTAAATGCCTTCTAGGCCAAGTCAACAATACTGAACCATGCTGTAACATGCTCAGAGATCCACTACAGCTGTGTAAGGGTAGATCTAATATGTATAAGAAGACAGACAATTGAATTCCATAGAAGAGAGTGCTTATGTGCTTGGGTTCAGCTTCCCATAGACATCCCACAGGCCACTGTGAGAACAGGATGCATGAGCCATTGGCCTAATCCAGCAAGCTCTTCATAGAATCATAGAACTTTAAAACTGGAAGGGACCCTGAGGGTCATCTAGTCCAACTCCCTGCAATGCAGGAGTCTCAACTGAAGGATCCATGATAGATGGGCATCCAAACCTATGTTTTAAAAAACTTCCAAGGAACGACAGTCCAGCACCTTCCAAGGTAGTTTGTACTTCTAAGGTTCTTGTGTGATGTTCTGTGAATTAGCTGATAAAAGCAGTTCTGGCCACACGCAGATGCCTTTGGTGGACCTATGAGAGTTTAGGATAACTTTTAAATTACAACTGTTTTTGAGGTTAGGGGCAAGATCATGGGAACTGTTCATTTTTTTTTAAAAAAAAAGTATGTGTATTCATGCCCTCTAATAGCAGACTCAGTGCTGGGGACACACATCAAACAACTGTAGATTTATTTAAAAGGACCAAGTTTGTAATGCTATTACAATTTCCACTTACAGCGAAAGTGCAACAACAGATAGCTTGGAAACAATACTAGTCATTTATATAAAGAATTATTTTTTGAAAATGGAAATTTGAATTTAAGTACTGGTATCTCTTGCATCATTTTTCATGATTAGGGGGACCTGAGGAATGAGAGACATTTGTGCTTTCCTGGCAAGTCAGAAGCTAAGCTAGAACAGAATGAGAGTCCCATTAGCATGATTAATGTGAATATATTGAACTATTATTTATCTCATTTATAAATAGCTTCCTATGAAGCACCTCAAAGCAATTTTGCAATACAGCAAAAAAATTGCATGTATAAAAACAATTAAAAACAATTTCAAACCCAATACAGACATTGACTGGTTGACAAAGCTGGGGAAGATATTAGTTAGAGAAATTCCCAGCATAGAGAGTATTTGCTTGCTTGTAATAGGACGGTATCCTGAACTGAACTGATAAGCAGGCTGGAGGAGCTTTAAAGAATGTTAGTGCTATTGCTCAGAGTCACTTTTTTCCATATGTACTTGGTTCGTAGGCTGTCACCTCTTATGGATAGATTACCTGTCACTACAGTGATCCGTGCTCAAGTCCTAAGCTTCACTGTTAAAGTACATTCTACATGAGACTGCTCTTGAGAAGCTTGAAGTTTCAACTGGTCCAGAATGCTGCTATGCACCTGTACCAGTTACCCTAGTTACTATTTCAGGTTCAATTCAAGATGCTGGTGTTAACTTTTAAAGGCTTTCATGACCTGGGACTAATACCTTGTAGCCTGTCTTCAGTTGATGCATCTCCTGTTAACATTAAAGGTAAAGGTAAAGGGACCCCTGACTGTTAGGTCCAGTTGCGGACGACTCTGGGGTTGCGGTGCTCATCTCGCTTTACTGGCCAAGGGAGGCCGGCATACAGCTTCCGGGGTCATGTGGCCAGCATGACTAAGCCGCTTCTGGCAAACCAGAGCAGTGCACAGAAACGCCGTTTACCTTCCCACCGGAGCAGTACCTATTTATCTACTTGTACTTTGACGTGCTTTCGAACTGCTAGGTTGGCAAGAACAGGGACCAAGCAACGGGAGCTCACCCCGTCGCAGGGATTCAAACCACCGACCTTCTGATCGACAAGCTCTAGGCTCTGTGGTTTAACCCACAGCGCTACCTGCGTCCCTCCTGTTAACATTAAAAAGGTAAAGGTAAAGGGACCCCTGACCATTAGGTCCAGTCGTGACCGACTCTGGGGTTGCGCGCTCATCTCGCATTATTGGCCGAGGGAGCCGACGTATAGCTTCCAGGTCATGTGGCCAGCATGACAAAGCCGCTTCTGGCAAACCAGAGCAGCACATGGAACGCCGTTTACCTTCCCGCTGTAGCGGTTCCTATTTATCTACTTGCACTTTGACGTGCTTTCGAACTGCATTACTAACTGCTATATCATTTTATTGAGTATAAATATCAACAGTTAGGAAGAAAGCAGTTGCCTGAGGAAATATTGAAGTTTACATGCAAGTTAGAATTTCAGAGGGGGAATGAAACTTCTATATTTACAAACTCTGGGGAGCATAGCTGCCAAGTTATCCCTTTTTTACAGGGATTTTCCCTTATGCTGAATAGGCTTCCTCGTGAGAAAAGGGAAAACTTGGCAGCTATGCTGGGGAGATTTGTTTTGTTACTGGCCTGTTTTGTTAATTGTTATTATACTGATTCTGTGGATGTTTTTGAGCTTCTGGAAAAGCAATGTTAAGCAATTAAAATGAACAAGCCCTCTACCCTTCTGTGCTTTAAACCACCTTTTCCACCTATCTGCTCAGGTTTTCAGAACCCATTGGCACTACCCTGCCCTTTTTCTGTAGCTACCACATTTCTGGTCCTGTTGTTATTCCCTCTTTCCACAAAGCTGCTCAGCTTGCTTCTTGACCAGTCTATATGAGATTACTCTAACCAGATTGTCCTTCTTTTGTCGTCATAGAATTTGCACTATTTGTTGATATCTACCAGTGATTTTTTTTCTCAGAAAAATTAATATAGTGATAACAAATCAGAATGTAATTTGAAAGTTCTCATTTGTTACAGCGTGGGTTGAGATTATTTTAGAGGGATTGGTCAATGGTTTTTGACATAGCTTTCACAGCTTTTTCACTTATCCTTTCCTTAATGCTCAGTACAGATGTAATTAAGCACTGCTAAGTAAAGGTGAAGAGGTTCTGGGATTCATGTTATTTTCCTCTGGCTCCTCCCCACTATCTAGCATGAATTCTTATCCTTACCACTAGCCTAGACAATAGTAAAGGGTTACATTAGAGCCTAGCCCATGGTTTATAAAAACCAAGGTACTCTCTCATCTTTGACTATATTAAGAACATCACACAGTTTGCTCTAGGTCTTAGGGCTGAAACAGATGTAACACAGCAAGTTTGTGATTTCTCCCATTCCGCATTTGAAAGCAATCACAGGGGCTCTAATTTTGTTCATAAAAGGAAATGAGTGATTTCCCCCCTCCCAACTCCCACATGATTTTCCTTATCGAAATCAACACTCTCTTCCTGAAGCTGCTACCGTGTTTCCCCTTTTTTAAGACACCGTCTTATTGTTTTTTTTACTCAAAAAAACACACGGTGTCTTATTTTCAGGGGATGTCTTGTACCTTAAGGCCTCCTCGGAGGGGCCAGGCAGCTGGCTCGGGGTGCTGCTGGGCGCTCTGTGCGGCGCTGCAGCAGCAGCCGGTTCCAGGCACCAAGGCAGCTGCCTGTTCCGGTGGCGGGGCGGCAGGCAAAAAAGAAAAAAAGAGGCCAGGCCGCTGCGCTCCGCCCAGGGCTGCAGGGTGTTATGAGCGCTCGGGGCTGCAGAGCGCTCCTCTCCACAGCTGCCGGTTCCGGTGGTGGGGCGGCAGGAAAAAAAGGAAAAAAAGAGGTCAGGCTGCTGCAGGGTGTTCCGAGCGCTCGGCGCTGCGGAGCGCTCTGCTCTGCAGCTGCCGGTGGCGGGGCGGCAGGCAAAAAAAATAAAAATAAAGGGGCCAGGCCGCTGCGCTCCGCCCGGCGCTGCAGGGCGTTCTGAGCGCTCGGCGCTGCGGAGCGCTCCGCTCTGCAGCTGCCTGTTCCGGTGGCGGGGCGGCAGGCAAGAAAGAAAAAAAAGAGGCCAGGCCGCTGCGCTCTGCCCAGGGCTGCAGGGTGTTACGAGCGCTCGGGGCTGCAGAGCGCTCCTCTCCACAGCTGCCGGTTCCGGTGGTGGGGCGGCAGGAAAAAAAGGAAAAAAAGAGGTCAGGCTGCTGCAGGGTGTTCCGAGCGCGCTCGGCGCTGCGGAGCGCTCTGCTCTGCAGCTGCTGGTGGCGGGGCGGCAGGCAAAAAAAATAAAAATAAAGAGGCCATGCCGCTGCGCTCCGCCCGGCGCTGCAGGGCGTTCTGAGCGCTCGGCGCTGCGGAGCGCTCCACTCTGCAGCTGCCTGTTCCAGTGGCGGGGCGGCAGGCAAAAAAGAAAAAAAAGAGGCCAGGCCGCTGCGCTCCGCTCTGCAGCCGTCGGTTCCGGTGGCGGGGCAGCAGGCAAAAAAAAGAGAGGCCAGGCTGCTGGCTCAGGCGCTCCGTGCGCTCGCTGCTGCAGCAGCAGCCGGTTCCAGGCCCCTCTGGCTGCCTGGGTCCCGCTGGCTGGCTGGAGCGCTCGGCGGTCTCGTTCTACACGGCATGGAGGTATGCCTTATTTTCGGGGGGTGCCTTATGTTTCACTGAAGCTAAAAAATGCTGCCATGGCTTACTTTTTGACTACGTATTAAAAAAGGGGAAACACGGTATTAGCTCACCAGTGGAGAAAATATAGGTGCAGTACAGGTACATGTATTTTTCCCCACTACTGGTTTAATAACAGATTTGGGGGTAGTAATTTAGAGAGAAAAATATGGAGGTGAAGGTTATGCCCCCCTTCCTTAGTGCCACTGATTGAGTGAAAATTGTAGCCCCCACAGCTCCTTTTAGGGGAAAGAACATCAGGAAATCTGATCCTGGATTTGCTACATAACACATTTTTAGCCCTTAGTTGTGAGTTGGAAAAGTTGCTGAAGGAATTCCATAATTTATGCTTCTAATTTATATTACTTTGTTCTTGTTGTGACATTAGTATTGCAGTATGTGGTGTGTTTTAAATCTTTTTAATGTCTTATGATGGTAACCTTCCTTTGGCTAAAATGTGGAACAAAAATGAAAAATAAATGAAATCAAGGGTTTCATTCATTGATATCTCTTACAGTGATGGAAAGGCCTTAGATTCAGATGAGGCTTCCATCAGCAGAGTGGTCAGGAAGGTAATATTAGCTGATTCACTTTTTAAGATCTTGAATCTTCTCTGGATTCAGCCTCCTGGAATACTTCCAAGGTCTACTCTAAAGGGTTGATGGACTCTTCAGAAAAGCATGCTAGGTTGTCTCCAGGAGGAAGGGGGAATCAACAAATATCTCTTCTCTTCTTGTTCAGGTTACAGAGCCCAGTTTGGGCTTTCCATCAGCGTAAGGAACACCACTGGATACAACATTAGGGTTAAATTGTTGGTAAACTACAAAAGAAATATGATGTTTCCCCCCCAGCTTTTTCCATTGTTATATTCGGACTCCAGACTTCCATAATAAAGTCAATTTTCAGTTGAGAGACAAAGGTCCAGAGTGTTTGCAGAGTTCACACAATTGGAAATGGAAGAATGTAAAAAGAAAATGAACAGATTGCTTCTAACTCTTGTGAAGCACTTTTCGTTCAGCTGTGCTTCATTAACGTAATAAGTGTTCCTTGTGTGAAATACATGGATGCATAAGAGCTTTGCAAATAACTTGAATACAACATTAGATGGATAAAAGGCATAATGAAAATCAGTGAGATATAAACCCGTTTCCCCTATTTTAAGACGTAGTCATAAAATAAGGCATAGCAGGATTTTAAAGCATTCAAGGAATATAAGCCATACCCTGAAAATAAGACATAGTGATGATAGGCGCAGGAGGAGAAGGAAAAAATAAGACACCCCCTGAAAGGAAAGAAGCCATAGTGGTTTTTTTTTTTTAAAGTTGGTTGAATATTATCATATAATTCACCAAAAATAAACTTTAAGCACCTGTCTCTCATTAAAGAACAAAGTTTAAACCAGTGAAAACAGGCTGATGCTTCAGAAGAAAAAAGATAAGATAATCCTCTGGTAATGGACCTGGGTTACAAAGTGTATAGCCATGATGACATTGAAGGAAGCACAGTAAAATAGAGAACATTTATCTTCGTTGGACTGCTTAAGCTGAGTACTGAGTATTCTGACCTTGATTCTTTTAGGAGATGGATCATTTCAAAGCCTAAATATAGGGGGAAGTGGTCTCTCAGATAAAGTTACAGACACTTGATTTAGCACTGGGTAAAGTTCTCCTTCTTACTAAATTTAAAGGGATGTCCTCCAATATGGTAAAAATGAAGGATTTCCTACAACTTCAACTAGTTTTACTGTAATTTATATCTTTCTCTAAATTATTTAGACAAGGTGTAGGTTGATTCTTTCTAAATTCTGTTTTGAATTTAGATGGAAAAACACAATATTTTACATCATTAATGAACTATTCTTCCAGGTAGTGGTTAGGAACTTTAGACTTCTCTTTTTGTCTCGGGGATTGATCTTTGTTACATTTATAAACTATGGCTGACATAATAGTTCCTCTCCATCCCTATTTAATCTTTGACCTGGCTTTCCTGAGAAAGCAAACCAGGTTGTCAATTAGTGCTAATTAGTATCTAGCATTTGGGGAATAGAGACAGAATGCCAGCCATGAGCAGGGTTGGTTGCTTTCTTTTTAAAAAAAATAACTGCTTTTTAAAATTCTGGAAACATTTGGGGTGATTGACTTATCATTTCCAGAGCAGACCCAGTGAAATCAGTGTAATTAAGTCCATTTATTTCAGTGGGTCTACTCCATGAATATTGCCACATATATGCCAATTCTGTATATTCAACTGGTCGTAGATTACTTTAAGAAAATGAAAATATTTTCTGAATGAGAATTGTTTCTGTGTCCAGTGCTCTTTGCTGGTTTAATATTTATATTTTGCCAGTGTTGTATGTCTGTAAGTTCAAGTAATCTCAAACTGCACACATTCCATTCAATGCTCCAATAAACATCCCAACTGAAGATCCCTTGATACTGAAAATGCCAATTGAATCCTCCTGTGGACCTCTGCAGTACCTCCTACCGGTACATAACATGGAATAATGAAAAAAATTCCTTATAACTGTATGCAGTTGCTTTTAAAAAAGAGGACATAATTATATATGAAATTAGTATAAGAATGTGGTTTATCTTAACTTGGATGCCAAGTAAAACTTCAATTGCCAGGCATTACCAGTACACCAGTACAAGAGGCTACAAAAGATACCACTGCTGGAGCATACATCTCAGAAACACAGCTCCTTTGGGGAGGTAGAGATTATTTCAGGTCATGGTTGACTCCAGACCACTGCTAGAGCACCACTCCAGGTTACTGGCAGCCTACCATAGCCCTGCTGGTTTATTTTGGAATCCCACAATATTTGGAGACATACTCTGTATTTAGACTTGCACCGCATGCTATACTCTATTCCCTGAGCCCTACAGTCCATTCTTTTTTGGACTGCAGATACTTCACAGTCTGACCTATCCATGCCCAGCTAGTGGTCCTCTGCTGGCGGGAAATAGAAGTGCAATGAAAGAAAATATCAAATAAAGAAACATTCTAAGATTTTAAATAACCATCCATTTAAAACAAGAGTTATTACTCTTACAAATTCACTGATGCACCAAAAAACAGAACGTTATCATTTAGGCTCATGCCTTAACTTCCACATTATATAAGCAGTATCAAAGTTATATGTTCTCTCATTTTGTGTTCACTTGCAATTTATATTCCATTAATCTATTATTTGTCTTTGAGCACCAGTCCTCTTCCTCTGAGGTTCAGGGTGAGAGTGAAGTTGGTATCAGTATATCATTGCTTAATAAGTTATATGCTTAAAATTCTAAATGCATAATTTACAACATCTTTTCCCCCCTCTTCTCTTACAGATTACCAAGGTATTTGAGGGCATATGCACATCTACTGGAGCAGTGCATGAACACATCAGTAGCCTCCAAGAAGGAAAAAGACATAAACTGAAAAGTGGCAGATTGTACATGCTCAGCCATCTGAACCAAGTCCAGAAATAAGAAACAAAAGAAGGATTATCAGATGAACTCTGCAAACAAAATCAGGTAATCCAGACTCCACAGTCTTGACACAACTGGCATGATTCAGAAGCTCTCTGGTCATCAGCAATGATGTTTTGTCATGGATCTCCAAATCTAATTCAACCACTGGAAATTGAAGGTGTTCTCAGGACCATTAGGGTTGATTATTACTTAAATTTCTGTAGTTACATGTACATGGTTAAGTGCAATTTATGCACACAACTTGTGTATGCTTTTTGTCATTTAAAAATACATGTAGTTAGGGACCCAGTCTAGGTAACACTGTTGATTTAACACAGTATCAAATTAGAATTTGTATGTCTGACTGGCGACTTGGAGAATGTTTTTGTTTGGACCATTTAAGTATGTCTTTTACTGCTACTTAGATTGCATGAATCTTGATAGGGTAAATGGCGGCAGTGGCAGATGATGGAGCATGGAGTGGCAGTGGGGTAAGGTTGGGAGAGCTCTAAGTTGGCCGCAGTGCCACCTGGAGCTCCCCTGACTTCATCACTGCTTTACGTATCCTGGGGAGTGCAGCACCATTACTGCATTACTGGAAATGTGTTATTGCCGCTCCAGCCCTGCTCATTTTTCCCTGCTGGCAAATGGCATGTTTTTCTTTTCTGCTAACGATTAATCCTGTGCTCTGTCAGTTTTTCATGTAGCAATACAGTTAAAAGATCATGAATTCATGGCAAATTGGGAATATTTGTAGTATTTGCATCTTGCCATATCGTACTTACGAAGGAGGACTGCATAAAGTGGTGGCTCAATTTTCTGCTTTTCAAGGAGGGGGAAATAAATATTTCCTGGGGGGGAACCTTAATTGCGAGAGCTTTAAGCGTGTTTGTTTGTTTTGTTCCTGTGATGAGCTGCTATTGTTTCAGCTGGCTCAAAATGCCACCTGTCTTGATGAGGGCAATGCAATTGTGGAAATTTTTAAGGTGCTTCTTTTAAGCTAATGGGTTGGCTGGAATTGTGTTTTATATTGTAGGAACGTTAGAATTTTAGTATTTATGTTTAATTGATGTTATGGACGATTTGCAGAAATTGCATTTGTGTTTCTTATTCCATTGTTTTATTGTTGAAGCTGTAATTTTAAATTGTTATTACAGTCATACCTCGGGTTGCATCCGCTGCGGGTTGTGTCTTTTTAGGTTACGGATACGCCGAACCTGGAAGTAACCCATTCCAGGACTTCTGGGTTCAGTGCTTCCATAATCCGTGCGCATGCGCAGACATGGGCACTTGGGTTGCGGACTTTTCAGGGTGCGAATGGCACCCCGGAACGGATCGGGTCCGCAACCCGAGGTACCACTGTACATTAAGCTTTCTTGACAGTTTTAACTCAGAAAAAGCGGCCTATAAATATTTTAAAATAAATGATATCTATCCCAGTGTGGTTGGAAGAAACAGTTGGGCTAGGCGGTGGCTTTTTCCACTATGTCTAGCAAGTTCCACTAGCACCGCTATCTTCAGTATTTTCTGTATAGGTAGTCCCACTCCTTCCCACTTGCTGACTTCAAGAACAGCCTAAGCATGCGTTCAGGAACTGCAGAGATCATTCTCTCTTTGGCAGGCAGTTCCTCTCTTCTTGGAGTCAGTAGCTGAGAGAAGCACTGGTAACAGAAAAAAGAGGTGGGGTGGGAAACACTGCCACTTGATATTTCGGGAACATGCCCTGCAGATTAAGAGACAGTGTTTTGCTCTTCTCCCATCAACCTTATTGAAAGGCTGTTATGGGCTGGTGGGTGGCAAAAGCTGCCTTTGATTCAGCTATTGTTCCCATCCCAATACATCAAGAGACCGCATTTCTTGCTCACTGACAAGTCTCACTACTTTCATGCTGAATTTAGAAGAGATCAGGAAAGATTATCAAAATTTGGTCCTCCACCCAACATGGAGCTGAATTCCATGCCAACTTTCTTTTCTCTTGGTGAGGTAGAACCTGGAGTTTGTGTGTGTGTTGGGGGGTGGTTAGTAATCTTCAGTAATGCATTAAAAATAATTGTGAGGGCTTGGCTGGCAGTGAGGAATCTTAACTTATTTCAAAATATAAAATTGTGGAAAGAAATGAAGGAGTTGGAGATTTGGGGAAGGATGAAACTTTCCCTGATATGTTATACATTCATTCTGATGGCTGGAATTCTACCTAAGTTGCTCTTCTTATTCCAATCTATCCCATTTTAAGTAAATTAAGTAGCCTCAATGAAGGGAAAAAATATATTTCTAAATTCATCTGGCAGGAGGGAAAGGCACAAATTAAACATAAAAATTGGACAGATATAACAGAGGAGGCTTTGACCTGCCAGACATTCTACAAGGCAGCTTTCTTTTGTTGGCTAAAAGAATGGATCGAATTGAAAATGCAGACATTTTAGATTTGGAAGACCATGATATAAAATTTGGCTGGCATGCATGTCTTTGGTATGGGAAAGCTAAAGTTTATAAGAGTTTTACAAAACACATTGTCAAGAAGAATTTGTATAGAGTTTGGGATTAATATAAAAACTTGCTGGAAAGAAAAGCACCTTTATGGCTACCACTGAAGCAATTACAATTAAGAGAGTTAATACGGATAGACAATGGGCGACCTATAGGGAATGGTTGGACCTTCAGGGAGGGAACCCAGACTGAAACCAATGGAAGACTTAAGGATACAAGTTACTGCTTGGTTACAGTATCATCAGTTACATGATATGTTTAAGTTAGATTTTTTTAAAAAATCGATTCCCCAAACCAGCGCTCACAATTTGAAAGACAATTAGTACAGAATAATTGGTGAGTGTGACCCCTGGACTGGAACAGGATAGACACTTGTAGTCTAGTGCTATGTGACTGGGTCAGAGCAAAGCATTGGTCTAATGTGTTCCTCCTTCCCCTCTCCACATCCTGTGCTGGTGGATCTAGACTTTGGCAAAGCTTAGCTTCACTTTTACAGTATCCAAGTTACATTGTGTGACTTGTATCCAGCATACATCTGCTTGTAGCATTTGTGCCTAAGATACTTTGATTCCCCATCCTTTCGCTTATTTCTTTGTCCATTAAGCAAATATAGGGCTGTATCCAACATATTGTGAACGGAAAATGGCTCTCACAGTGACCATTCCCATCTTCCTTACTGTAACCTGTGCTCGTCCAAAGCCTCTGTTTATTTTTATTGTCCCTGGTTGTGAGAACAAAAACACAGGATATTTGTACAAATAGATAATGATACATCACATGAGAATTATCATATTACAACAATGCAGATAAATTGTATTGAGATATAAAGATATAGATATAGATATTCTCCTGAAACTTGTTCCAAAACATAATAGGGTCACTAATCTTTTTAGCCTTGACAAAACACACAAGATGGAATTCAGCCTTGTGCCAAGGCGATTGTTCTGTCAGGGCAAGGATTTCTTCTTGCCAGATGGAACAGTCTGCCCTCTCCTGCCCTGCACGCTGCTCTGGAGTTCCTCCAGAAAAGATTTGGGGGGAGGGGTATAGAGGTTGCATAAGGAGAGAAGGGGAAGCCCATTCCTCTAGCGAGACTTGTTGAATTTAGCCCAAAGATCTGAAAGAAGAAATTGGAAACAACGTCACTCTTCCAACCTCCTTTTGGGGGGAAGTGGGGGAGAATATAACCACCCCATCATCATGGGGTAGTTGGTGCAAAAACTCAGAGGCTTCATGGGCACCAGGGGAAGATCTCAGTCATACCATCGGACCCATACATACCATGTCAGAGATCTTTGTTCTAAAAGGTGGTGGGGAACCTGTTCAACACTGAGCTGTGTCATAATAGGGATGCACTGGGAGGAGTGACTCACTTCAAACTGGGTAAGGAAACCAGTGAAAGCTTAAATCAGCAGCATCCTGTGGTCACGCAAAACTGCTTTGCACTTATGCACAGGGTGCTTTGGATTAACAATAGAATTGTAGGTTGGAGTGAATCAATAGATTACCTGCCTTATTCAGACAATAGCTTATGACAGAAAATAACTTTTCTTTCATTAACCTAGGCTAGTTTTCTCTGGGTTTGATGCTGTGTTTTGAATGCTGTGCTACAGAAAATAAATACATGGATTTGTTTATAATACCTTAAAAACTACACTATATAAGGAAATGCAGTGTGTTTTCTGGTAAGTGTATTAAAATCCCTGAAGCTTTGATCAGAAGCCAGCTGTTACATCAGTCCTATTTGTAATCTTATTTCCTGATCAGTGACCTTGAACTTGTACCATGCATATGTCAAATCTATTTTAGCAGTAGACAAACCATAGCATTTTACTGCAACTTTTATAATTGTTCATTAAGATTTTAAAGTTCAAAACAGTTATTAATTTTGTTCTTTTTCCAGTACCCATAAAATATTTTTAAGAAGAGTACAATTCTCTATAGTGATTTAGAGTATTTCCCAAAATGTGCATTATTTGTCAATAATGGGTGTGGGTGTGTATATCTATCTATATCTATCTATCTATCTATCTATATATATATCTATATATATATCTATATCTATCTATCTATCTATCATCTATCTATCTATATATATATATACTTTGTGATCAAGTCTTCTCCAGCTCTCAAATTCATTTTTATAACTGAGTTTGATACATTTATGCATTCCTATCTACATTTTTACTCTTCTATTAATAATTTAGTACTGAAGTTAAATGATCATGTAATTAACTTTGTTCAAGCATTGACTGAGTCTTTGGAATGTACTGAAACACAATAATGTCAAAATACATTTCCTAATTCTAAAAAATTATTAAATTTATTCATATATAATTTAAAGTGGTCCATTTTAATAACTAGATGTTCTTCATCAATATTTCAAACAGATTTCTATGGTGTCATGAATTGTGTACATTTTAGTAAAGCTTCACTTTTCAAACCAGCTAAAATATCCCCCCAAACACAAAAGATGTCAACAACCAAATACCTAGAAAAACAGAAAAAGCTTTGTCTGTTGCTGAATGTCACCACCAGGCAGGCCTCCCATTCCATAGGCAAGGGATCCACTTCTAAGAAGGCCTCATATGCAACAAATTATAATGCAATTATAATTAAATAATTAAGAATCAAGATGCCTTAAAGTTGAAATTTGAATGCTATACTGATGCTAACGTTAAATCATAATCTTATAGTCACATTTTTTTAATATGAAGAGCAGGCTGCTAATTTCTCAGTAATCCACTCCCTCATATGTGCACATTCTAGCCCCCACCAGTTGCTTACATTGAAGTGCAAAATGTGGGAACTGGGGATAAAAAGCAAGTCAGTACCATAACAGTCTTGAACAGCAGAAAGCAGTTGTTATGGCAAGTTAAATTAGCCTAAATCCACCTACCCTGTTTTGAATGTTGGTTTTGGCTAGAATGTACAGTCCTAAGCTACATCTAAGCATGTTATGGAAGGAAATATGGTTAAAAACAATTTCCCATTTCATTTGTGGTGTTACAGGCCACCACAGTCTCTGCTGAGCGGTAACAAGATTCCAGGGGTCTTGGGCCCCTAACAAGGATTTGTTTTCCTTGGGAATGAGGTGCAGCAGAGGTGCAGAAACTGCTCTGTCTTTATGAAATGTGGTTTACTTTGCACACACATTTATAAACTGAGTTTTGATGGAGGAAGTGCAGAACAACTCACTGCAAGAGGGTCTCTTGTTGCTTCTCTCATAGCTTCGGCATGCTTGGGTCCAAAGCAGAAGGGGACCAGGCTTACTAGGCTCTGCGTGCAGCCTCCTCCAACCAGTGCCTTTCATTCTTCTTCCCTAAAACACCTGCTGCAAAACCTGTTTTAAAAACATACCTTTTTTTTCTGTGGTGACATCATGCCCCTATTACCCCTAGCAATTTCCCTCTCTCAGTTCTTCTGTTGCTGTCCACTTCTTTGTTGGCGGGGAGGACAGCATCTGCATGGTCAGTTGTTTTTAATGGCCCAGTACTTGGGTCTCTTAATGGCATCACTATCAGCCATTTTCTAAACAGGAGGACTGGTTCAGCCTGCATTTTTCACTGGCCTAGTATCTTCCCTTCATAATCCAAATACTAGCTAAAATCTGTCTTTTTCTAAAGTTAGGATTATGGGGAGTCTGCACCACCACCACCCCCAATTAAGAACACTATTATTAGTCATGTAAGCTGCAAATTAATTGGTTGTGAAGTTCTCATACTGAGTACAATGTTTGTTCTTGGGAGAATGCTTTAAATGGGAAACCTGATATTTGTAGATGTGTCAGTATTGATTTCCACTACTTAGGTAGTAAGATTCATTTTAAAAACTATCATTAATAGAACAGGTAGCAAAGATAAATAGCCCTTTCTTGCTATTTTGCAATTACTTTCTTTCCGTAGCATTCATGAAGGCATATATAAAACATTCTACTAAGAGCTATGGCCACAACTTTCTGATTATCTATCATGTCTTTTGCTCAAAATTGCTGACATTTTCTCAACATAAATTTGATAAATTACTTAAGTGTGTGTCTCCTTGGAGTGAATGTTTAAGCTAAATACCCTTTTTCTTCCTGTATTGCATTATTGCCCCCAATCCAGAGATACGTGAGAAAATCCTCTCCCAGTTAAAAATATATACTGTATTTAGTAAGAGAGCAGAAGGGTTTATCTGCCTTAGGTTCAGCCCCCTCTTCTAACCCAGAGGATGAGATCACAGGATCACTTGATCGAGAACCAGATATGCATCAAGGATATCTATATTGTGGTGGCAAAGGGGTGTGTGAAAATACTGTGGAAGTTACTTACTGTTCCAAGGACAGTAGTGTTGCCACGGTTGTATATTCTAGGACCATATCATCTCAGCACTTCCAAATTTCCAAATATTAGTTGTTGACTGGTAATTATGCTGTTCTAATGTCATGAACATCACAATCTTGCAAGTTTTATTTATATCTCTTTTATGTATTATCAAACATACTAATGAAAAATCCTCCACATGAGGTCAGAGAAACTGCTGCAAGAATACTGTGAATTCTTGATGTCCTGAATTCAGATCTCTATCACTGTTTCCCCCCCCTTTTTTGACATTTTAGCAAACATAAAATAGTAGACTGCACATAAAAATCACTAACTTGTATGGCAATTTTTGTAGTGGATTTAGTATAATATTGGTAAGGTTTTCACTCTTTAGTAGAACTCTTAACTCATAAAAGAATTCGGTATAAACATGTCCTTATGATTTCCTTTGCTTTGAAACAGCTTGACTGTGTGCAGAAGCTGTTCCGCTCACACATCGTACCTTCACTTGCCTAGCAAATCTTCTTGCTCTCTGTTCCCCTACAGCCACCCGTCCACCCTCAAAGTCTGCTCCAATGCATTGGAGGACAGATTCGGGAAGAGTATGAGGGAGAGGAGAGGAAAGATACAACTCCTTGTTTCCACCAGCCAGTATTTACTTATAAAAAGCTGACATACTCATTTTCTCTGCTCATGGAAGTTCCCACTATGTCTTTCATGAGTCACCTCATTTGTGAATACGCATCACACAAGCAAATCATTTCTGTGAACAGTTATGCACACATACCAGCCTCAGTTCATAACACAAGAATCACTTTTGGGGTACTTATAGACATTCAATGACAAATTTATTTTGTAGAACAATGACTTTTCTCCATATCAAAATCTAGTAACTCTACAAAAGTAGGTTTAATGAGTTTTTGTTACAAATGTTTTTTAAAATAAGACTTGGAAAACATAAACAACATATTTTTAAGCCTTATTCTATTCTCACTAAATGTGAGGGAGAAGGAGCACATGAGCACAGGGCTTGTTCCTGTAACAAATCATGCTTTGGTATCACATCTTGACTGACCCATCATCTGTTAGAGGCAGAGGGAGCAGCTGGTGTTGACTATGGTGGGGACTAAAGAAGGCAGAAATCAAATTATGCCCTGAGAAGGAGAATTGGGGCAGATGAAGGTAGGAGAGCCTTAAACAGAGTAACTAAAAGTTGACAGAAAAGTAGCAGATAATACAAAGATCAAAGGCAGCAATTTGATAAGGATACATTGCTACACATAATTATTTCATTCATATCTATTGTATCCAGAGTTTAGTTACCCTGGAGGTGGCATTTTTTGTTATCAGAGTTTGTATATTATTTATTAACACCCACCCTTCACCAGGTTTCAGTTCACGGTACAACTGTTTTAAACTTATAAATAATAAAAGTAGTAGTAAAATTATTGAAAATGGTTAAAATAATTCACAGTCACAGGTATAGGGTGGGTCTTGTATAATTGTCACTAATTTTGATGTTTATTTTCTTTGAATTTTAGCTGATTCTCATGCTCTTTAGATTAATGCTTCATTCATTAGGCACTGGCTCTTATGACTGAGATTTGTTGATAGACTTGTTTTAAACTTTATAAAAAATGGAAAAGTTATTACATCACTTTTAAGTTAGGAAATAAATATTTACCTTGAATTTTTTAATGCTTACCATTTTCCTTTTTGAAAAACTTTATGTGCACATATAAGTCCAAAGGAACAAAGTTAGCAGTTATTTTTGGGTTTTTTATATGCCAACTCACTTGGCTGGAGAGGCAGCCCAACTTTCCATACAAATCTAGCCAATTAATTGGCTGTTCCCAAAAAAGTTATTAAAATCTGCACATAGTCATAGGTGGAAAGTAGCCTTTCTAGACTGTGGCCCAAATCCTTTGCTGTTCTATCCATGCTGATATATCTTTAGCCTGTTATTCTGGAAGATTGGGTACATTTAGCAGTTTGCTGGCTCCATAAAAGCCTCAGTGTTTTTCTCTTTCATGATCATTTTCAAATGGTGACACACAGTACAATGTATAGTAGTGAATACCAAAGAGGGGGGGGGGGTCCCCTCTATCTGAATCTCGTATTTGTTAAGGAAGGCAGACACCAACATAAAGTGCTTGCTTTCCGGCTTCTGCCGTCATTCCATGGCTTCAAGTTGGGGCAGGGGACAGGACAGCCAAGGTGCTTCAGTTTGTCCCTGACTCTGTGCAACCCATTGTGCCCTCCCCCATTCTTTTCAATGCCTGTATTGGGACATTGTATTAGCTGTAATCCAGGCATAGGCAAACTTGGCCCTCCAGATGTTTTGGGACTACCAACTCCCATCATCCATAGCTAACAGGACCAGTGGTCAGGGATGATGGGGATTGTAGTCTCAAAACATCTGGAGTTTGCCTGTGCCTGCTGTAATCTATCATTCATGTGAGGACGGGCTTTCAAGCAACACTTTATAGCAGAGGTCCCCAAACTACTAAGGCCTGGGGGCTGGATACGGCCCAATTGCCTTCTAAATCCAGCCCACGGATGGTCCGGGAATTAGCATGTTTTTACATGAGTAGAATGTGTTCTTTTATTTAAAATGCATCTCTGGGTTATTTGGGGGGCATAGGAATTGGTTCTTTCCCCCCCAAAAAAATATAGTCCGCCCCCCACAAGGTCGGAGGGACAGTTGACCGGCCCCCTGCTGAAAAAGTTTGCTGACCCCTGCTTTATAGGAAAACTAAAGTGCAAGGTACTGTTTGTTGAGGAAGAATTAGCTGAGCAAAAGACTACAGAGCTGTGTGATGCACTTCTGTTTTTGCTTGAATACAATTTCGGTACCTTAAAAATACTTTTGCTGATTTTTTCTTCTTTTTTTCTTCATAGGAATTAAGCATGTACAATATGATGAGAAAAGACTGAAAAAAGAAAACCTCAGCTGCAGAAATCTACTAGAAGAATATGAATATGTTTACTCTGGAACCATGTTTTAAATAAGTCAGTCTGGATCACCTTCATAAATGCATGTGCATACCACAGCAGAGATGCATAAAAATGGAACTTTTAGTTTTCCACAAAAACTTAATGAGAGAATCATTCAAGGACTACTGCACCTGTTCTGCATCACATTTTGTAGGCAACAGTAGACTTGCTTATTAATCTGAATCTCAGTTCACCAATAACAAGTTAGTCCTTAAAGTGAATAAAAAGGGAGCCTTTGTGGATACTTGTATTGAACATGACTCATGGAGAAGAGCTTGTCTCTGAGATGCACCAGGATTCCGTTGTTCTAACTTACCTAGAGGGATTACTAATGCATCAAGCAGCAGGAGGTTCGGGTTCTGCGGTTGACAAAAAGCCTGTTGGGCCTGGTGCAGAAGATCAGAACTTCGGGGTTTCTGGAAATACATCTCCCAGCTGTCAGAGAGATGGTTCAGTTGCTAACACACATACATATCAAGGTTCTGGCATGCTGCATCACAAAAAGGCGAGGCTATTGCAGTCTTCTGAAGACTGGAATGCAGCAAAGAGAAGACGCTTGTCTGATTCTATTGTGGATTTAAATGGGAAAAAAGAAGCTTTGTTAGCTGGCATGGTTGAAAATGTGCCTAAAGGCAAACAGGATAGCACATTACTGGCCTCTTTGCTTCAGTCATTCAGCTCTAGGCTGCAGAGCGTTGCTTTGTCACAACAGATTAGGCAGAGCCTCAAGGAGCAAGGGTATTCCCTCAGCCACGATTCTCTGCAAGTTGAGAAAGACTTAAGGTGCTATGGTGTTGCATCCAGTCACTTGAAGACTCTCCTGAAGAAGAGCAAAGCAAAAGATGAAAAGCTGGAGACTGGTCTGCCTGAGCTAACAGCTAATCTGGTTAAAGATCGGTTTATAGAATCTTCGCACACAGGACAAAGTGGTTCCAAGGTGATGAGTGAGTCGCTGTCTTGTGCTGCAAGATTACAAGCTGTTGCAAGCATGGTGGAAAAACGGTCTAGTCCTGCTACGTCTCCTAAACCCAGTGTGGCTTGTAGTCAGCTAGCCTTGCTTCTTTCAAGTGAAGCGCACTTGCAGCAGTACTCCAGAGAACATGCTCTAAAAGCACAAAATGCAAGTCAAATTGCAAGTGAGAGACTTGCTGCTATGGCAAGATTAAAAGAAAGTGTTCCGAAAGATGTTGGCCATTTCAAACTGTCGAAAGGAATTGAAAGCCATCCTAATGGTCAGGTAAGATCTTCAACCAAATCAATAACCAACAAAAGCAATATGACACATTTTCAGAGTCCTATGGGGGTAATTCATTCATCTCCTAAAAGCATAGGCTACAAAACAACAATGGAAAAAAATCATTTGAAACCACCTACCAACAGTAGTTTACTTTTACATCTCCTTAAAAATCACAGTGCTCCTAAGCAGACTAAAGTATATGAACAGAATGAAAGGTCCAGTATTTTTGAGGAGAGTAGTACACCAACTACGGTTGATGAGTATTCTGACAACAATCCAAGTTTTACAGAAGATGACAGCAGTGATGATGAAAGTTCTCATTCTAATTGTCTTCCTATAGACTTATCTTTCAAACAGAAAACAAATAAACCAGATTCTGCCCAGCCAGCTTCTCTAGACAACTTAACCCAATCCATACTTCACAACTGGGATCCAAAAGTTCCTTGTCTAGAAAATGTAGAAGAGAAAAGTCCCTCTAAAAATGCAAAACTCAATCCACATCAGAAAGTAACTTTGCTTCAGTTATTACTTGGCCATAAAAATGAAGACAGTGTTGAGAAAATCACAGAAACTGAGAGTGCATTAGTTTCAGCTGATGTGACAAAATTTAATTTAGCAATGGGTAACAGAACTCCTATGACAGATTGCTCTAGTACAAATCAAATTACTCCAATAAACACTCCTCCTCTGCTAAATTCTACACAAGCGGATTCCCCCATCAACCTTTCACACCATTCTCCTTTATTGGTCAAACATAATTCACCACCATACACTTGCATCATACAGCCTGAAAGACTAATTAATCCGGCTTCTAAACACTTGATAGATCTTACAGTACACAAAGAAATTCAAGGAACTAAACAGAGCCGAAATGAAACTGTACAAACCAATCCATCTTTTAGTGCAAGTAAACTATTGCAAAACTTAGCTCAATGTGGGATGCAGTCTTCCATGTCAATAGATGAGCAAAGGCAGGCAGGCAAACAAATGATGACTCTAAACCCAGAGAAACCAGTTGGATTGATAGATGGATTAAATAGCTCCCTGATTACTAATGCATCAGGTGCACTTGAAGAAAACAAAACTGTCAGTAGTCAGCCTCTACCAGCTGAACAAAGATTTCCCAGCTCAGAAATCCAGAATCTACTTGAAAGACGCACTGTCCTCCAACTGCTTCTGGGAACCTCCAACAAAGGTATGACTGAAACAAAGGAGAGGATGCATTCAAAAGAAGAGAGTTTACAAGACCCAGCAGAAAAGGCTTTGAATGAACAAATATTGACTGTAAAAATAAAAGCTGAACCTTCTGAGGAATCAAATGCCCTTCAGAATCCAAATGCACAGCAAGTAAGGGAAAATATTAGCAAGAAATATCATGGAATAGCTCATTCATTAGAGAGACATTCAGCTACTTCTCCAGCATCAGAGGAATTTAAACCCAACCCTCTCTCACCTCAAGGCTTTTCTTTTTCAAAGAATGGCCTACTAAGTCGATTGCTGAGGCAGAGTCAAGATAGCTACTCTGCAGATGAACTGGACAGGAGCCACAGAAATGCTGAGCAGACTTTTGTGGAATCAAAAAGCCCCAGCACAGTCCCAAAGAAGAGGAAGCTGCATCCTGAACCTTCAGAAGGTCATTTGAAATTGCTAAAAGGTAACAAAGGTAACATATCTGATGCTGCAAACAATCATAAGTCTTCTGCAGATGCCTTGTATGGTCCTGGGCTCAACCAGAAAGAATTGAAATTTAGCAGAACTGATGTTGAATTAAAATACCCTTCAGGTCACGGTTCAAATAATGAAAGTGAAAATAGGAGTTGGTCTAGAGAAAGCAAAGGATTTAACGTGTTGAAACAACTGCTTCTGTCAGAAAATTGTGAAAAAGACGTGCCTCAGCATAGGAATAATTCAGCAGTAACTGATGGCAAAAAGAAAGGAACAAAAAATAACCTCACAAATAACAGCAAAACTGAATTCAGTGTCCCTTCAGTACATACACTAATGGGGAATCCTGGACAGCAAACCAATTGTTTGGATCACCGAACATTTCAATATTCAGTTGCAATGAGGAGTCCTGCCAGTTCTCCCTTCACTGAACATTTGGGAGGCACAGTTTCATCAAAACCTGAATGTGACCAGTTTAGTGTTTGCCATGTACCTAGAGAAAGGGGGCCTATAAAATGGGTCATCACAGATACGGACAAAAATGAACATGAGCGAGATTCCCCAAGACTGACTAAAACTAATCCTATATTATATTACATGTTACAGAAAGGGGGGAATTCCATTAATATTCAGGAAGCACATGGCAAAGATGTTTGGAGTGATACGTCATTTACAGAACATTCCTCTGTTGTCACATTTAAGAAAGAGCTTTCGCCTGTTGCAGAATGTAAAATGCCATTTCATAATGTAAGAAATACTTACAGTAGTCATTCAAGTAATAAAGTGTCCCTTCAACACAATGTGAATGGAAATGTATATGGACTCTTAGACAAAGTATTAACAATTAAAAAAGAACCAGAGTAAATTATAATCATATTAGAAGTGTTTACAGTCAGGTTGAAATCTTTGCTCTTTTTTTAAAGTGTTGTATAAATCTAGCATGATTTGAGAAAAGCATGGTATAACTGAAACATGGTTTTGTTTGATGAACTTTTCTGCTGATATTTAAAATACATGTAGCAATTTTTTATTTTTATTTTTGCTTTACAGGAAATTTGTCACCAGGCACCTATCATCACAAATTGTTAGTTACATCAAAATTCATAAGGAAACTGACTGCTGGTGTTTGTGCAAAGGTTTAAAACCATGTGGTTCAGCTTCCTGATATGTTTCCAAACCATGCAAATGATGGCAGATGGTCTTCCCGTGGACCTTGGATGTCATGTATATGATTTATTCTTATATTCTTATTATTATTATTATTATTACTTTTAATTATTATTTCTGGAATTTCGTCAGTCGCTTTATCTTGCCTAGGGCAACCCAAAGCAACTTGCAAACAAAAATCCCCACATAGGTACATTAAAAGACATCCCAATTCTAAAAGTCCACAAATGGCTAAAGGCCTGGTTATAGACAAAAGTTTTTGCCTGGCAACTGAGGATTTAGTCCCTTCCCTTCACCAGCAGGTCCCAGTTATAAACATGGCAGGAAGCTGAACCATATGGGCGGAATTATTTACAAATATCTGAGCCAGCATAGGGGGGAAATACAGAGATAGCAGCAATTATACTGGGTTATGTGTTATAAAAAGGTACTGTATCTATTTGGAACTACTAGTATTACACATGCAATGCATAAAGCTGACACTGCTGGCAGAGTGTTTTGCAGCATTTCATCCTGTTGCATGATATATTTTCCTTTTTGAAACTCTTAAGCACTGGGGCAGTATAATTTTGTTTCTTCATACATGTATGAAATGTGAAGAACCCCCCCTTTTTTTTGGTAAATGGAACACTTAAGACCAAGGCATTAGTCTACTCTAGCATATTAGTAATCATCATCAGTGTTAACTGGAGAAATGTATAGAAATGAAACCTTTGGGTGCTTCCTAACGGCTTTTGATTGCATTTTAATATCTGGGAGAACCACAAGAAATATATTATGTATTTTCTCTAGTTGCATTTGGAGAATGCCTTCCCTAGACACTCAGCTGAAATAAATATAAAACCTGGGTTATGCGTTTATAAAGCTAGATTTGCAAAATGCTGGCAGCAAAATATAAGTCCCTCATCCACTTCTTTCATTCCCCCCCCCCCAAAAAAAAATTATACTTGGTCAAAGAACACATTAGTGAACTTTGGATTTTCCAGATTCAATGTTGCATTTTGCTTAAGAAAAAAGAATAAGTAACACATCGCGTTTGTATCTTTTCCCATCAGCTCAATCTTGCTTACAGTATGAGCACTACTAAAGTATTGAAAATGCTGACATGTTTAGAGGGATTTTTGGTAAGAAGGTGGCATATGTATTGATATTAGTAGTCAGTGAAAAGATCGTTTGTGGAAAATTAATTAATATTTAATAAACCAGAATTAAGGGAGGTGAAGTATCGCAAATTTAAAGAATGGAATGACAGTTTTTACAAGTTCTGTTTATCACTCTCCAACTTCTTAGACAAATTTTACCTAAGTAGGATATTTTGAGTTTGTACTGAATTTTAGTTTAGGTAAATCCTGTGTCTACTGCAATGCTTTTAAACATGTAGGAGTCTTAACTCAGAAGTTCAGTTAAGCTGTGATCCTATACAATAGGGTTGTAGAACAGGATTCCCCCCTCCCATGAGCCATGTTGATGAGTGCGTATGGCTGCAAAGCCTAATTTGGCAAATGGGCCCAAGGTCCGCCCCCCCCAAAAAAACCTTATTCACACATGGCAATAAGTCCAATTGATTTCTGTGGTACCTACTTGTAAGTGGCATGTATAGAATTGCACTGTTTGTTAAGTTGGGTTTTGATTACTTCACTTTTCTGCATAATTTACTTATTATTTTTTTAAAAAAATACACTATTCTGAGCTAAAACGTTTATTGCAACACAGTTCAAATGTGTTCACGTCTTCCATTGATTTTGAGGGGATTTTTTTATCAATGTCCTAGAAAAAGAATCAGGCAAGTTCAGTGCAGCTCAATGAGTGATTTTGATTATGATGAAAGCATATATTTTAATGCTGACTGGATAAAGCTTTTACATACAAGAAGATAAATATTTTCAACCAGATCTTGTTTTACCTTCCATCATAAGCTTGGCATCAGTTGTAAAGTTATATAATTCAAACTTCTTTATTTTGTAGCTGAACACCTTCTCTTTGCCCCGGTAGAGAAATGTATTAGAAATATTTGTTCCAGCTGTTAGTCTACAAAGTATCACAGCTTTATTATTATTATTATTAACATAATATAATTAATAATAATATAAAAAAATTAAAGTATGTGTGTGTGATTGTGAACGACAGACCAGGTAGATTCATAGCCCTGGAGGAAATACAAATTTGTCTTTATAGGAAAATCCCAGTGCAAATTGGCATGAAAAAAATTGGCTGAAGCTCTGTTGTATCCCACCATTCTACTCCTGTTGCCAATGGCGCCTTCAGGTGTACTTTAATTTCATGACAAAATACTGTTACCTTATATCAGGGATTGACAACCTGTGGCCCTCCAGGAGTTCTTGGACTACAGATCCTGACTATTTGCCATGCAGTTGGGACAACATCTGGTGGGCCATAAGTTGCCTTTGTCTTATACTACCTTGGTATAATCATAGACACTGCATTTCTATATTCTAGTGGATTGTGGGCTTTTCATCACAGATGCTAGAGATGACAATTCTGATAGTTAACAGTTTACATATTCCTCTTGGGAGTTATTTGCACAAATATTTTAAGAGCTCACCTTACCTGTATTTATCGACAAATACACATTGCAGATTAATTTTCCCCATACTGAACCTTATAATGAGAGCAGTTCAGTTGGTACATCTCATCTCAGTCATGTACTTCATTGACACCACAAATCTCATAACTTGGTAGAACACATTATTTCAAAAAGATTTTAGATATGTAATTACCTGCCTTAACCAGTACAATGTAGTTTAGGAAACAAGGTGGGGCAAGACCATGCTTTGCTTGTAACCATTTCCATAGTTCAGAATACAAAGCACACACCTGCCAGTTATACATCAGTGTAATATGTGACACAGAATCAACTTCTACACTATGATGCATAGCTATCTGCCCCAATTGTGTGTAAAATAGGGGACTGATGGCAACATGCAGGTACATCTACACAGCCCCCTGCAGTTCTGCAAAGGCTTTTTTTTAGCAGGACTTCAATCCATCAGTCTGCCTGGCAGAGGAAGAAGAAGAAGAAAAACTGAAGGGTACAGGGAAGGTTCTGGGCTTCTCAACCACTTACCCCTCTTGGTTCAAGCCCCCATTTTACATGAGTGGAGGCAGATTAAAATTCATGGGCCTGCAACTTCGTAGTTTCAACTAGAGAGCTGTATTGGTACAGTTGAAAGAGTTTGATCAAAAGGACAGAAGGAAAAATAATTCACTGTCTTCCCACATAGTATGAAAGAGGAAAAATGTGGACCTGTGTTGGAACATTTCTCTCGTTTCATTCTGTAAAGGCAAACACAAATTAGAACTTCAGAAAAACATGGACACTATATTTTACTAGAGAAAATGACTTAAAGCATCAATCCTTTCCTCACTTAGAAGTAAACCCAATTGAGCACAGTGGGTCTTGCATCTAAATAGACATGGGTAGGATTGGGTGGCACATTTGGAATCCTATGCATGTTTACCCGAAAGGAAATGTGATGGAATTCAGTAAAAACCTCTGAGCATGTTTAGGATTACCCTGAAAACCCATTTCTGTAAGAGCAGTTCATCTCTGAAGATGAACACAACAGTTTGAAAGGGAAATCAGCCATGTATTTACTTCTTAAGCTATATATTTTTAAAAAATAGATTATAAAGTGCTTAATTTACATTTTTTTAAAAAAAAATGATTTAAGTTTCCCCCAACAAAACATCAGTGAAATGTGATAGAGCAGTCATTAATGACAACAAAATGTTGCCAGTTTATCTCTGCTGCATTTTAGTTGAGTGAACTGGTAAGTTATATTTTATATATATATGTATATGTATACATATGTAAATATATAGACTTGTTACACATACATGTTGAAATTGATTTTTAAAAAAGTGATGTAAATAGTGGTTTCTTTAATGAAAAATACATATTTTGTATTCTATCTAATGCAAAGGAAAAACATTTTAATCTTTTTGTTATGTATATTCCATATATTAAATGTAAATATGATCACATAGGTTTAAATTTTTTGCATGTATGTATACAGTTGCAAGTCTGGAAGAATGTATAGAAAATGTTTTATTTAATATTGTAATTACCTGCTGCATGAAAAATGCATGGGAGACCCTGTGCATCTCTGCAATGGCAAATATGTCTTAAGTCAAACCAGATGTTTATCAAACACAATTGTATTCTGTTTCTGGACATGACTTCTGCTGTGGTATTTTAGCTTTGTGAAAGAATGTGCTTCAAATGAAAGGGTCTGGGGGAAAAGTCAACCTTTTTTTCCTTTTCATTTTTTAAAACGAAAAGAGCACCTCCCCACCCCCAACAGCAAACATTAACATTTTGTTATTCCATTTCAAACCACTGCAATTCTATTCTGGTATTGCTAGATGTGCAGTACTGGTTTCATTACCACACACAAGAATTCTGGGGTTTATGCAATCTTTTCGTTGTGGTGTTTCACTAATTTAACTGTTCTCATTTTTATTAGGAAATGATTTATTCATGTGATGTCACAAAACTGTACATACTGCAGTGTGAGGTTTTTTTTAATTCTTTCAGTGTTTACTTCCTACAGAAAATTTGAATAAATGAAAAAAATGCATTGACTTTGAAGTTCTAATCTATTTATTGTCCAGCCAGTAAGTAGGCTAACAATGCTTGCTCAAAAGTTCCCCTGACGGTGTGTGTTTGCTTGAAGATCAGCGATTTCTATTTAGTTACAGCTGTACATATTTGTGGTAGCCACATGCATAAGTCCCCAGGTATAGGCTATACATACAATCCATACCACATCCCATTCCTCCTAGATCAGGAGCCCACAAGCAGTCCAACTCATCCCATGTAATCACATGGAGTCCACCCAGAGTAAGAACTTGGCCTGTGTTCATTTAGCCCTATGATAATTTGATCAACCAGCTAATCTACCTTCATTTTACTAGTCTGTGCTTCTGAGTGCAGTTGTATTAGTGTGAGCAAGATGAATTGTGCCCCCATTTGCAACAAGTTCAGCTCCTGCCCTCTAATTCAAGCATGATTCCCCTTCAAAGTACTTGGAGGGGACCTCTTATCATCTGCTGCTGCTTCATGTCCACCAAAAGCAACGTCAGAGGTGTCATTTGTTCTTCAGGTGACCATTGCTATACATATGGTCAAGTCTTTGTGATCATCAAATGGGGCTATAAGATTATGGTTTCCTTCTGCTTTGCAGTGTACTCTTTTTTGCAGTTATTCTGCAAAACCACCAAATGCAAAAAAGAGAAGTTATCACTGAAATAAAATATTTTGACTGAGCTAGATTGTAGGCACCCCAATTTTGAGAAGCATATCTGTACAAAACACTTTTGTGGTCCAGGAGGCTTTATCCAAATGAAGAGGGGGGGAAAACACTGGGTAAAGTTGTTTGTCTCTGAATGCGGAGTCACACAGTGTATCCATTTACACTGCAGTTATTTCTTTAAGGTATGCACCACCATTGATATTCAGTAGATTACCAGAGTAGGGTCAAGATGCATGGCTCCAGTTCAGCTATTTGCATGTAAAACAGGTCTCAGAAAAAATTGTACAAGCATATGAAGATACAGTTTGCCACACATTTTGCATACAGGCAACTCTCCATTAACTCAGGGGGTTTGTTCTGAGGCACTGTGCATTTAAGCAAAATGTGTATATTGGGAATCGCTTTCTCTGCATAGGCCTCACAGGTTGGTGCAAGGCCTTCTAAGATTGAACTAGCAAAGGCTTGTGGGATTTCTAGGTCCTGTCATCACACCATTTTTGCCCTTTCTGCACTCTTAGGGATGTTTTTGCCCCTTTTCTAGTCACTTCTGGCTTTTGCACATACTGAACACACACAATATGGTCATTGCCTATACTTAAAAACACCAGTGATTTTAATTCAGTCTGATCTGGAAATCAATGGGGTTTAACAATGGTTTATTCTAGACTGAATTGTGGCTAATATATATACTGATACAAAACTCTCAAGAGTGTTTCCTCCCACCTAAATATTTTAACTGAATTTTAATAACAACCACGTTTCTGAAATTAAAAGTTAAAGAAAAATAAATCCAAGCAAAATAAAAACACATACACTGTCCCAAGTTGTGACAACTCTCCTATTGATCCTTATGTAGCCAATACAGCATCACCCTCACAACAGAAGCAGCACTCGAGTAAACCTTGAGGTCTACACAAGAACCAAAAAAGCAAAAAGGAATCTAGGAAAAAACCCTTTGGGGCTGGGAAAAATCCCGAAACAGTCCGATGACAACCGAATATGCTCAGTGGCCTTGGAAAGCTGGCTCACTGTTGGAAGTGGGCAAGAATGGAATGCTGGGGAAACGCCCGCTGTAACCCTGAACAGGAGCACTGCACATCATATTACTGAAATCCTGAATTGGAACCCTTTTCTGCCTGCAAGTGAGCAATTTTCTTTCCCTTCCCCTCCTAACCAGACACCTCTCTAGAGCACATTGTTCCAGGGGCAATATGAATGTGCACAGCCTTTAGTTTTAAGTGTCCATGTGCTCCGTTTATATGATGATCCAGCATGCTTACACTGTGATAGCTGTTCTTGGCACATCACATTGGTTGGATAGCTGCATAAAACAGGAGAAGAAATGTGGGGTGAGGGAAGCAGATGTACATGAATATTACTTCACAGGCCACTCAAGGCAGCATTTTTGAAATGACACTACAACAATATTTTTAAATAAGCGTATCTACAAATTTCCTCCTAGTTTATCTCCTATGGGATATGATTTAAACACCAACAGAGGAAAACATTGCTGCTTTGATTCGCCTTGACAATCAATAAGGAGCTTTGGGAATTTCACACAGATTTGGAAATGCACCTTGGAAGAAGCGCATAAATGAACTTGTACCCCTGTCATATTAAAGGAGTTTATTGCTCTTCAGGGAAGCCTTAATACTTGGTTAATTGAGAAGGCGGAAGATCATTTGCACTTGACTGCACAGTATTACTACGAATGTTATAATAAATGGAGTAAACTTTAGCTCTCATGCTAGAGTAACATTTTACAAGGAAAGCTTAATAAAATAGCCAAAGGCAGTGTTTGTTTTTGATTAGCTGATACCGACTTTTGAATGGTAAAGGCTTCTGTTACAATTCATTGGTATATATTGTAACACAACTGAGAGTAGATTTGGTTTAACCACTGAAGTGAAAGGCACCCAGCCACAACTATTCCTCTCCCGGCCCCCCAAAAACATAAATCCTGAGTTGTGGAGTGAGGTGATAATGTCTCAAAAGTGTAAAGTGTAACCATTTCTGTAAGCATGCTGAATTGTTGATATCTTAGCTGGAGATAGTTGGTCTAGTTTCATTCAAATTTGCACCCCAGAGATTAAAGCAGAAAGACCATAGACTAAAGATTATAACTGAAAAGAATTAAATGGTTTATTGACAAATAATATAGAAACAGTAGATAATAAAAATTAGTGGTCCAAATGACTCCAAAAGTACAGAAAAGAAATTCAATCCAAGCACTCCAATGTAGTGGACAAGGCAAAGCACTAAGAGTAAACTAAAAAGGAATCAAGTGTTGATATGCATAAAGAATGAGAACTATAATAAAGCAATGTTTCATTCCTATACCACTTTATATTTTTAAGGAGAATATCTCAAAGGACTTTACAACACATTAAAATATACAATGAAACAATCCAGAATAAAGCATTACTGAAGAAAGTTGACTATAAAGTATGCATTCAAGCAGCATAATTAACAGGAAACTAAACTATTATCTTAAAGATTTCAAAATAAAACATTACAAAGGAGGTCAACTACAGAATGCACATCTAACACAGCCAGGTTAACAGCAAAAATTATCTTAAATGTTTCAAAAGAAGACATTACACAATGATGTCAGATATAAAATGTAAAACAACATAATTAAGAAGAGAATAACATATCATCAGAAGCATAGAACATACCTGCTGCTGTTGCTGCCCAACCTGCCAATGGTGGTTCATGGTGGGCAGTGGCCGTGGAAGTTCAGGCTTGATGACCTGGGTCTGTACTAAGAGACAACCAAGATGGTCTCTGGCCTCTTCAGCAGGTGCAGGTTTTGTAGTTGGAGTCAGTCAGAGCCCTGCCATCCCAAAAGGTGGGGAAAGGTCTGCAAGGTAGAGGGCAGGTCCCTCAGGACTCACTGCTAAGATGGTCAGTTGATTGATTGCCTGGATGGTTGGTTGGTTAATTGATTGATTGATTGCCATGTCTTACATTACCTCCTCCTGATATTTCCTCCGGCCCATCTAGTTTAAAAGCATCCTTAAGTGTTTTAGCACTACGTCCGAAAGAGAGAAAAACATACCTACCATTCTAGTATAGCAGATCAACAAGCTCAAAAATCTCTGCTTCCAGCAAAGCAGGAATAGAAAAACAAAAGAAAGATGAAGGGATGAGAAAAGGGAAGGAAATAACAATAGCACATGGGTCACCAATGTGGTGCCTGGGGACACAAAAGGTTTTCCCTGGGGCCCAAAGGGAAAATTAGGCTGAAAAGAAGACTTGAAGGCCTAATTGTGGCAGAAGGGTGATTTCAGGGTGCCACAGCTGTGGAGCGGATGAATTAAGTCTCCCCTCCTCCCTGTAAACCCCCCCCCCATTAAAAAAACAGATCTCTAAATCTGGTCATCACCAGATCCTGAAGCCATGTGTCCTTCACAAGTAATTAAGCTTGCCTAATCTCAGAAGGAACTGAGTTCCATAGTTGTGGGGCTACTATGGAAAAAACCCCTGCCACAAGTGCCTGTCTGCTATGCAGGCTACAAGATATTGTAAGTCTAATTCTATGTACATTCGGCAGTGAACAGTGACTCCCAGCATGGGATTTGATCCTGTTTCCTTGGAAGAAGTAATGAAGCCCTGTGAATAGAATACACCTAAATGAATAAAACACACGTTAAGCAACCAAATAGCTCCAAAATGACAAAGTTCTGATGAGTGTGAAAGTGCTTTGGATCATTCATCCAATACTTGTTCATGATCTAGTTGAGATTCCTGCTTTGCAGCAGGGTCTAGATGACCCTACAATTCTATGATTATATGTCAGCATCACATCCTAGTTCATATCAAATGAAGAGATTTGGCTTATTATTTTTCTAGATTAGTTTCTCCATGTGCAATTCTCCAGGGAAATACATTTATAAATTTTGCTTTCAGTCTTCATTAATACTGTTTTTCATATAATTAGATGTGTATGCTTAAAATATCTACTGACCTTGTCATTTTTGTTTATCCAGTTCCCACTAGAATAGACCAGAGCCTTGAAATGTTGATTTATTTGGAAGAAGTGATGCTAAAGTCTCAAAAAAGCTCTACTGTAATCCCTGTACCAGGGATTCCAAAACAATCACATATGATCCGGCAGTCATCCGTATACTTATTAAACATAACTGGGTACTTTTTCTTGAAAAGTGTCACCTAAATATAGGTAGAGCTTGCATGCCCATGGAAGCAGGATTTTGCAGGCATACCTCTAGTGAGATTGGGAATTGTGCAGACAATTGTGAAACCCCATTGATTGGTTACCAGGAAGGCACATTTAATTATTTATAAAATACAATATGGTTGAAGAGTAATAATAATGGTTTTTGCATGCTATTATATAACTCTGCAGAGTAAGAATGATTAATAAGACATCATACCAGCAAATCCACCCACATATTGTTTAGCTACTATTGCAGTTAAAGAGTATTGCAGCCTTAAACAGTAAGGCTTCCACCAAAGAATTCTGGGAGTTGTGGTTTTTTTAAGGGTGCTGAGGGGAGCCCTATTCCCTAATATAACAACAACAACAACAACAACAACAACAACAACAACAACATATTTGTATGCCACCCATCTAACTGGGTTGCTCCAGGTACTCTGGGCTGTTCCCAACAAAATATTGTAAAAACACAACACGTCACACACTAAAAACTTCCCTGAACTATGGAAGGTCATATAATTATTTATCTCTTTGATATCTGATGGGAAGGTGTTCCACAGAGTGGGTTCAGCTACAGAGAAGGCCCTCTGCCTGGTTCCCTGTAGCTTCATTTCTTTCAGTGAGGGAACTACCAGAATGCCCTCAGAGCTGGATCTTAGTGTCTGGGCTGCACGATGGGGGTGGAAACGCTCCTTCAGGTATACTGGGCCAAAACCATTTAGGGCTTTAAAGGCTAGGACCAACACTTTGAATTGTGTTCATAAATGTTCTGGGAGCCAATGTAGTTCATGTAGGACCAGTGTTTAGGGCCAATGTAGTTCTTTTAGGTTAGGGCCAGCCACAATTCTCAGAGTGCTTTAACAATCAATACCTCTTCATAGGAAACTGGCAATTGTAGCGCTGTGAGGGTGGTGTTCTAACAACTCTCAGCATCCTTAACAAACAGCAGCTCCCAGGATTCTTTGTCCATGACTGCTTGAAGTGGTCTCATAGTGCTTTAAACATATGGTGTGAATATGGCCCTAATTTCTGTTCAGCCATGACTATTTTTAACCTTTTTCTGCAAGCATCAGTAGCAGTCAATGATACGAAGCTTCATTGCCAGAGAAATGCACAACTCAATGGAGTCATACTACATATTATGAAGGGGCGAACTTGCCATTGGAGTTCTTTCAGTAGCAAACCTCAGTTTCTTATAATATGTAACCTTTACAATACATTTTTCCTGCAGAAATATCGTGAACCAATTTTAAACAGCATTAGGGGGTTTTATGTTTAAAAAAGTGAAAGAGCACATTGGCAACATTTTGAAGGTTCTTTAAAAATGGCACATAATAAGACTTTGTCCTAACTGGAAACATTAGGGAAAAAACATATATTATATTATTAATGCCCAACAAAGCCATTAATGTTATATTTCATTTCCCTTTTCCACCCTAGGAATTTGTGCAGTGTAATAAATTCAGGGTTCAGCATTCAATCTAATAAAGGATTTGATGTATCAGCTCTTCTTTAGAATTTGGCTCTAGCTGTATTTTAATTGGAATATATTATCTCCTACCTTAGGCAAGTAATTCCTTACTGTGCTGATAGCATGCTTCGCACAAGGATTTGCCTGTGCAAATATAACTGGATGCTGCCAAATTGAATTATGAAAATTGAATAGTTTTGGGGGGGAAACAAATGGATGCAAAGAGGGAAGAGGGGGGAAAAACCTGGACCAACCATACATTTCTAACCCATTGATTCCTAACAACAAACCTGTAAGATGGCTTCAGCTGAGTGATGGTTTCTTGCTCATGACCACACAACCCTATGAGATTCATGACTCAGCAGAAATTTAAACTTTGGTCTCCCAGAGTGAAGACCAAGATTTTCTGTTGCACTGGATTGCAAATTACAATGGTGCCCTAGACAGACTAGCAGCCTAGGAGAAAAGTTAAATCTTCTGAAGTCCTTCAATACTTTCAGCTCCTCAGTTCAGAAATAACAGCAGCCAATAATGGGGATGAGATCCTAGAGAACTTCCATTATTTTAATAACTTCCTGGAATGGTTCCAGACATTATTGTATTTTATCATTTGGAAACATCCACTTTGTGAAGCAGCTAGAGCTGTTGAAATGATCATGATGGACAGGATGAGAAGATAGTGCAGCCCTTCATAATCTCCTTGTAATATTGTCGCATTACATTGGAGGATGCCAGTGGGGAGTGGCGTCGTCGTCGTCATGAAGCCATGCGCTGACAACAAACAAAAATGAACCCTGTGCATATTGGAAAAAGCAATAAATCCTATTACAAATTCAAAATGGAATCAACACTATACTAAAAGAGTGGGACTGGAAACAAAAAAAGTCATATTTTCAAAGCAGATTTGGCAAATGGTGCCTTACGCCCAACTATCAGCAGTATGCTGATGACACACAGCTCTACCTTTCCTTTACATCTGCAGGTGAGGCAGTGGATGTGCTGGACCAATGTCTTGCCTCAGTAACAGGCTGGATAAGAGTCAACAAACTGAAGCTCAATGCAGATAAGATTAAGCAACTGTTAATAGTGGTTCCAGATACCGGATGGGAGGAAGGAGACTTGCTTTGTATTTTTGTGTTTCTTTAAAAAAGAAACTATGGGATTCGGGTTGGTGTACTGGACCAGACCTTTGACAGTGAAAGAAAGGCATAATAGTTGTAACCAATCATAATTGCATAGAGAGCTAACAGTTACAGGAAAAAATCATGCAAAATGGGACATGCAAGTAACCATTTTCAAAACCTCAGGGGAGATACTGCCAGCCAAGGAACTTTCAGAGTAACAATGCTAGCTAGCTAGCTAGATGATGTAGGCATAAAATAAGACTTTTCTTGTTTTTAAAAAAGAAAATATATTTACCATAACTCCACCTTTTGTAATAACATATTTTCCATTATCTAAGTTCCTAATTAATAGAATGTTGTATGACTTTTTTGATTGTGTCTACTTGTATAATATACCTATTTTATGTTATTTTATATTTTCTTTTCATGGCAATAATTTAATGCATACAGGGATTAGGAAAAATAAAGAAACCATTTAATAATGCAAGGTTGAGACTGCAAGGTTAATCATATTTTTAGTGGAAGTGAATGCAAAATTTGTAATCTAATCATTTCAGTCTCACTGGAAAAGTAAGGAATCAGACATATGGTCCTACAGCCTCACTGTATCCATATTCTTCTTTTGATGAGCATTGTCTGAATAGGACTGTTGTTCTATGGGGAAAATGTAGGCTACACATGGCTAAAGCAGAATCTGTATCATGGGTTAAGCAGGCAATTTACAGTGGGCACATGTGAGCGGAGGCTCCTGCTGATGCACAGGAACAAGCACTGACAGCTTTCCATTGCTCTCTGCTCCCACCCCCTAACCCCAATAATCTGTTTATGTATACTTGTGTTCAGTGAAAACTGGAGGGATTGGGATTGGGTAGTGATGCTGCTAATCTCCAAATGGAAAGTGTGCAGTAGTCTGCATTGTGAGAGCTACATAATCACTTATTTATGTACATTGGCTCTTTGTGTACAGTCTATCCCGCTACATCCAGCCAATTGGGCTCTTTAGAAATTCACACATATTTTCCAGTTCTTGTAACATGTGAACTCAATGGTGGAGCAACATGCTGCAGCCCCCGGAGTGGAGAACAGGTGGGGGCGTTGCCCGGGGGGGGCAATGGCGCATGTCATGGGGGGCAGCCATAATGGCACCATTTCCCCAAATGGTACCGGTGTGGCGCGCTCCCCCGCCCCCCTTCGTACACCAGTGTGTGAACTTCATAAATACCCTCTTCCCACTGTATATGCATCTGGACGAGAATCTTAGTTTTCTTAAGAATGCTGATAAAGAATCAAAAATAATAAGTCTAGGACATAGGGATGTAGGAAGCTGCTTTTTGATGAATCAGACCATTGATTGGTCCATCCAGCTAAATATTGCCTATAATTACCAGTAGCTGCTCTGCAGTATTTAAGGCAGAAGATTCTCCTAGCTCTACTTGGAGATGCCAAGGATTGAACCTGGAAATTAACACTGGTCCTAAAGGATCTTTATTAGCTCCCAGTGCATTTCCAAGCATAATTCAAACTGCTGAATTACCTTTAAAGCCCTCTAAACAGCCTCGGCCCAGCATACCTGAAGGAGTGTCTCCACTCTGATCGCTCAGCCTGGACACTGAGATCCTCCTCTGAGGGCCTTCTGGTGGTTCCCTCACTGTGAGAAGTGAAGTTACAGGGAACCAGGCAGAGGACCTTCTCAGTAGTGGCACCCACCCTGTGGAACACCCTCCCTTCAGATGTCAAAGAAATAAACAACTATCTGACGTTTAGAAGACATCTGAAGGCAGCCCTGTTTAGGGAAGTTTTTAACATTTGATGTTTTGTCGTGTTTTTACTATTCTGCTGGGAACCACCCAGTATGGCTAGAGAAACCCAGCCAGATGGACGGGGTATTAATCATCATAATCATAATCATAGCAGTTTGCACAGTGCATACTGAAATTGAAGGGTGTGAGAACGAAGCCCGGGCTTCTGCAATCTCCTTTGTTGCATGCCAAGTTCCAGAAATTTGGCTTCAAAACACAAGTGGGGCTTTCCCATATGGGACCCCATTCTCGAAAAAGGTTGTGCACAGGGTAGCCAAGAGTTATGAGTCTGAGTATTGCCATATGAATAATCAGTGTTTTGATTTTTGTTAAAAAATGAGGTACTGGGCCTGATGGGTGCCAGCAGAAAATGGCTGCCATGGGCAGCAAAATAAGAGGTACCAGGGCTCCATACCATTGGGTACTGTCACAAACAAAGCCTTGTGAATAACCACTCACCTAGTTACATGTGGGCTTCAATGCTCATACTTATTTTTCTTTTAAATCTACTTATTCTAAGAAAGTGTAGTCCATATATCTCAGGGATAACAAACAACATGTCCACCAGATAATGTTGGACTGCAACTCCCATCATCCATTGGACATGGAAGGTGAGCTGATAAGAGTTGGGTTCCAACAACATCTGGAGGCTACCAAGTTGGCTATCCCCAATATAACACAATACTCCGTTTCTGACAGCAGCTTAGCAGGTTGCTTTGAAAGTGTACCAAACTCTCCAGTGCCTTGGTTGGGATGGGGAGCTAACAGACAACATGGAATACTTGAGACTAGGAATCTTGAATTAGTATCCATCCCCATTTAGTCTCTGTGGTGCACACAAATAAGTTTCAGGGGCTAAGAAAAAGGAGGCAACCCCATTAATTCACACCAACTCCATGGGATACTACAAACCCAGATAGTGTGTTTCAGGAGTGAAATATGCTGGACCTTGGACTATTTGGAGAAGGTAAGCAGTGGCCACAACCTTTTATGTGCAGTTAGGAATTCAAGGAGACAATATATTATCTTTTTTTTTTAAATGTTTTTTATTTATTTCAATCATTAAAAAACATACATATATTTACATACAAATTAAGACAAAAAGAAACACCAAAGATACAATATATCATTTGATTTACATCTTAGCAATCAAAAAAAAAAATAGAAAGACACGGAAAAAGAAAAAGGAAAGATGAAAAAAAGGGAAGAAGAAGAAAAAGAAAAAAGAAAAAGAAACAGAAAAGGCGAGAAAAAAAATACAAAAATTACAAACAATACGTAAAATACCAACAACTTCCAGTCATCTCTCTGTAGCTAGTACTATTCGTTTTCATCATCCGCAAAATAAATTCCTTATTATCTATCTCTTTACCCTTCACCTTGGTTCGGTTTTGTCTGCTTGGGGTGTTATTTACTTAATTGTTTTTATATACTCATCAAAAATCCTCCATTCCTTTTTTATTCTTTGTCTTGTTTGCCCTCTAATTCTCCCAGTGGTTCTGGCTAGCTGTGAGTATTCTTTCATTAGTATTTGCCAATCTGTTATACTAGGGGTGTTTCTACTTTTCCAGTTCCTAGCGATCAGCACCCTCGCGGCTACAATACCATACATTAATAATTTTCTATTTACATCTCCTATATCCTCCGGTATTATATTTAATAGGAACATTTCTGGTTTTTTCGTAATTTTACATTTTAACATTCTCTTTAACTCTTCATAAATCTTCTCCCAGTATGTCCTTATCTCTGCACATTAAGGAGACAATATATTATCATAGGACAATTCAACCCAAATGCCGCATTCACATTTCAGTCTATAACAAGGACTGAGTGGTGCAGAACAATCTAGCCTTGATAGAAGCTGAGGAAGAGAATGTAGCCTTTCATATAGGACACACCCCATGAGATGCAGCCTTTCTCCATGGCTTTCAAAAAGCAGGGAGTAGGTTTGCCAAATCCTGAAACCACTCCAATTACATTAATAAAAATAGATTTAATATTTGCTGTCGCCAGTCAAAAGCTGCTGTCTGCCTTATTATTGTTGCTGACGCTGCCTGGAAAGGCAACCTTTCCCCTGCATTTTCCAGGAGCAAAATGTCACATAAAAGGGACCCATCCGCTGCATTATGCATCTAAGAAGAAAGGTAGCCTAGTTTACTACACATTTTAAGCTCCAACCAAGGAGATCTGCCAGGCAAAGCCAGAACACCACGTAACCGACCTGAGCCCTTAATCTGTCCTGATAGCATAAGAAAGCCAGCACGGTCTTTCATAGTGAATGACTCCAGTTGGTATTTAAATTTATGTGAAAAGAAATCAGCCTAAAAATATAACTTAAGTCTGATGTATTTTTCTAGGTTAGCTCTGCCTTATTTAGTCAGCTTCATTACATGCCCAGTGACATAAAACCAGGTGGCAGTTGACACACTAAACCACTCTAAGCAGGTCACCATCTACTCCAATGTCAATCATTTGCCCGGGGTCAGGAAATAGAACTAGGCCATGATTTCATTTCCGAAAAAAATAAGACTTGCCTTTGTTTCTTGTTAGTCTGATTCGCTTTGCACATTATTGGGCCATGTTCTAGCTGGAAAATGGGCAGGAAGAATTGTCTGGGGAAGGGAAAAGGAAGCCCTTTTCAAAGGCAAGTGGTTTGTAGGTGATCTTGGTTAAAAACATCTCCCTGCCTGTTTGTTGATAAGGCTACTGAATGGGGCAAGTTAACAGTCACTTAGGACTATTTATTAATTAGCATTGCCTCTCCCTGCCTCCGGCAATAATCACTTCAAATTTCACACTGGAGCTCCTGTGATAAAATGAACGGATGTTGAAGGACTATGTAGCCAAATATATATTCTGCCTCAGATTTTCAGTGGTTTTGTTTTTATAAAAAAGGGACTTCATTTGGTCTTCATTAACACAGGATCTATTTTTATTTTGTTTGTTTAAAATATACATATGCCACCCTTTCACCATGTTCTCAGGGTGGTTTATAGGAAAGGGGGGGAAAACACATTTGAATACACAATTAGAACAGTAAAACATATGAAAGCAGCATAAAAAAACAAAGGTGTTTAAATCAGGAATGAATTTAAAGGCCTAAGAAAATAAGGAGGTCTTCACATGGTGCTGAAATGGCGTAACTTGTGGAATTCCCTCCTCACAGAGACATATCTGCTATCTTCACTATACTGTATATCAGGCATCCCCAAACTTCGGCCCTCCAGATGTTTTGGACTACAATTCCCATCATCCCTGACCACTGGTCCTGTTAGCTAGGGATCATGGGAGTTGTAGGCCAAAACATCTGGAGGGCCACAGTTTGGGGATGCCTGCTGTATATCTTTCAGCAAATGCTGAAGGCACACTACTTTACCTTGCCCTTTGACACCCAAGATGTATGGATTTAGGACCCACCCAATTACTGTGACTATAATTTAACTGCTGGTGAAAGGTGGCAACACAATGCAGGGGTGTAGCAAGGAGGGCGTAGGGGGCGGGGCACCCCGGGTTCCACACTGGAGGGGGTGACACTCGGTGCGCCACAACTCTCAAGCCGAGTTCCGTGGCAGCGCCCGGTAAAAAGTCTCGCTTGGTGCCACGCGGCGGCTAGCTTCCAGCTGCCACTGCACCAAACAAGGCTTTCTTTTTACCGGGTGCCACCACGGCGCTCGGTTTGGGAGTCGCGGGGGGCACCCCGCAGCACAGCGTTGCACGCCGTCTGCCGTAAAAAGAAAGCCTTGCTTGGTGCAGCAGCAGCTGGAAGCTAGCCGCCGTGTTGCATTGAGCGAGACTTTCTTTTTACCGGAAGCCACCTCGGCACTTGGCTTGGGAGTTATGGGGGGGCACGCAGCGTTGCACGATGTCTGCGCATGCGCCAAACATTGCAATGCCCCACCCCTGGGTTTGCCGCCCCAGGTGCCGCTTTGGCTTCCTCTGCCAGTGACACAAAGAAAAGAAGAAGAAGAAGAAGAAGAAGAAGAAGAAGAAGAAGAAGAAGAAGAAGAAGAAGAAGAAGAAGAAGAAGAAGAAGAAGAAGAAGAAGAAGAAGAAGAAGAACTGAAAATCCGGACACAAAAGTTGTTGAGCTTTCTGAGCAATGTTGTGAGCTGGGTTGCCGACATGGCTTGCCATACAACCAGATTTCCCCAGACATTTTACTGATTTCTGCTCAGACACTGCTTCCAATGTATGGCAACCCTAATAGGTGCTGAAAGCAACCCTCACTATCCAGACATTGGGACTCTCTCCAGACCACACCTCTTACCTGGCCTGTTCCAAGTTCTCCTTGATTCCTTCTATCTGGATGGAATGTATCATTGAACTGTGATAATACATCTCATCTAACTGGATGGAGGTGTGTGCATGTGTGTATAAAGAATTCTCACTTTTGTGTGGAAGGGATATAGAAAGGCAAGACTCACACATACTGCTCCATCCATTTTCACCTGTGACTCCATCCACTTTTTACTGCTGGCCTTGCCAATCACCAGCATTCAGCTTGCAGAAGGTAGTCCAGGATAAAATGTGGCCTTTAGCCTGAAAACAGATCCTCACCCCTGACACAGGGCACAGTGAGGTGCCACCACTGAAAAGGCCCCAACTATGCTAATATACTCACCCAAAAGTCGTCACTTAAGATTCTTGCCTCCCATTTACTGTCTTTTTTTAACTGCTAAACTAAAACGATTCACTACTTTAAAAGGTCATGTGCTGCTAAGCACTCCTGTGCTGAAGGAATTGTACTGGCTGCCAATTTGCTATCAAGCCAAGTTTAAGGTGATTTTACTAGCTTACAAAATGCTAAACAGCTCAGGACTAGGCTGTCTGAGAGAATGCCCCATATTGATGAGCCCAACCATTTCAAACATCACAGGATGCCTTCCTCATCATGCCATTTCTTACAGAAATACATCTCATGACGATATGGAGACGGGCTTTCTCAATGGTGACATCCATTTTGTGGAATACTCTCTCCTCACAGATCCACCAGGCTTCCATGTTCATATTTTGATTACAAAAAAACTTACTGCTTTGTGGATATTACACTTACGTATTTTTATTATTGACTTCTCCAGTCATGTTGTGAACCACCTTACAAATCTTGCCACGCCACCAAGCGGGAGGAGACATCTTACTTCCCATCTGGCAGCAAAACTGGGTGGTGGAATGCCTCCCTTCTTACTGACTTGGGTGGAGATGAGGTGTTCTGCAGGGCTTTGCCACTGGTCCCTCTCTGGCCCTAGAGGCCAGGGAGACTGGCAATGAAGCCGGACAGTGGAATGGGGCTACTGGCTCTTGTGTGGGTATGTGGGTGTGCTTCAGACATTACTCCTGTGGAGTGAGATTAACCCAACTGGAAGCAAGAGTTTGTTTGGGGGGGGTTGGTTTTTTTTAGCAGTTACTGTACTGTATCAGTAGCATATGAACTGAACCTATGCCTCCAATAAATACACAGCACAGGTGTTGTGGAAAAGAAAATGGTTTTGTGTGGCAGGGAAAGAACACCAGTGTTGTTCCTATCACTGAATAAATCCAATGAACAGAATCATGGATAAGGAGGACAGCAAGCAGCAGACTAGTCCTAGAAACATACCTGTTGTTGCTATCTGTTGTTGCTGCATCTACACTCTGTCTTACATGACAAATCCACCCTGCTGTGCTGTGTGTCAGCAGCATTCATACTCCAATGACTTACTAACTGTTATTAGAAGTTCACCGGTATAGTTGGCTAATGAATGGCTTAAGTCAGCTTCTGCAAATATAAGTAGCCACTAATTAAAGTAACTACAGGCTCTTTTTGTGCTCTGAGCTAGGCTCTTGTGACTGTACCACCCTTGCTCTTGGTCAGAGAGTTGGGCTTGCATATTATGTAAGTGAGTGAGATATGTGAGTGAGATGATTTGATGGACATCCTATGCCTTTTTAAAATGTGTTTGGGAAGTAATTGGGTTGTTGTTTTTATTTTGATTATGTACTTTGTGGCTTTATATTCTGGTTTTACCCTGTGTACCTCCCTGAGACCTGAGTATACAGGGTAGTATATAAATTCAACAAACAATAAAGAAATAATATGAAACTATGACATCTCAAACCATACACCAGCCACAAACCCACTACTACTATGTAATATTAAGCAAACCATTATCTGCTACCGGTATCAGCCTCCCACAATCAGCAACATGGTGATAATAATTCTAGTCTGCTTCTCACTGCTGTTGTAAGAATTGCTGAGTTAATCTATATGTAAACAGTTCTGAACACTGGAAGCAAACCTTTTAATTGGTAAAAATCAGTATTCCCACTCTAGTTGAACGGCAGTGGCTAAAACACCATATAAACCGCCTGCTTGCTGTCTTAGACTCTCATTCTAACCCCTTTTCTGTGTTACAGAACCTGTAGAACTTGAGACACATGTCTTAATGCTTGTCAGGTAAGAAGTTCACACAAGTAGCCACACCAGCCTGGATAGCCCTTTCTTCCAATAGCCCAGTGGGTTCCTCACAACAGCTTCTAAAGAAGGCTTGCTTGCTCATCTGAGCAAGAAAGATACCTGCTCTTGTAGGCAGCAAGCCTTTGGCCTGTTGAATGTACAGGCATTGGATCCGAAAATAACAGACATGCTTTGTGTATCATCCCTGCATATTTTTCCATGGCAGTCACGGTAACACCTCTTTTTCCGGCTGAACCATTTCAGTTCACAATATTGGCACATCAGAATGGGCTGCTCTCTTGTGCTGTCTCAGCATTAGCTGTGCTGCAGTCATGATGACTGGTGCGGCAGTTCACAGAACTAGGCTAAGAGACTGAGGGAATGTCTTGGTGGTCATGCCGCTGGACAACCTAAATTGGAATATTTATTTATCCGTAGCTTTCCATTTCTAGTTCCCATTTCTCAGTGGCTCAGGGCAGGTCTGAAAGAAGAAACTTTCAACTGAAATCAGAGTAAAATGGTTCCAAGCCTGACTGTCATGACCATGTGTCATATGTAATTGCCTCTCAAGAGCTCTTTATGACGAGTCTTTCCCCCAACAGAAGGCCTTGGCTGAAAATGTTTATAGGCATTCTTTAAAGGCCCATGTCTAGCTGAAAGCAAACTCTTTGACTTCGTAGCTCTGGCAAAAGTCTTTTCTAATTCCTCAGCATAGAATATGTTATTGAGACTGATGCTAGAGAAATTATTCAGCTTTAACTTGTTCAGAATCAGGTGTATGAATAGATTCTGATTTGGCAACTTTTCTCAGAGATAATGTTCTTTGCTGATCTATGATCACTTTTAAATCAGTGTGATTTTTTCCCCCTTTTATGTTTCTGAGACAAACATTGTTGATGAGAGTTATCAGCGGGAGTTGAGCATTAAAATACAAATCATCATTCCAAAGTCAGTGCTGATGAATTTCTTCTCTTTATATCCATTGGAGAAACACTTCTCTACAGTGCAAGGTTATATACTTCAGGATCACAGAGTAATTGTACCCCCAGAGCATATCAGTTCAAATTATATGCAGGGCATTGTGGCATATGTCATATGAATTCCCTGGTCAAATGCTATCTAATGATGACCTGAGCTGGCTCAGGTTTCCATTCTGCAAAAATTGCAAACTGTGATCTTCATTATAATGTATAATTAATGGGCAGCAATGACTTTACATTTGCAGTCATAGACATAACCATATTTTTACAGCAAGATCATGGAGCTTTCACCAGCTTCACTGTGATAGTTGTGCCACTTCAATTAGCTTTCGGACTGTCCTCCTATGTCACATTTACTAAGACCCATATAAATTAATGCTGCTTCACTTCCTGAAGGTTCAGAGCCATCACTTACAATCTGCAATTTACTGCTGCAAACTCAGATACTATCGTTTGCGGTACTCCATAGCCACTGGGAATTCAAGGAAAGTTACAATGCAAGTAGTGTATACCATTTTACAGTGCAGCAGTGGAAAAACACTAAAGTGATTATCTTTGCCCAAAATTTTTACCATTCCTCTAAAACATTGTGATGCTGTTAGAAAGTAAAGGAAGTGTTGTTGTTGTTTTTTGAAAAATGAACAAAACGACAACAGCACAAGAAATCACTTCCATGTTCAAGTCTGGAAAGAAGTTACCACAGGCAGCTATTGTTTCTACATGGGCACAGATTCTAGATGTTCATGCACAGGGGGTACCGCAAACAGGCTCTCACCAAGGCCATACTTCCATTTCCTCTGCCATCTCTTGTAGCTCCACTATGCTAGATACAAAACAGTGCTTCTAGGTACAGTTGATAACATGAAAATCTCCTCCTGCTTCTCATGAACTTCTGTCCATCAGCCTCCTTCAGGGCTCAAGCTTACAGGCTGTATTTCCTCACTTCCTATTGGTTACTGATACGCAGTTCCCTTTATCAACACGATTTCTGCTTCCTCTGAAAAAACTGATGCATAATTTGTATGTCAAATTCATATCATTTCCCTATTTCCAGCGGTGTGAATGAACAAGGACTATCTGATAGGAAAAGATAACACCTGTCTACCTCTAAAGGGGAAAAGTAGCATTAATCTTGTTTCAGAGCATTGCTGATGAAAGTCGTTGCACAGACATCAATCAACTTGAAGTAAGTTTTTTTATTCAATTCAACAATTCCATTTCTCAAGCAACACAGGGAGAAAGACACTCATGGATTGGTGTTTGGTCTATTATATGCAGCAAGTTTGTTTTACTCCAGAGATAGGGAACCTGTTGCCCTCCAACAGCATATGGACTCCACTGTGTCCGGATAGAGGTGTGACATTTCTGGTCATTGGCCATACTGTCTGATTGAAGTAGGAGCCCAGAAACATCGAGAGTGCCACAGGTTCCCATTTAGTGTACCTGGCTTCTTTTGGTACCAGTTCAACACATAAGCACTACTGTTTGACTTTAGTGGGACATCCACATTTCCACCACAGTCACCACAGTTATGAATATGAATATTGACCAGAGAAATAGCCATGCTTTCTGAAGTAGAAAAACTGGGAGTGTGTATTTATTTGACAAATGGAAAATAGAACTGAATGGCTTCTATTCAGTTGAATTTCTGTTTGATCCAAAACAAACCCAGAGGGAAACCACTAGGCACAAACAGAAGTCAAATCATGCCCATCTGTTGCAGTCTGCTGTTTTGTTGGTGTTTAGGATCCTGTCCAACCTGGACCTTGGACGGATGTCTGCAGGTGACAAAAAGTGGAACGAATAAATAAACTGGAGACAAATGTATCAAGACATGAAGGAAATGGGATTTTAACAAAAACAAATGAGAAGAAATAAAATTTTAACAAATAAAACACAAAATGTATGAGGCGTTTGGCAACAAATGGGAACAGAATCCTGAAATGACAGAATTGTTCTTTCACACATTTAACTCACACATCATTGAATTTTTACCACTTTACTTATTTCTGGATTTATTAGATTGCTGCTAAGAACCAATCTTTCTTCTCCCATTTTGCATATCAATGTATGGGGAAAGTTTGATTCCTGTTATATTGTTGCCTGCTCTTATATCCCTGCCTGCAACCTGTCTTCTGAAAATTTCTTCATGATTACTTGTGTTGACCCCAGCCACTTTTGCCAATTACCTCAACAAGTGTTCTCTGTTATCTGATTTTGCTGAAGCACATGAATGTCCATTCCCCACAGGCAAGGTGTGAATATGGTTATGAATATGAAAGAAAATCATATATCTTTTCATTGCAGTTGCTCCATTTTTACTATAGTGATCAGATGTTACATGTTTGAATCAGATATTACATGTTTGAATGTTGTATTATTTCCCATGTAGCCCTATGTCAATATAGTGCTTGGGATGGCCACAGATTTTTGCTAAGCCTGCAGTCATTCCAAACCAGAGAAAGTGATCTTTCTGAGAGATAACAGAATTCTATTGGAAAATCAGCTCCCTTGATCAAATTTCGCACAGACTAAAGAATTTGGCACAGGAAAGTGGGGATGGGGGGCAGAATCCTGTATTCAGAACTCTATGCATTGTTGAACAGATGGTTGGCACTTGGACAGGGCTGATCAGCTGTTTGGAGGGTCAGGGTGTGGCAAATTCCTGGTTGGTTGGTTGGTTGGCATCCATCTGTCTTGGGAGACAACCTGCTCCTTAAACCTAAACAAGTCACCAGTGCTGTGAAAGCAGATCATCCGTTCAGCAGGTGAAAGGTCTTCATGCAGAAACATGCACTTTGGTGAAGCACCTAGATAATCATTCAGCACAGGCAAAATGTGACAATAGTTATACATATAAATGTTGACAAGAGAACTAACCATGTTTACTGAAGGAGAAAAATAGCAAAATTCTGTGGTTTTGGGTCTGTGTGTTTTACTTAATCGGGAGTGTCCAGTGTCTTACTGACACAGCCCATAATAGCAGATTCTGGCCACTGTGAGAACAGAGTGCTGGGCCAGAAGGACATCAGAAAAGATGTGATAATGACAAAAAGATGACAAAGATAGCTGGACAATGCTGAAAACCAGGTAGAAATGATAGCTCCATTTCTTTAAGGAGCATAGCTAAACACTATGTAGACTAACACAGTTTCAGCTTACGATGTAGCCATAAAGACTACATCAGCAGTTTGCAGTGTTCAATATGGCATTAAGAGAGCCAAAAATTTGCTTAAATATGCCTGACACAGATGATATAGTGCTTAAAGGCCAATAGAGCGGCTTTATATTCAGTGAAAGCTTTGAAATGTAAATCAAGCTGCATTTTGTTATCATCCACTTTAGCTGCAGTGGTAGACCTGAAATTCCAAATTGCAAAATCTTGGAGAGCCTATTTGCCTTGAAAGGGGACATGGAAGTCCATAACTTCGTAATAGCTACATTGTTGAACAACCTAATTTAATAATAGATGGAATGAGAAATGAAAGTGGATAACGGATCATAATGAGATGGCACAATTGCTATAGAAAGATATCTTTAGACGTATTATTATGCCCAGTGAAGATGAATTCTATTTCTTGGCTGCTACCTGCCAAATCTTCAAATGGTATAAATCTGGATGCAGCTTCTCTACCTTAAAGTGCTAACACTGCAGAAGTTGAAGTACTGATCTGGTGTCTAACAATTTTGTATTTCTTCTGACTAACTTGAAATGTTCTCCCAGGAGTCATTTCCAAGATTGCCAGGTGCAACTGATGCATAGCATCTGGTCCTGTTTATTGTCAGTATGTCCAAACACTTGATTTCCCATATACTGATGGACTGTATGTTGCCACTGTTTTTAAACAAATGCTCTTGCTCTGGGTTTCTGGGAGGCATGGAGAAAGTAAGTTCTTGGTTTTGTTGTTTAGGCAAATACATTTTCTGTGATCCTGCATTTGTCAGTGTTTTTTAGGTTTCAGTCCAGTATTCTTTTAGGTTGCTCAGGCCACAACTCTGATTTTTTGGCACTTGGAAGATGAGTGCAGTTTCATCCCACCTTTAAACTCAATTACTAGCCTGGTCAACTGACATACTGAGCACTTGTCTCTTTTGCAATGTGCTGATACAAATGAGGCCAGTATCCATGCATAGTTTTTCCTTGCTGGTTACAGGAGATAGATCATGGAACATCCAAATTATTTATGACAGGCTTCCTCGACCTCGACCCTCCAGATGTTTTGAGACTACAATTCCCAGCATCCCTGACCACTGGTCCTGCTAGCTAGGGATCATGGGAATTGTAGGCCAAAAACATCTGGAGAGCTGAGGTTGAGGAAGCCTGATTTATGGGATAGCATGATCTGAGGGCTGGGAACTGAGAAATTTCTACTTCATATGGATCGATGAGTTTCCTCCAGGATAAGTACACACCACTAAGGTTTAGGCTCTCTGTCCTCACCAAGTCTTTGTTACTTCAAGGGACTTACCATCATTGACAAGGTAGGATTTAGCTTGCCTTACCCTGACCCAGCCAGAGCAGCCTGGAAAGCTTCTCTGTGCTGTGACCAGGGTCAGCCTCCCTGGCTAACACAGCTTGTTTGCCTCCAGTTTCCTTTTCTTCCTTGAGGTGGAAGGAAGGGTTCTCCTGCCCTCCTTGAAAAGGGCTCTTCTGAGGATGCCACAGCAGGCTTAGCTCACCCACTCCTGTGCTTCAGCTGCCCATCCATCATTGCCCTCCTTGAATAGGCTGCTGACAGTCAGCACACCAGGGTGATATCATCACTGGCCATGGCAAATTAGAAGGGTGCCCTGTCTGAACTGAGCAGAATGGCAGAATTAGGACAGTAGTGCCCCTTGTCACAGTGAGTAATGATGATCATAATTATAGAAAATTAGAATAATAGGCCATAGGAAAGTATGTCATGCTCAAGAAGCACATCACTCTGGGGTCTAGGAAATGAAATTATGGGCTTTTAGACAGAGGGAAATTTGTGTAATCCATCATGGACAAGGGAGATGGTTTTGGCTATAGTATGGCACCATATTAAAAAATTTCTTCCCACAGCCCTGTGTATTATGTAGCATTACCTAATGTCAACAAGCATGTTTTTGCTTGCTGTTTCCTGACAGCCGCCACCCTTTTTTGGTATGATCTCCCATCTGCTTGAATCATTGCCTACTTCCATTTCCTCTTATGCTTATATCCAAGTTTTGGAAAGTATAAATAGATTTCTGTTGCTCATTTTAGTAACCTTCCTGTGCTCATAAATAAGCAAGACATGTCTTAACAAAGCTACACATTCGAAGTAGTAACAAAGCATGTTGAATATTGTTGTGATATGTGCAGTTTAACTGGTAGGGTCAGACAGGAACAAACTGAGGCAAGGGAAAAGAGGTTCATAGCATTACGAAGCAGACATATGTGAAGCACTTTGGATTCTCTCAAGCACTACATAAATGCTAAGAGTTATTAGGACATTTTCAATACTAAGAACCAAGGAATGTCAAACTTGAGAAATTGTGCTTCAATGGCCAATAAAGTTGTCCTTTCTAAAAAGAATGCTACCTGCTTAAGAAATGTACCATTAATAATAAAATAGTAAAACAGCTTCACTGCAACACTAACCCTATGTGAGGCAAATTACATTTTTGAAACTAACCATCATGTTTCTCACTAACATCTCTTGTTTAGTTTGGAGCTAGAGTTAGAATCCTTAAGAATTTGCACAATTTTTATCCTGGCTCTACCTATTTGATATCTCAGACCATTAGTTAATATACCGTATTAATATACCATCTGTTAATATACCATCTGCCTGCAAAGCTGGTGGAAAGTTAGCATGTCAAATGATTTGTTCCCTGATGTCACAGCTTTCTATATGCAGGAAGTAATACAGGAGTAATTTTAAGTAAGACACACACACACCTGCCCCCAATAGAGGCTTGTGGCCACATCTGCCAGCTCATTCAATGCCACAAAGCTGTGAGAGATGTAGAGGCATAAAAATCAAACACTGGGGGATCCAAAATGCAAGGAACTAAAATCTGTACTTAAAATCAACAATGGCAATCACTGTTTGTAGACACTTTTCAAAGCTATCCTCTTAGTTAACAATGTATGCTAATAACTTGGTTATTACGGAGCCCAATTTCTTTCTCATACTGCACATACCTGTAAATCTGCCACTGAGAGTTAAACTAAAAGAGATTTTGTCCAGAATCTCTGCTCTCTTGGAAAAAATGGCTGATGATGAAATAACTTGAAAAGTGCACAAGCAGAGTGAAGAAAAATTAAGTTACACAACAAATTGCTATTTTTAAGAAGAGAACTAGCTGGATGGCAAAAGAGTGTTCTTAGTAGCTTGAGCAACACACCCTAAATGCTTTGTCCATTTATTTATGTATTTATCAGGTTATTTATTTAGTTTTTAAAAATCCAGAGTATCACATGTCTCGTATCTATAAATCAGTGAGTTGTAGGTTGTCAGTTCATTCCATTATGAATTACGCATGTACATAGGACCGCTGCTGTCATATAGGAAAGGAATCAATGTATTTGTGCTTTTCATCTTTTTTAGAAATGCCTTGGTGGTTGAGGATGTCCTCTGTTTCCTGACTGCTTATACCTACTGAAGAGGATCTGCACTGGTGTTTTCCTCATGTTAAGTGACTCTAAACACACACTTGCTAAGGAGAAGGTCCTATTTAACACAGTGGGACTTCCCTCTGAGTAAAAATGCATAGGATAGCCTTGCACTTCACCAAAGGCCAAAACTTGATCTCATTCTCGTCTTAATCAGCCTGCGATTGTATCCTCACTGACATAGAAGAAAGTGCTATTGAACTGAGTGGGACACACTTCTGAGTATAATAAGTGGTGCCAGCCATTAACATGAAGAGGCTTGACGCACAACATACGCTGTGGAGCTTTCTTTCTTTGAAGCAGTGCCAAAACAATATTAAAACATCGTCAGAGATTCATTGTGAAAGAACTGAAACACAACTCTGGATTTAGGAAAAACCTTTGAGTTTAGCAAGGATTCCGTATATATTTGTTCTATGCCTTTTATGCACGTTAGGGATTAATAATACTCCATACTTTTAACAAGTTCCAGGCCAGTTTACAAAAAGTTAAGATTACTCTAAAGCAAATGAAAACAAAAACACCAGAACATCTCAGTATAAGAGAGCAGTCTAAAAGCTGCTTCAAGCATCACTTCCCTGCCTTTCATGCGACCTCTTTTGACCCTTCCTGCTTTGACAAACTCTTACGTGTCCAAATCCCCAGCTTGGGACCTTATGTGGATATACATGTATAACTCTTTATGTTTTCATTTTCAGAGTGCCCTGTCCAAAAGGCTTAGGACAGACCACAGCTTTCAACAGAGATACAAAAAAAAGTTAATCTAAAATAATCCCATGCATGCTTAATCTACAAATACAACTTTTTGACCAAGGTTTTCAATTCTGCTTTATCTCAACAGAAACTGTCTTCTTTGAGAAACTTTCACTTTCCTTTTCACATTTCCTCTGGACAAATCAAGGTAAATTCACTGCAGGTAGGCCCTGATTAGCCACAAGGCTTTCCACATGTCCCTCGCCTTTGTGGCTCTGGGGCTGATCTCTTTCCTCCTGTGGCTTGTGCTGCATAACCTCCTTTCTCCCTTACGTCATGTGCAAAGCAATCCTTTTTCTTCTGTGTTAACATGCCCAGTAATCTGCCTGGAAAGGCACCAGCTTGCCCTAACAGAATGATCCCCATCACCTTCACCTCAGGCATAGGATCACGTGGTGGGAGATTACATGATTAAGATGTATTTTCAGTCTTGTTATTGCTGGTTGTAAACCATTCAAGCTTCACGCCCACCTGCCTTTTGTAGCATGTCAGCTGCCTCAGCAAACCTCATAGATAGTCAGCTCTCCTTCGTTTTCTCCAGCAGTTACTTTTTAAGTAAGCACCTGATGGTCAAATGCCATCAATTTGCCAGTGTATTTCCAGGAGCTGGTGATAATGCTTCTGTATCGTATTTAGCACTGCCAAGAGCAAAACATATCGTTTTTAGGGAATAAAATATGTCAGAGACAGCTCCTGCCATCATTGCTGGAGAAACACCGCTTTCATTTCTGCCTACTTGTAGCATTTATTTTTGGACCAGTAAAATAAATGTCTGTGCATTTAACTCTCTCTTGGTAGACATCACCAAGGAGACTGGCATAAACTGGCCAGGAGTTTATTATACTCGAATATGATAGTTACTTAGAATAGTGGTGCTTGTTTCTTCCCTGCTTCCCCAGACTCTGAGATAAGAGCCCAAAAGTTCCTCTGGATTAGACCCAAGGCCCATCTGGTTCAGAATCCTCACAGTGGCCAACCAGATGTCTGTGGGAAGCCCTCTCCAGCAACTGCTCAAGAACAAGAGCTGGACTCAAAGTCATATGCTTTGTCTACTAGAAGAAGCTCTATACCAGGGGTCTGCAACCTGCGGCTCCGGAGCCGCATGTGGCTCTTTTACACCTTTGCTGCGGCTCCGGAGCGGATACGAGGGGAGGAGGCGTCCAAGCCATGCGCCACCTGAGCCATGCGGCGGCGCCCGCCAGACACTCGCGTGGTGCCCACCGCCACCGGAGCACACAGCTGCGGCGGTGCGCTGTGCGCCCCGCACGGCACCCACCGGAGCCCACAACTCCGCTGTGCGCGTGCGCTGTGCAAAAAGGACGCAAGGTGACGTTAGCAGCCCGGGGAGCGTGGTCGGCCCCCTCCCTGCATCAGCCCCTCCCCGCCGCATTTCTGCAGCCAATAGGCTCACGGGGGGCGGAGTTATTTATTTTTTTAAACGGGCGCGCTTCTTCCCGCCCAGCAGAAAAGGCTTGCGGGCTCGGAGCGCGTGTTTGCTGCTGCTGCTCCTGCCTGCGGCCTGCCTGTGGCCTCCTGCTGGCCTGGTCAGGAGATTGAGGTAGATGTATTAATCAATGGGTTGATTCAATATGAGGAAATTTTATAAGTTCACTTGATGGGAGCAACACACATGAAACCATACAGGTGTCCTAATAAGGGAGTCAGAGTTTTGCCCATTCCCAGTACAGTAATCAAGGCAGCCCAAACTCATAAGGCAGTGGTTGCTGGTGCCCATTCCCGGTAATCAAGGCAGCCCAAACTCAAAGTTATTTTTATAATGACGAGGATGACATTGGGCCCTCATTATTAATTATTATTTACATCAGGCACTGATTATGATTTATGGTACACTGGGGCCCTGATTAATTTTCTATGGCATTTTGGGGCATTGATTATTGGGCATAGCAAATTTTGCTATGGGGCCCTCTGATTTCTACTTACGTCCCTGTTTTGCGGCTCCCAGTTTGTTTGTTTTCTTCGGAAACGGGTCCAAGTGGCTCTTTTTGTCTTAAAGGTTGCAGACCCCTGCTCTATACCATAGATTCAGGGAGCTCCTGCACTTAAATGAATGTACAATGTCCTGATGCACTTGTGTCTTCTTGTGGGCAGAAGCAGGGAAAAGGGGTAGAGGGGGCTAAAAGCACCGACACAGGATAGTTTAAGGGTTGAGAACCACCAAAGGGATATGAGACAATTTTATTTGACATTACAATAATGACAAGTACGATCTAGTACACCTAATGACAAGTACGACCGAGTACACTCAGAAGGCTCCACTACAATAAACTTGTCCATGTCACCTCAACTACAATAAATCTGTTCACAAGGCTCTAGCCACAACAGGAGATAATTATCAAATGATGATGGCTCACTGCTTGCTTTTGACACCTACAGCAAAGTGGGATGATCTGTCCCTCTGATCGTCATTTACAGGTGAGCCATAGACCTTTTCCTGTTAGTCCAAGGTAAGTCTTCACCAATAGAACAGGCAGACTGTCCTGGAATAACTGACCAGGAAGTCCCTTTTGAAAGCCTATGTGTCACCTTGTTTTAAATTCAAAACCACTGGAACAGATTGCTGTTCCTTTTTTAACTGCTCCTTTTATAATACTTTCTGCAAAGGAGTAAAAAGATTCCCAAGCCACTTCCTGTTCTATCCTGTGATACTATTGCCATCCAAACAAATATATTGATGTCAGCAAACTAATCCAGGACTGTCAGCAAACCAATATGGTAAATTCAGCAGAATAATGGATGAATCCTAATCAATGCATTCACAACAGTTCAGCAACGTGTTCTCCAACTACTATTACATTTAGATCTTAAGCTACATCTTAAGCCAATTCTATTCCTTAGTAATGTCTCCTTCCACTTCTTCATGGATAATGTAATTCAAGCAATCTCTTCGTGCTCATGTCCTTGGGCCCCCATTAATTTCACCAGCAGTTAAGTGCTAGAAGAGTCTTACCATATTGGCTGCTTCAGCAAGCCATAATCTCCTGATTGCTTTTGCTAGGCAGTACACCCCCTTACAACCAGAACATTGGCAACTCACCTTCCACGGGCGTTCTTCAGTAGGGTATGAAGAGACTCCCTGAGATACAAAGGGGGGGGGTGTCAGATCCCTGACATGTCCCAAATATGAACTTTTAGTATATATGCAAGTTCCCCAAGGACTTTCTGCTGTGTCGACATTTAAATAAAATTAAAATGTGAAATTCTTGTTGAAATAGGAGCTGCACAATATCCCACAGTACCCTCGGCATTTGCATCAGCAATCAAAAATGTAAAAAAGAAGAAGGAGTAACTGCCAAGGTGGATTTTGTACTAGAAGTCTAATTTTTAAATCAAAATTGGCAGGAACAGTAAATTAATTAATCTGGAATTACAATGGAACTGCTAGGAAAGTACCTATGACATTCAAATTAATACCAAAAGTGCATAAAATGATTAATGTTACTACGATGAACATCAGAGAAATTAATAAAGATTAGACCAATTATTACAAAGTGTCAGAGACTAGAGATAGTTCATTGCAAAATATGATGTACACCATGGAAATGGGCAATTGCTTTCCCCCAGAAAAGCCATGTTAATAGAACGATAAGGATCTGGTGGAAAATTGGAGCACCTAGAAAGTGCTTCCTATGATGCATGCATCCACATTTCCATTGTTCTGCCTGATCTTTATGGTTTAACAGACACATATTTGATATGCAGCGTTGTGCATGGCCAGCTTTTGATTGGTGAAAGACACAAGGACATTTGGTTGCTTAGTTACATACTGGGAGACAAGTTCTTTAATATAGAATGATTTGATCATTAAAGAAACTTGTAGCTTAGTTCTTGTTGCAATTAGGAAGCAGAACCATTTCAGAACCATTTCAGAACTGGTCTGTGTACAAGTTCTATTGATGTTTATGCAATACCAGTAGTGCTCTGTTAATCTATCAATCCTGCAAGATTCCTCCTCAAATGGAAATATTCTTAAAACAACTACAAACATCAAGGAGGAGCACTAGAGGAACACAAAATGGACCTAGACTGCTGGTTCTGCACAGCAAGAAGTTGATAGAGCTCTTTTTAAAATGATCTCTGGGGGAAAGCCCACAGAAGCGGGGGTAGTATTCACTTCAGGATTTATCATTCCTAAGGGATGGGAATGAAAATGTTCTCTCCCTACCCCCACGGGAACCATGTGGAAACAGGCCAAGAACCTACAGCGGAACATGACAGCCAGTCAAAGAGGCCAAATGGTCACAGGACAAAAATGCACATGGTAGAAGGAAAGGGACACAATGTGCTGATGTTTCTATGCTAAGGCTAGAAGCCCCGTAGTTAAGATGGGCAAGCTGGAATGCTTGGTTATAAAGGAGAACACAGAAATAGTGAACATAATGGAAACGGAATGGAGAGAACAAGTAGAATACAGTCATACCTCAAGACAATCTCTATGGGAAAGAGACCTACACTTGCTAACAGGAAGAAATGTTCAGAATGGAACAGACTGCCCTGGGAGGTGGTTGGGTCTTCTTCTCTTGAGGAACAAACAGAGGCTAGTAGACTGTCTGTCAGGGATGCTGTAAGTGCATCCTATTGCTGGTCCTGCCTGGAGTGGTAGATTGGACTAGATGCCTTCCAGGTTCCCTTCCAACCCAATGATCCTATGATTCTACCCCACATGAAGAGCTTTCCATATTATGCATCCACTGACCTTTTGTGGAGACTGTTCTTCCTGAGTGTTTGAGACAGAGAACACACAGCATGTTGTATTCCATGTCATGTCAGTCATTATTCTCTTTTTGACATCACTTGTGTTCTTAAGTCAATGCATTCTTAATTAATGAGGCATTTGTACTCAATCAAGAAACCATTTAAAATACACTTTTAATTTTAATGAGTTTCCTGTGATTAATTATTTCCACATGACTTATTCATATTTTAGGACATTTCATAATTTACTCCCTCTTCCCCTGAACATGCAGCATAAAACTTGAAATTTGAGAGTAGCTTTGACGCAGTACTTTACCAAAGTGAACCTTTCTATATAAGATTATGTATTTTCTTGAATAACTTGCCTTTACAGGTTTACAGGAACAGAAGTTTCTAATATGTAGCATGTGTACAGTACTAGGCACTGGAATGTGTATGTGTGACTACTGTAATAAGAAATATGTGGTTATATGTTCAAGAATATATAGCCATTTTGTTACTCCACCATACTGTCAATTTTGCATAATATTTCTAGCATGAAATGTCTTGTTCTCAACAAACATACAAGCCATTCTACAGGAACAGCAATTCTAAAGATTCAGTATAAAAATCCTCATGGCAGCTTCTTCATTCGTTCTGACAATTGGTTCACTCCTTAGTTTTGCCTCAAATCTCTTGCCATCTTTTCTAATAAATAGTAAGGGCCTAGATTTCCATTTCACTAGGGTTAGGAGACTTGTGGCCATGTAGAAATTGTTGGTCTCCAACTACCATGTCCAATGGTTAGGGATTGTAGTCCAGCAATGTCTGGCAGGCTACAGTCTTTGGACAGGGTGTGTGGTTTGGCTAAAATTTGGAGGAACTAGAGGATGGAGCTTGTGGACTGACCTCCTACCCATTGTCTCATAATTAGAGCCCTGCATAATAGCAAAATGAAATTTCCCTCAGGGGCACAGAAGTTTGGGATATTGATCTGGAGATGATAGGCTTTTCCTGGGTACCTAACTGTAAGGGACAGAACATGAGCAAATACCAAAGAAGGACTCTGCTAGCGCCTGGATAGTGGATTTGAATCCTCAAAAAAGACTGGATTCAAGGCAACACAATACAAAACAATGTTTAAAACAGCATGCCCAGGAAAATTGAGAATGCAACCTTCATGCTGCTTTCCAATTATATAAGCAACATAAGTATTTGAAATAATTCACAGCATATGTCCATTTAGAGTCTCTGCTTTTAATTCCAATTTGTTGTTGTTTAGTCGTTTAGTCGTGTCCGACTCTTCGTGACCCCATGGACCATAGCACGCCAGGCACTCCTGTCTTGCACTGCCTCCCGCAGTTTGGTCAAACTCATGTTCGTAGCTTCGAGAACACTGTCCAACCATCTTGTCCTCTGACGTCCCCTTCTCCTAGTGCCCTCAATCTTTCCCAACATCAGGGTCTTTCCCAAGGATTCTTCTCTTCTCATGAGGTGGCCAAAGTATTGGAGCCTCAGCTTCACAATCTGTCCTTCCAGGGAGCACTCAGGGCTGATTTCCTTAAGAATGGATAGGTTTGATCTTCTTGCAGTCCATGGGACTCTCAAGAGTCTCCTCCAGCACCACAATTCAAAAGCATCAATTCTTCGGCGATCAGCCTTCTTTATGGTCCAGCTCTCACTTCCATACATCACTTCCATACATCACTACTGGGAAAATCATAGCTTTAACTATACGGACCTTTGTCGGCAAGGGCATGATGAATTCTGCATATAAGTTAAATAAGCAGGGAGACAATATACAACCTTGTCGTACTCCTTTCCCAATTTTGAACCACTCAGTTGTTCCATATCCAGTTCTAACTGTAGCTTCTTGTCCCACATAGAGATTTCTCAGGAGACAGATGAGGTGATCAGGCACTCCCATTTCTTTAATTCCAATTACTGTACTTTTTTTTAAAATCCAAACCACCTCTTTTTCAATTGTAAGATCTATGAGGCCATATGAACCAATGTGGCTTTCTGTCCATTGACACTTACTGCACTGAAACTGGAAAAGCCTCAAACACGAGCACTTCCCATTTGCTAACTAGATGAAGGAAATGAATGTATGTCACTTTAAGAAGAGTGCCTTAATGAGAACAAATACACTTCCTAGTTTTTATATAAAGAAAAATGATCTGAATCCAACTTTTGAAGCAATGTAGCATACAGGTTTTACATTGATAATGGAAACAGAGATGGTTTGGTTAGAGATGTACAGAAAAGTCTGAAAATTAAGGACACTGAGGCAAAATTAATGGATCTCTTAGCAAAAATACTAAAGAAGGAAAGCTTTGGATCTGGAGTGTAGGGTAATATCACAGCTAAGAGTGTGACATATGAGCTAATCAGCTACTGGCTCAAATTTTCACTTTACTCACAAATGAACTACGTGGGCTCAAGCAAGCCACTATTTTTCAGTTTCATTCCTTCCTCACTCCTAACCACAATATGGGCATAGTGACATTTATTTTTAAATTGATTGTATCAATAGAAATTTATTTAAAAATTGATCTTATCTATCCCACTGTTCATCCTAGAAGATTTCAGGGTGGGTAACAACAGTTGAAGATACGATTAAACAACACTTTAATTGTATAATAAACAAATTCACTGATGTCAGGGTAGCTAGCAACAATTTAAGTCCTTGATTGAGCTTAAAGAGCTGAGATAATGTGTGTGAAGCACTTTGCCTGAACACTACCTCAATGTGATGCATTAATGCCAATAGAATGAACACTTGCATGTCACACACTTGACCCTCCCAACATGAGTCAAGTGTTTTCAGTACACGTCACGGCAACAACTGACCTGAACAGGGTTAGAGTCTACTGTGGGTGGAACTTTGTGGTGTGCTTCACTCATATACACCAAGGTAACCTAGCTCTGTTTTTCAAAGGTTTAGCATTGAGGGCTCTGGTCGACTTTTACAAGGTTGTGCATTGTTCTTTCAAATACTGTACCACTTTCTTATAGATGGCAAGTAGTCATTTGCAGTGGTACCTCGGTTTATGAACACAATTGGTTCCAGAGGTCTGTTCATAAACTGAAGCATTCATAAACTGAAGCAAACTTTCCCATTGAAAGTAATGGAAAGTGAATTAATCCGTTCCAGATAGGTCCGCGGCGTTCGTAAACCGAAAATTCATAAACCGAGGTGTTCATAAACTGAGGTTCCACTGTATATATAAAAAACCCTGCTTCTTTCATGCACATTGGTATAGTTTGCTAAGCTGAACCATGGCTTAATGCATATCAAAGCTGTCAAGTTCTCCCCTTTTTTAAGGGAAATTCCCTTATGCTGAATCGGCTTCCTCACGAGAAAAGGGAAAACTTGACAGCTACGGTATGATGCATATGCATGAACATGCAGGTTCCCAGACAGGAGATCACAGCTGCTTTGCTCCTCCCTGGCCCTTTAGCTCAGAATGTGATTTAGGGTGGCCTGTTGTCCAGACCTAGGCTCATGGTTAAGCTTTCTCCTTCTTAGCCATGACTTATAGCCAGGGTTTATTTAGCTCATTTAGTGCTCTGCTGAGCTAAAGGGACCAAGGAGGAACATAGCAGGTGTGAGCTCCTCCCTGGGAATTTGCATGTTTGCAGACGTGCACTAAGCCATGGTTCAGTTTAGCGTAATATACCAATGTGTGAAACAAGCATATTTTTATGAATGACTACTTGCCATCTATTTAAAAAAAAGTGGTATCAGCAACACAAGGCATACAGGAATGAACCTAATGTATAAGTGGTAAACATAAATTGCATTTATTTGAAAAATATAAAGACTTCTTCAATGCTGTGTGTTGATGTTAAACCTCTAAAGTTGGCTTACAGGAGACATTTCTTTTCCAAAGTTCAAAATACAAAGACAATAAAATGTGAAAGTCATTCCGATGTGACAACAGATTAAAGAGTATCCCTTTGTCACAAGGTTTTCATTCTTGTGGAATAGAATCACACTGGACTTTGCCTTTTATTTGAAATCTTACCTTTTAATAAGTGAACTTTTGAAATTACCTCAGCGAACAAAGGTTCCTCTTTTACAGTTAAACTTTTAACCCTTGAGGTTGAACTAGTGTAGGCCAAAGGAGAAAACCATCGTGTTTTCACTGAACTTTTTACCCTTTCAAAAAAAAATGCAGACAAGTTTAAAGTTCATACAGTGAGCAAGAGGTCTCTAGTGGGTATTTCTGGTATTATTAACTTCCTGACCTCAGATAATTAAAAGGGAACAGTGAAGGCAGTATAGACTCAGGCTCAACTTTGAACTTTTAACCTCTCTTGCAAAACTATTTTGTGTACAAGTAGCATATACACTCAACCCATTTATTATTAACTTTCCTCAGAACTTGCATGCAAAGTGCAACCTATTTTCGGTATCAATCCAAAATGCTTTGTATTCTTGAATTCCTTAAGGGTTGGGTTTTATCTGGGGGAAAAATAAAATCTCCAATCAAAATAATACAGTAGGGAGTTGTTGTTTTAAATCTGGGGTTAGGAAGTACAGTATTGCTGGGAAAATAAAAAGGTTCTGATCCAGAGCCAAACTAGATGCGCAGCTGCTTCCAGATTGCTGCTATTTTGAGGGTGGCCTTCAATCATACACTGTCAAATTCAGCTTGCACAATTGAAGTGGATTTAGTGCTCTTGTGCAACAATCCACTTGTGCCCCAAACCCAGACTTTTGCAGTAAGGCAAATGGGGAAAACCATTGGGAAGTGTGGGATAGCAATGGTTTGACATGATATATTGTAACCTCCATGGAAAGAAACAATTAAAAAACAGCAGATGCTGTATAACTTCTGCACAACTTTTGTGAAAACAAACAAGGATGAATGCTCAATAAACAAGTTGTCCAGAAGAGCCCACAGTTGTGTGCTTTTCTTATGACAGGTTTTTTAAAATGAAAAACAAGGCTATTGCGGAATGTTTAAACTAAGGAGTGAAAGCAGTGCATGTATGTAGGGAAAGAACCTACTTCACTCTGTTTCCCAGTGCCCTCCACTTAGGGCCTAATGACATGTGATGTTAATTGCATCACACCTACTCACAGCCACCACACTGTGGTATTAATTATTATTATTATTTTATTATTATTTATTATTTATACCCCGCCCATCTGGCTGGGTTTCCCCCGCCACTCTGGGCGGCTTCCAACAAACACCAAAATATATTAAAATATCACAGATTAAAACTTCCCTAAACAGGGCTGCCTTTAGGTGTTTTCTAAATGTCAGGTAGTTGTTCATCTCCCTGACCTCCGATGGAAGGGCGTTCCACAGGGCGGGCGCCACTACCGAAAAGGCCCTCTGCCTGGTTCCCTGTAGCTTTGCTTCTCACAGTGAGGGAACCGCCAGAAGGCTCTCGCTACTGGGCCTCAGTGTCCGGGCTGAATGATGGGGGTGGAGACGCTCCTTCAGGTATACAGGACCGAGGCCGTTTAGGGCTTTAAAGGTCAGCACCAACACTTTGAATTGTGCTCGGAAACATACTGGGAGCCAATGTAGGTCTCTTAGGACCGGTGTTATGTGGTCTTGGCGGCCACTCCCAGTCACCAGTCTAGCTGCCGCATTCTGGATTAATTGCAGTTTCTGGGTCACCTTCAAAGGTAGCCCCACGTAGAGCGCATTGCAGTAGTCCAAGCGGGAGATAACTAGAGCATGCACCACTCTGGTGAGACAGTCTGCGGGCAGGTAGGGTCTCAGCCTGCGTACCAGATGGAGCTGATAGACAGCCGCCGTGGACACAGAATTAATCTGTGGCTCCATGGACAGCTGTGAGTTCAAAATGACTCCTAGGCTGCGCACCTGGTCCTTCAGGGGCACAGTGACCCCATTCACGACCAGGGAGTCCCCCACACCCGCCTGCCCCCTGTCCCCCCAAAACAGTTCTTCTGTCTTGTCAGGATTCAACCTCAATCTGTTAGCCGCTATCCATCCTCCAACCGCCTCCAGGCACTCACACAGGACATTCACTGCCTTCACTGGTTCTGATTTAAAAGAGAGGTAGAGTTGGGTGTCATCCGCATACTGATGAACACCCAGCCCAAAATCCCTGATGATCTCTCCCAGCGGCTTCATATAGATGTTAAAAAGCATGGGGGAGAGGATGGAACCCCGAGGCACCCCACAAGTGAGATCCCAGGGGTCTGAGCACTCATCCCCCCCCCCACTTTCTGAACACGGCCCAGGAGGAAGGAGCGGAACCACTGTATGACAGTGCCCCCAGCTCCCAACCCCTCTAGATGGTCCAGAAGGATGTTATGGTCGATTGTATCAAAGGCCGCTGAGAGATCCAGCAGAACTAGGAAACATCTCTTACCTTTGTCCCTAGACCGCCAGAGATCTTCAACCAGCGCGGCCAAGGCAGTTTCAGTCCCATGATGAGGCATGAATCCCGATTGGAAGGGATCCAAATGGTCTGCATCCTCCAGGTGTGCTTGGAGTTGTTCAGCAACCACTCGCTAAATCACCTTGCCCAAGAATGGTAGGTTTGAGACTGGGCGATAATTGGCCACATTTGTCAGGTCTAAAGATGTTTTTTTAAGAAGTGGTTTAATGACCACCTCTTTCAGCGGGTCTGGGAATACTCCCTCATAGAGGGAAGCATTTACCACCCCGGGGAGCCCATCGCCCAGCCCTTCCCAGGTCACTTTTATTAGCCAGGATGGGCAAGGATCAAGGAAACAGGTGGTCGGTTTCACTCGTCCAAGCAGCCTGTCCACATCCTCGGAGGTAACAGATTGAAATTGATCCCATGAAACATTGTTTAATTGTATGTGCAGGGTCAATTTTAATTTGGAATCCAGGGAGAGGAGGTTCAACCCTTCCCCACCACCCCAACAAAATTACCTCCTCCATGCTGCAATTGGCACACCCCTTGGCACCAAAAATCAGGGGGTTTATTAAGCCAAATTGTACTGCAGTGGGTGGAGAGGGTTCTTTTTGCAATTGCTGAAAAGGATTCCTATTTATATAGCATGAGGATAAGTTTCAATTAACAAATAGCGAGGAAGGAAATCATTAAGCAGCTCTTTCCCCTTGCTATGTTCCCCTCCCTTCCAGTGCAACCTTCACCATGTCCTCCCCCATTTAAAACAATAATATACATTCTTTGGTGGGGGGGAATACATGCAACCAGTTGGCTCTCAAGCACTCTTTGCTGCCATTTCTGAGCTTATTTGCTTACAATTGCTTCGATTCTATATGTTGCTGTGGTCTGACTTCATCTGGGGCTTGTCTCTTGGTTGTTCAAGGCATATGGACTGTATTCCCCAATATTGTTGTTCCTCAGCTTTCTCCCTTGCCTTGAGGAATAAAAATAGCAGCTTATTGCCTGGTTTACCTTTGCCCTCTACTGGCTGTGACATTCAGGAGCTGGAGATGTCAGCTGTCTATTCCCAGAGGCAGCAACAAGGTTGCCAGGCGGCTAGCTCAGGTGAGTGACTTGAGACCTCTGAATCCAACTCTGTGGTGATTTCAAGCCTCCTGCTTTCTGGCACCGTGAAATTATGATTTCCTCGTTAACGATGATAACTGTTTCAATGGGTTTTTTGTTTTTTTCAAAAGTATGACACAAAGAATAATTTCTTTTAGAACGTCTCGTGAAGCTGGAGGCATATTTGTTGCTAATCGTCTGTCTCGAAACAAATGTGGCATAAATAACAAATCATTAAAAGTTATCAAAGATAGTAATCCATTTGTACAAGAAATAAAGTTGTAATGTCTTCACTCCTGAAGCTTTGTAATGTTTTTGATAGGTGTCAATGGCAGATATTAATGAACAGATGGCTGCCAACTCCTCCAGCCTCAAATAATATTCACTAGGATGCTTCTGTCAATTGTTTTCCATTATCATGATTAAAAGTTTATGAAGTAGACTGGCTGACTGGCCTCCCATTGAGCAGTGACAGTTTCAGCAGTTGGACATTGCACTGCTCTGTGACTACCCTTTGCAATTATTGTATATTTTTTATCATGTTCTTTTCCTATTAGCAATCGCTACCTTAACACTTATTGCTCATGTTTTCCTACAGTCATAACTTTGGGAATAAGAGGTACATAACTGAATAAGAAATACAGTCATACCTCGGTTTAAGTTTAAGTACTCCACGGACCCGCCTGGAACGGATTAATCCACTTTCCATTACTTTCAATGGGAAAGTTCACTTCAGGTTAAGTACGCTTCGGGTTAAGTACGGACTTCCAGAACCAATTACACTCATACCTTGGGTTAAGTACGCTTCAGGTTGAGTACTCCGCAGACCCATCTGGAACAGATTAATCCACTTTCCATTACTTTCAATGGGAAAGTTTGCTTCAGGTTAAGTACACTTCAGGTTAAGTACAGACTTCTGGAACCAATTGTGTTTGTAAACCGAGGTACCACTGTAACTAAATTAAGAGAAACAATAACAAATATTTCACACATGGCATATATTCATTTAATTATTTGAAGTACTTTTATGCTGTTCTTCAGTAGAAAAGGCTGCAGAGCTGCTTACAGATAAATATCAAAAATTATAGTTTCCATCTTTGGGCTTATAATCTACAAGACATAACCTAAAAGGAAAAAGGGATGGGGACAGTGAAGGAAAATAGCATACACATGGGTAGATTAGAATCCCTGAAGGCATATACCATAATAAAATTTGTTTGCTTTTAAAGTGCTAGGAGACTCAGTATTTTCAACTGATTAAACTGGACTCAGGTATATTATCCTGCACTTCTGCCTGAGGTCTTTGTTAGTTTTTTAACTTGCAGAGAGTCAGGTACTGCAACATCTCTCTTCTGACAGGTAGCCTTTTGACCCAGAGGAGGTGTTTGTTTTGTTTTGTTTTGCAAATTCCTCCATTCTCTTGCAGACCCCCCCTCCCCAAGTCATCTCCTGTACAATTTTAAATGGTCCCCCAATCCTTTGGAGAGGACGGTGGAGGGCTGGAGTGGGCTCCAGAGCGAAGGCTGAAACAGCAACCCTCACTCCTCCGGCCTTTATTCTCATGGAAGCTTCTGCTGGATCAAATTGCCTTCTGACAGTGGTGGGACACAATTATGATACATTAAATGGGAGTTTACAAGCTTTACTTTAATGAGAATGGGATTGACTTTTGTTTTGTCACATCTCTGAAATTCCACTGGAGAATTCTTATGCGCATAAGGCTATGAACAAGAAAGGTTCAAACTTGTGTATTATTTGCAGTGGTTTTATTTTGCTTTACTTAGTGTTTGATCTCCAAGGTGCATTTACACATCTCTCTCCCTTTCAAGGTAGCACACCCTACAGTGCATAGGAGCAGGGACTGGTTTCGGCAATGTGAAGCTGACTAAAGTTGATGCTGACGCTGCCCTTGTCTGAAATCACTGCGAGAGGAGAGCAGCTATTATTAAAGGAATTCAAAGGGCACTTGACATAATCGGGTCAGCCAGAGGTGCATAAACAAGAAGCCAAAGAGGACGCACTACACAGAAATGTGTCTTTTGGGTATGTACCTGGAAGACACACACTGTGAAGCTTTTATTCACACCTGCTTGCATGACGATTCTCTCTTCTTCTTCTTCTCTTCACCCCCAGCCCTGTTTTATGTTTTATCAGCCAAGCAATTTTATTCATGGCAACCTGACATGCGAAAGGACATTTTAAAAAAATGACTACCCAGTTCTTAAGCAAATCTTTCTATTATGGTTATCTTCATAGCAGGAAGATTTCCTTATCCAGGCAGCTTAATGGGTAGGTACCCCCACAATTGTGTCCTGCCTGACAGGAAGAAAGAGGCATTTCAGTTTCGTCATGGATGAAGGAAGGGAGGAGATGGAGTTAGAAGAGATGATGTAGGTTGTTCTCAATCCCTTAGAAAGGAATTGGCTTCTGCTGAGACAATGTATTTACTCTGAGGTTTTCTTCACTTTATCGAAATGTTTACAGTACAATGTTTATACTTTATAGATGCTCATTTTGGGTTGTGCAAATACACTATTCTTAATGTACCAGCTTCTTGGAGATAAACTTAAAATGAGATTGTCCATGAATCAGGCATTGGGCAACTAATAATAATAATAATAATAATAATAATAATAATAATAATAGCATACAATAATTGATGCCAGGCCACTTTATATTTCAATTGCTTCACAAAGGTATTGATACTGAAGTGCAGCATTCTCTTGGAAAACTGAACCAGTGGTGTAGTTGCAGTGTTAAGTCAAATACCACCCAAACAACAATTTAGATATACAGTACGGGCATGCATGCATCCTTGCTTAATAAGAGAATACTTCATTTCTTGCCAATGCATAGGGTCAGAGTTATTTATTATAAATTTCATTTTTGGACCTGTGCATTCTTCCTAGTTTAGAATCAATTGCTGTTTAAACTTTAAAGAGTGATTATGTGTTCACTTTTGAAATGAAAGGGCACATAGTTGGCCACAACACAATAAGAACAGAATTTCTAGTATCAACTCCTTTAAGGGTTTTGACAGGATCAGGCCACTGGGAACAATCTGTGGGTCAGGCACCAGACAGCACTTAAAACAATTATGGCCCAGGATAGGGTGGGTCAAGTCTACAATATCTAAAACTCCAAGTCAGGGCCACCACTATGTATATATCACAGCTTTTAGGCAAGGTCAAGTGAAAGTTGAAGGCTTAGACATGAAATCATGGCCAAGATTGTAAACAATTCTGACAATGGCATGAGGAGTGGATTTTAGCAAATTTGAATCAGGTCCTAGTTCACATTCAGGATCATTTATTATTGTCTGTATTTTACAAAATGTGAATACTGGCAATTATTCTATATCTTACATTTTAAAGTTCTGATTCATGTCTCATTCTGATGAGTTGCACTGTGCATATTTCGAAAGATTAATTTAGGGTTTCTACTACAACACTCTTTCCATATCTTCTTATGTATTTTCATCATCTTCCTTCCTTACGTACTGCTGTGGCCAGCTGGGCTCTACTTTTGTCTCCTGGCAGGCAAAGGAGGAGGATGGGCAGGAGATAAGAATTTATGAACCGTCCTGCTGGGTGAGACCAAAGGTCTGTTCTGTCCTGGAGGTCCACCAGAAGGGCTTGAAGTGAATAGCCCTCTTCTCATTGTTTCCCCTGCTGTCTCTGAAACTGGGGGTTGCATTTAGCAGTTATAAATTATAGCCATCAGAGATATGCATTTCATGAAGGAGGCCAATCCTTTAAAAAGGTTTTCTAAGCTAGTGGACACCATAACATTCTGTGGCTGTAAATTCACATATTAATTACATTTTGTGTGAACAAGCATTTCCACTGTCTGTCCCCGAATCTACTGCCAGTCGATTACACTGGAAGACTCCAAAATCCAGTATTAAGAGAAAATTACAAAACTTCCTCTGTATCTACTTTCTGCACACAGCCATCATCTCTATTTTCCCCCTTAAATTCAATAGACCCTTTCACATTTTCTGAAAGAGAAGGTGGTTCCCCATCTCCCTGATTATTACACCCCCTTTCTGGTTGGTGATTTTCTTTTTGAGATGGAGCAACTCAAGCTATACTCAAACATGGCTGCACATGTGAGTATAGTATAAGCACATTATGATACTTGCAAGTATACTTTACATTCCTTTCCTAATGCTTCTTAGCATGGCATCTGCTGTTTTCTAACATGGAGTTGACATTTTGACTCTATGACAAAACTAATCTGATAAGACAATCCTTGTATTTGTCAGGAGTGGGAAATTGGTGGAGCAGGCTGGAACTGGTCCAAAAAGACTTTTTGAGTAGCCCGTCAGCCCCTTACAACATTTCTTGGTTGCTATGGCAGCAATGACAACATGGTTGCTTTAAAATATCCTCCACAAAGTGTAGTGGTAGCAAAGGTAGTAGCAGTGGGGACATTATCCCTGGTGGGGTTATCCTAACCTAAGTGTTATCCTTGGTGGCGGGAACCTCCTCCCAACTACTTAGAATCTGGAAATAATCCTCATGGAGCTTCAGCCTCTGAAACAGTTTCTAGACATCTTCATGGGAGCATTTCTGGAGAGCTTGGGGATCATCAGAGGAGCATTGTCATCATTTGGTCAAGATCAGAAGAGATACACTTCCCACATCTCCCTTTACAATTCCAAGGAAGAAGAGTTCCAGGCAGGGCAAGAGCTGCACACAGGCGAAGTGTTTTGTCTTCCTACTTCCTTTCCCTGCCACAACTCTAAGCAAAACAGACAACTCAATAGCAACTCTAACAAACGTTTCAATTGCATTCCATGCAGCAGGTTACTATTATCCTGGTCTGTGAGAATCCTGGTCTATGTTAAATTTGTCACCTAAATAGCATCTCCACGTTGAACTTGCAGCTGAGCAAAAGGTGTGTGAACTGTGTGTGTGTGTTTAGGGTGTGTGGTGGTGTTAAGTGTGTTGTGTGATTGCATGTGTTGTGTGCATGTATGCCCCCACTTACCTTTGAATCTGGTCCACACACTTTTGGAATGCACCCTCTGATAGATTTTGACCTAGGTAATATGGACCTTGGCTTGAAGAATGTTACCCATGAACCTCATTTGCCATTATTATTATTTTGCTCATTTACTGAGTATATTGTTGTAAGTTTGTGGGATGCAAAATACCCTAAATTCCAGGGTCCAGTGAAAGTTAGAATTAATGAAGGTTTGGGCAATGAAATTGTGCTAAACATTGAAGCCCTGGATTCAGCTTATGTTAAAATACAAGCCAGGCCAGCCTGGTGATAGCTTGTTGAGTGTGGGTTATTAGGGGAACAAAGCCTAGACATGGCCTGGTAGGTGAACCATTAAATGAGACATTAACAGGCAAAGAATATGCCAGCCATCCTGAGCTGAGAGACAGATTGTTGTTGTTGTTGTTGTTGTTTAGTCGTTTAGTCGTGTCCGACTCTTCGTGACCCCATGGACCAGAGCACGCCAGGCACTCCTGTCTTGCACTGCCTCCCGCAGTTTGGTCAAACTCATGTTCATAGCTTCGAGAACACTGTCCAACCATCTCGTCCTCTGTCATCCCCTTCTCCTAGTGCTCTCAATCTTTCCCAACATCAAGGTCTTTTCCAGGGAGTCTTCTCTTCTCATGAGGTGGCCAATGTATTGGAGCCTCAGCTTCATGATCTGTCCTTCCAGTGAGCACTCAGGGCTGAGAGACAGATATCAGAAGCAAAAGCAGAATTTTTAGTTTGGTGTTGCAGCTGGTGATGATTTAAGCAGAAGGGAAAAGTTGCATTTTGCAAGCAGTTTGCAAGCTGGAGAAAGGGGGATCAGAGCAATGTGAATCCAAGGAGGCAGTAATGTGAGAAACAGGACCCTCTTGGAGTCCCTCCATCATAGGCTCAGGTTGTATATATGTATAAATAAACCATATTTCATAAAGACACTACAGTCTCCACTGCATCTCATTTTTAAAGGAAACACAGATCCTGGTAAATATGGCTGGTACCCCTGGAATCTTGCACCACTCAGAGATTGGGCTGGCGTGTAAATATATATATATATTGAAGCTCTTCACAGTCTGCTTGGTTCCCCCACCATCCTGAATAATTTTGCGACCAGTTGAAGAACAGAATGGGAGGGACAGCATCTGTGTACGTAAAGTATAGACACTATCACTGCAAGAAGACAACCCTAGTTGTTATAGCAGACAAAAGTGAGTCCTTCTCTGCAATTAGGCTATCATGCCAATTGTAATGCATTTACCTAAAATGTACTACCTTGATTATTGTTTACTGCATATGTCAAAGTGTGTATTCAGGCAAGTGACTTCTAGCCATTATTTTCATTGTTCTGCTGAAACCATGTCTGTTACGCCAGTGAGTTTCACAACAACATATATATGTTAGCACGCGGTGATAAGAATACAAACATCACTGTGCCACTCACCAACTTGACAGTAAATAAAAACCATGGTTATATCACTTCAGCTTGCATTCTTTCCATACCACAGGTCACCATGCCCCAAGGAGATGTGTCTTCCAAAATATTGGCCAACTACACTCACAGGAAGATGCTGTTGAGTCTAGCCAAGAGAGATGAATAAATGATGGCTGGAATATACTAGGTCGATGGAGTGTCTGAAAGATTATTTGACATTACAAGACAAACAAAGCCAACTGTGGGGGCAGTCTGCTTGCTAAGCGTCAATGGGATCTTTTTGCACTAAGTTTAATGGGAGAAGGCTCTGTAATTAATCTTCATGAGTAATGCGTAGGTTTCCAAAACATTCTAATTGCCCACAATCATCCTTTATTTATGCCCAGATAAGTAAATGTTCTTAGGGCAGCTAAACCACTCTGTAGAAGAACTGTCCCAAGTCTATGAACACCATCTTTATTTAATTTAACTGGCTTTCCAAACTTTCCCCTAAGAATTACAAAAAGCTCTTAGTTTTGCCTAAAGAAATTCTTAGCAGCACAGTTCTGCCTCTACCCACAGAGTATAGGCAAAGAAAGCTCAAACTGCAAATAAATATTGTCCCTTATCTAGGGAGGGAAGACATCTGCAATAGCCCACATAGTGCTACCCAGATATTATGGACAGCTCCCATCATTCCTGACCATTGTTCATGTTGGTTAATGACACAAAAACTGGCCACCCCTGGTGTCTATGGCGCTTCTTTCACAATGGTTCTACACAAATTAGTTAGGTTGGGAGATGGTGAGGAACTGGTATAGGGTCACCCAGTGAATTTCATGGCTATGTGAAGATTTCAAAGCAGATCTCCACTGTCAAACCTCTAACCATTAAACTATGCTAGTTCTTATCGTACATGAGGCAATTTACCAGAGCATGCTTGAATTTTTCAAGCTAACAACTGGCTAATTAACATGCAGATGAAACACAAGGAAGAAATGAAAACTCTGAAATCTGCTTTGAGTAGAGTTATTTGGTTAGTGCTGAATGCTGCAGCATGGTTGCAGACAGGAGTGAGATCTCTGACTCCCAAGCCGCAACATGGGATCTACATTCACATTTTCACTTTTGATTTATAGTTAAGAGCACTAGAAAAGCATAAGGTTTTGTGATTAGCCAGCAATTTGTCAGTATTAAAAATGTCTCATGCCTTTCTCCTGCCACATTGCGGTACTTGTGAAAACGGATAACATAACATTTCATCAGAAGACTGTTTCCTAGTCCTGACATGCATGTAGTGCTCCTGTGGTCTGGTCAGAGCCTAAGCTGGAATCCAACATGGCAGCAATAGCTTTGCTGCAACCCACCTGGTATGGCCTCATGACCCACCTGTGGGTCCTGACCCACTGCTCTAGATGAATCTATCATTTATGTACCATACAGGTATATTTCTATCACACTGTTGTAGAAACTACCCTGATCTTCAATTTTTGTATGTTGCTGTTGGCAAAGAGGTAGCTCATGAATAAATAACCTCAACTATTATTATTGTTTTAAAAAATTATCTCTCTGTGTGTGTACTGGATAGTATATGTTCATGCATAGATAGCATTTCTTGCATAATATTATTAGTTTTTTAATACAGAGAAATAATACAAATCAACCACCAAACCACACATTCCTAATATTACCTCTCCCACCCTTAACAAATACATTGCCACAACTGGCACCTACAAGATGTAATTCAGCTTTATATACTTACCGCCACTACCCTGCCCACTTCCAAACAAGGTAACAGAAGATAAAAAGACAAAATAAAAGGGGAGGTTGTGACAGTAGATATTTTTAAGAATTTGTGTTGCTTATTGAAAAATGCTCCCAGCTGCCTATATTTATTTATAATTGACTCAGTTCCTCTTCTCGCTACAGGCATTCCTATGCACGCTTCAGCAATGCTGAAATGACAGGAGAAAACACCGCAGCTTATGAAAAAATGCTATGCAAGGTTCTCATTTATGTTGTCTTTAGATTGACTTCATATAAAGAGTCTCTGAAGGGACCATGAATAAAATATGGAGAGTAATAACAGCCACTTTGCATTGACAGGGGCATCCTTTAAATTAAAACCAAGTTTCTGCAGTGCTGGCCCCTCCAAGAAAGACTGGTTGGAAATCTGTTAGTCATCCTTTTCAAATTAAAGACTTGGAACAGTTACTGGAAATGAGCTGGGATTAAATTCCACAGACCTTGACACAGTGTTTCAGGCATCCCCTAGCATTGCTTCTTGACAGTGACTTTGGTGGTGGTAGGGGCCATAGCTTTGGGGGAGGGCAGATCCTTTGCATGCAGAAAGGCCCAAGTTCAAACACTGACATCTGTATTAAAGGGGGGTGGCATAAAGAGGACCTTTGGAGAGTCATGGCAGTCATAGCCTGACCTTGGCTGCAGCACTGACCAAGTGCTGGCTTACTGCAGTCTAATCACAAGTTTTATTTGACACATTGTGGAACTGTGATTCCATCTTTATGTTTTGGGTGCAGGTTTAGGTAGGCAGCTAATGTGCTGCTGTAGGAACAAGGCATACACCCTTATCGTCAAGGCAACCAAAACCAATACTATTTTGCATTAGGGAAGACGGAATTTTGTCATGATGCAAGAAGATGAGTGACTGTCCCTTATCTTTAAATCACCAAGTAAAAGCCATGGCAGCTCTCGACAGCTCTCATTCTCACTAGCTTAGCACAAATAGCCATGAAAGAACCAAGGAAATGCATATCAAGAAAGAAAATAGAAGGAAAGCACTATTTCAAAGGTTTAAATTCTGACAGATACGTATGTTCTTTTGGCAAAGGGACTACAGTATGTGTGCTTTCAAAAGAGCTGAATATGCAACTCGGCCTTTTCTAAATATATAAATGCAGAAAGGGGCAGTAGAATCCATGAGGTTCAGTGTCATCTCCCCTTGATGAAACGCCTTTAGGAACCCAGCCAAGATCCATGATGCATGACATATTAGTCTAGCTGTATGTCAACAAGGCCTTCAAAACGCAAAGTACATCTGGGAAGTTATAGATGTTTGAAAGAAGCTGGTAAGCTAAAAGGGGTTATGGACAATATCTTTTGTGTCATGAAGGCAAAGCAGAGCTTCTTTGTTTGACTTTCCAAATCTTATATGGGAGTAGAATAGTATGTTTGTCATATGTTTATATAAACATAGGAGCTTTATGTAAACTCTAAAGGCAGAAATGGCATTGTATATCGCACAGTTTTACCTACTGTGAAATGCATTACAGACTGCACTTTAGCATCGATTGGCAAACTCTCAGTCAAAAGACATGGTTAGGTTCACGTAATTTATAAGGGCCTTATGGAGTTGAGCGCTTTGCATACTGCCTTCTTGCAAACCATCAATAATTCTATATCTCAAGCTTATTTTTCTAAAACTGCCAGATTTTGGGAAAATAAGTCCAAGATATGTTATGCTAAGTTTGTGTAAACAGAGGGATTGCTGACCACAAAGTGCTGCTGTGCCACTTTCGAATTCTGGGATTTGATTTTAGTGTTGGGGCTTCTAGGGAACAAAAACCCCATTTGGGAAATTCTATGAACCAAGTCTATGAACCTGACTGAGCAGAAAGGGCTGCATCTCAGCAACAGTAAGTGCACTCATCCCTCATACAAAATCCCTCATACAAAATGACAATTTCCATTGGCTCAGGATTGTGTACCTTAGTTGTCCCATTTGTATTTAGCTACCAACCATGAAAAGGCACTGAGTAAGCAGAGTGGCTTCAGGGCCTGATTTGGATGAGAAGGGTGTTCATTAAAGGCTGTCATCAATGCATCAATGGTACCAAACTTTGAATCCATGCCCAAGTTTGAGCATTTTGACAATTTGCATCATGTACACATTGAAATGACTGGCATTATGTATACAGGGAGTGACCACTTTGCATGCAACCAATGTACACAAAACCGCTTTTGCATGTGCTGCTTTTGGCCCTGGAATGGGATGGGGCCGAAATGGGCTTATGCATGACCACTGATATGCACGACGACCCAGAATGCAACCTCTGCACAAATGGGGAGTTGCCTGTACACTGGAATAATTTGCATCATGTACACACTGCAATGATGTGGGGCTGGAACAAGATTTTCCCTATGATGGGTTTGTCCCCCCTTTTTGGACAAAGGTTCTGTGCCTTTTGTCACTGTATGACCTGGAGAAATCCATCTCCTTTAGCTTTTTCAGTTATGAAGATGCAGTAATGGCTTGTCCTTGCTAGACATATATACAACAGAGATAGGTCCCGAAGCACCAGCTAATCCCATAGCAACAAACACCTCATTGTCACTGGCAACAAAAGCTTTTGCAAGAACTAATAATAGAGCAGGATATACTGTAGTTTTGCCCAGCCATCTCTAGGTGCAGATCATCCACCATGGCCTTGATTGGGTTGACACAGGTTTAGGCTCCCTGCTGCTCTTCACAGGCTGTAGTGGAGGTAAATCTTACTGAAGCTAGAAGGGTCAGTTCTAGTTGAACTGTGACAGAGCCAAGCCTGGAGAGAGGCAGAAGCAGGGGTGGGCTCGGAGAACTGAGTCTGCTTGCCGTTTCACCCTGACTCCATCTCTTTCCTGTGCAGGATTCTGATAGGAACATGTGGAGCTTTTATTTATTATTTATTTGATTGATGTTGAGAATGTTTACTCAGGGCACCATACAAAGGATGATTAAAATAATTATAAAACCAAGGGAGCCGCACAAGGGAGCAAAGCAGCTAGAATTTCATCGTAAGGTCAGAATAAAGTGAGTCAATCTAAATGGAAAACTAGATCCAGCCAGCAGGATGGATGCTGAACCAACCCACCTCCATGGGCCACTTTGACAACTGGACAGGCCCTCCCAAATGCCATTCTGCCTATCACCTGATGACACCATGACATCAGGAGATAGTACTTGTATTTCAAAGGAAAGAATAAGGAGCTCACACTAAATGTGCCGTCAAGTGATCATTTTTTCTTTTGCAGGTAGCACTTAAACTGAAGGTGCCACTGCAAAGGAAGAACCTTTGAATTCAATGTAGGGAATGTAAGGGAAGAATCAGGAGTGCACTCAAAATGCCCTCCCAATTCTTCCTTTGCAGCTGAAAGTTGATGCCAAAGGTGTCCATTTTTTGCTGCAAAGGTTTGCATTCAAAGTTGACTCTCCACTCTCCATCCTTTAGCCACAGCTTGAACTTGTCTATGCGTGATGTGATATATAATGTCAGGCCCAGGAAAAATAGGCATGGTTTGCCCAAATCAATGGTTCTCACCACTGATCAAAGCAACCTTCAGCTGGTGCTGGATAGGAGGTGAGCTCCAGACCTGGGCACCATGACTGACAAGGCACTCTCTGCAAACACTGCCCACATCATCTCTGACAGGAAGGAGACTCAGAGAAAGGCCTATTACTTCGGACAAAGGCACCTATATACAGTTTTCATTCACTTTTCTAAGACACAAAAAGGGTCAGTCCTAAGACATTTTGGGGCTGATTACCAATTTAACCAAAGCACTACAAAAGTTAGTATTGCAACCTGCAGCTACCAAACTCTCTGTAAATCCATTAAATACTAATTTGAGGACAGTATTTATGATGAAAACAAGGCACCCCCCCCCCCCGAATTTCATAGTTATTTGATGCAATGTTGCTACAGTAGCTGGAGGTTGCTGACTGCTAGGACAGAATGGTTACGTCCTCCTGATTACAGGTTTTTTTATGTTATTACCAAGCACTCAGTCTTGTATTTGAGAGCCAAATTCATCTTGGATGTAACCTAGTTTGAAATGAATGAAAGCTCCTGGCCCATTAAGTTTAGCCTGTGATAAAGTCAAGGGCAAAAGGATATTCTTATGCAAAGTAGCATCAATGCAGATATGCCACTAATCGCTGTGGATTAGGAGGAGGATATCCATGTCCTCATCACACCTTCATGCTGATCTTTCTCTCTTTCTCATTTTTCTAAACACAAGTAAAAGGATTTATTCCTTCCCCAGAGAAGACACAGTGCTATCTGTTAATGAAGCAACAGAGCATCATTAAAGGTGCAAATCTCTTATTATTTTGGAGATGGTGATTTGATAAAAGTGTTGTTATGCACAATGTCATATTAAAGGTGTTCATTTTGCTTCTCCAGACCCCAGCAAAACCTGTTAGCAAATTGGCTTCCAGTGATGGGTACAGCAAGATCAACCTAGCCATGCCAAAAGCTGATAATTCAAACTGGATTTAAGCACACACCTGATAGTTTGATCACGAAATCAGTTCCACAACCCACTCTAGCCCCCTTCACAGGTTAATTGCACGGTGGCAACTCCACGTGATTAAGAGGAAGCAGGGCTGTGCCATTCCTGATGACACAAATCTTCCTGGCCCTGACCCAAACATCCACACACTGAGAATGGACAGTGTAGAAACATGTTCTGGAATGCTGCATGATCAGGGCTGCAGAATCCACAAAGGAAGCTTCTGTGGTGCCACTTTTTGACTGATTCAGTAGGAAGATTCAGTAGGAAGAATATAAGACAGAGGCCAAATTCATATGGGAGATTCTGGGTGGCTTCAAAAAGACTGCCACTGGAGGCAGACTCATATGAACATACAAAATTGCAAGCTGGAAGTCAATTTCATTGGGCAAAGTGCGGCTGAAGTAAACATGCATAGGAACAAGCTGTTCAGTTCTCTGATTTGTAAAAATTAAAGTGCCAAGCACCTGCCATGAGCAGGGAGGCACAGAACAAAAAAGCACTTTGGATCCAAAGTACTAAATAGGCTAATAATAAAGACAGCACATTGGTATATTTTCAATCCTTGCGCCTCATGGTAGCTGTGATGTAGCTGTGATGGGACACAAAGCAACTATGCTGTCAATACTTCAGTAGCCTGTTAAAGGCAAATGTGGCAAATCATTCCTGCTAAGCTGCCTGACAGCTGCAATCCCATTATGAGACTATTGCTACATATCATGTGTGCAGGTTTGCTTGGACGTAGATGGTTTGATGTTTATTGAGATACCATAAGCATAGTGCTGAAAGGTATACAAATGCCTCCTTCAGTCTTTATTCCTGGGAAATACAACCCCTTTGTGCAATGGACACTTTGTTAATAAAATAATGGGGTCTGTTGCCAGGCTAGTAGCACTCTCTGAACTCATTGCTCTAGTATAACATACAGAGTTGACATACATGATGGAGGAAATGCGAAATATAACTTTGCCATGTTGACTGCTGGTTTACTGGTGCATTGGCCAATTAACAGCTCTTTCACCTTACTTATATGAATATTTACAACCAGAAAAGCAACAGACAGATCACTTTGCATGCTATGCAATTCCATTGCAAACCAAAATCTGTTTGATATCAACTTACCTGCTATTAAGAAGAGATATACTACTCTGAAACTCAAGTGAAATGCCACAGTTCAATGATTAACTGATAATATATATTGAATTCAGTTAACATATATTGAATTTGGTTGCTGGGTGTATGCTTAAGTATATTTAAACGGAGCTTATGTGAAATATCTCTGTCTTTATGCAATTATAAATGGAGATGCAGAAGTAGATTATGATTTTATTGCTTAAAATGCATTTCCTCACTTAATCATAATGTTCTGAGTTAAGGTACATTGCAACTGGGAATGCAACTATTGGATAAAAACTAGGTTATGTTTCTCTTCCTTATGTGGGAATATGCATAAAAGATAATCATTTTGCTTAATGGATGTAAATTAAGAGTAGTGTAGATTACTGTTACTGTAAAAATAGGTTAAGATGTTTCTACCACACTCTTGCTTATTCTGTTTCTAAATAAGCATGCAATTTACAGTAGTTATTAAATTAAAGGCTTACTACATGTTACAGACCAAAGTGCTGAGTCAAGTCCAGACTACAATGTTTTAAATACACAAGCCACTTTCCTTTCCCTTTTTTCCTTCCTCAGTCCTTTTTCCTTCCTCAGTGTTTCCATCTTTCTGGTTCTACCAAAGTATATTATTTCATTTCATCCTCGGGTTTTACCTGTTGGCTGTGCCACCTATCTTTTGTAAATGTTTACAATAGCATCAGGAAAGTTGTAGCATGTAGCCATTTGATGAGATAACTTGGTCCTGTGTAGATTTCACTAACAGATACATTCATGGCTACATTCAAGTTTCCTTAGTAAAAGTTACACTCACACTTTCTCAGCTGGGAAAGGATTTTCAGCCTCCTAACATGCCAGAGACAGGTGGATATCCAATATAGCCGCATGCTGCGGCATCTGCTAATGGTTACAGATTGCATTTAAAACAGCTATGCATCTGATAAGTACACTAAGTGTTGACAGGTATTCCGCTAAAGCAGACTGTACAATACTATGTACAATAATATGAAAAAGCAACATATTACACCCATGTTTTAATCTAAGATGCCACTTTAGAAAGGTTAAACATTATTAACAGATGCAGACCTCATTTCACAGAATGCATTTTAAGGACAAGAGATCTAATGGCCTGGTACACTGATCCATATCCATTCAATTGCAAAAACAGTCACAATTAGAATGGCTCTGTTATATAAACATATGAAAGTTTCCAAGCAGGTCTAGAAACATATGTAATTTGTTTCCCAATGTTTTGGTTATTTCCTTTCACATAGAACACCAGCAGAATAACTACTGTTTGTGGCAAGGCATGGGGATCCAACTTTGCATAACCTTTGCAATCATATGTTCCCCAGATTCATCTGCCAGTCATCAATAAGAGAACAAAATTCTACTACCACTGGAGTTTGGGCTGGTACTGTATATTCCAGCGAGCATAAATGCATTTCCAGAACATAGTTAAAATCGCCTGTTTGGCAACAGGTTCTGGACCTAGCCTAGAAATAAACAGAGGCCCCCTGTGAAGGAAAAGAGGATTTTGCTTGAAAATTCCTGCCTTGAAGGACTTAGGAGCATGCCAGGTGAGGACTAGTGTGGTGCAGGCAATGCTTTCTTCTGGGGTTACTCAAAGGTACAGAGTACCAGCACTTTCCCCCCAAATGTTCAAAATGTGGCACTTACTGCAGCAACTTCATGGTGAGTATCACCACACACACACACACACACACACACACACACAGAGAGAGAGAGAGAGAGAGAGAGAGAGAGAGAGAGAGAGAGAGAGAGAGAGAGAGAGAGAGAGAGAGAGAAGCACTGGGTGCAGAGATGGTTATACTGTATATGACTAGATACTCCAACCCAACCCTCCTGTGTTCCAAGGCCATCAATGAAACAGTTGGTGCCATTTTTATCAACACATCTTAACAGTATCTAAGGGCTTCACTGTGGAAAAGGTTGTGGAAAGAATCTTCATTACATTCCTGAAATGAACACTCTGATGATCTGTTGTGGTAGTGATGTCTCCTACAGCCCCCCCAAAAAACAAACAAACAAACAAGCATACTGGATGGCTTCAAGAATATGCAAAAGGTCTCAGTTCTGCTGAGTTCTGCCAATTTGTGTACACCCACAGCGAACTGTAGAAGCAATCCTGTCTTCTGCAATTCACACAGGTTTGGGTAGAACGGAACATTCCATTCTCTGTCAAAATGTCACAGAGTGGAACAGACTATTCTGTACTCGCCTAATCCTCTAGGGGCAGGTCACATTTGCAGGGTAGAATCTGCAGGTGGGAAAGTAATGTGTTTAATTCTACCCCACTCCTCCAGTTCTCTCCCAAATGCCCCCCCACACTATAGAATGTCTCATGCCTGCAACATGCTTCCACAAAGATCAATGCAGTACTTGTGTTATGAGATTAAGCTGCTAGACTACATTTTCAGTGAGGAATAGTGGTTAGTGTCGAACTAGGGCCAGGAGACCAGGTCATGAAGCTCACTGGGTGACCTTGGGCCACTCACTGCCTTTCAGCCCAACCCACCTCACAGGATTGTTGTGGGAGTTAAATGAAGACGAGGGAGAACCATGTATGCCACTTTGTGCTCATTGGAGAAAAAAATAGTGGGATATAAATGGAATAAATAAAGTGTATATTGGTAGTTGTACCATTTGCTTTTTTTAAACATACTTTTTATTAATTTTACAAAATACAAAAAAAAACCCGGTACATACATAAACACCTTTTCCACCTCCTTCCTACCCACCCACATGGGTCCTCCCCTGCCACAGAAGTATCCCATGTATGTGAACAGTCAGAGATGGTCCATTTTATGCTTGGATTTCTGTCCTCCTCCCCCTCCCCTGACCCCAAAGCCCCCCCCTGCCACCAGGGAGCTCCAGCAAACCAGGGCAGTACGCAGGAGGCCATCCATCCAACCATCTATTGTCATACCAAAAAAAGAGAAAAATAGAAATAGGAAAAAAGAGAAAAAAGAAAGGGCAAAAAAAGAGAAAAAAACAATACAAAACAGAAAAATTTTTCTTACATTCATAATTGTAAAACCATATTTTGTGGGCTTCCCCTCCCCCCCCTTCCCCGGTTTTCATCCCTTTTTTATCATCTGCAACAGTTTCTTACTTTATAAAAATACACCTTTGTATCTTATACAACTTATAAATCAATTGTTAACATTTTCATCTAATATTCAAATCACTGAAAAATCAAACTCCCATTTTATCTTCCCGTGCCTAATTTTTACTCCCTCTATAAGCCTCCATATTTTCACATTTTTCCAAAATCCATTCACTTTTAAAACTATAACTATTCTCAATTTAACCTTACATCCCCGATTACCGGCTCCACCCCACCAATCCAGCAAATTCCATAATCAGCAGACCAGTTATAAACCTGTTAATCCATCCTTATAATCACAACATCACTTTCCCTTCACCCCACCCCCTGTTTACAGTCTTTTGCCATCCAGGCCACCATACAGGACCCCTGAATTTCTTCTCTTCTCTGCATATTTTTTCCTTCTTCCCTGTGGACGTTCTGGAGTTCCAATAATACCAATCGTGCCCCCCTCAAAGGCAGGGCACTCCATCCAACTTTTTGTAGAGTAAAGTCATCATTTTTTTCGTGGTGTGCTTCATTTTGTGTTGAATCATCACAGTCCTCATCTTCATCTTTTCCTTCCAAATCACAGTCACCATCATTGTCATTCTCACATTCATCTTTTTCAGTGTCAAAAGCTTCATCTTCTAAAAAATCATATTCTGCCATCACCATCTGAAATTGTTGCTGTAACTCTTGCCGTCGTGTCTCCTCTTGACATAGCTCTATTCTTGTTTCCCACATTAAGGTCAAAACAGACCGCTGGAACTCAGGGGAACACTTTTTTGTTGACATAGTTCAATCCTGCCAAGGTCAAAACTTGTCACGTGGGGTGGAATATGATCACAGTTTATTTTCTCGACTCCATTTTAACAAACTGGCTGCATTCTTCAAGTCTTATTAACAATAAAGTTCGAACTCACATTTCACAAACATTTAAACCAAAAAAGAAATTCCACAAAGTCCAGAAATACAAAGTGAAATAAAAATTGACTTATAAATCCTGATCAACTCACTGGGTTGTCTGGGCTGCCGGCTCCCGAGGAAAAGAAAGGTTTTTCTTAGTCTTTACCTCTTGCTGCAGGGCTCACAACCACAGTCTCTCTCTCTCCCCTTTCACCCTGCATCAAAGGGGAGATTCTCTTTGATGCCTTTGAGGGATCCTTTTGAATTGCAAATCTTCTGTTTACGGCTTCGGGTTTCTATTTACTGTCTCTTTTGTTGCCGTGGGGGGGGGGGTGGCTTCCTCTTTTCTCCCCTCTCTCCCAGATCCAAATTGTTTTATAATCCAAATCGTGAGGTTACTTACAGTCTTGTTTCCAATCGTTTTATTTTCGGAAGAATCCAGCGCTCTCCGCCTTCGGCTTGAAGCTTCTCCCTGCTAGAATAACGTTGCCGCTCAAAATGCCCCCCGCGACTTCTACCCTCCTCGCTCCGGAGCTCTTATTAGAGCTAGCCGAAGGGTTGGGGAGTCCGGATTGGGGCTGTGCCGAGCAAATTTGCCCCCGGGACGCCCTTCCCGAGGTTCTATGGGGCGCAGCGTCGCTCTCGCTGCCCTCCCCACTCCTAGCAGGGACGGGCCGTCTCGGAGACGAGACGAAACCCCGCCGATCGGCGCTGGCGCTGAACCCGGAAGCCCCGGTAGTTGTACCATTTGCGCCCCACTTTCAGAATCCTATATTAGAACACAGTGAGGCAGCCCTTTTCTGATGTGAAGACTACAAATGCCTTGCATCAAATTTCCACCAGACATCTTAGTTTACTGGTACATGATGAAAAATGATAATGCTGTATAATCTCTGTGGTTTCTGCAAAATACAATTTCATTCCCGACGACACATTTTTCACAGAAGGATTCTGCCATTATCAGCTTCTCATATATTGCAGGAACTTACTTTCCAGTTCAATTCTCCTTCATGTTTTCGAATGGGAAGGAATAAAGCTGTAATATAGTATCTATACATGAGAAGAGGCTTCTCGGGGCAGCCCACAGAGCAGGTTAGAGAACAATTTTTCTGATGAGAACTGTGTTTGCTCAAGGGTAATTTGTTGGGGTCCACATGTTGGCAATGCGAAGGGCCATTGGTGGGTGCAGCCAGTGGCGGAAGAAGCCCCTTGGGCACCCGGAGTGGCAAACATGACGTGCACCTGGGGGCGTGCCGTCACTACGTAGCATGCATGTGTGGCATCGCTACGTACGACACATGCACCGTATGTAGTGACACCGCACATGCGTGCTACATAGCTGTTTGCCGCCGCCGCTCCAGCGCTGTATGGATGGTGCCAGGATCCTCTGCTTGCGGCTGCAGCCACGAGCAGAGGATCCCGGCATATGTGGTTGCGGCGGCGTGATGGCTGCTCATGCCGCCGCGGTGGGGCACCACCTTGTCACCCCTGGAGATGTGGCACCAGGAGCGCACTGCCCCGCCCCCCGTTGCGACACCACTGAGTGCAGCCAACCCCGTTTCTATTGTTCTCTTTCTGTCAGTCCATTCTCTTTCTCCTCCTTCTCTTCTGTCTCCATTGCTGATCATCAGACTGCTAGGGCAGGGACAGATCACTCTGCAGACAGCAGTGGTGACATCAGGAAAAAAAATCTGGGTGGGCACTGAAGGATCAAAGCACATTTCTAGGGGGGGGGGGAAGTTAGCTCTCTGAAATAAAGCCAACACTATAGGTAAGTGACAGGATCCCAGCAAAGGAGGTGCAAGTGGGGTAGGAATCTCCTTGTTTGGGCTGGTGTTTGCCCCTCCCCAACCTCTGGCAGAGAGCTTTTGAAATTAGATTGAAGACCACACAAAATTAGTCAGAAGACCACATGCAGCCTTAGAGTGAAGAATGTAGATGCCACCATGCTTAAGATAATATTTTATTCTCTGTTTTAAATGTGCATTTTATATTTGACTTCCTTTAGTAATGTTTTATTTTGAAATGTTTAAGATAAATATTTTTTGCTAACTTTGCTACGTTAAATGTGCATTCTGTAGCTGACCTCTTTGCAATGTTTTATTATGAAATCTTTAAGATAATATTTTAGTTTCCAGTTAAATATATTGCTTTGAATGTATACATCATATTTGACTTTCTTCAGCAATGCTTTATTATAGATTCAAAGAATCATAGAATTGTAGAGCTGGAAAGGACCCAAGGGTCATCTAGTCCAACCCCCTGCAATGCAGGAATCTCAACTAAAGCATCAATGACAAAGGGCCATCTAGCCTCTGCTTAGAGTCCATAACCTCCTGAAGGAGTCCGTTCCACTACTGAATAGCACTTTCTGCCAGAAAGTTCTTCCTTTCTTGTAACTTGAATCAATTGGTTCAGGTCCTACCCACCAGAACAGGAGAAGGCAAGCTTGCTCCATCCTCCATGGGACACCCCTTTAGGTATTTGAAGATGACCATCATATCTCCTCTCAGTCTCCTCATCTCCAGGCTTTATCCAGTTTTATTGTATGTTTTAATGTAAGCTGTAAACCACCTGGAGATTTTTTTGCTTTAAAATATAAACAGCTACAGAAATGAAATGAATGATAATTATAATCATAATCAGATGACAAAACAAACCTTCTGGAAAGAAGGCTGTTACCTTGTAAGAGGGTCACTTTGAAATTAAGTTTACTTTTGGCCCAAGCTGATCAGTGGTATTAGCAACCTAATCTGGTAGGAAGAAAAATATTTCTCAATAATGCGAGTAGGTTAACTGAGAAGATCCCAAGGATGTTGAAGGTCTCTGAAAAGGTTAGAAGTTCGGTGCTTCATTGCTCCAACAGGGGCATAGCTGCCAAGTTCTCCCTTTTTTTAAGGGAAATTCCCTTATGCTGAATAGGCTTCCTCGCGAGAAAAGGGAAAACTTGGCAGCTATGAATAGGGGAGACTACTAGACTCATCACCACAATGGGAAAGACAAAAGCCATTTTGCTGCAGCAAGCCCAACAGGCGGCGCTCTACAGAAATATGGGACAATTTCCCTAGAAGAACTAGCAAAAATGGTAGAACCTCTTGCATTGAACGGGGCTGCACTGTTGTGCCACAGTCACTATATTTGGCCCTGAGGCATCATGATTTCCTATTTGTTGAGAGCCAGAGGATGTTTACGCATGTGACAAATCTCACTATATTCAATGGGCCTTATTCGCTAGTAAGCAAGTCTAGGATTGCAGACTTAAACCTTCATATTATCTTTGCTGTGACCCTATTTTAGTTTAACAGAAAAGGTTTTTCCTAATTTGACTATTAATCTTGGTGCCAGACTGATGAATTTTCTCTCTCGAGTCCTTTAATTTAGCCACAACAAAATGCACATGTAGTATATTCACTTATGTGTCAGAAGTAATATATATTAATCACTGTGGTTGTCTGCTTTAGGGCACAGAATTTGTAAAACTCTTACTGGCTGCTCATCCTAGTTGTCTAATATCTTTGAGAAGAGTGACCCTGGATCCCTTTAAAGTCACAGAGAATTGTGGTTAAAGGTCACAGGAGATTTAGGATGTCACTATGTGTATGCTGGTTAACCATGCTCCAGCTCTGTATAAACAGCTTATTGTTTAAGCTCCCTGTCCCTAGCCTTATTTCTAGCACAGCAGAGTCATATAAGGGCATACAATTGTTGCACCAATTACTCATTGTCAGATAATTCTGGTGGCGCTTTCTCATGCCATCTTGTGTGCTGTTGCTATACTACACCTTGGGCTATTTGCTTTCACATCCAGTCCCAAGGGGACTGATTCATGCGGATGCAGATTCACAGGGGGCGGGGATGATAATTTTTTAAACCAAGCACAAGCCCATGTGGATGAACAGCAAAGAGATGGTATGTCCTTTCTCTCTCAATTTGCTTGATTGGTTTGTAGCTTATTTCAAGCCAACTGCAATAACGCATCTTGTCTTGGACAAGACTGGCTGATTAGCTTCTGGATGTGATAACTGGATAATTCCTTGGGCATTTCCTTCCCCTTAGAAAATTCAGTTTAGAATGATGGGTTCTTTTGAGTTGTCTGGTAAAGAACGCCCGTCATTCTTTGGCTTTGATGGAACTCTTATCAGCAGGTGACAAAGGCACTACTCATCAAAGCTCCTTGTCAAATCTGTTCTTCAAATTCACTTGTCAGTCTTTCCAGCCTTTTCCAAGCTATCCAAGGGTTGGCTGACTTCCTATTCATACTGAAGGTCCTCTGACCTATCTTGAAGTTTGTCTACTTCTTGGCAATCTTCTCTGCAAATATCAACTCTCTCTCTCTTTCTCTCTTGCCCGTCTCTCTGCCCCTTGATTCAAGGCATTTTGATAAAAATATTGTTGAAGCATCTCTTGCCATATGATTTTAACCATCTTGTAGTCCTTGAACTCTTCCGACCCCTTTTACAGCAGCAGAAATGTACAAAACTTTATTTATTGATATGTTGCCTTTGGGGGCATAGCCCACCCAAGATGGTTCATGATATCTTAAAAATACAATAAATACTGTTATCTAAAATAATCAGAACTAACAATGGCAGAAACATTAACAATTACTGTATTTAAAAGGCCAGTTACATAAGCTGTGTAAATCTCTGGGATGTGTAGAACTCAGCATTTTATTTACACTGTGCAGGCTGCAGTAGCTCTTGTGCAGTGGGAACCCATGCGGGAAAGTTAAAATAACCCCCTAAAAGAATATTCAATATCCTTTGTCTTAACTCACACTATAGGAAAGTACAATTTAGTGAAGGACTGTAGTTCAGTGGTAGAATATCCATTTTGCATGCACATTCAAGCTCCAGTAGAGTGGCTACCTGTCAGTGTAGATAACAGTGAGTTAGATGGACCATTGGTCTGACTCAGTATAAGGCAGGTTCCTATAGCCCAGCGCTGAACTGGCAAAAAGGGGAATTAAGTATAGAACAGTAAAGTGTTGGTTGTGGTATTCTGTGCCCTATATGGCCTGGAGCTGGGGTGCCTGAAGGATTCCCTTCCCCACATAAGCCTTTCAGAACACAAGATTTTAGACATTCTCTGGGTGCTCACTATCTTTTGAGCTGATGACTACCAGAAACAAGGCTTTCTCAATGCTGACACCCAAATTATAGCATCTCTCTCTAAACTTGTGTACTGTACGTGGCACCTTAAGTATTTTAGGATAAGTCTATCCTCTTCATTAAGTCTTTTAAATGTCACCTGATTTGTCTTGTTATAGTGTCAGCTACTATTTATTTTATTTTCAGTTTAACCGAACCTGCTTGCTATTTGATTGTTTTTAGGATACTTGTTACTTTTTTATTGGTGTGTGCGTGTGCGTGTGTGTGCGTGTGTATGAAGATGTATTTGCCATTTTTTATTTAATGTGACGAGACATTCATATGTACCATATTTTAATTGGTTTTCAGACATTCTGTGCTGGGTATGAATGTGATATCAGCGAACCTTTGGAGCTATTCCACTGCAATAAATGGGGTGACTTCAGAGTAAGTGGTCTGAAAGCTTCAACCTCAGATATTTCCATGCATTTCATAGCAATGAAACTGCAGAATGGCTAATTGAAAATATATTTGAAGAGTGATAAAAAAATCAGGAGCTTCCATCTAATTGTCTGGGCTGGAGAACATTTTCCTATTAGGTAGAGTGAATTCGGATTCCCTTGCCACCCCCTCAGCTTTTAGTGAATAATAAAAGACACCAGTCACTGGACCCATCAACAAAAATTATTTAGAAAGCCATGAATGGTGTCTCCTTCAATACTTGGGGAGAGCCAAGACAATTTTGCTGTTGTGTACATACTTGAAAAATGTGATGTGACTAGTAATTAGCATGCATTCATATAACAACTAGCTGGATTACTCATCAGGAGTGCAGTATTATGTTGCATAAACTGCACAAAAGAGAACGAGACTTTCCATGAATTTTGGCTGAGTAGAGCTATGTGCAGTGATGTTCAAAACATTTTAGACCCTTGCCAACTGATATAGAAGAACATGTCTAAAAAATTAAGAAGCAATTTGACCAATCCTCCTGCTGATCATAGAGCTGCCCATTGTTTCAACATTACCTACCCCCCCCCCACAAAAAAATCTTAAAACCAATTATTGATTAATCTGATTTTCCCAGAAAGCTAGCCTGTGGTCAAACTCAACCAATAATTTTTCAGTATAGTCAAAGAAGCAAACAGTTTAAGCTTTAAAACACTCCCTCATTCTCATTAAAGAACTTGCTATTCTTTCTGATCCTCATAATTTTGCTATGAGGAAATATTTGAATGGAACGCATTTTATTAAAATTGTAATTATTACTATTGAGAAAGATCAGGTGTTAGTTAAAAGTAGGTTTTATACTTCACACATTGCAAAACATAAGCAGTGGATCCCTCTGGAGTCTGGACTGGAAAGAAGTCATGATGAGAGTGTTCAAATTTAATTCCATGTGCACCAGGAGAGGTATACCATAATTATGGCCTTGGTGTCACTAGTGAAATTGTGCCCAATTCCAATCATTACTTGGCGATTTCTCTGACACCTATTTCCAACACCACTAAAATCCCACCTCTGTCCTTTCACTTCTTATGATAGCCAGCCCCACCCTCCTTGCTAGGACAGCCTCCAAAGAAGTACAGATTTTTTGGGGAGAGATGGCATGAAATTCCCTTCCAGAAAGAATGCAAAGAGCAGGTACTGGTTCTCAGAAGTTCCACCTAAGAAGACTTGATAACAGCTCAACATGTTTCAGAACACAGGTTCCTCTGGCAATGTGTTGTGGTTAATTCCCTTCGAGCTCCAAACGTCTGCAATGGCCACTGAAATTTCACCTCATAGAAAATTCAGTCTGGCTGTTCTTCCTCAAATATGCAAGGCATTTTCAAACCACAGAACTAAAAGAATTTCCATGAGACCTGTGACATTTCTCAAAGCAGTCCTCAGATTGTCACTGGTGCTTACTCAGAGTAAAATTTTGAAGATGAAATATACGAGGATTGTTGGCAGAACTGGATAAAGCTAGCAAAAATTCTTACAGGGGTTTTGTGCATCTGTACAGATGGTAAGTGAGGTTGTTTGGTGGGAGTGAGGGGCAGTATCATAAGAAACTATTTCACAAGCTGTTCTATACTAATTGATTGGTTTATTACGTACTGAGAAAGAGGGCATGTTATGCACCAAACAACTATTCATACTTATTTTATTAGGTATTGCATCAATTTGGTTCATTGGAAGATTGAAGATTGAAAAGGGAACAAACTCAGACAAAATGTGATCTCATTGCTCACAAGAGGCTGTTTATTGAAGAACAAGTTAACATACAGCTATATAGGAATATGAAAGTAATCACTAGAACAAGCTAAAGGGAAAGTTTTAGCTGTAACCCATATTAATGGGAGTCAATATTTAACTCTATAATTTCCCATTATTTCACTCATGTTGTAGTTAAATTTATGTTTATTATATTGCATTTGTAAATAAATAAAAAAGTTAGAGGCCACAAGTGAGGTAAGTATTGTACCTCCTTGTTCCTCTCTGAATTAGGTATGATAGCACAAGCTTTGCATATACTTTGGTTATGAAAGATTTAGATCAATAAATTGCTTACTCATCAGTTTTACTCATAAGGATTTATACTTTGTATAAACATCTGCTGTTCACATCAAGAAATTTAAAATCTGACCTTGCCTTACTTCCCAACCTTGACTTTTGAGCATCAAGGCCAGACACTGAATCATTACCATTTAAGTTTGTACCCTTGACATTCCACTAGTAATTGATCTCATCTCTCCATTATTATGTTAAGCCTATATGGATTTAGAAGCTTGAGATTCTTTCTTAATTGACCTCAGCTCCCCCCCCCCAAAAAAAGTAAGATTACTCAAGACTGACATGGGTAGTTCATAATTTATCTGAATTTAAATGATGGACTTATGTATGAAGGCTGGGATTTTGAGACATAGTGAAAGCCATCCTTATTCTTCTGCCTTGCGTGTGTGTGTGTGTGTATACAGAGAGAGAGAGAGAGAGAGAGAGAGAGAGAGAGAGAGAGAGAGAGAGAGAGACAGAGAGAGAGAGACAGAGACAGAGAGACAGAGAGACAGAGAAAGCATTTTCTCAATTCCAGATGTTTATTTAACCACATCCATATAGCACACAACAATGGATGTTATACTTTGCATAACACAACACCGACACATTTAGGGATGGTGACCTTTTCCAATTACTCCCAGCTCAGTTTGTTGTTTAGCTGTTGTCCTGCCCCAAACTATATGGTTGTGGTGTCATACCTCAGGTGCCCACATTCACTAATATACTACTTACATCCTAACATAGCTGCCAAGTTTTCCCTTTTCTCGCGAGGAAGCCTATTAAGCATAAGGAAATTTCCCTTTAAAAAAGGGATAACTTGGCAGCTATGCATCCTAATCCTAACTACTCAATCGTATACCAACTCATACATACCACTCAACCATCCTGAATTGAGCAGGACATCTCAGAATTACAGAAGCCATCCAATTTTTTTGGTCCAGCACTCTCGCGTGAGTCAGCTGGTTCATTCCAGACCAAAAGACACTTGGTTTTTTGGTCTCGTGCTCTTGTGTGAATCAGCTCTTTCACACCAGAGCACTGGACCAAAATACATTGGCTCCCACTAGACCAGGCATGTCAAACCTGCGGCCCTCCAGATGTTTTGGACTACAATTCCCATCTTCCCCAACCACTGGTCCTGCTAGCTAGGGATCATGGGAGTTGTAGGCCAAAACATCTGGAGGGCCGCAGGTTTGACATGCCTGCACTAGACCATGGAACAAAAAAACGAGTATCCCGATTTTGATAAGCAGGATGTTGGAGAGTATGTTCATAGACTTCAGTAGTTTGAAAGAACTCTGCTACTGTTCCCATAATGACCTTTCTTAAGACATTCGTGCATAAGGCAAAGCCTGGTTTTGTTTTAAAGCCCTCCAGCCAGCCAGGTTATTGATGAGATTGCTCAGTTCTCAGGAGAATCAATAGCCATGGATAGATATTCACAGTGAATCTTTTTCACATTTTGTCTCTCACATGCAGTTGCAACCATGACCTCAGAGCAGCTACTGAAACCACAAAATGACAAGCCAAAACATCCTCCAGTGATTCTGCCTTAAGATGCTCTGTCTCTATGAATTAACAGCTGAGTAGTTTCACCTGCATGGGAGAAACAGCATCAACTCCAGTTAGTATTCTCCTTTGAATATACACTGACCTTTCTTGTCAGGAAATGCCTTTCTTGGGAACAGATTCTTCAGAACTATTTATGCTGGAATCAGTGGGATAATCCTGAAGATCCTATTCAGCATGACTGAGGAGGACATTTGTTAGAGACCATTTCACTTCTCTGCAGCAATAATGAACCAACGTTCAGAGGCTCAGCCATGCAATGCAAAGTGAACTGAGCAAGATGGTGCAGCTATGAATGATACAGACACACATACAATCATATCTGAAATTGGTGTAGTTCAGTGTATAGAATCACATAATGGAAAATCAGTATCTACTTTGGCCAGCGAATGCTCTCCACCCACTTGGAATAACTACCACAATTTATTTCAGGCATCATCATGTCTCTATATCAATATAAAGCAGGGATGGGGAACTTTTGGCTCTCCAGAAGTTGGTGGACTCCAACTCCCTTGATCCTTCACCATACTAGGGCTGATGGGAATTGGATTTCACGAACATCTGGAGGGCCACGTATTCCCCATCCCTGTTTTATATTTATTTGGAGACATGTTAGCTGCTTCAGCCACCCTGTGAACTGCCCTGAGACCTGTGGGTATAGGACAGTAAATAAATCATCATCATAATCAACAACAACATTCTGTGGCTAGAGATATTCATACCCAAAGAGGAGTAGCCTTTATGTAGGGCTGGTTCCATCATGTTTGGGAGTTCAAGGCTGAAACTACTCATATGAAAGTGTAGCAAGTGAATCCATGAGGACCCAAGGTTCATGCAGAGCAGATAATTTGAGAAAGGGAGCCAAGCTATAGACTCCGGGTCATGTTACACATGTAATATAGACAAGAGAAGAAGAAGAAGAAGAAGAAGAAGAAGAAGAAGAAGAAGAAGAAGAAGAAGAAGAAGAAGAAGAAGAAGAAGAAGAAGAAGAAGAGTAGTAGTAGTAGTAGTAGTTTGGATTTGATATCCCGCTTTATCACTACCTGAAGGAGTACTCAAAGTGGCTCACAATCTCCTTTCCCTTCCTCTCCCACAACAGACACTCTGTGAGGGGTGGGGCTGAGAGACTTCAGAGAAGTGTGACTAGCCCAAGGTCACCCAGCAGCTGCATGTGGAGGAGCGGAGATGCGAACCCAGTTCCCCAGATTATGAGTCTACCACTCTTAACCACTACACCACGCTGGCTATTAAGCAACATGGAAACACAAACTAATTTTATCCCTCGCTGTCTCTCATCAAGATATGTTATTCCATGAGATGAGACCCAGACCAACACACTGCTCTCTCTATCTCTCTCTTGCAGTGGTAGCACTTGCTGGAGTAATATCATACTACTTTGGACAATCCAACAGAGCGGGCAGGCAGGCTCTGGGCTAGGCTGTCAACAGTGGACTCACCTGAAGATAGCAGCAGGATATTACTGCCAGCCAGCCAGCCTTTCTTCCTTCTTTCCAACCATGCAGCTTGCCATGCTTCCCCATTAAATATGAGCGCACCTATGGCACAACCGTCAGTGATTCCAAGTGGACCTGACAGCCAGGCAAATTCCTACTTGCTTACCTGCTGCTGCAACAGCCATTTCAAGTTTTACACATAGGCTCTCTCACACATGTTATGCCTTCTCGCTCAGTATGTAGGCTACAGTATGTATATTTACATGTGGAACAAGTGCAGCAGAAAACAACAGTAGAAACAAACAAAAAAGGTCAAGATAGTTAAATAAAGGGAGGAAAAGAGAGAAAGTAAGCCAGTTTCCACCCCTCTCTCCATAACCCTTGTCACTTCTCAATCTAATCCATGGTCACTATATGTGTTGTATTTCTCATCTGCAAACACCGAGAGATTGTTGAGGATGAGAGGTGTGTCCTTGCACTTGGCAGGCACCAACATCATTGCAACTAGGAGGAGGAGGAGGAGGCTCCCTTTGACTTATCAAAGCACAGACGGCAGAGTTACACAATAGCAGAGTCAGAAGCAGAAGCCCTGTTCATACAGAAATGAATGTGGATTTGTGGATCCTATTATCTGTCTAAAATCTGAGATGCACTTGTAGCATTCCATGTACCAGTCCCTTCAGAGGAAGCTGCCTTGTACCAAGTCAGACCACTGGTCAATCTAGCTCAGTACTGTCTACACCAGGCATCCCCAGACTTCAGCCCTCCAGATGTTTTGGACTACAATTCCCATCTTCCCCGACCACTGGTCCTGTTAGCTAGGTATCATGGGAGTTGTAGGCCAAAACATCTGGAGGGCCACAGTTTGGGGATGCCTGGTCTACACTGACTGGCAGCTGCTATCCAGCATTTCAGAAAGAAGTCTCCCCCACCCCTACCCGGAGATGCTGGGGATTGAACCCAGGACCAGATGCTCCAACAATGAGCTATGGCCCTTCCCTCATCTTCCTGTTTATGGGTGCATGGCTGACTTTTCACTTTCTCTGTGATGGGGCAACACATGCCCACCCACAGGCTTTGAGTGACTGGAACCTGCCACGGTGACTGGTTGTGCTTCTACACCCAGTCATATAAGCTGTTGTCTCAGAAGCTGCTGACAGGATTTGGCCATAAAAATGTTAGGCTCATGACAAAGCCTCCATTTATTAAGGAAAACACAGGACTTTTCAGACATATTATGTACAAATTTGGTAAGTGGCCTCATGGATCAAACGATGAAATCATAAAAAAAAGAAAAGAAATGAAACTAGCTGATCCCCTGTAACTGTGTGGAAAAGGTGTTATAAATATTATGAGCTGCTTGGCTCTATTTTTTCACTGTCAAATATATTCCCTCGGGTCTCTGTTCCATGCACAAGGCCATTATTTGATGGAAAAATATAAAGTCATAACAGGTTGATGTAAATTTCTTTTAGATGCCTCATACCTCATAAATACCTCAGGGAATATGAAACAGCAGTTTTGCTCCCTTTCATAAGCTTAAATGGAGCAAATGATTTGTTAATAGATGCCTAAGGCTAGAATCCTATGCACACTTTCTTGAACTCATGGACCTCCCTTCAGAATAAACATGTATAGGACCAGGCTATGCACCGATACCTAATGACATAGCCAGAGCACGTTTTTCCATATTTCACAACATTTTTGAAGATCATTCTCAGAAGATAAAATTCATATACAGGTACGGGGGAATCAAAAGAAAACAAGGAAGATGCTGTGTTGATATTTCTATATTTCTGTGTCTTTTAGAATTTCACTGTGCACTACAATTTATTTTTTTAAAAAAATCTGTGAGATATTAATTCAAGACATCAAATCAGAGGTTGGCTCAACTGTATCATCTTCCTCAAACCTTCACCAATCATCCTTCAGTGTTTGACACAGGTAGAGCGAATGTACGAGTTTATGCTGTTTCCTGGACTCATGTAAGACTGAATGTGAAATGTGGTGTGGCCTCCCTGTATATTTTCCCTGATACTGAGAAAACAGTTCTTGTTAGACAGCAATTATCATTGTGTTTGTGTGTGTGAGAGAGAAATAAATATCGTGTGATCTGCTTAATCAGTACCAGCAGGACACCACCGATTTCCCATGGTAAGCTTGAGGTTGCCTGTGGAGTGAAGCAGAAATGACTATACTCGCTCTAATTGTGTGTCATGCCATGCCCCCATGAGAGCCATGTTGTGTTAAATACAACATGGCAGCCATGTTGTATTATGCCATGACTCCAAGCATTATTTCATGACATGCTCACAGCTTTCTTCTCAGAATTCAAACTGTGCTGGCTGGTCCAAAAAGATTGGTGACCCCTGTCACACTTGACAGCAACTTAGTGCCTTATGTGGCTCGTGTGTTGGTTACACTCAAGTATTCCAAGAGGGTGACTGTGGTGATTAGCCCCAGAGCCAGGCCCAAACAAGTAAGGGTTAAATTTTGTGCCAGTTAGAACCCAGAGGGGTGGGCTCAGCCAGGGTATAAAAAGCCCCTCCCTGTGGAAGTTGGTGGGAGAGGAGAGAGAGGAGAATACTGTAGAGAGAGGAGAGAAGAGGGAGAGTTAGGAGAGTGAGAGCTAGGAGTCCGAAGTGAGAGCTGGGTCTGGGATTGATAAGTGTAGCATTGGTGGTAGTTAGCAGACAGAATAACCAGTTATTGTGAAACTTGTTGTGTTTATTAATTAGCTGTTTATAGCGGTAGTAGGCCGGTAACCTTATAGCGGTAATAGGCCGGTATAGGTCATCTATTATAAGTTTATAGAACACTGTTTTTTATCCAGAAACCACAAGCCTTTGTACACAATAAAGCAACTTGCTTATTCACATCATCCTCGTCTGTGGTAAATAAAACGAGCAGGTAACAGTTAGCAATCTGGTGAGCTGCAGCTGAGGTACCATTTGTCATTGGTGCAGTACTCATAGACCGTGAAATGTCCGGGGGTGCTGCACAGGTCTGCAGGGACCGTGACAGTGACAGCCACAATGTGGCTTACAAAATGTGAAATAGTCAAATCCACTGTAGATGTCAACATCCTAGCTAAAATATATCACAAAGTCATTTAAATGAATATAAGCAAAATATGAAATGTAACAGGCTGTTTTAGAGTGGCATAACTGGTGTGGTGGCACTGGGTGCTATGCTACAGGGGGTGCTACAACAATGCTGTAAAACAGAGGTGGGGGGGGGACTTTAGCATCGCACAGGGTACTGCTGAAATTTGGGAGTCCAAAGCCTGCCATTATTGTTAATGTTAGGGTTATGTGGAGAGTGAGCTTGCCCCACTCCCACTAAGACTGGAATGAAAAAATGAGGGCTGGTGGAGAGATGATCAGATTGAAATTCAGTTGTTGTTGTTGTTGTTGTTTAGTCGTTTAGTCGTGTCCGACTCTTCGTGACCCCATGGACCATAGCACGCCAGGCACTCCTGTCTTGCACTGCCTCCCGCAGTTTGGTCAAACTCATGTTCGTAGCTTCGAGAACACTGTCCAACCATCTTGTCCTCTGTCGTCCCCTTCTCCTAGTGCCCTCCATCTTTCCCAACATCAAGGTCTTTTCCAAAGATTCTTCTCATGAGGTGGCCAAAGTATTGGAGCCTCAGCTTCACGATCTGTCCTTCCAGGGAGCACTCAGGGCTGATTTCCTTAAGAATGGATAGGTTTGATCTTCTTGCAGTCCATGGGACTCTCAAGAGTCTCCTCCAGCACCATAATTCAAAAGCATCAATTCTTCGGCGATCAGCCTTCTTTATGGTCCAGCTCTCACTTCCATACATCACTACCATGATGAAATTCAGTACCATGTCATTAAGCCAAACCCTCTTTCTAATATCTTTATATAGGTCAACCACCCTAGATTAGTATCCCCCACACAAAAAGTGAGCCATCGTTTACTCACTGTGCATTGCCTTAATGCGCTGGATTGGGTCTAGAGTTTGTCACACTTGAAATCCCTGGGTCTCCTCTAAGCATGACTAAGTCCAACCCAATGTATGGATTCAAAGATACAGAGAGGGAACTATGAAATATCAGGACTATAACAAAGATCTGGAAATGTAGTAAGATTATTTGGGGGTCAGGGAAAACACTGATGGTCAAAAACAGTCATTGCAGACTAATACATTTATTATGGCACAAGCCTTCATAGATTAGAAGCCAGTTCATCAGTTAATTTGGTCTGCAAAAGCTTACACCATAATAAACTCCTTACTTTTTAAGATACTAAAAGATGCTTATTTTTCCCCCTTTGACAGACTAACACCATGGAAGTTGTTATGATGACAGAAGGATGAAAAAAAATGTCTTATGAGATTAGGCTTTGAAATATTGACCTGATTAACTTAGCAAAAAGATGTTTGAGAGGAGACATGACTGTGCTTTGCAAATACACGAAGGATACTCATAAGGAAAGGGAATGAGATCTTGAGAAGATAATATAGGTGCAGTGCAAGGAGAAATGAGAACACAATGAGTAAAAGTAGTGCAGAAATGAGATGAGGAGGGTAAATTTCTAGCAGAATTGCAGAAAGACAGTTGTCAGAATAAAAAAATGGATTAGGTTAAACCTGGAGATTTTCAAATTCATATGCCATATTTCATGAATCATGAGTCATGTGAAGGGAGTAACAAAGGGGTTGTGTACATGGACAAAATGCTCGTTCACAGCAGAGTTTGTTAAGACAAGATATCACAATCTGAAGTGGGTTATGATCATCCTTCCCCAACCTGGTGCTTTCCAGATGTTTTGGACTACAACTCTCATCATATCTGGAATCAGGCTAGTGGGTGCTGTTGACAAAAACGTATTGAACACATCAGGTTAGCAAAGGCTAACTTAACGCAATAAGGGCTTGTCCACACTTCGGCTTGTGTCTAAAAAGCACAGGGCTGCTGAGGAGTTCTCTTCTTGTCCTGTGCTTTCTGGTAACAGATCCAAGAGATTTTGACTTTGCCCAGCCACTTTACCCCCAGAAATGTGATCTTTAACACTAAACCAGAACAAATGGCAATCCGCAGAAAACCTGATTGCGGTTTGTTCAATGCTAAATCGTGGGTCTCCCTGGGGAAAAGTTGTGGGGCAAATGGAAGTGTGGATGAGCCCTTTGTATTGTAAGCTACAAACTTATCAGCAGATCATGGAGATTGTAGTTCCTTTTTTAAAAGATGGAACATATAGGATTGAAATAAATCCTCTCTCCCTGCCCAGCATTAAACTGGGAATGTTCTAAAACAAAACAAAAAAACTAACTAATTTTATTCACCCAAAACTTTATTCAGTTGATTTCCTAGGCTCCCAAAACTTAGTCTTATGTCCCTTTTGCGTGTGTTTATTGATTTTATATAGAAACATACAAAGGACACAACTCAGTTCAGAAAGAAAACTCAGTTCTAGAGATTAACAGGCCCAGCAAAAATAAATAAATAAATCACACAAGAATTACTTGAAGAATCATGGCAACGGGAGTTTATCCCCCACAAATCTACAATTCCCAGCATCCTTAACAAACTACAGTTCCCAGTTTGCAGACTAGGAAAGAAGCCAATTTTTTTGATGATTTGCAACACAGTATTCTGTAATACAAAAGCAAACACCTAAAGACTTTTCCTGCCCACCCCCTGCTGGTGGGACGAGGAGAGGACAAGCGCTGCCTTTTGCAAGTACTTTCCTGCTGAATAGCTAGTGTCCTCCAAGGGTGGGACATGACAATGTTGCTGGCTATGCTGGCAGCTTGCCAATTATCTTGTTGCCAATTCCTCTCAGGTAGTGACCTTGCTAGGTTATGGAAGCATGTTGTACTGACTTTATTACAGCGTGCCCTTTTATTGAGGGTATGTTTAGTGCATGTTTGGGGTCTAATTAAAATGCTAAAATATGGTTCCGGGAGATTATTATCCTTCCTTCAAAGAAGACACAGAGCCATAGGACTTCTGTGCTGAAAGTGGCTGCAAAGTTGAACAAGCAAGGTTCTGGAACCTCCACAGATTCACATTAGATGCATTATCTTTTGTGATTTCTTTCACATTACCTTCTAATCGGCAGATGTGCTATCATGGAACAAGTCAAAGAGTTAATCAGAGAATATGCAAATTCTTTTACTAATGCCAGCCTTTACCCAAGTTGCTTTGCTTCTTCTCTAACAACAACAAAACAACAACAAAGCAGATTACCTGACGGCTTCTGGAAATGGTGAGAGGAAGTAAGCAAACCAAGCTGCTTGTGACAACCTTGTGAAAGCATGATAATGGCATAAGATGCTTTTGCATTATGAGAGCACATGAGTGCCTAAAACATTAAGGTCACTTAATGAGGCATCACATGTCATCTTTAAAATCTTTAAAGATACATCTTTGTTGTATCTTTGTATACCTATTGTACACTGCTTATAGACTGAAGTTTCTAAATTAAGCAGTATATAAATTGTTTTTAAAAATAAAATGAATTAGACAATCTTCCTGAAATTGTGTATGCTTTTCAGGTATTCCCCAGAAATAACTTTGTCCTCACATATTCTTATGGCACATTCTTAGAGGGTCATTAAATTCCATATTGATATTATTTTCCCTTTGGAAATGACAGGTTGTGCTTGCAGACTTCCCACTGGTATCTGGTTGGCCCCTGCAAGAACTGGATGCTGGACTAGATAGGTTTTTCACCTCATCCCCCAGGGCCTTTCCTATGTCCCTTGGTTAAATTGTAACTTTCTCATGTAGGTGTCAGAGAAAGCTCTATTGCTTTCTTTTCTTTCTCTATAAGATGCCAGCTAATTAGAAAGATAAGGATAAGATTTCAAAATCTCCTACTAGTACATGTGTGGTGGTGTAAACATTGGGTTAATAATGGGAAAAAATATTGGGGAAAAGTGATTGTGTTTATTCAGTCTCAGTGAAATTTGTCTCTTCGGCCAAGTATCTGGTTGAAATATGCACAGTTGCATGGGTGGAAACTGTAGCTTATGTACTTTACTACAGTACAGTGAAATGTGTTTTAGCTGTAAAAGTCTGGATGGATTCAAAATCTGTGGTTTCCATCAAGAGTCTGCCTGGCAGTGTAATTCCATTTTTGAGGGTGTGCACACTCTCTACAATAAGGCTACTTCTAAAGAAGAGCCACTTATATATATCAAATCATTTACATGGAAGGCCATGCTTCCTACATAACACCTATGCTCCCTACATAATCTGCTTCTTCTTTGTATCCCATAGCATGATCAACCTAGTGTTCTTATTGGAGACCTAGAAGAGAAAAAGAAAACTCTCCGCCCACTCCTCTTTCTTTCCTTCCAAAGATTCATCAGATAACAGAAAATTTACACTTCCACTTCACAGTCGCTTGGGCCTTTGTACAATCTTGGCTGAGAGTATGCCTGGATTCCAAGTCAGAGCAGCCTGCTATGTCGAAGACAAGCTGGTGTAGTGTGTGTGTGTGTGTGTGTGTGTGTGTGTGTGTGTGTGTGTGTGTTTACCTCATTTGTAATCCAATGGAGTAGTTAAAATCTTTCATGCTGTTCATACCCAAGAGGGTGAAATTGCATTTTGCACACCCACACTTAAACAGATGGATTGTGCAGTGCTTAATAGAGTCAATATTTAATTTGTCAATATTAATACTGAAATCTCTAACTGGGGGTTGTTGCATTACATCTCGCCCCCCCTTTTATTTTTAGAAAAATCATGCAAATTATTCTTTCTCAAGGCATTTCTCACAAGAAATGGTTTGCAGAATGTACAGTTGAGCCCATCCATTCCCTTTGTACTCTCAGCATGGTTTTCCTAAGGAAGTCCAACTATAGGTACCTCAGAGTTCATAAAATCCCCAGACTGAGAACTGTTTAGACAAGTGCACATTATAGAGGTGATGATTAGAGAACATTTCAATTTCTTGTTTTTCAATTCATGAGATCATTTTAGTTTGAATAAGCTTCTTAAATCCCATACTTGTTGTACAACAAAGTTTGGGAATATGGCCAAAGAATATCCCTAATGTTTCAAAAACTGAAGTACTGTTGTACTTTTCTTATGCTTTCCCTCTCAGAAACTCCCCACAGTTTTAACACCTGACATATGATTTGTATATGAATAGGTTTCATGGAACAAAATAAGAAAACTGCAAGTGCAAAAAGTCAAACAAAATATAACATATGGAAAACTTTAAAAAGCAAAAAAGGCCCCTTTTCTTCTTTCTCCTTCCTTCATGATTCAGAAACTAGGCAGGCTTTGAATTTATTAGCAGACTAACAGTAACTGGGGGGAAATATGTCTTAGTGCTAAGTGACTGGTTAACAGACACCTCACATCTCTGTACAATAGGTGAAATTTGGATACACCAAGCCTCACAATAAAGACATAGTTATGTGTTCTTAGCATTTGTAAGGTACTATTCTTGCAAATTATTTGGGGTACTATCCTGCCCTGCCCATCAAACCTCCCTCATGGTAGACATTGGGCACAAAGAAACATTGAATCTGGCCTAAAATACTAAAATGGCTCAATAGCATCCCAGTGACAAAATGGGCTCAAGAGAGGCTTTTTGTCAGTTGCAGGAAACATGAAAATCAGCCTTCCATGAATGCCCAGTTCATGGAAGACTGATTTCCTGTTTCCAACGAATGACAAAATGCTTCTCTTGGGTCCAGTAACTCATGGTGAGAAGATAAACAAGCTATGTTAGCCTTTCAAAATATTGTTCTAGTACATTTGCAAAACTTGTTCTGTGGTATGCCTCATTCCTACCGACTGTCCTCAGAGGAAAGTATTGTTTCTACAATAGAGATGACTATGCATAAAATGAAGAATTCCTTCTTACGTGTCACAGGCATGGCTGCTTGGACAGGATTTTTAAAGCCTGCGGTTCCAATAATAAAGAGATACATTAGAAGCTGCTGAATGGTCTTTTCATAATAATCCAGAAAATTATTAGTGGTATTAACATTTATTTATATAGTGCCATCAAGGTACATAAGCAGAATTCTCTCCCAAAGGGCATACAATATAAAAGAACACATATAAACAATACAATAAAAACAATGGTTTAAAATGCACAGGTATATCAGGTATACCAAAACAGCCACACCTACCCAGAACTGGAACTTCTCATAGTATAGGACCAGCTGGGATTGCTCAGCTGATGGCTGAGCCATAGGCAAGAGGCTTGTGCCTGTAGGTGGTGGCTCCCATACTTGGGGGGTGGGAGGAACAAACACAAGCTCACAATACAGGCTGAAATCTCCCAGATGTTTCCCTTCTCTCTCACCTCCAGCAAAAGGACAGTGTAGCATCCCTATTTCCCCCAATCAGCTCTTGATTTTAAATATTCCTCTAGCCAAATATTTGAATTTGGACTCTGCAGTTCAGATTAAATTTTCACATTCTCCACTGTAATAGTGTCCTAGAACACATTGTATTCTATTGGGCTAGAACAGAAAAACTAGAATCCAACCCTGTTTATGGATTGTTTTAACGTATTTGTCTAACTTGCGGCAATAGTATACAGGTGTGGGCTAGAAATTGGGGCCTCCAGAGTGGCATTTTGACAGCAGCTCAATCCAATAAATTCTTGTCAGTTCTATGATAGACTAAAGAAAAGGCAGGGAAACTGTGGCCCTTCGGGTGTTATTGGACCAGCTGACATCAGTCCCAGCCAACATAACCAATTGTTGGAGATAATGAACCAGCAGTCCAACATCTGGAAGGCCAAAGGTTCCCAGACTAAAACAATGGTTTGATAGCTATAGAAGGGAACTTTGTGTCATGGACAGAACAGCATATCACTTAACCTGCTGCTCTCTACATATTTTGACATGCAGCTCCCATCAACCCCAGCAGAATTGTAGTCAAAAACACCGGGAAGGAATCAGTTTGGTGGTGGCTTCCTTACGTTGCACCTGCATGTACATTTATATTATACCAGAGCCACCATTGCTTATGGCATATGTTTCCATTTTTCTGGTTTACTATAGTCTTTTTGGGGGGAGGGGACATGTCTTATATTGATTAAAAAACATTACAATGACTTGTTGAACCTGTTGGCCAGGGAAAACAGCAGGGAAAATGAAAAATATGTACCACTAGCAAAAATGCCTAAAAATCACCAAGAAACTATTATTTGTACACAGCGTTATTGCCACACAGTTTGAATCACAAATGATGGCTGCCCCCATCTGCTTCCTTACTACAGATTATCTTTTTTGGTAGAATTGTGTGACAAAGGGATCCATTGGATTACCACTATGGCCATGTCTTTTCCCCCAAGTAGAATTATATATATTTTAGTACCATGTTCACAGCTCCATAGTTTAAAATTACACAGCTACTATACTTCATTCAGGATCAATGTAACCTCTCTCTCACACACACACAATGGTCCTCTTCTAGTTTTCAAATATAGCTTGCAAGCATCTAATCCATGCATTTTTTTTGTTTTTGTTTTTGGTAGAACATGCATTCGGATATGACTATTTGAAAGTTAAACTGGTCCAGTGGGAGGAAACCTAATAATTCCCCTAGTATTTTTACACCATTTGTTATGGACTGCTTTAATTAAATGTTTGGAAGATGATCTTGAAACTCTGATAGCATATGTTAATAAAATAAATAAGTAATGAAGTCAGAGATTTTTTAAAAAAGTGAGGCATGGAGTAAGTTAGCGGCTTTCTCAGCATGAAAGAAATTGTGGAGTCAGGAAGAGCAAAGGACTGAAAATATTTTGCATCAGCTGGGGTGAAAGATAAACTACTATTAGCTCCACCACAAATAAAAGGCAGTTTGTAATATTTCGGTGGTGGGTGTTGATGTCAACACAGACCAAAATTTAAAATGTTCACTATAAAGTTCATTGATTTTAATGAAGCTTACTTCAAGTAGTATATGCTCTGTGTTTCATGACTTCAAATGGGTTTGGTGGTCCAGTAGTAAGAATGGGAATGCAGCCATTGAATAGATGCCTGAATAATTTCAGAAATTCCTCTGAAGGAAGCTAAATGATCGCGGGAGTAAGCAAACATACCAGAAATGCACTAGTTCTTTGCTTAGGGGACAACAAACATACGAAAAGATTTGAAAATGTCGATGTGGACATAGATGTAGCTCAGAGGAAAACTTAAATATGGCTTTGGAGAAACTGGAATGATGATGAAGAAGAGGACAGCTCCTGTGCTAAATGAAGGGCAGGAAGAAACTGAATGATTGTGGCTTGTAGCAGGATGGGATTAGATGAGTGCTCACTGCACAGGAATCTGCAAAAGACAGATATGAGCCTTGAGTCTAAGAAAAATGGCAGTGACCTAAAGTATAACCTGGGGATCTGTAAAGGAAGAGAGAAAAGGCATTTGTTGAGTAATATGGCTGCTGATGGGGAGCATATTAATTAGAACATTAGAGGGGGCATATGATCTAAGAGATTAATGTAGGGGATTTGATGAAATGTACAAAACTGCCAAGGGTCAGTATTACCCAGAAAACAGAAAGAGACAAGGACCTAGGAAACTAGACAGGTTTCAGATTCTAAATAGAAAAGGCAGGGTTACTGTATATACACACATGCACCTGGTTTGTCACATTACCATATACATATTCAAATAAAATTCATGCAGATGTGCACAGATATGCACTGATAATGCTGGTCATATGGGGTGTCCAGCACACATTTTAGATACCCTTAACTTTTAACAGATTGTGATTTCAATAGAAACTGGAATATGAGCTCATATTTTCACATGGAAGCACAAAAAGGCTCATTGGATCATCAAGCTGTAGGAAATGAAACTTTATTTCATTCTTCATTACTGTATTTATATAGGATACCTATATAAATATATTCTAACATCTCACAAGAGATGAATGTGTGTATGCCCTACCTGGATTGGCAGTGTTGTGCCTTGGACCTATACTGATTTGAAAGATAGTGATGAACAATACATAGACATATGCATGGTTAATTGGACGTAATTAAGTTTCATTTATCTCAATGCAAGTAAACTTCCCTAGGATTGGGTTCCTGCCCTATAAGGCCTACTAAATATATACTAAGTAGGAGCACTAATTTAATTGATGTGGCTATATCACTGTAAGTAATTTGAAAATTACATAATTACAATCCAGCCAATATTATTATTCATACAGAAGATTCAACCCAAAACCTTCAGTCTAGGTTGGGTTATCTTTAAACCAGCTAATATTCAGTCTCAGCCAATCTCAATTCACTAGATTTAAATGTCCCTTAAAAATTCAGTATTTTCATAATTCAGTATTTTCATAATGTGTTCTGAGTCTTGCAACTAAAGACCATTCCTTCACTCACAGCACTACTGAGCATTTTGGCATGTACTCTCAAATCTTCATGGAAGAACATAGTGGGGATCAGGCTGTCAGTTGGGTGAAAGGTGCCCTCAGGCGAGTGCAACTGTCTGTCAAAGAACATCAAGTGCCATGAACTTTCCTATCCAATCAACAGCCTGCAGGGAAGGGGACAAAATCAGAATGTTCCCTTAGGATGTGCAGTGTTGCCCCTATGGCTCTCAAAATGGCCCCCTTGAAGCTTTGACAACCAATTCAATAAAAGCCAGCCTTTAGGTTGCTTCAAGCCATGCTGGAGGTTGCATATGGTGCATACTGGACTGGATCAACAAAACACAAAGCAGGCTTGATGTCATATTTGTACATTTCCAAGATCAAATAATTTTTGGCTGCCATTCAGGTTCTAGACATGTCCTTTGTAATCAAACAGTAAAACAGCTCCTTTCTCCCCTGCTCTTTCTGCTTCTACAGATTGGTGCACTAAGCACTTGTATTGACCTCAAGAAGCCTTTATAGTGACATTTACAAGACCATAGAACTGGAAGCATCTCACAAAATGGATTGCCTTTTATTGGTGGATAAAGTTTAAAGAACTTTGATTGCAAAGATATTATGTGAAAGGAGGCTCAGAATCAAGACAGCTATCAAATTCTCTTCAAGCTACTACTGACTGTAGGTGGCAGTATGCTACAGTTTTAACCTTCAGACTACAGTATTCTTATTGCCCAGGATTTGCACACATATGGAAGCACTTACCACCAGGAAAGACATTCTAGACACTGGCATGACAGAAAACCAAATTTTAAATTAGAAATCTCTCATCTCAGAAAAGAAGACCAAAAGATGCCAAAGTCTGGTTGAGCATCATTAAATTTTAATAGGGAACATATTTGTACCTTTCTTAAACATAATGACAATTGTTCCCTTAAATTTGTTGAGGTCATGGCATTATGGATCATTCCCCCCTCTTCCACACCCCCCCATTAATTTCCTATCGGGCTAGTTCTTACTTAAAACAAAATGAAAAGGTAAATGGTGAGCCTCCTTCCTAATTGCTTTAAATTATGCTGTTTTATGTGGGTACCTTGGTATCTGCTTATGAACAAAAATGTTCATAATGTGAGACAAGAAACTTACTAGGATAAACTTTGAACAATATGAAATTAGTCATACAGAAGTTGTGAGTGGGAACATATGAATGAACTACATAGAATTGTATCAGCCCAAAGTGCCAACATTCTTTTAAAGAAAGCAGAATTGATAAATAACTGAAGCTTTAAATAAATTGGTATCCCTGGCACTATGTTCTTATCCCTTCATTGGCATAGCATAGATTCAGGGGTTATCCAGATGTCATTAGACCAACTCCCATCATCCCTGATCACTGGCTGTGCTTCCTGGGGCTGTTGGGAGCTGTAGCCCACAACTGCAGGACAGCATTATCCCTAGTGTAGATGAACCTGGAAAAACTATACAAAAAGAGTGACTTCTTAGATGAATGCCTTATTATCTGCTCATTTCTTTCTTCCCAGTGAGTCATCTATGTAGCACATTGCATTTGTGACAATGGAGTCTTCATTCAGGAGCTCTTGAATACGTTTTGTGCAAGGAGATCATTTCACAGCAAAAGGAATCTTTAATAATCAGGCATGTCTAAAAAGAAGCCTTTGAAATGAAGCATGGGCTCACCTGCTTGTATTTTATCCACATACAGCCATGTAATAGGAGGCTAATTTAGAACTGCAACTTCTACAATACAGGCTAACGCAGTACTGACCTGTTTTCCCTCCATCCCCGCCTTCCCGCCACTCTTTCCATTTCCTAACATCTAGATGTGGCAGCAAAAGGGAAGACTCGCAGCTGGGGCTATAATAAGACTAGTGTTGATTACAAGTATCCAGAACCACCAGGAACCATTTTGTGCATATTTATTGTATATGTACATTTTTCATGGTTCCTTGTATTCCTGAATGGTGTTGGAGACCCTGAGGTGGCTCCCATCTTGGGTTCTTGCTGCATTTACAACATCTAGGTAAGAAGAGAAAAGAGGAAGGGGAGGTTAGAAGTGAGAATGAGAGATGGAGGCAGGTTCAATCGGCACTAGACCCAAATTAGGACATGGATTGTGTGCTGTTCAACATATAGAGTATGTTCTTACAAAGTCATTCTGGAAGTAAAAAGTCCCCCAAATTACAAGCATTTTGTCCACTATTATAAATCACTTTTAACTATCTCAGCTGGGGCTTTTTTGCACAGAAGTTTGTAATTTCCTGCTTTGGAATGGGCATTTTTCATGTTGGTACTGATCATCTGTATTACAAGTCAAAAACTTTTCTCTTCGATGTCCTTTTCAAGGTGAGAATATAAAAGAAAATTCTGTACATGCGTTGTCAGCATTCAGTATGTCCAGAATGCAAAAGTTCTTTAATGTTAGCTCCTTACTTTAAGTGAAACCCTTATTGAAAACTCTCATTGATTGCTGAAAAGCAATGTGAACTACAAGCCAGCTGCTTTGTAGGTGCATATGCAATTATTTAATGTAATCTCTTTGCATGCAATGGAACCGTTATTGATTGCTGTGAACTATGTGACCAGATCAGCAAGCCGAGCAGCTTTGCACTTGGGAAGTACCTTCTTTCTGTTTGCGTCAATTTTCAGGATTGTTTCTTGCAGACAGTTGGTATGGTTGTAGTCTCCCATCCGTACCTAAAACCCACTCTTGTTCCTGGGTACATTTGTTTTGGCGGCAGAGAGATGATTTTCAATTCTCAAACAGTTATTCCCATAGTTGTGCTGAAGACCAGTATTCTGGGAGGTAGGGTGGCATTACAATACAGTGCAGGAAGACTACGGAGAACCAGAAAGGCCTAGGTTCAAAACTCCAATCAGCCTTGGGCCAGCCAGCCAGCTATTCATTCTCTCTCTCTCTCTCTCTCTCTCTCTCTCTCTCTCTCTCTCTCTCTCTCTCTCTCTCTCTCTCTCTGTCTCTCTTCAGTGGGGAGACAACCACGTACACCACCCTAAGCTCATTCCAGATGAGTTTTTACTTTCCTTGTAGATGGAAATGAGCAACATGAGCCAATGCTTTAAGTCCTCCAAATACACCTCCTTTAACATGTACATTTTAAACCCGCCTGTCCATGTTCAGTTGTACAAATTGGAGCACAGCTGCCAAACTCACAGCATAATGGGTCTTTTAACCATGATACATCCTAAGTGATTTGACGGCCATTTTAAGATCTCCAACTCCCACTTAATCAGACAAATAACAGTGCTTTACAGCTTTGCTAATATGAAGACTGCTATATTTCTCTTCTTCTTACCAGGAACACATGTGTTTTGTTTAAGGTGTGAGATGTATCTTGGAAACTGCCAGGCTTTATGATTTTACCTGAACCCTGCAGCAGCGCAGCACCTAACAGACACTCATTCAATCAATCAATCTGCAATCTCCATCTTGAGACTGAATCCAAATGCCAAACTCAACTCCTACAGTACAAAGCCTAATTTTTGCACCTTTCTTCTTTATTCCCACATCCCCTGCTTTGTACAACATCTAGTCTGATGAAGAGTTATGAAGTACCTGCTTACAATTTTCTGACATTTTGGCTGATCCAATAAAACTGTTGCCCAACCGTGGGTTTTGGAAACATGGATACCTTAAGTGTTATGTTTTGCTTTTTTCTAATGTGGCATGACACTTTTATCAGAGTTGCCAACCTTTTTGGCCAATAGGCACACCTGGAAGTCTGAGAATGCTGTGGAGATTAGTCATAAATCAGCTCCCATGAAGGTGTGGCATAATACACAATGGCTGTGGTGGACATGTGGCACAATATGGCTGCAACATCCCCAAAAAAGCTGAAAAAGAGGCAGGCTCACAAAATTCTATGGTCATGCCCTTCTCGCATCATTGGAGAAAAGGCATTTACACTACCGACCCCGATGCTCCATCATAGAGAGAAGCTCTTTGCACCTCTCCTCTGTTCAAAATGAAATAATGGGTAGTTGTCTAGTCCTGGCAATGAAATGCTTAAGAGGGCACATTCAATGCAGACATGGCAGAACAGGCAATATAGATTTTTGAGGGGATTTACTGAGATCTTTTGTGGGCTCTGGAAGGCAGAATGGTTCCTGCAGGTGCCATTTTAGTGAACCCTTTCTAAACACATCCACAGTCCAGCCAAGTCACAAAATAATACATTGCAGCAAAACTTAACAGCTTCTCAGATGCAACTGAAAACCAGTTTTTGTTTTTTTTGTTTTTAATTTTTGAGATGACACAACTACTACCTTGCAGTATTAGCATGTGGTGGCTTAAAAATTCCAGTCTACCTTGTTTCTTTCTTTTTTAAAAAAAGATATTTATGTGTGCCAAGTCTGTCAGAAAATGCGGATTCTCTGGATTAATCACAGTAACAGAATGTGGATTAATCATAGTTGGAGGTAGTTTGCTTCTGAATACCGGTTGCTAGAGACCACAAGAGGTGAGGATGTTCATGTGCTCCGGTCTGCTTACAGGTTTCCCACAGGAATATGGGCAGCCACGGTGAGAACAGGGTGCTGGGCTAGAAGGGCAATTGACCTAGTCCAAGAGGGTCTTATTGGTTCTTATGAATAGTGATGCATGTTCAAATGTATAATTAAACATTCAAATACACATATACTAGTAAATTCAGTTGATGCCACAGTTCCTGATTCATAAAGTCATGTGATGTGTGCATAAGCTATGGATCATGAACCCATATCCCATTGATTGATAGTACATAGTATTATCGATTTTAGTGAGGGATTCACATAAACAAATATGCTTAGCATGGTGACCTGAAATGATATGAGGGGCTGGATTCACACCCTACATTTTCTATGGGTTCTTCAGCTTGTCAAATAGCTTTCCTTACATGGCTGGTGGAGATAAGCTCATGAGGGACTTAATTACTGCCAGCATGGTATTTTTTCTAATTACACCTCATTAATCAAAATTATGTGATTTGGGTCACTGAAATCAGGTTAACCATATGTCAAGCACAGTGAAGGCTTAGTAATGTACAGGTTTGCTAAGGTTTAGGAATCTGTTAGAGCACAGATTTGGAATTCCATTGAAGAAAGTAATGAACTGCATTTGAGAGGACGGAAAGTAATCTCGGATAATCAGAGAAAATAGAGTCTGCTTGACAGTATGTTGAAAAGGTTCAAGAGGTGAAGCAGAAGTCATGTATAAATACGAAGAGGCAAGGCTTTATTATTTGCAGGGGGTCTGGAAATCTCCAAGGCTGTGATTATGCCACAAAGTATGAAATATTGTATTTAATACTGAACCCCAAGAATCCCAGCATTCTATGACACAAATAAAAAAAGAAGCTTTCATTTCATAGAAAAAGCCAAATCATAACTCAGAGGATGACAACTACATTTAAATGCTCTGAAATTATAATGAAAAGTAGGGTGCACTAAATACTTCATAATACTTGACAAAGTCGCAAACTCTGCTCTCCATATATTAATTACCCTGGCAGGTTTTCCTGACTTACTGGAAGGTGACACCAATAATCTTGATGAAAATGAAGTAAGGTGTTTGGTGAAACATGGAACACTTTCTTTAGTACCCATTATTTCTTTCCTTACAAACACACAAAGACATACACAGAAAATTGCTCTTTGATTGTCCTTAATGAAACATGGATGTCTATAGTATATGAAAATACATTTGGTTTATATTCACAGCAATATTGCCGTAATGTACTAAGTATTTTGCTTTTTCATATACACAGAAACAAAACAAAGAACACTTCAGAGCCAGCATGGCTTTGGAATGATTTTCCTGTATTAAAGCAGATTAGCCTACTGCACACCACTTTCCCGAAGCCTTAAATCCCAGCTCTCACCCCCCACCCTCTACAAACAACATGAATAACTTAAAATTCATTTGATTTATTTACTTCTAGTGCTGATACAAAGATCATGACAAACACAACAGGGAAGAAGATAACTAAAGCATGGGAAGGGGCAGATTTACTGGGAGAGGGTTGTGGCTTTGATGGGTTTTGGCAGTACAAAGGAAATTAATGTTGGGGAGATGCTTTAGACAGACACTGCAATAAAGCCAGCATTTGTGGACTAAGGTCTTTCCCAGTCATTTCAGCAATGGGCAATGTGCAGTGCAGGGTATAACTGACCTTTGCACCAGGGATAGCCAATGTGGTGCCCTCCACCAGCCAAGTCACCATAGCCAGTTGCGAGGGAAAATGGGAGTTGTAGTCCTATCGAGACATCGAGAAGGTGCTACATTGGCTACCCTGCTCCACATTGAGCTGCATGGCAAGGCTGCTGCAGTGTGTCCATAGGATAGCATTGGCCTTCAGCTGGGGCTGCCTTTCACAGAGGCCCCTGCTGTACCCAACCAAAGTAGGGTGTTTAGGAAGTTACCACCTGTGGTGTTCCCACCTTGATACCTAGCACAAGACCCCACAATGGGGAATTATAGAGAAAAAGGAAAACAGACCCAGTGGATCCCAAAGTGGCCCATTTCCCAGGCTGCTCAAGCGTAGAGTTTGCACAGCAAAATAGAAAAACGAAATACCACTTTCTACCCTGTCTGTTTTTTGGATCTGGATCTGGACCTGCCACTTGATTCTGCCCTGCTGCTCCCATCTGAGGTTTGGGACTCCTCTAATTAGTATGCCCTAAGACTCTTCCTGTATCCGGTGCTGGATCCAGGTTTGGGGAGGTCCTTGGCCAACATGCCCTCAGTGGACCTGCTGCCTGAGTTGGCCATGACTTTTTCACCACAGCCAATTCACTTGCCCTCTCCCTTTGGGCCAATCCACACAGCCACCCAAAAGGGAAGGTGAGTGGAAGTTGCAGTTCCTTCCTCCTCCTGCCATTGCTCAGCTGCTTGCAGGAGGCTGATGAACAGACACAGCATAAACAGCAGTCAGGGGGTTCCAGAAATTGGCAATGCCCCCTGCTTTGTGATGTGTACCTCAGTATGTGCCCAAGGATTCTGACTCTTGTTCTGCTTGTATCAAGCATCCTTTCACTCTTAATGCTGCTTTGAGAAGCCTCCTGGTTAACAGAAGTGTTTGTCCTGCAAGGGTTCATTCACCAATCCCATTGCCCTTATTGGATTTTATGACTTTGTTCCTGTGAGCCCCATCAAATCTGTATTGATTTTAGGTGGCCTTCTCTTTATACATCCATCTCTCATTCATTTTAGCTAGTTGCTATCTTAAACAGATTGTTGGTGGGAACAATCTGTTCTCATCTCTAAAGTAACTTGTGTTTCTCAAGGAGATCACCCTCTTAGTCTCCTTAACATGAGCTATAAAGGGCAAGACTGATTAACCTTCTTTCAAAACTCTAATTCGCAAAGCTCAGAATCATTTTGGTTGTCCTTTATTACATTCATCTAATCTTCTACATCTCCTGCATTGCGTATATATGAGGGACAACTCTGGTTGGTGTTTCTTTCAAAGATACATCAGTGGATTTGGCATGATCATCCCATTGATCTAAAATAAGTGGTATGGTGGGGGGGGGGAGGGAGGATTTTCACATCTTAAAAAAATCTTGCCAATTCAAATCTAGATTTAAACTTGTTTTCTGCTATTACAGTGGATCTGGCAATGACTTTTATTCCCTTGAATAGAACAACACAATTATTTAAGAATAGTGTTCCTTAATACATATTCTGCTAGGCTCATTTAGTTACGGTAACTTGCAGAATGGCAAAAATAATGATAATGAATAATGACAGTGAGCTTAAAAAGTTGCAAAGAAGTGTTTGTAAGAAGGCCCCAAACATACTTTATGAAGCTTGAAAATAAAGCATACTTAAGATCAAACAAGATGTGATTTTGGAGAACAATGAACTGGATCCTCCAGGATTTTATCATTTAAAAACAGCTATTGGGGGTTGATGGGACTACTGCAGCACTCAGGGAGCTGAAATCACCACTCCCGTAGGTCTCCATTTAGCTCAGGGGTTGTCAACCTGGTCCTACCACCCACTAGTGGGCATTTCAAGATTTTGTGGTGGGCAGTAGGGGGCTCTACGGCACAAGCTGAATCCTCCTTCCGTCAAGCACTGGTGGGCGGTAAGGAAATTTTACCATCAAAAAATATGCATTAGTGGGCAGTAGGTATAAAAAAGATGACCAGCCTTGATTTAGCTCTTGAGAAGTATATGTATGTTCTCTTGGAAGGAAGATGGCAGCACCATGCCATCTTTTTCTATTTTGAGGGAAGGGAGATGTCCCTTGGAGGGCTGCAAGAGTCTGCTATGGGCAGTGACTACCCATAACCTTCAGTTGCTGAGAAAAAAACAAACAAATAAGCAATGCAGGCAGGAATGTTGTAAACGTCTTGGTATGCTTGGTATGAGAAAAGAGGCATTGGAGAAAATTGCTTTCTTTTAATGTTTTAGCACGTTTTTTATTACTGCTTCGCGAAGTGTTTTTGCCTTTCTTTTGGAAGCACTGCTAGAAAAAAGCAAATATAGATATGATTTCATTAATAACTTGGTAACCAAGACACAAACAAATATTGTAGAGGAGTTATATATCATTACAACACACTCACACTTTATTTACTATTTTTGTATAATTATTTATTGATGTTCTTTATCTTTCTACTTCCTGCATATAAGGAAAAACCTTAAAAACATTGTATTATTTTTATTTTATTATTTATTAAATCTATTACTTGGCCTTCACCAGCAGTTCCAGGGTAGGTTACAACAATTTAAAATTCAGAGTTTAAAACAATTAAAACTGTTTACAGTTTCAGGAACAGTACGAGTTCCCCAAAACCACATATCTCATTGTGAGAAGTGAGATTACAGGGAACTAGGCAGAGGGCCTTCTTGGTAGTGGTGCCCGCCCCGTGGAATGCCCTCCCATCAGTTGTCAAGGAAATAAACAACTTTCTGATTTTGGAAGACATCTGAATGCAGCCCTGTTTAGGAAAGTTTTAAATGTTTGATGTTTTATCGTGTTTTTAATATTCTCTTGGGAGCCGCCCAGAATGGCTGGGGAAACCCAGCCAGATGGGCGGGGTATAAATAAATCATCATCATCTCAGGTGTCAAAGGCTAGGGCAAAGAGGTGCGTCTTCACCATTCACTGAAAGTTCTACAGTTATGAAGCCAGATGCATCTCCGAGCAGCCACTGTAGTTCAGCACCATGGGATCTTCCCTTCCCTGCTCCCTCTGCAAAAGGGAACTCTATCTTGTTGTAAAGCAGGCATCTGTTCAGTGCTCTGTAGTCCTCACTAGGGGCAGGCAGGAGAGAACCCTGAAAATGTTAATAGGACTCTGTTTAGGCTCTAGCTCCCCAATATATGCCACTTAATCATCAGAATCTCTAAGTGCTTTGCATAAAATATACATTAAAATTACTGGTAAAGTAGCTGTAAAGAAACAAGCTAGCTTGATTTTTTTTTCGTAGCAGTTTTAAAATATTCATTATAAAATAAAGCTACATATAAAAATATATGCCGCATTTACAGGTCTGGACAGGCCTGCTTCAACAAAAAGGTTCTGCAGGTGATGAAAGCAATACAGCTTATAATATGAAGTGTGCATGCACACGAAAGCTCATACCAAAATAAAAACTTACCGGTAGTTGGTCTTTAAGGTGCTACTGAAGGAATTTTTTTATTTTGTTTCGACTCAGACCAACACGGCTACCTACCTGTAACTAGAACTCCAGGAGGTTGGTTACACATATGTGCATTAATTTAAATTTTAAGTTTTAAAGAGAATTTCTTGTGCCCTTTTCAAAGATAATGTGGGTGTCAGTGTACTGTGTGAAAAGAATCATGAGTAAGAGAGATCTTTATGCACATCACATCCATGTTTCTCTTGCAACAGAGGAACTGTTCAGTCATTTTCTGTGATGTATTAAGCAAAATGTCCATCTACGGAGCCACAGGTACAATGTGTGATAATCCCTCCCTGCCTCCCTCCCGCATTTTCTGATTTAGTCTGGCTAGGTGAATGGGCTGCATACCTTTGAATGCAATAATCCTCTGATTCACATGTTGAGTTAAATTCTTAGCAGTCTGCAGCACATGCTTCTCGCATCCATTAGCAACAGAGGACATACTGCATTCACCTACCGAGTGAGCAAGCGTAATAAATGTCTACTATTTATTTAGTCTACAATAAATTTAGTCTTAATAGATATATATATTGATCATGTATTTACTTTACAGAGTTTCGCTGCATATTTAAAATCTGACATCCTGGAGCACTCCACTGGTACTACGTTCATCAGGTTCTCTCCTTTAATAGGTCAAATCATCATTATATATCACTGGGATGCTGGGTTTTAATTCATTTAACATTTTAATCTTTCATCAGTTTTTCATCTAAGAGGATTTCACTGCATATACTGGATTTGTATAAATCTGTGTGTGGTAAATTTATTCTTTTAACAGTTTTATTCTTTCATCAGAAATTCATTTAAATAGATTCCACTATATATCATATCTACTTCCAGTGAGGCTTTAGGTCAGGCTGTAATTGATGCAAAAGCAATGAGGTATTAAAAGAGATGGGAAATATCTGAAATTGGAAAGAGTTCAAAATGTGTGCCATTGTGAGGGCATGACATTCCTTAGATACGCAAGGGGAGGGGAACTAATGAACCATTTTGTTCCAAAGCTTTGAAGAGTAGATCATTTTTTGTTCTTACGGGAAAGTCAAAATCTACACTTTCCCTTCCCTTTAAGTCAAAAATTAAAGGAGTAATCAATGTTATATTTCACCTCCGTCTATAAAATTGCATTTCCCTTGTTCTAGAACCATTCAACAAAAGCCTTCTGACTTTTTTTTTTAATAATTATTAATTAAATTTTCCAAAATAAACACATTTAAAGCATTATACAAAACAAACAAACACACAAACAAACATTCAAAAATACATACATCCCAAAAAACATGCTCCGCCGAGCTTGACTTCCCTCCCTCCCCTCAAAAGGTTTTCTAATCAGTTCTTATCTCGCAGTTCCTTTGTATCTAATCTTTAGGGTCAGTTCGTAGGATTTATTTCACGCCTGCAAGTGTCTTTAAACCTTTACAGTTCATTTCCACATAGTCCACAAATTTACTCCAATCCCTTAGAAACCTTGTCTCCCTCTGGTTTCGAATCCTGCTAGTCAGTCTCGCTAATTCTGCATATTCAATCATCTTTGTCTGCCAGTCTCCAATTGTCGGTAAGTCCTGGGTCTTCCATTTTTGGGCTAATAATGTCCTCGCCGCGGTTGTTGCATACAAAAAAAGGGTACTGTCCTCCCTAGTTATCTCTTGGCCTATCAGTCCTAACAGAAAGGCCTCTGGTCTTTTGGGAAAGGTATACTTAAATATCTTTTTCAGTTCGTTATATATCATTTCCCAATATCCTTTAACCTTTTCACATTTCCACCACATATGATAAAAGTCCCCTTCCTTTTCATTACATTTCCAGCACATTCTGTTACTCATTCTATACATTTTTGCTAATTTCACTGGAGTTAAGTGCCATCTATACATCATCTTCCAAACATTCTCTTTCAAAGCAGTACATGCTGTAAATTTTATTGTTTGGTTCCATAATTTCAACCACGCATCATATTCAATATTATGCCCAAAATCCTTAGCCCATTTTATCATTACCTCTTTCGTCAACTCATCTTTAGTATACCACTCTACCAGCAAGTTATACATTTTGGACAACAATTTTATTCTGCCCCCTAGCAACTCTGTTTGAAATTTGGACCTTCTCTCCTCAAAACCAATTTAAGCCTTCTGACTTTTAAGCCTTTAAGACTTTTAAGCCTACTGAAAACTTTGTTCTGCCAGGCTTATGAGGGCAATGAAGAATACCGTACACTTCTCCATAATAGTTTGTTGCTGGGCTCTGATTTTAAGTGGTTATGGGGTTTTTTAAAAAAATGAAAATGTGTTATTGTAAATGGCTTTGATATTTTTTATGATATAGGAGGATAATTACAATTTCCTTGTGACAACAGCTCCACTCGCTACTTCTCTGCTTCCAAGCACAAATCACGTCTTCCCTAAAAGAGGGCACGTGTTGTGGTGAGACCATAGCTGCCAAGTTTTCCCTTTTCTCGCGAGGAAGCCTATTCAGCATAAGGGGAAATCCCTTAAAATAAGGGATAACTTGGCAGCTATGGGTGAGACCTGGAGATTGATCTCCTGGTTGTGGGTGGTCAGCCACAACACCTGATTGGTAGGTCCCTCGTTGCTGGGTTTAATCTAGCCAATGGGGTGCAGTCTAAATGGATCGAGGGACCTATATATACCTATGCACATGTCTCAGAGCTTCCTCTTTTGGGCTCTGTGCATCGGAACACCCGCCCCCCTCTCCCTACTTTTAGTGCTTTTGCACTTGACCTTGCTATGCCATCATGTGTCATCTGTCGTTGGGACAGGGGCACGGCAGGAATTTTCCCCATTTGGCTGATTGGCTGTTTGCATTGGGGTTTCACCTGCCGCGTAGCAAATCGTCACAACTTGTAAGGTTGTGTATAGGCACTGGTTCAGGTGATAGGGATGGGAGAACCGTCTCACCATCCCTATGTGAAGGGTATTCTGTTAAAGGAATTCAGGGACTCAAATGGTTTGGTCAACCCCCCCCCCCAAGAGGGGGTTGTGCCCATGCCTGAGTCCAGGGGAGCATCTGGGGAGTGAACAGATTCTGTTCCCAGGCTTTTCACCTGCCTCAGGTGTTTACCCTTGGCTGACCTATGGTGGAGCTCTGGGTCAGCGCTACTTGCAAGGGTGTAGGGAGCTAGTCGAACCAGAGCCTATGCAACCACTCATTTTTCTGTAATCAATAAGGTTGTGGCCTAAATTCTGCCAAAAACCAAAACAAAAATTTTGAGTCAAATGTGTTTTTATTTAGGGTGGAGGTCTCTGGGTCTGAACACGCAATTCAAAGTGCTGCTTATAACCTATAAAGCCCTATATGGCTTAGGTCCAAGCTCTCTGTAAGACCATATTCCCTCATAGATCATTGGGGAAAGTCCTTCTCTCAGTCCCACCACCCTCACACATATGCTTTGTAGAGACATAGGAGAGGGCCTTCTTGGTGGCTGCTCTCAAATTTTGGAACTCCCGCCCTAGAGAAGTTTGAGTGGCTCCCTCCTTGTTGTCCTGCCAGCAGGTGAAGACCTTTTTATTCCACTGATTGCTTTTAATGAAAGGGCTGTTTCTATGGTAATTATCCGTATGGTTTAAATAGAAGAGAGAGTTTCTCTCCTTTTAATTTTTAATAGTTTCTTAATACTCCCCACCCACCCCGGGCCATGTTTTTAGCTGTTCTTATGTTATCTATAAGCCACCTTGGGTCCCAGTCTGAACAGTGTTTAACTCCAATTAGCCTTTAACTATTAGTTAACTGCCTTTAACATCCCTACAAAAATAATTAAGGCTGTTGATCCATAACAGCTATATAGAGTTATCCATATTTTATGATTTCTAGTAGATATTAAAAAGCAAGTGTTGTTGTTTTTAATGCATAAGAGAAGAGACTGCTGTAAAAGAGCATACCTTACCACGATTCCAAATCAAGGACTCAAGAAGCACAAGTTACAGTCCCAAGAAGTTGTTCTTTCCTAGCCATATTAACTGCAATGGAAAATGTGAAAGGAAGTGGTTTCATAGGTGAGTAAACCCAAGTCATATTTTTTCATCCTTCTCAACTGTGATCGAGAGAAAAGGAAGCAGAAAATTTAAAACTGCTGATCAAAGGTTTATGTGGGGTGATGCAAACACTGGTGAATGATGGAACAGAAATGCCAGAGGGGTATGGGAGGGTGAAAAATATAGCGTGTTTTACAAGATCTCAGTGAAACAATGAACTAATTTATTTGAGAAATCGTGTCCTCCCTCAAAGAGTTGTGGTGCGACCTGGCAACCGAACCCTGTGTTGTGGGTGGGTACGATTGGATAGCCACAACACCCTATTGGTAGGTCCCTTGATGCTGGGTTGAATCAGACCGATGAGATGCTAGCTAAATGGATCAAGGGACCTATATATGCCCATGCGTGTGACTCAGAGCTTCCTCTTTTGGTCAAGAACTGGCTATTCTGTTAAAGGGATCCAGGAGGAATTGCTTCTGTCCATATGCCCAGGTGGGAGCGGGGACCACAGCACTCCTCAAAACAGTAATTCTGCGACACATGATCCAATATGATGTAGTCACAGGACCCCTCTCACTGTTGGTTGACCTGATAACTTACTTCTGGCAGGTGGGCCTGAAATCAATGGTAATACCCAATGCTTATGCCACACCTAGGATATCTGTAATTCAATAAAGGTGTGGCCTTATTTCATCCCAATGCATTGTTTCTTGTCTGGTAATTGTTGGATGTGATGACGAGTGCTGTGGGGCCTCGGCATGTAACTATCTGCCTAGTAACTAGAGAACAAAGCACAGTCTTAGCCGCTATTGGAACTCACTAATGGCATGCAGCTGAAGAATTGGCTGGTTAGTTCAAATCAATAATTAAATCTCTCTCTCAAACACATACACTTTGTTTTAGCTTCTATTGACCTCTTTGATTTGATAGTACAGTGAGAGTAGAATCTGCAAAAGCAAGAATTCCTTTCTATGCAGCTTTTTCAGATGCTGCAGCCATGTCCTGTCCTAAAATCCCTAACAGTACAATCCTATACATGTCTAGTGAGAAGTAAGTTCTATTTTGTTCAACAGGACTTAACATCGGGGATTGCAGTTTATTGTTCCCAAACTCCTTTGTTTAACTTTTTTCGGGCCAATAGTGCACAGCCCTAGTTCCATTCCCCACCTTGACTTAATTTCCTTGGCTCCCGATTTCTTCATGTCTCAACCACCCGTTCCTCAGGTTCTTGGTTTTAGACCAACGCCTGCTTCATGTCGCTTCCTTTACATATCATGTCTCTTGTTTAGCACTTTCCCCACTCATAGAATGCAGCTTGATTTTAAGAGTTGTGCTTCTTCATGGCCCATTCCTTAATTCAGGCTTTTGTAACTTAATTCACTGTCTGCTCTACCCTTTCCCATGGTTCTCTGTGCCTCTCCAGTGGGATCCTTTTTATTGTGTACTCATGACAAATTGTACTCATTATGTTATCAGAGCAGTTACATGCAACCCTGCTTCTAATAATATTAGTAATAACATATTTTCACATCTAAGCTCACATACAGCAAGTAATGCATGCAAAGAATAAGACTTCCAATAAACCCACATGCACAAACATGTACATACGTAAGTCAAGATAGACTGAAAATAGCAACCATCCATTTTATTTCATAGACATAATGTGAAAGCCAAGTGCAGTAGACACCTTTGAAAATATGCTTATCGGTTTTTTGTTTGATGCTTCTCTATAAAAAGCCTTAGCTGCAGTGAATATTGAAACAAATAGTACCATATTTTTTGACCAAAAAATGAGGTTCAAAATTTAGGCTTGTCTTATACACGGGTAGTGCTGAGGGGGGACGCGCAAATGGTTTTTTGGCGTGAGCCTGGATTGTAAGCGGTGATTGGCCACTTGATTGTTTGGGGGGGAATGCCGAAAATCGCTCACCCGCCAGAACGCAGCACCATAGCTGCCAAGTTATCCCCTTTTTTAAGGGATTTTCCCTTATGCTGAATAGGCTTCCTCGCAAGAAAAGGGAAAACTTGGCAGCTATGCGCAGCACACAACCGCTCGCGTCACTTACAATCGCTGCTTACAATCTTGGGCTCGTACTTCGTTTGATTTTCAGGATCTCCCCCCAAATAATCCTCCCCGAAAGCTCAACCCCCCTATTTTCTAAATTTTGAGGCCCCCAAAATAGGGGGCGTCTTATAGACAGAAAAATACAGTACTTTACTGGAACCAGGTTGTAAACTGGTTTGCCATCCTCTTTAACTGCATGGGAGTAGCTGTTTTATGGCTGGAAGTATTTGTGGTTATAAAGGAGCAGCATGTGAAGAAGCCCACATAAGTAGTGGTGGCTTCCACACCAGTAAGAGGCAAAAAGAGCCCTAGCTGGTCTTGTATTATACAGCCAAGAAAGCCAGTCTGCTAGGAATTCAATTTTCTGAAATTATAAAGCATTGCTAGATGATCCAGACTTATGTTCTAGTTTTAAGGCAGTAACTAATAAAAGCACCATTGGTGTTTGAGATATGTAGAAGATTGTCCCACCTCTGGCCTGAAACAATCTGCAGAGGTACTTCGGAGAAGCATTAAAAGTGCCCTTGGAAATTTATTTTGGACAATCTCCAGTTCTCCAACCTCATTGTAACCCAATAATTCTGTACTATAAAGTATTTGTCCTTTGTACTTGAGCTGTAATAATGAGGAGTGCAAGTGAGATCAAGTTTCCACTCCTTGATTTCGTACAACCCCAAATTGCCTGCCATCGTGTTTACAGCTTTTCATCTAACATAGTTGGGTAAATACTTTGCAAGTCTAGACCCAGCTGTGCACTGTCTCAGTTAAGCCCCGACTGAATCACCCATTCACAGCTACAGTAGCTCCCTTCACATGAAATAATTATAATTAATTATTATAATGTCTTCACTGTATACACAAGCAGGGCCCTGCAGCAAAATATTGCACTGTATCACTGGTGTCCTGTGGTGGATGGGGCCGAAAAATGAAAAGATAACGGCAGCTAAGACAAGAGTCCCTGCTATAATTTGGCACTTACTTCATGTGCATTTAAAAAGTTTATTGTTCTTATATGATAGTAAACAAACATAAGTAAATGTAAAGCATTCTCCCTCCCTCCTTTAAACATTGCCAACTAATGTGCAATTTTAAACAGTTTTGAACAATTAAAAGCTTAAGCAATCAGCATGCAGACAATGTGAGGCTATTGCATGCAGTTGAGTGCTGGATTTGTCCGGGGAGGAAGTCTGAGGGGTACAATTTAAGTAGATTGACCTTTGCTGCAACATGAGGGGTATGGGGATTCCTTGTTCCCTCGGGGAATTGGTGGGTTGTATAGTATTTGCACACTGATTATGTGCCTTTGTGGACCTAGACATTCAAAGTTAGCTATATACAGTACTTAGGTCCTTAACCATGTGTCCTACCTTTTACCTACCTATGGGTTTGAAAGAGCTTCAGCATAACTAGCTTTAGATGGATCAGAGTCATTCTGTAATCTGTCAAACCCTTTAATGTGTCTTTGTATATAAGCATATATTCCTTTCTGATAGGGTTTAATGTTAACCAGCTGTTATCATCCATATGCTGGCCTCAGTGAGACTCTGACATGCTTCATTGCCCATGAAGTACCTTCCACTGCTCATATTATATATATTACGCTACAGAAACAGTGTTTTGCAAGACAGGCATTTCCAATAATAAAGTGCTTTTTTTCCAAAAAGGATATTAATTTTACTGACATGTTCTGGATTTGGGGGGTTCTAGACAGAGCAAATTAGCCACACGTAGGTCCTACTAAAACCAGTTGTGAGCAGTTTGTCATAGCTCTCATTGAATTCAACACATGTCTAGTCAGAGTTAAGCCTCATTGAGCTCACTGGAGCAAACTCCTGAGTAGGTAGGTTTCCAACCCATTGTGTGGAAATTAGGGATGTAAAGAAGCATTGTTTCCCATTCTGCTTGTATCTAGTTTATTGTTACTGTACACAAGTAACAATAAACAAGGAAACATGCTGCAGATATACAAGTGCCATTTTGGTATAATAATCACCAGTATGTTGGATTCAGACCTGTTAAAAGCCCTATTCCATCACAGTGCTCACGAGGTGACACTGGGCCAGTTGCTTTTTCTCAGATTAGTTTGCCTCGCAGTCACAGGAAAGTGATATAACATACCCATGTAACTCACAGATTTCATCCAATGATTTCTCAAATCAGTGTGAGGCACTGGGTTGCCCTCAATGAGCGCTAGATGAAAAACCTTGATACACACACCTAAAGAACTATATGAAAAGCAAGCCAAATTCAAGCTTCTCACAAAAATGAGCCTTGGCAACCCTGACATAGGCACTTCCACCTACATGACTGGCTGCAACTAATATTTTGCAGCATTGCTGGCAAAATGCTGTGCACCCACCATCCAAAGCACATGGGCCAGCATGGCAGGTTTTAGGCTCAGGCTGAAAATGTGATTAAAATAAACTGAAGGAAAAAAAGCCACAACATTAAAGTGGAGTAAATGTGCCAGCTAGGTAGAGGTGGTAAGACACTTAAGGTATAATTAAAATATTTTCTCCAGCCATATTTGTCAGAATCTGTTGCACTGAAATAGCTTACAAATAATGAATGATTATCTCTGAGTTGGCAATGCTGCTTTTCTGAAAACAAAGTGATTAGTTTGGCTTAGCACTGTATTCCAATCAATGTTTATGATGCTCTACTTTCTCGAAAGCCTCCATCTATCTCTTAAATGCAACAGTTTTATTTGCTTAGGCTTTCTTAGGCATTTTACCCTTTTGCAGTATATTAAACATATACTGTGGAGTTGAATTATCTAGGCTTTAAAAATATGAAATTGTGCCCAAAACAGTGCAATAGAATGTAGTAATTCACCATGTTGGCTGTAAAGCACAGATGGGAATGTGTAGAAGGAGGATTAAGCAGCTTTCCGGATCCTAAACGTTATCAGGGATAACAGAGAAAACTGTGTCATTCATTACTGCCTGGGGAGTTGTCGAGTGTTAACAATTTATCTTGCTTATACATTAAACAAGATGGAAAGTGTGAGGGTTTTTTTTATTAGCAATAATAGTCTATAACTAAAATGAAAGTAAATTGTTGCTTTGCCACAGTTTTACTAATACAAAGCAAGCCAAACATCGCAAACTAGTTTATTCCAGCTGAAAACATAACTTGCCAGACCCTAAAGATTTTGGAATGAAGCAGGCATTTTGGGGTCAAGTTCCTTTAAAAGATAATTTATGTTTCGAAACCTTGATTTATCTAAGTGTTTATGCCAGTTTTACAGCATAAGAATAATGAACACATCATTTCCCGTCAACCTGACTTTCACTTATAATGTGTTCAGTGAGAGTTAAGGTTGTATCAGGTCACACACTGCTGAACAATTCAAAAATACTTCAAAGCACAAAAATGACCAGTTAAGGTGAAAGTCACCTTCACTGCTTGCTCTCTTCATTTTGCCTATAGTGGTATCACTTAATACTTAATCATCTCTAGCCTGATCCACAACCCAGTCATATCACAGAACTTGGATTAAAGTTGATACAGACACATTGAAGTATAATGGTCAGGGAGCCCAGTTCTAAAAAGGCATGGTACTTATGGCCATGTCAGAAGTGGTTCTTATTGCATGTCTGAAACCTATTCATGGGCATCTCTATCCACCTGAGCCAGTATTTTCTTTGGTGCATTTAAACTGAATAGGTTTGGGGTCACATCTTGATTCAATAGTGTTTTGAAAACCATTGGCACTGTCTTGGTTATCCAGGATAAAGATGCCATATTGTTCCAAGGAGCTCAGCTTTGAAGGCTTATGGTAAAATAACAGCAAAGGGAGTGGGTCATCCTTTGATGTAAAAATATTTGGTCTGAAGTGCCTTTGTGTCTGCAGCTTTTTAAGAGTTTGGTAAGTTTGTCCCACTTCTCCCACGTCTTCCTCCAGAGCTGCTTTCTTTTATTTCTCCTTGAGTTTAGGTTGAAGCATTGAGGTACAAGATGCTCTGGAAATGAACTGAGCACATTTTTAATTCATGAATGGGCTTAACCACAGTTAACTACGTGTTGGACTGTGGCCAAAAAATGCATTTTCTTTGACTTATGGAGTGGACCTTTGTTACACAAAGCCTAACAATGCACTGATTTCATAATGCTCCCCTTTATTTGCTATAGGTACTGTAGCACAGTAGTTCTCAACTGTTTCACTACACAACCTACCAATGAACCTTTGACTCTGAGTCACACAACCATTTTGTTAAAAGTTATTTTCTCCCAATACATGCCAAGAAGTGCAGCAGTTGAAAGCCAAAGTCGACATTATGAATTATTAGGCACTAGATAAAAGATAATATGGCAAGTGCCATGTTTTTAATACTAAAACATAAAATATCCCTGATGTGACCACATTTGAAATTTTGTGTATAGCTCTAGTTGCTCCATGAAAAGCAGAAATATTGTAGAACTGGGAAAGAGAAATTAAAATCAAGTGGTCTGAGAATCAATCTTACGATAAAAGGTTAAGAAGACTGGGGCTTTTTTTAGTTTTTAAAAAAGTTGATTGAAGAGAACATGAGCAAAGGCACACAATTCTTAATGGTGTGGGGTGTGTGGAAAGAGATAATTTCTCCTCTCCCATAATCCACAACTCAGGGTCACCCAATAAAGAAAGTTGTCTGTAGGGTCATAACAGACAAAAAGAAGTACTTATTCACACAATACACAATTAACTTGTAGAATCACTATCCAATGTCATGATGATCTTTAAAAAATATTAGATGGCTGAAATCCTTGACAGCCATAGCTGAGAGGGAAGTAGAACACTTGTAGGTGGAAGTGTTTTGAAAGTCTGTATTGCAGTTGATCACCTGGTTTAAATGAAAAAGTGACCTGTCTATTCTGCAAGGTGATTGATTGGTATCAAACAACGAAGGAATACAGAGAGTAGAGCCTCATCGAGCACAAACTTTGTTTGCAAAATGAAGGTATATTGTACAGTAAATATCTCAATGCAATGTGTACTATAGCACAAAAGAATACAATCTCAAAGATTATATGTACAGTCTCAAACCACGATTGGAGGTGATTGATTGGTAGCATGAGGGAAAACCCATCACCAACAGCTTTCAAAATGCTCATGTGTGCCATTGCTGTCTAGGATTGTGGCCATGGAGCTTAGGTCTATTAATAATTTTCAGCCAGAATAGTTAACTAAAACACTATCAGGAGAAAGTATATCACTAAGCACCAGAAACTGAGGAGTGGAGGTGGCCATCAATGTCATACCCTACATATATGTCAAGTTAAATTCAGGACTGGACCAACCATGAGGTAAAGTGAGACAGCCGGCTTCACCAGGCAGCTGATTTTTAAGTGTCATGCAGGGCAGCAAATTGTGCTCATAAGCCCTTAGCGCTAGTAGTCACTCTAAATTCTTTACTCCCAGGGAAAATGAGAGGCAACAGAGAAAATGTTTGCCTCAGGTGCCAAAATAAATTGACTGGCCTTGAGTACTATGTGGCTTGAAGGAGAAGCAGGCCTCATTTGATAATATGTCTCAGGCAGCAATGTGTGTTGGACAAGATGGCCTGGCTAAATTTTTAACTCACTGCAGGTATCTGTGAAGCCCTATTTAGGCATTATACTATTGAACAAGTGGATGACATGAATGGGTAGAGGGTGAATGCACTAGTTCCATGTCTGTCACCATCTCTGTTGCCCTCAGTGAGTTGGAAGTGGGGAATTTTCATTGCTAGGTCCTGAGTAGGGCTGGGAATGAGCCCTGTCTGAAACCCTTGTCAGCGAGGACAATGCTGAGCTAGAGGAACAAATGGCCTGACTCTGTGTGAGGCAGTTTCCTATTTTCCATAGCATCCTCATTAGTAGGCACATGCACACCTTTTCCACTTGTCTTTTTAAATATACAGCTAATTGATTCTCGCAGCAATGTGTGGAATGGCATCGTCAGGAAAATTAGAAATTGCATGCCTTCAAGTCCTTCATACAAGGACATACTTGGAAAATCCTAACCTAGTTAGATACATTTAAGGAAAGAGAGGTAAGCCTTCTTAGAAAGTGGGTTGGAATATCTCCAAACACCTTTCAAATTTCTGTTTTTAAATACTTTCCCAAGACCTGGCTAAGCACTGGATTAGAAAGACAGGTGCTTGTTGTCTAAGCTGTCTCAGTCATGTCCCCTCCCCCTCCCCCTCCCCACTGACTGATGCTCTTGATGATTGCATTCAAAAAGCAAAACAAAATCAAAAACCATTACAAGTAACAAAAAGGCTGAGTATGTGAAGGGAGGAAGCCTCTTGCAGCAAATGTCTGAAAAAACTGACTGGCTCTTAGAGGTTTGCCAGTCCATTACCAAACAGAAATGCATGAACTATGTGATTAAGAGAATACTAAGTAGTGAGTGCAGAAATCAATTCTGTTTAGTGAGGATGCAAATCCCCTTGAGGCTTTAAAATGTTTTTTAAGGTCTGATGAGGTGGGGAGTTGACATGTCTTCTATAAATGCACAGAATTACTGAGCACAGGGGATTTATTTAACCAGGAAACTTGCATTATTGAGATTAGACATCTCGCTTTCAAGGTGCTCCTGGAAGATAATGACTGCTATATCCATAATTCACAGTAGACATCAGTTTTGTCAGGTAATATATAAATAGGCCTGAAGATGGAACTTAGCAGTTTTCACTCTGAATTGCAAAACAAAATTATGGACCAAGTTTCCTACCATTCAGCAGAGCTACACCAGCAGAAAATTTGATCTGATCTGAACGTATTCACAACTATATTCAATATGTTTCTACTTTTCATTGATTTGATAACACATAAGATAATCATTTGAAAAACTGTATACTTTGGAATTTTTATAGCCCCTTCTGGCTTAGAACTGAGGTTACATGTCAATCCTGTTTGGATTTGGAATCTTCTAGGCTTTGTGTGCTATATTATGTGTGTATTTAGTTTGCTCTGTGTATACTTACTAACTTCCAAAAAGTACAGTGTCTCTGTGTTTAAGATCTCTGAGGCAAACAAAAACTTCATTGGCTTCAATTGCTCTGCGAAATCTTAGAAAATTGATCATTTTAAGGGATTTTATTGTTCAGGGTGGGGATGGACAGAATAAAACAGTAACCTGTCTGTAACACCTACATCAAGATTTGGCTAAAAGGGTCATTTTTGTAGGCAGTTTTGTAGACCTTAACATTGCTTTCTTCAGTCAGTGGGAAAGAACATTTGGCAGTTTCCAAATATGGATTACTTATCAGTAGGTAAGTGTCAACTGATCGTGCCAAATACAACCTCTGCTTGCATCAAATTTGTGATGGGCTCTTGCCACTGTACCACCATTTTGTGATTGGTGGGCCTCAGTAATATTCAGTCATCCCAGTGGTTTTGCGGTTGGACAATTTAAGAACCTTTGCTTTCATTTGTATATTCAATGGGGGTGGGGGTGGGCAGCACAAAAAGAAAAAAGAAAAAACAGGTGGTATATGGAACAATAGCGTGAACCTTACCTACCACCACATATATGTGTAATTTCCTGTGTAAATCAGAGCCTTCACATCAACATATGATTACATAGTAAATCCCTCAAGCCAAGGGGAGCAGGGAAATAAACAGCACAAATGGGACCTTTAGTGTCATTTTAATGTCTGAATTTAACTAAAATTCTGAATTTGAGGAAGGTGGTCAGTGGAGCAGCCCTATCAGTGAATATTCTGCATGCCACATGAGATATTTTTTAGGGAAAAAACTTATTAAAATGTTCCTTTACTATGTTCAATTACAGTAGGAGCAGCAGACTTTTTAAAAGTTGTTTAAATGGAAATGGATTGTTAAAAAAAAATCAATAGCATTTAAGAGTTAGACTTCCATGGGTCCATTCCAAATGGTTTAGCAGTGTATAGATCACGGCCAGTGGTTGTATGCTTGTATTCTGGAACAGAATGTTCCAAGGCCTCTGACCTCATTTTGTCAGTGCCATCGTAAATCTTTTATAGAAGTGGGCATCCAGAAGTGCAAATGATACAGATACAGCATCTTGGAACTCACACATGTGAGTGCACACTCTCTGCAGGTGAGAAACAGAAGTCTATGGCAGAGCTTTCCAAACTTTTCATGTTGGTGACACACTTTTTAGACAGGCATCATTTCGCGACACAGTTATTCAGTTTTACTAGCAAGCTGGAGGTTAAACTAACCCCTTTCCAGCCCCGGGAGGCGTGTGGGGAGTGTTCGCACGACTCACTAATGTGTTGCAACACAGTTTTGAAAGCTCTGGTCTTGGAACTACCTAAGCAGCACAACCCTAACCATGTTTACTCGGAAGTAAACCGTACTGAATTCTAAGGACTTACTCCCAACTAAGCAGGGTTACCATTGAGGCTAAGAAGTTTGAATGATTCTCACTTCTGAAATTCTTACTTCTAAACCATGCTTTATTTGGGAGGAGGGAATACAGACTTTCTTATTTAAAATGGAGATGCCTATGGTTCCCTCCCCCACCCCCAAATTCCCTTTTGGAGAGCCAGTGTGGTGTAGTGGTTAAGAGCAGTGGGCTCGTAATCTGGTGAACTGGGTTCGCGTCCCCGCTCCTCGAAACGCAGCTGCTGGGTGGCCTTGGGCTAGTCACACTTCTCTGAAGTCTCTCAGCCCCACTCACCTCACAGAGTGTTTGTTGTGGGGGAGGAAGGGAAAGGAGAATGTTAGCCACTTTGAGACTCCTTAGGGTAGTGATAAAGTGGGATATCAAATCCCACTTCTTCTTCTCCTTCTTTTGTCACTTGATTTGTCTACAGTTGACGACTAGCAGCTGAATGCCTTTACTGACTCTGTTGGAAAGTCTTAAAAGGAATAGAATAGGAAAGGGGGCTGTATTTAGAGAACTAATATTACAGAAGAAACCAGGAAGTGATATCCATGATATATGTTAGAACTGAACAAAAAGCAAAAAATAAATAATAATTGTGACTTGGCGGTAAAATGTAATAAAGACATTCCAGAGAATGGGATGCAATATGGGAAAATAGTCCAGTGCTTTTTTCCTAGAAAAATAGGGGCCAGTACTCACCATGAAGTTGTTACAGTAAGTGTCACATTTTTAAACCAAAAAGAGAGAGGTGCCGGTACTCACCGTGAACTTGTGTTAGGAAGCGCCACATTTTTTAACAGGAAAAAAAGAGGTGTCGGTACTGCACACCCTTGAGTATGCCCTGCAAAATAGACACTGGAGAAGACTAGGTATCTTTCACCAAATGTGACTATTTTTTAGAAAACTTATATATAAGATATTAGCAAGGTGGTGCATGACTTCATGGAGGAGAAAACAGATATCATAAGGTAGATAGGCTATTTGTTAGAAATGTCTTAATGTTCAAAATTTGGAAACATAATAACTGAAATAGAAATCCCATTGGATCCTATTAGAATTTTGTTGGGATATATGAATGCAATTGGATCAAAAAGCGAGCTTCCTGTGTTCCAAAATCCAGGTGGGTGGGACTAGTCAGTGCAGATGGCATCATAGATGTGGTTAGTTAGCATGGTCCCGCTCGCACATTGCTCTACACATCACTTCCGCTTTTGTTAGTTTGTTGGTTTGCAACACTTCTCTTGCCTCTTATCCAAAACACTTTTCTTCTGTTTCTGTTTTTTAGGATTCTAAGCCATTCAAATGACGTCTTATAGAAAGCCAATTGTTTGGAATGTGGTTACTGCACTGATTTGCAATATTCTGTGCACTTTCCTAGCAGTAAGCACATTGAACAAAGAGGAACTTACATCTAAGTAAGCACAGCTTACTTAGATACTGGAAATAAGATTGCTGGAAGAAATATCAACAACCTCAGATATGCAGATGACACAACCTTGATGGCAGAAAGTGAGGAGGAATTAAAGAACCTTTTAATGAGGATGAAAGAGGCAAAATATGGTCTGAAGCTCAACATCAAAAAAACCAAGTTCATGGCCACTGGTCCCGTCACCTCCTGGCAAATAGAAGGGGAAGAAATGGAGGCAGTGAGAGATTTGACTTTCTTGGGTTACATGATAACTGCAGATGGTGACAGCAGTCACGAAATTAAAAGATGCCTGCTTCTTGGGAGGAAAGCAATGACAAACCTAGATAGCATCTTAAAAAGCAGAGACATCACCTTGCCGACAAAGGTCCATATAGTTAAAGCTATGGTTTTCACAGTAGTGATGTATGAAAGTGAGAGCTGGACCATAAGGAAGGCTGATTGCCGAAGAATTGATGCTTTTGAATTATGGTGCTGGAGGAGACTCTTGAGAGTCCCATGGACTGCAAGAAGATCAAACCTATCCATTCTGAAGGAAATCAGCCCTAAGTGCTCACTGGAAGGACAGATTGTGAAGCTGAGGCTCCAATACTTTGGCCACCTCATGAGAAGAGAAGACTCCCTGGAAAAGACCCTGATGTTGGGAAAGATGGAGGGCACTAGGAGAAGGGGACGACAGAGGACGAGATGGTTGGACAGTGTTCTCGAAGCTACCAACATGAGTTTGACCAAACTGCGGGAGGCAGTGGAAGACAAGAGTGCCTGTCGTGCTCTGGTCCATGGGGTCACGAAGAGTTGGACACAACTAAACGACTAAAAACAACAAAAGCACAGCTAAGATTGTGCTGTTAGCTTCACATTTTTTTGATTTCTTCATAGGTACAGTATATGAAAGTGTTCAGATTCTCTTCTTAAACAACAAGCCACAGGGGTACAACTGTCACCTCTTTATCTTGCTCTGCTCCTCTTTATCTTGCTCCTGGCATGCAGCTGGCATGGAGGACAAGTGAAGCTTCACTTCTTTGAGCCAGTCTGGTCAAAACTGTTCTACAGCCTTCCTTTTGAAGGAAGTCTTGCCATAACAACTGCTCAAAACTTTGTTCATTTTCTCCAAGCAGCAGAGAGCTCTGGGGCACTGCCAGCACTCAGATCCATAACACAAATATGCACAAAGGTATAGAAGGCATATGGGCAAATTAAGATGGGGGGGTAGTTGTGGTCTTACTGGCACTTCACTTGGCAGTGCACCAGGCTTTAAGCAAAGTTCTTAAGAGGAAGAGTGAGGAAGAGGCAGGGCAATAGACCTTAGACGCTTGACCAGGCATCCCCAAACTGCGGCCCTCCAGGTGTTTTGGCCTACAACTCCCATGATCCCCAACTAACAGGACCAGTGGTCAGGGATGATGGGAATTATAGTCCAAAACATCTGGAGGGCCGAAGTTTGGAGATGCCTGCTCTTGACTGTCTCAGCCATCCTCTAACAGCACCCCTGATAGAACTTCTCCTGTTATCTCCTGCCCTCTTCCCTAATTACAAGTTCATTGAAAGTTTAAATGGCTTTGCAAATGGTTGGTACTACCCTCTAATTTTTCACCATAATGCACCACTGTTGCATTGTGGTGCTGTGGGTTAAACCACTGAGCCTAGGGCTTGCTGATCAGAAGGTCGGCGGTTCAAATCCCCACGACGGCGTCAGCTCCCGTTGCTCGGTCCCAGCTTCTGCCAACCTAGCAGTTCGAAAGCACATCAAAGTGCAAGTAGATAAATAGGTACTGCTCCGGCCGGAAGGTGAACGGTGTTTCCATGTGCTGCTCTTGTTCGCCAGAAGCGGCTTAGTCATGCTGGCCACATGACCTGGAAGCTGTCTGCGGACAAACGCCGGCTCCCTTGGCCACTAAAGTGAGATGAGCGCTGCTACCCCAGAGTCATCCACGACTGGACCTAATGGTCAGGGGTCCCTTTACCTTTACCCTCTGGTTTTTCACGGGAATGCACCAATGTTTCAAATGTCAGATTTTCAAACACAAACTGTCAGGGGTGCCAAGTATAGGTGGGGCAGGACGCATGGAGGGTGAAGATCAGAGGTGGGATGCATCACGTGACGCTGGGTCCTCTCAATGTGGGGGGCAAGTTGGTGCCCCTGCCATCTGTTGCATTTTATATGTTATTTGTAGTTAGGATTGGCATTTTATCTTCTGGCATGACCCCTTTGTCCTGAAAACTGCATGGTAAGCATGATTTTTATAACAAGAAAACACAGTGCTGCACTTGTTGAATATGTATCTTTCAGAAGCCCTGCCAGAAGAATGGTGACACTCTTTTCGAAGTGTAACATTGGGAATGTAGGTGAGGTAGACACTAACTGAGCCAGTAAGGCTTGCTTTGGAATCACAAAAGTGCACTAACCTGAGCAAATTAAATTCAAGGCTGCTGGACCTTAATCTGGTTTTGTTGGTAAACATTGTTCATTAATTTAAGGAACTGAGTGTGCTGGCCCAGGCAATCCTGTCTCATTTGATAATGGGCTGGGAATCCAGTGGATTATTGCAGGGATTTTATCTTGCCCTAATCTCTAGGGAGAAATGTTCAAACAGCTGGGAAGGACAAGAAGGAGCTGCATTCTGTGGCTGCAATTCCTTGGACGAGGATAATATTTGTAAATGCTGCAAATTTTGACTTCGGAGAAAAATGAATCTGTTCTGTTTTTCACTGGTAAGTCTCTTCTTAGTCTGCTTTACTTTATAAACATGAGCTTTAGTCAGGTGACAGAGATTAAAGGTGTTAAAAAGAGAACTGTTGAGTGTACAGTATGAAACTCTCGGTTAGTAAGGGAAAGGGGAATAGAACAGCACAGGAAGCAAATCATAAAAATAAAATAAAACCAGAGAGGAGCGTGATTTAGAAGTATTTTGTCTAGCTGTGTATTTGGTAGGTGTGGAACTGATATCCCCCCCCCTTAATGGTTCATGTGGAGCCTTTTTTATTCATGAAGATGAAACAGTTTCTCTTTGTGTCATGCATTCAATAAACGATTTGAATTCCATTTCTAACATGATGTTTTGAAATATTGAGACTTATGCAGTTGCATTGTGACCTGGGGCGGGGCATTGTGTGTTCTCACAATATAAATGGCATAAGGTTTTAAAACTTTGATAGCGTACTTTAAGTGTAAGTACTATTGTAAAATGCAGCTCTTTTCACAGGAGATATTTTAGTCTATGTGCTGTAGTGTTTTAATATCTTTTCATATGGTGAAAGCAAATGCAGGGGTTTTTTAATTTAAAAAACAAGCAGTTTTTCTTACCTGTTTGTGAATATTTATGCTTCTACCCTGAAAAATTAATTGAAGACATTGCTTATTTGTTGAAAAGAAATAATTTTTTTTAAAGGTGACATTTTGATCTAGTTCAATATGAGCAAGTATTTTGTTTTCATTTATTTTTAGATTTATAATCCTCTATTGTATACATCATAAAAGAACACTGGTAAATTACAATGGCAAGTACATTAAACAAGCCAACAACAAAGTGAGAATACAAAGAAGTTGGATTAGAGATCAGGTCAAGAATCTATTAGCACACCTTACAGTGGCTTCTATCTCATCAAACCTCATTAAAATGATTGTTCTTGCTGATTTCCTATGAAACTAAGGATCAAGAGGGCTTGATGTATTTCCCTCAGAGGGAATGACATAAATGAAGCATTTTTAAAACACTTGCCATTATACCTATCAGTGAAAGTTTCCATTCCACTTGAGAGGAGGCAGACATAATTGCAGTATCAGGGATTTACCTGGGCCATTTTGCCCCTGCCAGTGGCTGTATGTACAATATGAGCCAAGAGATAGTTTTTTAAAATAAAAATAAAAACTTATACACCCCTTGATTTTAAAAACAAAACAAAACCATCCATGTGGCTTACAACAAGATAAAACCATAAAATCAGGAACAAATTACATACAAAATGTTAAAATAGAAGTTGCTTTAGCTAAGTACTTTTCATCATATTTCTCAAAACAGGAAAATTTAGTTATTTAGTTTGAAATGTACAGTAGTAATTTGATCAGACAAATTCCACTACCAAATTCAAAGCTTCTGAATGAATTATAAGATCAAATGATAGCTCAGTTGGTAAACCATGAGACTCATGGGTTCAAGTCCCACATTGGGCAAAAGATTCATGCATTGCAAGGAGTTGCACTAGATGACTTTCGTCCTTTCCAACTCTACAACTCTATAATTTTGAATAAATCATGGGTGACCCATGTATTTTGGCTTCTTTATGCAAGGTGCCAGAGTGATACATTCATTCCTTATTCAAGAATTGCATCTAACATAGAGTGACATAAGGGAACCTTGTCCCATATATCTTGGATTACATCAGGCATCCCCAAACTGCGGCCCTCCAGATGTTTTGGCCTACAACTCCCATGATCCCTAGCTAACAGGACCAGTGGTCAGGGATGATGGGAATTGTAGTCCAAAACATCTGGAGGGCCGAAGTTTGGGGATGTCTGGATTACATGTTGCCCTGACTTGGATGTGCCAAGTCCTGCTCATTATAAAATTGAATCTTCCTGTGACATATTTGATTGGCTTTAGAACAGAATTGAAGATTTTGAATAAACTTCTTTAGAATGAGTGTGAGAGAGAGGCTGGGGAGTTAATGCTGTGTGCCCCTCCATCATAGGCTCAAGTCGTATATATATTCAAATAAACCATATATTATAAAGACACCACAGATTCCACTGTCTCTCCTTCCAAGGAAACCGAACTCTGAGTAAGTGCCTGGGTGTGGCTTGCCAAAAGGTCACCAACACTGTATTTTTACGGGGGGGGGGAGCATTTTGGGAAAGGCTGGTCCGAGCAGAGATATAGGAATGTAGCAGTGTGTGGCTTTGTAGGTTGGTTGATTCTAATTTAATTTACCCCAAGCTGCACCCACCTGCCCTACACGTGATATCCTGTATGACATCAGCAGCTACAAATGTGGATTTCTTCTGAAAATTGGGTTTTCAGAAACTGCCAGATAGATGATCGACAACACTGATTTCCAACCACACAGGAAAAGGAAATGGGGTTTGCAGGTTCTGCTGATCAGCTGATCATTGATGCATGCAAAGCCCTGTGCTTTAGCCTGCATTGTTTGATTTCAAACCATGTGGGAAAGGAAAATACTTTACCTGATGTCATGTTAAAGCAGCTGAAAATTGGTGGATTTTCAGGTGTGTGGCAGATGCCAATCTAAGAATCTAGCCCACCAGTTAGAAAAGTTTCCCCATTCCTCTTTCATATTATAGGTCCACAAAACAATCGGCCTATTTAGGGACAGAAATCTAATTATTTGGTTGCAATGTGCAAGACACTGTTGGATTTGATTAATTTGCTATAGTAAGGTTTTGCATGAGGTTCCTAAACAACCAATAATCATAAACAATTTGTAATTACATATCCAGTATGTAACAATTGTGAATGTTATGTATTTGGTGTGAAATCAACTTCTTTGGAGAAAGACAAAGGGATGTTATCCCGGCTTTTCTGCGGTTTGTTAAACCTCAACTGCGGAAAGTTCTCTTCAAGTCCTACAGAAAAGATGCACAATCTGCTTGCATCTGCTGGAAGATTAAAAGAATTACCCCAAATAAGGTTTCTTCCATTTCTCCATCTCTCTTCCATATGTTGGTTCTTAATTTTACTGGTAAATCCTAATATTAAATACAGTGTGGCAGCTTAATCATCTTAACGACTTTCAGAGCCACTGAGCCACTTTTGCAGTTTATCAATATTTGGTTCAGCAAATAAAGGAATGGTGTAATATATATATATATTCTTCTTCTTGCTACTCTTTGTTAAAGCAAAACAATAGTTCTAAAAACAAAGCTCCTTCTCTGCGGGATATGAACCAGATGAATATGCATCTGAAAACCAGTTACTGAGAATGGCAGGTGGGCAGAGTGCTGTTGCATTCAGGTTCTGATTCTGGGGTTCCTAGAGGCATCTGGTTGGCCATTGTGAGATGACTTTGGCCTGATCCAGTAGGCTCTTCATATGTCCTTATGTTAAGCCATAAATGGTTTAATATACTATTTGAAGTGAATGTTTTAAACTGTGTAATGCTTCAGTATAGTTTATTGTACCAAGACTGCCCAAGTTATAGTCATACCCATAGCTGCCAAGTTTTCCCTTTTCTCGCGAGGAAGCCTATTCAGCATAAGGGAATTTCCCTTAAAAAAAAGGGATAACTTGGCAGCTATGGTCATACCTCAGTTTAAGTATGCCTCGGTTTGAGTATTTTCAGTTTAAGTACTCCACGGACCTGTCTGGAACGGATTAATCCACTTTCCATTACTTTCAATGGGAAAGTTCGCTTCAGGTTAAGTACGCTTCAGTTTAAGTACTCCACGGACCATCTGGAACGGATTATTATTATTATTATTATTATTCCACTTTCCATTACTTTCAATGGGAAAGTTCACTTCAGGTTAAGTACGCTTCGGGTTAATAAACCGAGGTACCACTGTATTTTGACACCCAAGGAAGAATGTCCCACAGCACATAACCATCTGCTGCCCTTTCATGGCACCCAAAATAAGCTTGGCGTCTGCTTCACTTGGTCCAATGTTGGGGCCGGCCCTGAGCCAATTTCTGGACCAATTCCCTGCCATAAACTCAACCAGACAAGTGGGGCATACCAAGGATAGTGGTGCAAATGGCAATGTTGCCGCTTGCTGTAAGATCCTCAACACCTGCTTTTTTCACATCTTCAGACCTGGGCATAATCAGGCCTCCACATGAGTACAGATAAATACTCAATTTAAAATACCTGCAAACCCCACCCCACTAATTATGGACTTCTGACCATCTGTGGACCCTTGGTGCAATTTTCTTTTGCCCTGGAAACTCTCTGGAACCTGTAATAGCTGTTTGGCATGCTGTTCTTACTGTACTGGAAATATAAGGGATAGTGGTCCTCCCTGAAATATCAGAAATAGAAGCAAGACTTGTGTGAACTGTCTTTGTATGACAGACTGAATTCTATTCTATTCTATTATCATTATTTCTTACTGGTCCTTTACCATAAGATTCCAGGGCAGATTACAACAATAATATATACAATTATAGAACAGCTGATAAAAACATTTTTGATGCTCTTGAATTCCAGGAGGGCTCCATGGATAGTTTATATGAACCAGTTAAGGAAAATCAAGAACCACATGAGACCATTTGCATGACTAGCAGGGCTAACACCCCAGTAATTGCCTCTGTGAAATGTGGACCTCCCGAAAGATCTCAGTCTTTGGTAAGTGATCCTACATCAGTAATTTGATGCTTAATCACTAATGTCATTCTGTCTTTAAACATTTGGACTGCTTTTGAATGGAATTGTTATAACTGCTTAGGTTCGAACACAGACTTACAAACACAACTCTTTTCAAACTGGTATGTCTCTGAAAGCACCCAAAGTTATGTGTTAGAAAATGCCCAGTCCCTTCCATAATGGTCAATAGTAACTGGATTAGGATATGGTCCAGGATCTAGGACCCTGTGTGCCTAGGACAGTCCACCCTCTTTTATGAGATGTGGAAATTCCAACCAAGCATGAGCATTCCCCAGTAGGCATAACCAGCATCACTCTATTGTACATGACTTGGCAAATGCCTCCATTGTCCATCTCCGCTTGATGCTCATATCCTATTTCACTTCTGCACCATCACACAGTACTAGTGTGAAGGCGCAAAATGTGCTGATGAATTATGGATTTTTACTCTTGACTCCATCACCAAAGAAACCTGGCTTCTTTCAGCTCCTGCTCCAAATACTAGGGATGCCTGAGGTCCAAACACATTCATGCATAAATCTCTGTGCCTAGAGCTGTGTGCAATCAGGTTTCTGGTGATGTCTAACACACACACACACACACAAAAAAGCAACTCATATGCACAAAAACTTCCCTGTCTGTCACATCCATGCTAACATGTAGACCTGGGGCAGAGCTTTGCATCACCAGTGGAAGGACCAGAGGTGTAGCCCTGCAAACCACTTCCTATAATATTTGCTTCTTCATCCGAGTAACACTTGAAGGGGACTCCTGCAGTGTCTCATTATATCCTCTCAGTTATGTCTGTAATTGCAATCCAGGATTTAGGCTGAAGTTCTAACCACTTTACTTGGGAATAAACCCATTGAACACAAATAAAAAAATTCCTTCAGTAGCACCTTAAAGACCAACTAAGTTTTTATTTTGGTATGAGCTTTCGTGTGCATGCACACTTCTTCATTGAACACAGTGCGACTTACTGTATGTATAGCATTGCACTGTTAATGTCTCTGATCTGAAAACTCCAGACTGGAGCAGGTGGGCAAAATTTTATCTGTTTTGAAAATTTACCAAAACATACGCAATATAGATTTAGCCTATATCCTTGCAATGCTACTGTTTCTTTGGATTTTCCCCTCCCTCAGATTAGTCAGAGCCTAATTTAGGTGTTATCCACACTTCCCCTTGTCCCGCTGCTTTTCCCTGTTCCCCACCCCCGGAAAACCACTCTTAATGCTCAATTGGAGCAAATGGCGATTTGGATTGATGTTTGTTCCAATCTATCACTAAAGAGCGGGTTTTCCCTTGGAAAGGAGTGGAGCAAGGGGGAAACTGCCCAGACTTGTGCTTTCTGGACCTGCTTCTCTTGTATGCAACTCTGCATGCACCATCTATTGCTAAGCTGGGCCGCAGTCCAACAAATAAGCAGGAGAAACAAACAAAGAATGCATCCATTAGGAAAGGGGTGGAAATCAATGCAATATTCCAAATGCTTGCATGATTTAGTTCCATTTACTTTCCTAGTTGTTTCCAAATGGAGCTTTTGAAGCTCTTATGTATTTCCAATAAAACCTAACTGCAAGCCATCTGTCCAATGTTTAGCAGCAATATTATTTTAAAGAAAAGAACACAAAAGATCTTGATTGTGTGCAGTATGAATCAACAGATGTTATTTTCAAAAAAGAGCCTGGTATTACTATGAACCTATTTCAGTTATCCCTCGGAAATCAGGTCACCATGTTAATGTATGTTACTAAAATTAAAGTCATGGCATAAGGGACAGTCACAAAGGGCAGCCAGACAAGATATACGGATTTATCTTTGCTACTGTTTTATGAATGAGCATTCAAAGTCACTGTTTGTGCTACTGCAGGAATTGGTGCCTCTGAAATAAAGTGTCACTTTTATCCTAAGGACTACCTGAGCCTTTATATGCCAGCCTGATCATCTGGAGGTCTGCCGTTAGTTGTCCTCTAGAAGTTGGGTGTTTATGGTCACCAGCCCGATTCTGTGAAAGATTCTTCTAGCAGAGATCTGGCAGGCATTCTCACTTTTGACTTTTAGGCTCTTGGAAGATTTTTTTTTATAATATTGAGTTGCTAGTCCTTTTCATTATTGTTTTGTACTGCTTTTAATGTTTTCTTTTTAAGTGTTTATGTATTAAGTTATTATGTTATTAAGCTGCGCAATGCCCTGATATTTTTTGAAAGGGTTGTATATAAATACTTGCATGAATAATCAATCAATCGATAGTCCCCCTCTCAGAGGCAGACCTTGGTAATATGCTGCCCTGTGCAAGGCCATTTGATGCCCTCCCCTCCCCCAAGCCCTTGTGGCGCTGGCTTGAGCCAGGCTTTGGAAAGGAGGTGTGAAGCACTGGCAGGGTCCTAGAACCCTCCTACCTCCTTCCCAAAGCCCAATAAGCGCTTGCCTGGCTTTGAGAAGGAGGAAGGATGACTCTAGGACCCTATCCGAGCCCTCACACCTCCTTCCCGAAGACAGGCACATACTTACTGATTTTGAGAAGGCACCCTCCTTGGTTGCGCGCCCAGTGCAACCACACCACTCGCACTGCCCTAAATCCACCTTTGCCCTTTCTCTGATATTAGCGCCTTGCACTGCTGATGAAGCCGAAATGTCAATTCTGACAGGCATGGAGTGCTCTTGTTCAGGAATTATCCACAGTGATAATTCTTTGGTGTCATGTCTTTGTCTTAGCAGCAGCAGCAGCAGCAAACCTTTTTATATAGTCCTCCCACCCAGAATTAGGAATGTTATACAAATCAGAGAAGCTTGTGCAGTTAGAATATGTAAACTATCATGTTTTAAAGCTCTAGTATGTAACATGCCTTAACAAACTTGTCATGTCTGGTGAGAATGTGTGAATCTTATATTGAGTCAGGCTGTGGTCCACTCTATCCTCACTGACTGGCAGGTGACTCTCCATGGTGTTTCTCACCTCTGCCAGGGATTACATTTGGAACTCTTCCTTTGTTCCCATAACAGAGAGCAAGTGGATTCACCACAAAGTTAAACTCACACACACTCAATGCACACAATAGTAAGCAAAGCAATCTCTGACATCATCTCTCATTCATTGACATCACATTTCATGCCCATGAAGAGGGAACACTTTTTTAAATGCTGCACTACCTTTTTTATGTACCGCTAATTAAAACTCTTCTTTTTTGGGGGGGGGAGGAAGAAAAGAATACTAAATCAGTTAAATTGCTCACTATCAACCAGCTTTAATGAGGAACATAAATATCCTGTTGGATCTCTACATTTTTGTTTTGAGAAATGTTTAGTACAGTAGTTAACTAAAAATAACAGTTTGCTGCTGTGTCACTCTGCTAGCTGCAGAATCAATATGGTTATTTATAAAATAGTTTCTAGAAATGGAAAACGAGATTAGCGGTGACGTTTCAGCAATGTGCCTTGTGGAAAAATGCCGCTTAGGCCAAAGCGCAATGTGTAATCTCCTATCTGCTATTTCTAGCATGAGAGTTATTAGGTCTACACCTTATATGCAGCTCTAAGCTTATTAAGTGAGCCTGCCTAGACTCTCATCTTGAATCCTGTCAGTCGGCATCTGAACATTGTCACCTCATGATTTCAAGGCGGCATAACTTTATTCCAAAATCAACAAGGACTCTCTCTTTAGAACTCTGAAGAATTTTGCTAGAGTTCCTTTCTGCTGAGGAACAAGTCATACATATAGGACAAATGGGTCTTGCTACAATATTCTGCAATGTATACCCATCACTGAACAGAAATGCTCCATCTCAACCAAGCTGTCTTCCAGGTTACTATAAGCCAGGCATGTCCAACAGGTAGATCGCAATCTACTGGGAGATCACTGGGTGTTTCTGGTAGATCCTTGTTGATCTCTGGCCCCTCAGCGATCTCCTTACAAAAAAGCAAAACAAAAAAACAAACAAAAAAACAACAACAACCACTCAACTAAACAACTTTGGCTTCCTAAAAAAAGCTCCACAACTTTGGGTAGATCACTGCCAGTCTTTTTACAACAATGGGTAGATCATTGCCAATTTTTTATATACTGTGAGTAGACCGCAGTCTATTGGGAGTTGGAAGTCCCTGCGATAAGCAAAAGGGGATTTAGGGCAGTGTAACTGGTTCTGCCACACTGGACGCCACAGGACATCACAACTATGACATAGTCAATTGAGCAGAATGGAGTGTACGCCGAATGTTGGGCTTGCACAAAGTCTGCCCCTGCTATAAGGGCTCCTCCAGACTATTTGTTTCCACAAAACTTATGTGTAATTAGACTGTGCCTGGTCTTTACTGAGCATTGATTCTGAATAGTTTTTGGAGAGGTTATACAACACTGAGCATTCATTCTGGATTTACTCAAACTTGCTTGCTTGTAGCTATGCATTTTCCTGTTATTCATTCATCCTATGCCTTTCTGAACCACAAGAATTCCATTAAAAAAATGAATTCATGGACCTAAAATGACTTTAATTCACTTAAATTGCACAAACCAAAATTTCCAGTATGCACTTGAATCCCTCCTGCAAAATACTGACAGTTTTGAGAATACCTAGAATGTTGGGAGCTCAACAACCCAATTCCACCTCCCATTTCTTCTTCCCCTAATTTCCCAGTATTTTTCTATAAATGGTACTCAATTTTCTGTAACTTTTGCAGTCCACTGAGCATGCTCACACTTCACTGAGCAGTTTGGGGGAGGTAGTATGAATTTTAAAGACCATGTATAAGAACTTTTAAAAAATTGTTTGCTTTTTTAAATTGGAAACTAACCAGTTTTATTCTTTTCACCAAAGGAATTTTCTGATATTGAAAACACATTGATGAAAAAAAGGCAGTAAGTGGACATTTATAATAACATCCGTGCACTGTCTCTAGTTTTGTGTCTCTAGTTTTAACCTAGCCTCAATTTTTTAATTGTTTATGTATTTGTACTGTGTATGTGGCAATGCTAGTGCCATTTGAAAATGTATATAAGCTTGCAAAACACTCGAAACGTTTTGCAGCAATTTGTTTCCAAACTTTCTCTTTACAGTAACAGAAGAGAAGACATCTTCTCTTAGTCATCATTAAACTCAGGATGGGTTAACCGTATGCATGGTTCCCCCCAATAAGACTTATATGGTAACCTATTTCAGAGTGTGCTTGTACTATTGACCTGATAATCTCCTTGTGAGTTTCCCCTCCCCCCTTTATCTCAATACAAATTAGTTTTCAAAATGATTTGGATTAACCACCAAGCCAAGGTATATTTTATCAAGCATTTCTGTGACAGTACCTTGGTTGGACTAAGATTTGCAAGAGCCAATCTTATGATTGTTTCTGCTAATGACTACTATGCACACTGATTTATTTTTGTATTTATTTAAGAGAAGAGCTGGACTGGCAGATTCCGAGCTTCTAAAAAGATCTTTGTAGGTGCTTCTTCTTTCAATTGCCATCTCATTTTGAAATCCCATCTTATACAATGGCTTATCAGCAGATCTGTGTCTATGTGACAGACATACAGGGCCAGCCCAAAACATTTTGCTATCTGAGGTGGGCAGTCAAATGGCACCGTTTCTTCTTCAAGATACAAAAACTCAAGGCCAGCCAAGTTTATCTTGGCACCAGAGGCAGAAATTTTCCCAAGTACCTCTCTCACTCTTCAGCAGCAAAAATAAATATTAATATTAATAATATTAATAATAAATTACAATTTGCTGCCTTTCATGGTACCCAAATCAGCTCATGATGGGGCCAACCTTGCGGACATGTCAGCTACTAAACCATCTGATTTCCCAGATCACTATTATCAACAGATAAACTTATTGTCCAGGTTCAGGCTCAAGATGAAGAGAGAGCTTGTCTTGTGAATGCAATGGTGATCAGTTGATAAAAATACTATTTGAGGTGCATCTCTCCAATAACAATAGACTTATGTACAAGGCTTTCTGCTGGGCTGGTAAGAGGGAATATTCTGTACCTATAATATTTATGCAGCAGAGGAAGTTTTCTCATCACTGACTATTTATTTTTGGGATTTATACTCCCTACTCATCAACAAGTTCCCAAACTGTAGCTCAGTGCCAGGGTACCTGCTTGCATACAAAAAGCCCTAGGTGCCATTCTGGGTTGGGCCAGAAGAGACTCCTGTCTGAAATCCTGGCAGGCCACTGACCGTTGGCATATAGATATCATGTTTGAGGTACCACTTGGTATAAGATAGTATCGTGTGTAACCTAAAATTACAGTAGAAACAAAAACCTTAAAACAATGCAATTTAAAAGAGGAGACAAAATAAAGCAGACACAAAGCAGCAGTTTGAGAAGCAGCTTTTCATAGCCCTCAAATCCCCTCTTCTGCATAACTATATTAAGTATGTAAAATATTTCTGTTCTCTATTGCATCTGATTATTTGTAGAGACTCCTGCATCTCCTTGGTCTGTTGGAGGGAGCTGGCCATGTGACAGCAGTAGTAGTTAACATCAATTCATTTTCAGCACTGGAGGGAAGCAACTCTGTGGCCCAGGACTGCTGCCCCAAGTAGTTTGGAGGCACAGAAATGGAGAAGCAGGTAGACCTGTGCCTACTGTAGAATCATTCAGGTCACAGGAGCACCCCTGTCCAACTACTGCCAAAACAAACATGCTCTGATGGAAACAATGCCTTGGATGGATTCTGAGGGACAGAGAGGGGGTCACACTTGTCTCACCTAGGGCAGCACTTTTTTTTAAAGCAATCCAGATTCTTGAACCTGTGTGAACAACAGTTGACTCAGACAATCATCCACTCATTACATATAATGAATAATGTAAACCAATTATTTGTGAATTATGTGCTACCCGAATGAGTCATGCTCCCCTTAACTATTTGGTAAATGCTTGGCAATGAATAATAGATGGGAAGAAAATTAGGCTCAGTTTGAGAATAATTTTCTCATCCAAAGCAGGGTCAGGCTTATGATAAATGACTTACAGTCCTATGGCAAATTTATTATGGCATGAGTTTTTGTAGGGTGCAGGATGCTTTTATCACAAAGCTCCACTGTAGTTGGAGTGCACAGGCATCATTTAAAGATAGCAGATTAAAACCCTGGTTCAGTCGCTAGAATAAGTATGTTGAATTGATTAATAAAAGATCAGGCTCTACATTCTTTTTATCTCTTTCTAGGTCCATCCAGAAATCCATGTCAGAAAATGAAGCATTTGGTTAGTAATTCACATTGTGTTCTGTTCGGGCTTTTGTGGGGGTTTTTATCACACAAATAAGGGGATATCCATGTGCTGAATACTTCTGGTGAAACAGACAAATCCAACTCTCTGACAGAGGTTACTGGAAAGGACCATACATGCATACAAAAAAACAATTACAGGAGCATTTCAGATTTAATAGAATGTGTATCTAATTTATTTTCCATTGTTAAAATGGCTATTTTTACTTGCTAGTTGAAACGACAAACATAACTATAGAAATGAAATGTATTTTCATAAAATGTCTAATCATTTTTTCATGTTTGATTTTGATGGTCAACATATCCTGTTTTCAGCAGCTAGCTTTAAAAAAATCATTTCGTATATACAGTATTCCAGGTTGTAGAACTGATTTATTCAGACATTTTAAATACTTTTTTTTTTGCTGAATATGGAAATAAATAAAAACATGGCAATCCATCTTAAAGAGCCTATCGACCTCTCTGTGAGTTTTGCAGTTCAGCAGGATTTGCATCCATTCATATTTTATCTCACTAGATGACAATGAATGGAGAATATTTAAAGCAAGGATGCTTTCTAAAGGTAAAAGTATAGATTTCAATTGCAAAAATCTGCATATTTCATGACACCATATTATTGCTTTAAAGCTCACAAGTATAAAATAGCCATGCCATATATATATATATATAATTCCTTTCTTTTTCTCCAAGTGTATTTAAAATGAAAACAAATGAACAGCCTTAAAAGGAATTGCATCACTATCCAGAAGTGAAATCACAACAGATGTTTCATAGATGTCATTCTTAGTATACTCTTGAAATCAATACAATACAGTCTTGAAATCAATATGAACCATGAAAGAGATGCAATCATATTCCTAAAAAAGTTGATACTACACTCTCACATGTTGAAACCATAACCTTGCTGATGTCTGCTTTGAATAAATCGGTGTGGCATCCTTAAAACAAAATAATGGCAAATCTGTCCTCATAGAACTTTCCTAGGTATATTAAGACCAATTGCTTCACATGCAAGTTGACATATAGAGATAGCAAGTCAATACTAGCTTGCAACCTAACACAAGTTTCTCACATCAGCAGTCAACACATATTTGCCAGCTTTGCAGAGTTAATTTAGAGGCTATGGCATCACTGTTTGTGACAGCTGCTTCTCTTTTGGCACTCACTTTTTGTTGCAAGAGTGGCACCTCCAACATCACTAGCAACAGAGCCCAACCCCTCAGCATGATTGTCTTCTTGCCTGACTTCAGGGTTTGGGGTCTATATTTACCAGCGCTGACCCTGAAGGGGGCAAGACCAAAAGGGGATCGCCACCTGAGCATAGCTGCCAAGTTTTCCCTTTTCTCGCGAGGAAGCCTATTCAGCATAAGGGAATTTCCCTTTAAAAAAGGGAGAACTTGGCAGCTATGCACCTGAGGGGATCCCCTTACGGGGCACTGCAACAGCCATCTCCTTAACATCTAGATAGCATGAAGCTGGGGTGTACCTTTTTGTGTTGAGATTAAGAACCACCAATTCATCTATCTGAGTATTGGAGTATTCCCAAACTTTCTAAAAGAAACATTAGTCGGATCACTCCCAAATAAACCATCACAGAACCAAAATTGAAATAAGCTACTGACTGAGTTCAAAGCTCCCTTCCTGTTCAAGATCCTTTAGCTGGTAGTCACTGCCCAGATTTGGATCCAGGTTCGTCTCTGTTTTGGCATTTTACAGGCTTTAGTCACCCGAGTCAGAAGAGAGACAGTGGGTGTGTGACTTTGTTGATTCTCATTGATCTTTCAGCAGCTTTCAGTCCAATTAGCTTTCAGTTTTGACCTGTAAAGCCTTAAATGGCTCAGAACCACAATACCTCAAGGACCACCACTTCATATATGAACCTACCTGGACCCTGAGATCATCTTTTGAGGCCCTTCTTCATGTGCCTCCTCCACGAGAAGTTAGGAGGGTGGCAACACGACAACCAGCATTCTCTGCAGTGGCTCCCCGTCTGTGGAATGCTCTCCCCAGGGAAGTTCGCGTGGCACCTTCACTATACACCTTTAGGCGGCACGCAAAAAAGTTGCTTTTCAACAAGCCTTTGCCTGACTCAGTCTACATCCTATACCCTGTTTAAAAACGCTAGCTCTTTTGGTTTTTATTTTATTTTATTGGGTTGTTGGTTTCGTTTTGAATTTATGTATTTTATATTTTATGTGAACCACCCTGAGACCTTTGGGTATAGAAATAATAATAATAATAATAATAATAATAATAATAATAATAATAATAATAATAATAATATCATGATATCGTTCTGGAGTAGCTATCCAAGTTGGGAGCAGGCAGTATTGCTTTGCAGTACTTCTGGCCCTAGTTGGATGGCCAACTCTAGAATCTAGTGTTTGAGCGGTATTGTTAAGATTTTGTTCAGAAATTCTGCAGATTTGTGCAGCCACCAGTGTGGAGCTCTACATGGTTTGAGCTACCCTCCATGCTATTTAACATATTGAGAAAACCATGGTGAAGTCATCCTGAAATATGGAGTGTGTTGCCATCTACTTCACCTTTTCATCATCCTTATATACCCAAGTTATTGTTGTGCTCTACAGGAAAGGGCATCCTGCAGATACTGTTGTTGTTGTTGTTGTTGTTGTTGTTGTTGTTGTTGTTCTTCTTCTTCTTCTTCTTCTTCTTCTTCTTCTTCTTCTTCTTCTTCTTCTTCTTCTTCTTCTTCTTCTTCTACTAAATCACCCTTCACCCTAAGGTCCCAAGGCAGGCTCCAGTATAAAAAACAATATAAAAAACAATTAAAAACAACTTACCGGTACAACCGTAAAACAAGGGGCCCCATTTCACACAATGTTGGAATAAGGACTTTGTGTGGTGGTAGCACCTCTCATTACATATCAGACAGGTGTCTTCTTTATTGTTTTTGGCATTTGTTGAAGACCGTCCTCGACAAGCATAGATTTTTATCCCATCGGCATCTGTAATGGATTTTAAATTGTTTCTATATATGCAGTGGGTTTAAATTGTTTATATATATGCATTTTATTATATCATTTTTATATATGCAATGTGAAATTGCTTTGAGATTCTCCATGGCAAGCAATTCAAAAATGAAACAGACAACTGAACAAATGAATAATCACTGGCCCTTGTGGTACTGTATGGACTCTCTGACACTGTAATATACCGGTAGATCTGCAGATCAAACTAAATATTGTGCATAGATGCCAATTGGTCTAAATCTTTTCCATGTTTAGAAGCTTTTTCAAGGGAATTGCCCTTTCGGATTGGTTGAACGGCATCCAAATGCTAATTATGTAGAGTTTTCAGCTGCTTCACTAATATGATATGGATCCAGGAATCTGCTTTCTTTGCTTCGCTTCTAGATAGGAAAAATGTGAATGGCACACTCGGGCAGCTTCCCAAGAAGCAAGAGAATGATTTGTACTTCGGGAGGCACTGTCAGTCTGAAGGTAATTGCAATACGCATTTCAGCTGATTTTGCATTTTCCTCAAAACATTTTAAAGGGCACAGAGGAAAACAGTGAAATAATTTGTCAAGGCCTCTGGTGGGGAGCGCTGACTCTTCCCCAAGGGAAAGATATGCACTTTAAATAAAGTGGAAAGTTGAAGCAAGGAACTGCATGGCTTCTATTAAATGCTTCCTGTAGCTGACATGTAGCAGCAGAAGACCCTCATGCAACCAGCTTGTTGCTGTTTTGATCCTGGCAGAAGATTAGTATGCCTGCTGTTTGACATGTATTAGTATGCCTGCTGTTTGACATGTAACTGTATGCTGGGTGCTTTGTAGAAAACAGAAGTAGCAAAGCCTTCTAATAGGAAGCCCACATTCAGGGCTGGCTATAGGTAGACCCCTGGTGGCGCAGGGCACCACGGCGCCGGCCCGCCAGGAGGGCGCCGCGAGCTGCACCCACCCGCTGGCTGGCTGGTCTGCCGGTTCGACGCGCAGCTGCGCTCACGGCAACTGCGCTGTGCCTGCCCGCCCGCCGCGCAGCAGCGCCTGTGGCAGCCGTGCTGCGTACGGCGCCCGCCCACTGCACTGGGAAACGGGGTGGGGGGCGTCGGAGGGATCCGTTGCTCCATGGCGCCAGGGGCACTTAAGACGGCCCTGCCCACATTGGGGGGGGGGTATAAACCCCAATCCTGACTCAGTAGCAGAGCAACTGCTTGGTATTCAGAAGGTTCCAAGTTCATTCCTTGGCATTTTCAGGTAGGGCCAAGTGAGACTCCTGCCTGAAATCCTGGGTAGGCACTGCCAGTCAGTGTAGACCAGGCACCCCCAAACTTTGGCCCTCCAGATGTTTTGGACTGCAATTCCCATCTTCCCTGACCACTTGTCCTTTTAGATAGGGATCATGGGACTTGTAGGCCAAAAAATCTGGAGGGCCGCAGTTTGGGGATGCCTGGTGTAGACAGTACTGAGCTAGATGGACCAATGGTCTGACTTGGCATAGTACTGCTTCCTGTCTTCGTAGCCTAAACATTTTTGGTTTAGTTGTAAATCTCATTGATATCAGTGCAGCTTAATTCTTGCACCAGAAGTAGTCTAGTCATGCTGGCCAGATGACCCAGAAAGCTGTCTGTGGACAAATGCCAGCTCCCTCGGCCTGAAAGCGAGATGAGCACTGCACCCCATAGTCATCTTTGACTGGACTTAAAACCGTCCAGGGGTCCTTTACCTTTACCTACTAGAGACAAAATCATGTGGGGTTGGGGGGCGGGGAAGAAGATATGTGTATAGCATTTTAGACTAGTCAGACTGGATACACACTAAAAAAAAATAAAGCACATTATTTCCCCAAAGAATCCTGGGAGCTGTAATTTACTCCTACAGAGCAACAACTCCTTGCATGCTTAACAAACTAGGGCTGGATCTAGGCACATTTTTAAAAAGTGTTTCAGGAAAACACGTTGTAAACTTTATTATGGGAAATCACGCTGGCAAAAGACGGGACTCCACAGCGCCTTCTGATGTCACAGAATGCTTTTTCTTTACTCATGTAGCTGAGTCCTGATTTGGGGAAGGGATGACATAAGGTTCTTCAAATGCATGGTGTGCATGCAGGCTTAAAGTATATTTTTACTATGGTTTGCCAACGCTGCCATGGGTCCTATCAGTCTGATTTTACACAGCACTATGGACACACCAGTACATGAATGGAGTTTCCAAGGAAAGGTACAGACATACAGGGGAAGTGAGCCAGGAAGCTGTGGCCAAACACAGCTACAAATGGTTTTTGTTTTGTTTTTTACATATCTACCACCTTAACCACTGGTGCTCCTTCTCCCTTTCCACTTTGAATAAAGGAGCCAATATGAAAGACCAGTTATCATGACACTTGAGGCAGTACATACGGTAATAGCTTGAGAAGCAGCTAGCAGCTATCTCTATGCAGTCCTTTCAGAGTTCTGGTCTACTCAGTTTACATAAGAGAGTTGACACAAGAACATGGCAACTTTTATGTTATGCCATAGCAAAAAGCCTGTTTGCTTTTAGAATTCACTGAATCAGGGTAAGTTGCCTCTCTATTTCCTTCCTTCTTTCTTTCTCCTTACTTTTCTCTCCTTTCCAAAGGCAATTGGGTGTGAGGATTAAGTGATTGACCCCACAGAAACTAGACCCTGATGAATCAAAGCACTAAACCACAGGCTTAACTTTAAGCACCTTAAAGCCATAGATTTCAAATAGGCTATTCATGAGCCTATCTTATCTTTTAGCTTTTCTTTAACCATTTCACTTCCCTTGGCACACCTTGAGGGTCTTGTCCCAGTTTGTGGTACAGTTTACCTCTCCCTTCATACTTTTGAATAATCCTGCAGAGAGTTCCTACATTGCCAGATTGCCTGGTTGCTTGGGTTCATTTTAGGATCTGCACATTGACTTTGTCTTGCTATACAGTATTTCATGCACAGTTTTCAGCAGGAAAAGAGACATGGAAAGACATAAAGGCATAAGGAGATGTTGTAGCAGCAAGAGTGGAGGGTTTTGCACTTGGTCCTGGCTTACAAACATATGATGCCACCTTATACCCTGTCTAGTTCAATATTTTCTGTGCTGATTAGCAGTGATCTTGCAGACTTTGGTGCACTTATAGCACAATAAAATAGGATCTGTGCTGAAGCTAAGTAGGTCTGGTTAAAACTGAAACGAAAAACCACGTAGAAACCCATCTCTACTGCTTTGAGTTCTATGATGAAAGGAAAGTGGGATACAAATGTATATTATTATTATTATTATTATTGCAAAGGGAATACACAAAGCTTTGTTCCCCAGGTTGATGATACTGAAGATTTAAAGGAACATTTCAGTAACACCTTCACATACCAACTGACATTAACATTTTGAGGGAACATAACTTACAGTACATTTTCCAGAAAAGGAGACTGATTTGATATTCTACTAAAACAATTGTGGTAATCTATATGCTCATGTGCATACAAATTCCATTTACATTAATGAGCTGTTTGCAAGTGAAAAGGTTTAGGATCGAGGTGTGAAATCTCTAATTAGATTTTGGTGGAAATACATCATCCAACTTCACAAGGGCGTACCCACCATGCGGCAAGTTAGGGCAGCTGCCCTACTCTAGAAGCAGGGCTGGTGGGCAGAGGCGGAGCACAGCCCGGCGGAGCGCGAGTTCGCCATTCCCGCCGCACCGGGCCGCACCCTCCCTCCAGCTCCCCGGCGCGCCCTCAGGCAAGGCCAAGCGCGGCGGGGAACCAGGGAGCGCGGCGCGGTGGGCGGGAACGCCGAACTCGCGCTCCGCTGGGCTGGGCTCCGCCTCCGCCCACCAGCCCTGCTTCTAGGGAGGGGCACAGCCTGGCGGAGCGCGAGTTCGCTGTTCCCGCCCACTTTGTGGCCCCTCCCCTTCCGTGCATTGGCCCCTCCCCTTGCCCCCCCCCTAGTTTTGATCCTGGGTACGCCCATGCAACTTCACCTAATTCAAACTAAAGGAGTTGGAATTTTTTTTAAAAAAGAAAATAATCATGCCATATAAAAGAATTTAGAAAATAAACGAAGACAAAAGTAGACTTTCCTTATTATCGTTGGCATCAATCTGTCTCAAGAGACAATGGAGTGCACCTCCAGGGTGAAGCCAAACCTCTGGTCGAATCACAATGCCCGCTGTAGCTTCAGAGGCTGGTAACTCACAACTGCTGCCTCCTGCAGTGTTTTTGCTATATTAGCAGCACCAAAGTGACCTATCTGGGGCACAAATCTGGGCAATGTGTATGGGGTTCCTGGGCTGCCCAGACAACAAGTCCCTCTTCTTGCCCTTACTGATGTGGTCCAAAGAAAAATGAGCAATATTTTTGGTGGGAGAAGGATACAAGACACATCCAACCCTCTTAGGAACTCTACTCTGGATTTGTTTAGGGTTTACTGCTTAGTCTTTTCTTCTCCCAAATATGTCCCACAAGGCAGCGGGTATGGATTTTTCCTTCTGGTTTCCTCCCAAAGTCTTTCTCATGAATGAATATATCTGCAAGGCAGCAGAGGTTTAGGATCAGAGTCTCCCTTGTCTTGGATGAGCTACATTCCCAGGTTGATGAGCCCATTTGCCCCTTGCTTCCCTTACAGCATGTGGAGTAACTGCCTTCTTGACCATCGGACACACTAATGGTCTTGTCTGCTCAATCTGCCATAGCCTGTCTTCACATGCAGGAGAAGTCCCTAACTCACTGAGGGTTTGAGACTCATCGGCTACCCTCACCTGGTTATCAAAGCTGTTTGCTGGGGTGTGGTCACTGTCACATGCTGACAGTTTCTAGAAGCCATAGGTGAAAGCTTAGTGCAGGGTAGGGAACAAAGGTGGACAAACAACCCCAGAAGGAGCACAATGTGTCTCCCACAAGAGGTACTACCCCTCCCCTAATACATAAACACAGTAATTGTACTGTATAACGGTAAAGGTAAAGGGGGGACACGGGTGGTGCTGTGGGTTAAACCACTGAGCCTAGGGCTTGCTGATCAGAAGGTCGGCGGTTCAAATCCCTATGACGGGGTGAGCTCCCATTGCTCGGTCCCTGCTCCTGCCAACCTAGCAGTTTGAAAGCACGAAGTGCAAGTAGATAAATAGGAAGCGCTCCAGCGGGAAGGTAAACAGCGTTTCCGTGCGCTGCTTTGGTTCGCCAGAAGCGGGTTCGAACTGCCAACCTTCTGATCAGCAAGTCTTAGGCTACTGCATCCCACAGTAATAGTATAGAAATGTTCTTTATTAATTTGAGATGAAAATGTAAGGTAACTTTTCCCCTTTGCTATAAATTTCTGATCAGTTTAAGCCAGGTGTAATGACAGAGGTACAGAATTATTATTTGTTTATTTCATCTACAATGACATCTATTTCATTCCTAAGCACAATTCAAACACCTGACTACAGATTGATAAGCTTGGGACTGTAAAATTAGGAAGTGGGTTATTAAGGATGTAGCAAATCACAATACATGGATGGCTGTTGGAATTCTGCTTCGAGGCTCACACATTTTGCAGACTTTGCCTAGAACTAGCTATCAAACAGATGAAAAGTCTAATGCTAACAAAGTTTGTTCAGATGCATGCAAGTACTTCCAATGAAGTATGTTTGGGACTGCTACTTTAGTGATCCACAAATTAGGCGTGAATGAGTTTAAGTATACCAGCTTACCGGTAAGTAGCTGGTGAATCATAGTGGTGATCTTTAGAGAGATTGGGACAGTAAAGATGTTACCACTATGGAAAGCAGCATGGAAGTAAAAAGAAAAAGAAAAACCTTCATAGGAACTTTGCTTCATGAAAATCTTGATTTCAAATACAGTAGTAGAAACTCATTATTATGATTGGAGATAATTTGAAAGTGCTTCCCATGTAAATATATATACCGTATAAATATATATGAAAGATAACATGTGTTTATCTTATAATGAAAGAACATAAATATTCTGATCTCCTAGGTGTCTGGTGTACTCTAAGTTTCCCCATCACTACAGCTATTTTAGATATCTACAGCATACCAAGAGGCAATTAATATTTTTAAAGCTGGCAGGTTGTTATATAAGGGAAGGGAAGAAGCCCAGAGAACACAGGAAATAAGACTGAAACCTTTAAAACAAAAATAAATAACAACTCCAATTTTCCTACTGTGGTAAAAAAAAATATCTCTACATTTCCTACCATGTTTCTGTTATATTTGTATATGTTACTCATTTTTATTTTCAATGAAAATGTATTGCAAAAACTTTAATTAGGTTCCTCATGATAATAATCTTTGTACTTTTCTAATTCCTCCCCACCTCCGGACAGAAATGAATGAAGATTTTCTTATTGGAGAAAGGTTTCATTTACTACAAGGAACAAGAATAGAGGAAACTACATGTCAGGTAACTGTGAAACTGTAGCAGAACTTGGATAATAGAAATACCTGCCTGAAGTTCTTTCTAGACTGGGCTGCAAAATGGATCCCACGTGCCTGTAGGCTTGGCTGGTTTTTTTTTTATCAGCCTGCTCTCTGACTAAGGACTGCTAATGGAATCACTGCCACAACATCCCCGTTCTTCTTCTCTTCTTCTTCTTTGGCGATCACTCGTAGCCGAGTAAGATTGTCTTCCATAAACATTGTTTTAATAATGGGTCCATATGCGACTGTGGAGGCCAATTCTGGATCCACACGCCCTTCCACAGTGGGGACATTGGTTTCCAGGCACGAGTTGATCAAGCGTGCCTTCCTCTTAGCACATTTCTCCCTTGCGTCCTGAGATCGAGTTTCTTCAAAGCCCATGACACCTTTGCTAAAGGCTGTTCTACAACTGGAGCACTCGCAGGCCAGTGTTTCCCAGTTTGTCAGTGTTTATACTACATTTTTAAAGATTTGCCTTGAGACAGTCTTTAAACCTCTTTTGTTGACCACCAGCATTACGCTTTGCATTTTTAAGTTTGGAATAGAGTAGTTGCTTTGGAAGACAATCATCAGACATCCGCACAACATGACCAGTCCAGCGAAGTTGATGTTGAAGAATCATTGCTTCAACACTGGTGATCTTTGCTTCTTCCAGTACATTGATATTAGTTTGCCTGTCTTCCCAAGTGGTGTGTAAATTTTTTCGGAGACACCGTTGATGGAATCTTTTGAGGAGTTGGAGATGGCGTTTATAAGTGGTCCATGTTTGATAGTACATATTGTTTGTACCATATTGATAGTACAATAGCTTTGTAAACAAGCATTTTTGTTTCCCTGTGAATGTCCCTTAAATACTCTGCACTTCAATTGGGAGAAAGCCGCACTCGTAGAGCTCAGGCGATGCCGGATTTCGGCATCAATGTTGGCCCTTGTGGAAAGGTAACTGCCTAGGTAGGAGAAGTGATCAACATTTTCCAATGTTACACCCCTGAGTTGGATTTGGGGCGCTGCAGAGGGGTTATTTTGTACTTGTTGGTGCAGCACTTTGTTTTTTTGGATGTTGAGTGAAGCTTTTCATAAGCTTCTGCAAAGATATTTAGGGTGGTTTGGAGGTCATCCTCTGAGCGTATGTACACTACGTTGTCATCAGCATACTGAAGCTCTATGACGGAAGTTACGGTAACCTTACTTTTTGCTTTCAGCCTGCTCAGATTGAAGAGCTTTCCATCTGTTCGATATATGATTTCTACTCCAGCGGGGAGTTTCCCATCAACAAAGTGTAGGATCATGGCAATGAAAATAATGAATAGAGTTGGGGCCACAACACAACCCTGTTTAACACCTGATCCCACTGTGAATGGTTCACTTTGAGAGCCACTGTTATCTGCAATTGTTGCTGTCATATCATGGAGGAGCTGAATGATGTTTACAAATTTATATGGGCAGCCAATTTTCAGAAGGACAGTCCACAGGGCATTATGATTTACAGTGTCGAAAGCCTTAGCCAGGTCAATAAATGCCATATACAGGGGTTGGTTTTGCTCTCTGCATTTTTCTTGAAGCTGTTGAGCGGTGAAAATCATGTCCACTGTCAGATATTGTTACCAGATGATTTGCTAAGATCCTTGCAAGAATTTTGCCAGCCGCAGCTAATAGAGAGATGCCTCGATAGTTTCCACAATCAGTTCTGTCACCTTTTTAAAAAGAGATTGATAATTTTGGCATCCCTAAAGTCTGCTGGGATTTCTTCTCTTTCCCAGATTTTTTCGATGAGCTTGTGAAGTTGTTGTGTAAGTTCAATTCCACCCACTTTGAAGATTTTGGCAGGTATCCACTGGCTTTGTTGTTTTTCATTTGGTCAATAGCTGTACACAACTCTCCCAGATTTGGAGATACTGCAAGCTCATCTCTAACTTGTTTTTGCGGAATTTGTGACCTCAACAGCTATAGGGGAGTTGCGGTTAAGGAGATGTTGGTAATGTTCTTTCAATCGCAGTGCAATAGCTTCTTTATCTTTTAGAAGTGTGTTACCGTCTGCTGAGCGTAGGGGGCATATGGCATGATTTATTGGCCCATAGATAGCCTTTGTGGCTTCAGAGAAACTCTGTGCATCATGAGTGTCGGCTAAGGGCTGGATCTCTTGAGCTTTTCTTATCCAACAGGTGTTTTTTAGTTCTCTGGTTCTTCTTTGAACCTCAGCCTTAGTGTTGGCATCGGGGTTTTTTCTTAGTGGCACAGTTTCTAACTCCTTCTTTCCCAATAGTCCCAGGCCACAGATCAAAATCTCGCCCAACTCTTACATTAAAATCACCCAGGGGGATAATTTTATCTTCCTTAGGTGTCTCTGATAGAACGGTATCCAGCTGAGAGTAAAAAATTTCTTTAATGTCTTCATCAGCATCCAGTGCTGGTGCATAAGCGCTTATAATGGTAGCATGCTGGTTTTTGGAGAGCTTTATTCGAAGGGTTGAGAATCGTTCATTAATGCTGGTAGGGACTTCTGACAGGAGCTTCACAAGGTCGTTTTTGATAGCGAAGCCTACCCCATGTATTTGATGTTCTTGTTCAGATGATGACCTTTCCAGAAGAATGTGTAGCCTCCTTTTTCTTCCTTCAGTTGTCCCTTGCCTGCTCTTCGAGTCTCTTGAAGCACTGCAATATCGATGTTAAAATGTTGCAGCTCTCTTGCAATGATGGCAGTTCTGCGTTCAGGATGCTCACTGTCTGTGTTATCTGACAAAGTCCGTATATTCCATGTTCCAAAGTTCAATTGTCTTTTACGACTGCTAGGTGGTGACCCCACTGGGAGCAGTAATCCAGTCAGGGGGAAAGGGAGGCAGACTATGTTTAGGGCACCTTTTCTAGCTCCTCTCCCTTCTCGGGGTGAGCAGAGTGGATCCTAAAGAGGGCTGCTCAGTCATGGATACAGCTGCCGAGCTGCTCAATTGCCTCGTTCCTTGAGTCAGAACGACTAAATCTGTATCCACCGCCCATGTGCTGGTTCATGACTAGGGGCTTCCAGATTTCACGATCCTGCCCCCATTACCATTTGACGATCGCCATGGGACTTTTGGGGTTTGGGTTGGGTTTTTGGAAGATGCCTGTGCATGAATTTGTTTTATGTGTGTAGATCAGTGCACACTGACCAACGCACAGTCTTCACAGTAGGGCGCTGTTCCGATGGCATGAAGTAGTCATGACAAACCGGTAGATTCCTATCTGCTACAGCCTTCATCCACCTTCACAGCCGTTGTAACGTACCACTTGTTATCATCCGCCTGTTCTGCCGTTGAGGACTTCTTGGATCATTCTTTGTCTAGCTCCTTCCCTTTGACCTTACCGCCTTGGGTGACCCTGCTGGGAGTACGAGATTCCCGACAGCTTCGCTCACAAGGGTCATAGGAACATGCAAGCCCACTCACCACGACAAGGTGATGATCCAGCGAGTAGGCCACCCTGGCACCCTGCTTGGAGGGTCATGTATAATTTTTCTTGTGTACTCAAACAAATGGGCCTGCCAAATCATTAAAGTTGGTGATTCTCTTTTAGTACGTGGTGGTTGTGCGAATCATGCTGGCTATGTTTATAAGTAGCTGTCTTATTACACAAGAATTTCAGAAATAGACTGGAAAGAGAAGTTGCTGAACTGCAACTTATTACCAAACTTAAAACCATGGAGAGACCTGGTCTGAATAAAGACATTGGATTCTTATCTCATTATAAATGATAAAGCTATCTCTAGCCATCTCACCCCTTGCTTTTTCCTGTGAGACCAATTGCAGCCGTTACAGTTGTCAACAGTTTTACCACACCTATCAGTCAATCACCCATTCCCACCACCCTTCTGAGTAATCCTCCCCCTTCTGAGTAATACCCCCGCTCTATAAGGGTCTGGTGACTTCTGTTTCAGTGTCTGAAGAAGTGTGCATACACACGAAAGCTCATACCAATGACAAACTTAGTTGGTCTCTAAGGTGCTACTGGAAGGATTTTTTTATTTTGTTACACTATCTGGTGTATCTGGTGAAATAAGTAAAGAATCTCTCTTGGTTTGTTTTTTATTCAGCGGGTTATTGTTTTTCTTTTATATGACCCATAGGGGTTTAATACTTTGTAGCACACACAAATACATAACAAGGCTGTCATTAAATTAGTATTGTGGAATTTTATTTGGCACAGACCTATCCTAAGTGCTTTGATCAATCTAGACAGCTCCAGTTTGGTGTATGTGTCCAGAATGTTTCTCAATTTTTATAAACATATACTGTGTCTCCAGGCACTTGTCTTCAGAAGACTACATTAATTAACCCACTAGTATGAGCAATTAAAGAAGCTTGACCCTTGGGTCTGTGCATAATAATATAAAGGTAATTAATGATTCATCAGTTGCTGAACACTGAAGAACTAGAAGTCACAGCAGAAATAGGTGTTCTTAATGATGCTGTTATTATTGATATCTCAAAAATCAGTGAACAAATTCAAAGGAACCAAAGGGCAAGCAATGGGCAAGCAAGTTGCTGCACAATAATATATCTCAACCGGTGTGTTACAACTTGTGGTTGATTTGGAGTGAGACAAACCACAAATCTAGGTTTGCATATAATGCTAAGCCAAACCATGGCTTAGCTCCTGATGATGTGGAAGTAGAAGCCCTGGGGGAGAAGAAAAGTGGCCAGAATTTTCTAAATGCACACCAGGACATTTATTCATTTATACTAGGCCATTAGTGTTACATGTGAACCAGGCCATTATGTCATTGAGAAGCAATTCAAGATGCTGTAAGTCAGCTTGGGAGAGCTATGCCCACCAAGGGCAGCATCTATATTATTTTATGAATGAAGTTTGAATCCCAACATTAATTTTGGCTCGCTTCTTCTTTTTGGACAGTTCTTACTTGACAACAGAGAACTATGTGGGGGGCTTCACAATCAATCAACTGATTTTTTTAAAAAAATCTACCTCATTTGTATTATTGATACCTTTTATTTTAAATGCATTCTGCATAGCCCAATTGCTTTCGTGATATATCTACATGGTGCTGTTACAATTACTGTTGTTGACATTTTGTTTACCCTTTTGTGGCCAAGGTAATGACATTTGAACAGTGGATTCCACCTCAGAACCATGTCCCAAGTGCATCCAGTGATACAGTAAGAGAGATTCCATAATTTATATTCCTTTTTCATTTTGGCTGAATTATGCATTGGCTGCAGTGTTTTGAAAAGCCTTCTTCGACTAAATGAACATGCAGAACATTATAGAAGCAAACCCTTTTAGATCTATGTCTTTGTGCCCTCACACTGATTTTCCAGCCAAAGTTGAGTGTGCCTCGGTAGTATTTGTGCCTGTGGAGATTTTAGGAGATCAGGTTGCCCCCATTTCGCCTTATCTACAAGGACTTGGATAACAAAAAAGTTTTAAAATTGTGCTAGTCGAATGCTGACCAATGTCGCTAACTGGTAGCATCGGGACAACTAAGATAATGCGGTGTTAGATTATGGAGAGAAAGATGGAGAGCTGAATTAAGCCTAGAAGCCCCATACCTGACACTGCCCAATTTTGACCAAAACACAGCCCTGCACCCTTCTAGGTGCACGAAGAACCAGGCAGAAAAATCTGGCAGAGGGCCTTCTCAGTAGTGGCGCCTGTCCTGTGGGATGCCCTCCCATCAGATGTCAAGGAAATAAACAACTATCCAACTTTTAGAAGACATGTGAAGGGAGCCCTGTTTAGGGAAGTTTTAATGTTTAATGTCTTATCATGTTTTTAATTTTCTGTTGGGAGCTGCCCAGAGTGGCAGTCAGTACATTTGCTTCCCTGTACTTCTCTCCACTAAGGTGAAGTGCAAACAATGAAGTCTTAAAGTATATTTTCCATAACTGTGTGCTTTCTGGCACTATTCAGGTTAGCAAAATAGAAAGGGGCCTTATTCCAGATCATACTATCTGCCTTTCTGATTCAAGACTGACCGACAGCTCTTCCAAATGAGTAAATGATATCCGTATAGGCTTTGCATAGATCATATATTGTATGATTGTGACACATTCAGATAGGCACATGCTTGAGTGACTCAAAAGAAAGACAGTAATAGATTTATTTGTCCCAGATTTAAATATATTCAATTTTTATTCATTCATTTTCACACGCAACCTCCCTCCTTCCTGTTCAAGTAGTTGATATTTCCCCTACCCCCACATAGTAGTGTGATGCTCTGAAACTGTTTCAGATCCTGTTTCTGATAAGTTGCTGTGGTCATGAAGCCCCAGAACATTTGGTGCTTATCCTTAATCAAAGCAAAAAAGAAAACTCAAAAGCTTTTATTAACACAGTTTGCATGGCGACTTGCATCAATAAAATATAACTACTGCATTTATTGTTCTGCTTACATGACTTTTGCTAACATGAAACTCTCCCCCTATCCACAGTAACTGCTCTTAAAACAAAGAGGATTACACTTCATCCATTAGCAAAATAGTCTGAGTAGATTATATTCTGTTTTACTTTGAGATGCTCAACCATCCACCCCTAAAAAAAAAACAAGTTCAGACCTCAGTTCAAAATTCATAGCGATGTTATTATCAGTTAATAATTAGAGTTGGGCACATTGTCTGCTAAACATTGCTTAATTAGATTTTGCTGGAAATCCACTTGATTTGGGTAGGTTTGCTTCTGGCTAAAATGCGATGATTTCTGTGTGTTTTCAGCTAAGAAGTCATTTCACTGATAATTAACCCCATTGCCTTTTGGTGGAGTGGTACCCACCAAAGTACTGCACAGTGACTTGAACCTATTTGCTGCATGAACAGATGGAACATCCATTAATGGCAGGACTCCAGCTGCTCAGGAAAGGACCCCTTCTGCATTTCGAGGTCTCATTCTGTGAATGGAATGGCATTATAACCTCAAGGATGTCTGACCCAACCAAGTGGTTTTTATATTTTAAATGAACATGCAACTTCCCCCAGATGCAGCCTTTTGCATCTCTTGTTAAGATGACTGTGAATGAAATTAGATTTTCTATTCCAATTCCACACACTCAAACATAACTTGAGTTGCATCAACATGCACCAGCTGAGGATGGCATCAAATAAAATTAAATTCAACGCAAAACTATAGACTGCTTTTTATCTTTCAAATAGAGTTCTGATGAAAAGTTCTCCGATATGTAAAATCATTCTTATATTTCAGGGGGTCACGCTTGGTTTCAGCATATTCAGTAATGTTATATTGCATCTCAGGATCCTATTATTTTGTAATCTCTTCTCCATTATATTTTCCCTATTCTACAAAGCTGCCAGTTCCTCATATGATTTGTGTACTCTGAAATCTATGGTTAGGTTGAAGAACCATTTGTTTCAGTACTTTTCCATTAGCTCACTCAAAAATGTAGTGTATTACATATTTATTCTAGCAAAATATATTCCTAGGGTAGGGTACTCTGTGAAAATACCCTTTACCAGCCTAGTAATGGTATTCCGCACATTTGTAACAGAAATACTAGTACTTAAAGGGACTTTTGGACTACAATCCAATAGTTGATGAGCACAAAATAGCTGCAAAATGGAAACATGTATCTTATGCTCTTTCCTTGTTATATTTGTTAGTTGCCCAATAACCTAAGTTATTGAATAATTTAAAAAAACAGAAACAGAGAATTCATAAAATACAATCACATGCATACTTAAAGCAAAAACAAAAAAACAGGAGCATAAACCCAGTTCCAGAGCACCAAAATACCTTAGCAGAGCAAAACACATCCATCCTAACCACCATAAAAACATACTCCAAAGTGTTAAGATCAATGTTTTAAGTATTAAGGTAAAGTCAAGGGAGAATAAAGACTTTCCTTGCTGCCAGCAAAATATTAATGAAGTTGCTAGGCAAGCTTTTCCGGGGAGAATGTTCAATAACCAGGAGGCCACCATGAAAAAGGCCCTCTCCCTTCTTGCCCTCCCTCTGAACTTCAGGTTTGGGAGACACTCATAGAAGGGTCTCTGTAGATTACCTGAGGGTTCAGGGAAGGGTATATATGGGGAAAGGCGATATGTTAGATACTGAGCTGGTCCTAAGCAGTGCAGGATGTTATAGGTTAAACCCAGCACTATGAGTTGGATCTAGAAACAGCTTGGGAACAGACTTGGTGCACATACTTCCTTCATACCTTTTTAAGGAGTGAGTTTTATGACAATAGAGGATGTGTTCACATTATTGCTTACTGTAGCTCCAGTGTGCTCCCACCACTGTCTTTTTAAAGCCAGGTTCACATGAGATTAGCCACACTCCATCTGCATCCTGTAGCTTTTAGAAAAATACTCCTCTTTGATTAGCTTTTTCTCAAACCAGCTTTCCGTTGTGGTGTGAACAGTTCGTGGTTCCATCGTGTTGTGAACAGTTCAGGCTGCTTTTGTGCATGTGCAAATGAAAGCATCACTGACTTGCAGTTTGGTGCATGCAAATAAATAACTGGTTGGAGATATTTCCAGTCCTGCTCTGCTGTGAACAGCAGTGGAAAAAAGCTACTTGAAAATGCAGCAAGAGGAAATGATCTTTCAGTGTTTTAAGCCACTAATGCAAACATAGCCACAAAAAAAGAAAAATTCACCTAACCAGTGTCGAGCTGCTGCACCACAAATGGTTTAGTGTAGCACTAATAGCTATGTGCCAAGTGGTTCTGTATACTAGCCTTTACTATCTGAATTATTGCAAAAATAGCTTGTCTGGTTTGGATTTGAGATCTATTTGCAGGCATAAACAGAGAACCAATAGGACTTTCCCACCCATTCTTTTTCGAAAGAATGCACTTATTCTATGGAAGATAGACTTACTGGTAGCAAAAATCAATATAGCCAGTTCTGAACCAATACACCTCTGGCCGCCAAATCATAAGAACTCAGAAGTAGAGAATAGGCATTGCCATCATACCTTGCTTCTGTACCGCTATGTCTAGCAGCTGTCAATAAGTAATAATGAATGAGCCTCACATGGCATACCACAGAGCTTAGGGCAGGCATCCCCAAACCTCGGCCCTCCAGATGTTTGGGACTACAATTCCCATCACCCCTGACCACTGGTCCTGTTAGCTAGGGATCATGGGAGTTGTAGGCCAAAACATCTGGAGGGCCGCAGTTTGGGGATGTCTGGCCTAGGGCTTGCAGGTCAGAAGGTCGGCAGTTCCCAGCAGTTCAAAAGCACGTCAAAGTGCAAGTAGATAAAGAGATACTGCTACAGCGGGAAGGTAAATGGTGTTTCCGTGTGCTGCTCTGGTTCGCCAGAAGCGGCTTTGTCATGCTGACCACATGACCTGGAAGCTGTACGCTGGCTCCCTCTGCCAATAACGCGAGATGAGTGCCGCAACCCCAGAGTCGTCACGACTGAACCTAATGGTCAGGGGTCCCTTTACCCTTTACATTTACAGTGAAATGCTACAAATTCCATAATCACAGCTAGTGCATTTTCCTTTCTTTCTTTCTTTTTCACAAAGAAAGAAGCTCACAAGTTATATACTTGTGGCTGAATTAATTAATATTTTTGGTAGCACCTTTGAGAACACCTCAGAGTCACTTTGTAGCTTGCAAAAAAATTACACTGTACAGTATTTCTTTGCTTCTTGGGAGAGAGGTTGCCAATTTTTGAAGGTCAAAGGCTGACTATCTCCACCATAACTTCTGTCTTCTATCAAAGACACATACTGCTTGAAACCTGAGAAGAGGTAGTGTAGTAGATCCATGAACACTATTATTGAAGGATCTTTAGACACATGAGAAAGACTCCTGTCTGCTGCTAATTAAAGTAGACAATATTGGGTTAGGCCGACTAGTAGTCTGATGCAGTAGAAACTATGATGTTTGGAAAGCCAGGAAAATGTGTATAGAACAAAGACTCATGCAAATTCAACCTTTTCCATGAGACTATTTTTCAAGTTGTCCTTCAAGCAACCATGCAGCTATTGAATCAGTCAGCTGGCTTGATTTAATTAATATTTTTTGGAACACCTCAGAGTCACTTTGTAGCTTGCAAAAAAAATTACACTGTATTTCTTTGCTTCTTGGGAGAGAGGGAAACAAACATTTCAATGTGTTTTGGCCATATGTTTCTTTTCTACTCTAGGTTGCAGAATCTGATGAAAATAAAGCTGAAACGTTGGGAACTTTGAAACGGTTGCAGAAATTAGTGCAAACTAAGAAAGCCAGTATACACAGTTTGGATGACATCAAGCATGTTTTGATACCTCTCAGTAAGTAAAGAAACACCTTTTGAGTCTATATATGCTTGCGCTTATTTCAGTTTTCTATGTAGGTTCAGAGAATGAGTACCAAAGTAGGTAAATTACGCAGAAAAAAATATTATTCCCTCATTTATTTAAATTAAATATGTCCTGGGGAGACTATAGTGTCTCCTGAGTAAGCTGAAAGAATCTATGAATTGTGAGATCAGTGGGAAGTTAGAGACTTCCTTGCTTCAACAGAATGTCTGCGAACTGGTTCAGACAATACCTCAAAAATTAATGCGGCTCATGTGAAACATGCACACTATCCCCACCTCTGCTGGCTTCAGTCACCCATGTGGGGACAGACCATTCAAATGTGGCCATCTCTGCATAAAATCTTAGGTGCATAGGCCATAATTGTGGGGTCAGTTTCCTAGATCAACTCTTACAAATATCATATACTTTATACCAAGTGTGTGTAAGTAGTTCCACAAGTTCGGTAAAGAATTGCCTGCATCCCAATATTTCCATGTGTCTTTGGGGATGGGTGGGAAGATAAAACACTATTTCAAACCACAGTTTCATTTATTTATTTTTAAACTTTTTAAAGATCCACTGCCACAGGATGTATATGTATCTGAAGATGAGGATGAAGCTTCAACATCATGTATGAAATTAACCAAATCCCAGGACAAGAAAGTATTGAGAGAGAATACAAGGCGAAAGGATGAAGCTGAGACGAGAACAGGCCTTCTGTCGACTTCCTTGGGCAGATCTTATACATCCAGACTAAGCAACTTGGGAAATATTTCCATCCGTTCAGAAACTGAATTTCAGCTCTGGAGTGATTGGAAACCTTTTCCTGATAACCAGCTTTGCCCCTGTGATTTCCTGATTACAAGGATAGAGGAGTGGGAAAAATGTACTTGTTGCTCTCACCAGCCCCGTCTTACTTCCTCTCTCACAGACGTTGATCTCCCAGATTCATGGGTAAGTTGATTTCCTCCCAATTAATTACCTCAGCTATAAAAACTGGTTGGGTTAAATCTGGCAGTTATTCTAGTCTACCCGTGACATGGCTGAAGCATCCAAGAGAATGGTGATAGAAAAATCCTGAAAAACAAATCTGATCCAAATCTGACTAGTTGCCTTTATTCATTCCCTCCTTCAATTTTTTTTGCCAGTGTTACTCCCTTGCTTAAGCAAATTTTACATAAACAGGCCTTGTCAGACCAGGCCAATGAGAGTCTTTGCAAACTAGAAGACTGATATGCCCCACTTCACACAGATGCCCAACACGTGATACAGGCTTGGAGAACATTGCTATCTACAGCGAACTATGAAATTTGTACTTTAAAAATAAATGAAAAGTTTGAATGTGCCATTCAAATTGTATATGAGGGAGGGGGTAAAGACTTTCACATGTCAAACTGAAACTGGGCTTCCACTGCTAAGTACTTAAAACAGTGGCAATTCAGCAGTATGACACTGACATGAAGAAATAAATTTAGTTTGAACTGATGGCTCTGGCAGAAAACAGTTTATTGACAGGAGACTCTGCTTTAGCATTAATCAGAATACATATTCGTTGATCTTGATTTTAATCACAGATAGGAAGACAGATAACATCACATTTGCAGCTTGAAAGGTCATCTACTACATGCTGCTTGCTCTTGGAGGTGCTTTGTAAAACAAAGGTTTAGCAGACCTCACCCTATGTGTCTGAAATATAGTCTGTTGATAATGTTGCAAATCCTCTGACTAAAGTGTGTTCTGTTTTTCTTCTTGTCTACTCCAAAATGACTCTCCTTCTTTCAGCTTTGTACAGATCTTTCAAATCTAAAGCTTCATCAGAATGAATTGGTAGGCCCCAGCATCTCCAGTTAAAATAGAAGGGCAGGGAAAGGCCTGTCTCACATCCTACATCTTGGAAAGCAAATGCCAATCCTCTAGTCTGACTTGGTATAAGGCAGTGTGAGATGTTCAAATCATACCAGTTTATATAGTACAAAAGGAAGCAATGGAGCCTTTAGCTGATTTTTTTTACTTGGGAAAGGTGAACGTAATTATTTTGATTATGGTGCCCATTTCTCCCCTTTTAAAGTCATCATTGCTAAACTTATTTGCTCTGTGGTAATGACGCATTGTGGACACATTTACACATGAATACATATTATCGGTACGCAGTGATGTCAGTTGATAACTTTCAGGTGAAGCATCAGTGAACCGAGTCTGTTGTGAAGTGCTATCCGTTAAATGATGTGCAGTAATTTGCATGTTCTGTGTTGTGTGTGTGATAAGGCTTCTCATATTTTCAACATATCATTTAATCTTAGTCACTGAGAAGTAAGAACATAGTTATGGACTTGCCTTCTTGTTGTTTGCTATGCTCATGGCATGTTAATTAATGAGAGCCAGTGTGGTGTAGTAGTTAAGAGTGTCAGACTAGGACCTGGGAGACCAAGGTTCAAATCCCCACTCCGCCATGAAGCTCACTGGGTGACCTTGGGCCAGTCACTGCCCCTCAGCTGAACCTACCTCACAAAGTTGTTGTGGAGATTAAATGATGAGGGAGAGAACTGTTGAACTCTTTGGAGAAAATGGTGGGATATAAATTCAACAAATAAACAAATCATTGAGAGCTAGGAAGGTGATTGGGAAGTTTATTGATGAAACTGGTTATCTGGTTGCATTTGAGTCAGTTTTAGCACCAAATCAGCCTTGGTCAGCCTGATGATTGGTAGAGGACAAGTGGAGTACTTGATCTCTCAGTGGCTTTTGATACTATCAGCCATGGTAGTTTCCACAGGATCTGTGAGATGGGTGTCAGAGGCACCGTTTTACAGGAGTTATGATCCTACATGCCCTCTCAGTTCCAAAGAGTAGCACTGGTGAATACTCATTGCCCCCTTGATGTTTCTGCTATGGGGTGCAAAAAGGGACTGTTTTGTCCCTGGTGTTATTTAACATCTATATGAAGCAATTGGAAGCAATCATTAGGGGATATGGAGCAAAATGCCATCAATGTGCTGATGGCGCACAGTTCTACTTATCTGTAATATCAGAGGTAGATTTAGGTTTGGCTCGAGCATCGAGCATCGGGGGCACTGCAGGGGGTGCCACAGCCATGATGTAGAATGGAGGGTTAGAGGTGTTGGGCACCAAATTTTGGTGCTGCATAGGGCACTGCTGAAATTTGAGGCCCCCATGGTCCGCCACTAGTAACATCTTAAATGGGACTGGGTGTGCAGACTCTGGACTGGTGTCTTGCCAATGCTGTGGACTGGACGAGGACTAATAAACTGAGTTTAAATGCTGATAAGCATAGGTGCCACCTCCTAGGGGCCGAGGTCCCTTTGGCTACCCCCACCCCCCAGTTGATGGGGATTGCCATTCAAATGATGTGTGTACACCAATATTTTATTCAAGCTGGCACCCCTACTGACAATTTAGAGGCCCTGTGTGGCCTTGCATTTGAGAGACAAGTCAGTTATCTCCTTTTCTTCTGGCAGCAGGGAGCTTCTGTGCCTTCTATGAATAGAAGAAGCCCTTCATTCATGAAACAGTCAATCTTGATCCAACCCATCCAGTTTTATAATAAACCTACAAACAGCTAAAAAGTCCCATTGGCAGCTAATTTCTTTATCTATGATGCATCACTTGTAAATGCTAGTGGGCTACAGAAAACGAAAGAGATCCATTTTACCATGAATAATATAATATAATATAATATAATATAATATAATAATTTTCACTACTATTAACTACAGTATGTTTTTACAATATGGCCAGCCATATGCATGAACAACCCTGCATGTAAGTCATTTCTTACATGGGGGTGCGGGAATTTTGTAACCTGTAACATACACAAATAATCTGTGGTTTACTAAAAGGGACTGATCTGAGGTATTCAGGTGCCATTTATAACCATCCCTAATTGTGTGTGTTTCACATGCTCCCTGTTCACCTGTCCCATTTTATGATCAATGTTGTGCAATGCATTCTTCATATTAGACCATTTGAAAATTAAAAAGATACAACTCTCAGACTACATTAACTTCCCAGGCATTAAAATTCATTCAAGATTCCAGCTTAACTCAATTATGTGCTTGTAATGTTACGAGTGTCAGTCTTTCGCTCTGTTTGGTATTTTCAACAACTAGTGCAGAGGTCAAACTTTCAAGGACAAGGAGATAATCAGGTCAGCCTTCAACCTGCTGTAATTTTTCTGATGCATGGAGAGAGGAAATAGATATGGGTGGGCACTATATCTCCTGAAATGGCCTCTTTCTACCCGTTTAACGATAAATATTCTAGCAAAGGGAAGCTCATATATTACTCTACATATGAATTCTCTTTTTATTAATCACACAGATTTTAACAGTGGGCAGAAAAGGAATTAATGTTTGAATTATCAAGGTGGTTTGATTCTCTCTTAAAGGTTTATTTGGTGCTTTAAAGGTTGGAACAATGGCCAAGAGTGTAACAAATGAATTTATAATTGGGTGAACTTGGGTTCAATGTGCCTTTCCAAATGATATGATAAATGCATTACTAGGTGTGTTGTGCTCTTGTTGCATTTATTCTACAATAATTTCATGTGAGTTTGGTCAGGTCTACAATGGCATTTCAGCTGCCATTACCAGACGTATAGATATTCTACTCTTCCAACAATTTTATTATTGACTCTATTGCAAGAATACAAGATAGATTTAGGCATGTGAAACTACTCAAAATCTCATGAAAAATTTGATGAGAGAGTGAAACCTGAACATGAATTTCTGAAATGCTAAAATGGCTTTTAATAAATATAGGGACTAATCCATAGGGAACTTCTCCTACAATACTGTATTAAAATTAATGGACTCATGATTTATGGTAGGTACTGCCCTGCATAGAGCAAAAGATGACTGGATTGTGCCCATGCACTTTTCTTATTCAATTGTTTAGAAGGTTTAAAAGAAAATAGTTATGAGGAAGCCTTATAAATACTCATCATGTTTGTAATCTTTCTTTGTTAGCTAGTCAGCCCATTTTGATCAACCCATCTTGACATGATATTGCCTCCTCAGATTTGCATAAATATATACAGTGACCAGAATAACAAAATTAAATGATAACTCATCTGAAGGGTGATATATAAGCTTCAAGCTTTCTTTCTCTGGAATATTTATTGTTAACTCCAGAAAGACAGAGGCCATTTCAAAAGATATAGTACTTATCCATTATTTCTTATTCATGCATCAAATTTTACAAGGGCGGAGGGAAAGGGTATATAATTGAAGGTTAAAATATTATCCTAGCAACTGTTGATATGTGTTTGGGTCTTTTGTCAAAGTTTTGATTTGTTTTTAATCTATGAAGCACTATGCTAAGAGCTGAGCAGTACACACACACACACACACACACACACACACACACCTTACTGGTTTCATATATAAAACTATAGAGATATAATTTAGGAGGGTGCAATGATCACAAGAGTAGGTTCACACTCTTGTTTGGTGTTTTGGAAAGTGGCCCATTTTAGTTTGTGCTGCTTTGCCTTAGATTGATATCAGCACCTTAATTTTGTAAATCTGGAGCTCTGTGCCTCTTTATTGACTTGCATCAACAAATGACAATAGCTCTCTCTCTCACACACTTTTTTTTGACAGAAGTGAATGAAATTTGTAGGCATAATAGGCCCATCTATATAAAATCTTCCAAAATTCCAGAGAAATAGGTCCAAGTTATATTTTTGTTGTTTGGTGCTGGCTGCTGTTGAAGTTGAACATTTTTTAAAGAGAGAGAGAGAGAAAGAGAGAGAGAGAATCCTCTATGACTTTTAAAATTCCATGTTAGGACTACTGGATCCAACTTTTACTCAAATAACTTGTAAAATTGAGGAGTGTGCATGTTTTCTCTCTATTTGGGGAGGAGAGATTAGCAGGAGTGGGAAAAGAGGCAACAAGTGTGGGCGGTGCCCATGGTACTCTTCTCAAAATTTCAAATGGGTCCCAAAAGACCACTATGCTATTCTGTACAAGCTAAAATGGGTTACTTTCCAAAACACAAAACGTCCTTGTGGTCACTGCACCCTCCTAGATTTTATATCTCTTGAGTCTTTTATTTGAAAGCAGTGAGGTAGGGGTGTGTGTTTATTATTCTAAAAACCAGTTGGCTAGAAGTACCAGGGGTAAAGCTGATTTTAATCTCATTGATATCAAATGATCTTCACACCAAGTGTAGTCTGCTAATAAGAAATATGATTCCATTTCTGGCCAAGATGACAACCTAGGGAGGATTTTGTTCTTTAAGGATAAGGTTGTTTGGCACATTTAGAATTTTTTTTGTAGAAATATGCCCTGGAGCAATGGTTGCAAAGGAGTCATAAGCCTAGCTTCCCATGCACTTCTGAAAACCTACTCTAAAGAAAACATGTAAGAATATAAGAAGAGTCCTGCTGGATCAGACAAAGGTAATCTATCAAACAAAAGTAGTTCCTCTGTTGCCCACAGTGGCCAACCAGATGTTCCTGGGAATTGCACAAGGAGGAAATAGCAATCTCTGCTTGTTTCCCTGCAACTGGCAATGCTGCAGGAGAATGTATATAAATTGTCTGTTACCCACCCTCATTAGAATATCACATAGTAGGCAGTGTTTGTTCTTTTACACTTCAGCTCACTATATTTTTAAATTTGTTTTGAGAGGGATGTGCCAGAAGATCATGATTGTTGTGGTACTTCCTAGTATGGTTGTAACACTGAAAGAAGAGAATAATAATAATCCAGCTGTTTGGGATGTTATAAATTGTTGACAAAGCTATAGAACACTGCAGGGGTTCAAACTTCCCTGACTTGTTCACCCTTCCACACAAGGCTGCTAGTACCGGTATGGAAACAGTGCATCAAGCACTGTTTCTGTGGAAGTTGCCATGAAAGAAATGTGGGGAAGAAGCTGAAGGAGCAGCGCTTGCTGAGTTATACCCAGAGCCTCTCTCTCTCTTTCTTCTTCTCATTTTGTCTTCCTTCCTCTATCTTCAGTATTTCAACCAGTCCTAGCAGAAAGCTGAGTGAAGTCACATCCTTAGCAGAATAAGGAAGTTTTATTTTGCTGATTTGAGCTCTGTGTATCATTCACACTGCTGCACTTTGGCTGAGCAAATCAAGCAACTCTGCCTTATAATGGTATTTTGATTCAATCTGAATGTTAAGATGTTGAAGAGAAAACCTTCGAATGCTTCAGATAAGGAAAAAACTCAAAAACCAAAGGTAAGATAATTTAGAATTTAAGAAGGGGTTACATTTAGATGGAAAAACCCAAGCTGTGGTGCTCAAAATAATCTCAGTTATATAGTACCAAATTACAAGTTTTTGATATTCACAGCCCAGAGTTCATTGGGACTGAGGGCAGCTGGTCAATGTCCATTTCTGGAAGGGGGTGGGCGGGCTTTTTTTTTGGTCAGGGTAATTTCACACAAACAGGCCCTCACATGAAAATGAGGTGGCAAATGCCCTCTCTTCCAAGAGTAGATGTTACAGGCTTCAGACCAAAGTACCAAGCAAGCAGAGGTGTCCTTGAAATTGTCTTCAACATGCTGCCCTGAGTAATTCCCAGATTTAGGTAATCAAATTCCAAATGAGGATTTTACAAAGGCCCCAGCTAAAAGAGAAGACTACCACCCTCAGAGGGAGTTGCACAAGTCCAAGTCTTGGTAACTGTATGTAGCCCTCATTCCCAGTCCAGTGAGGGACCTTGATTCTAAGTCACCTCCACATACAGCTCAGTCTCACTGGATTGTGATATTTTTAGTTTAAAAAATATGGAATTAGCTCCTTCAGAAGTGTCATCTCCACAGTTCTACTTCTTTCATTGGGAAATGACCCTACAGGGGTCTTAGGACTAGTACTGACAAAAAGTAATGGACATTTTATCCACAAGGATGTGTGCTCAGTTACATGACTGTGTTCAGAAACTTTGTAAATTGCTGTGTGAGGAAGTTGTCTGGGAACTAGCCGTGGCTTAGACAGGAGCATCACTATGATTCCATAATTGTAGCAGATGCTTGTTTGTGTGAACCAATACTTTTGTTTTTCCATCTTTAGTGAACTTTTTAGTTTAACAGTCAGTTGCACTTTGCTGCAAGTGCTTTTTTTATATTAAAGCCTAACAATGGCAGATGAATGCATTTTATTTGAAGTAGCATACGCTTGTTATTTTGGTACCCCTTTGCCTTCAGGTATAATATAATTGATCCCTTGACAATGTTTATTGTTCAGTTCTTCATTGTTTTGGTTCTGATGACTGGATTGAATAATACAGATTTTCATTTTTGAAAAAAGCAAAGGGTTTTGGTTGGGTCAAAAAGATATTGTTTATGGATGGAACCCTCCCCCCCCCTTCTTATCGGGTACTCCAAGCTTTCTGTGACTGTTATTGTGTGTATGCGAATTAAAGGTTTTATGTGTATAGAAAAATTTTACTCACTGAACCACTTGAAATTAATTACAGTGGTGCCTCGCTAGACGAATTTAATTCGTTCCACGGGTCTTTTCTTATAACAAAAAATTCATCTAGCGAATCCCATAGGAATGAATTGAAATTTTTTTCGAAATTTTTTTTTTGCCCATAGGAACGCATTAATTGAAGTTCAATGCATTCCTATGGGAAACCGCGATTCGCTAGACGAATTTTACATAAAACGAATTTGTCTAGCAAGGCAACCTCCGCTCAAAAAATCCTTTCATTAAGCGGAACATTCGTTAAGCAGGGCATTTGTTAAGCGAGGCACCACTGTAAAATATTTACAGCAATACAGCAGATTACAGCTGTAATAGTAGCACCTTGTCTTATACTATTATTTGTAATAAGATTTATTAGTCACTTGTTACCTTAAAGATTCCAAATGACCTGTGTTTTTTAAAATGGAAAATAAATACATTATACCATCTGAAATTCATATAAAACATTAACATTTTCATACAAACAACTACAATTCACATACACACAATAACAGTCACAGAAAGCTTGGAGTACCCCAAGAAGTTCCTGCACTTCCTAAAACTCATCTTCTGATGATAAAGGGATTTTCCCAGATTGAATTACACTTTCTGCCACTTTCTGGGGAAAGAATGAATGAACTTGTACTATCAACAGTAATCTTGAACAAGTCAATATTTTCTGGGAAGATAGAATGGATAACACAATCCTCTTTTCGCTGATTTAAAAGCTGATTAGGACTGTAATAAAATGGATGAATTAATAATTGGTATCAATAAGTTATTTAATCTTATATGTTTAATGATGGGCAATGGCCACCATAGGGCCGGCCCTACCCTTGCCTTAGGTAGCAGTTGCTAAGCAAACAGCACTCCAGCTCTTTCTCCTGAGGCCTCTGACTATTCCTGTCAGTTGGCAATCAGAACCTTCTAACTAGATCTGCTGCCCTTGGGCGCCCTGAAAGATGGTATCCCATTGCCAATGTTGAAATAAGATTCAGCTGCCAGCCTGGTTGGATTCTATGGATGGAATGTGATCTCATCTTTTGCTTCAGGTAGCACAATGTATTGGGCTGACTCTGATGGTTGCTAAACAAGGAGGTGATTATCACACCACTGGAGAGACTTTCTCTCCTTCAACTTTGTTTATTTTAGATTAATACTGTAAGCTATCATACAAATGTTTTTATGTAGAAGGTAGTAGTATGAATTGATTTTTATAAAAACACATTTTCACACACTTGGTGAATGGAATTGCCTTGCAATAGTAAACCAGCCCCTACCCCCACCAATGCCTCACCTCCAAAAAAATATACCTTTATTCTTTAGTGGCTTTCACAGTTTCCAGTAAACTTCACCAAACAGTTGCCCATCATCGGGGGTAGATTTGTTTTTCAAACACCTCCATTCTACAGCTATAATGTATTGACCCCTAGCAGAGGGCTGATAGCTCCAGAAATTAAATCTGGCCCCTGACTGCCACAACATTGCCACAATATTGTCATGGACACATTGCTCCTTAAGGCTTTCTGCAGGCTGGAAAAAGATAGCAATTTTAAAACACCTTACATGGTTCCCCTGAGAGGAGACATGCCTCCAGACACTTCAGAAGTACATAGTCTTGCCACACTTTCACAATCATTCCATCATCTAGAGTGGCTGTGTTCTGCGTTATGACTGCTCATTGAAAGTCTCTAGATGACTGGCTTTCTACATGTTTAGAACTACTGTGTGAAACATAAAATGGCCACTACTCAGCAAATTTTCAATCTTCTTAATCAATGTAATTTCATGTGAAGGAAATGACAAAATAAATGACGAATGTACCACAAGGTAGTACATTTATCTTTTATTTTGCTATGATAATGTTTAATGCAAAACCATAGTGGTGCTAAGCCAGTGTGTCTTCCACACATTTTATATTGACTTTCACTACGTGTTTGAGAGTAGGGAACAGTGGGAGAAACGTTACTAAAATCAATTCTGCATTCGCCAAGCTGAATTTTGCAATTCCCCTCTAAAGAAGATTGTTACCCAACTAACCATATGGTTGGGAAACATTTAAAACATGCATCTATAGTTGCAAAGGAACTGGCAGGATTTCACAATGAACTTCCTTGCGTGCCTTCCTGGCTGGTCAGGCATTGCATTCTACAAAAACTAGTAACAGTCATGCTTAGTAGTTTCAATATTTATCTAGCAACCATTTATTTTTCTTTTAAAATGAGCTTCAGTATAAACGAGAATCCCCTATTCACTTCAGTGGATAAATTGAGCAGCTACACACAGACACTCAATGTCTCTGAGAGATGCATTTTTTAGGTCAGCATACACACATTATTATCTTCCTATTGTTGGTATAGCATGTTTTTGGTGTTCTGAAAGCACCTTTCCGTAGAAGATTTTACTTACACCTTACATTTCCTTGTGTGGAAAGTCAGAACACCATATAGGAACCTCCTATTGGGGAGAGTCTTATGACATTGTTGGACTGCGCTTGTGTAGATACTCCCCCACATCCTTCCATGAAGATATTAACCTGAGAGGTACCTGAGCCATTTGGTGTTGGGATTACTTTGAAGATAATCAATTTGTTCTGTAAAAAAATCCCCAAGTATATTGGTATATTTTAGTCTTTGGAGAATTGGCTTCACTAATGTTTGGCTATTTGAAAGGAGGGGGAAGAAACAGCCTCCATTAAGTGTTTATGCTCTTTAAAATGACAGATGGAAACAGCCACCATTAACTCTTTCTCATCTGCACGCAAACACAATTGGGAAGGGGCTGGCTTCTGCCATGGTATTTATTGTGGTGTTCCTTTTTAATTAATCACTCCAGTTTATCGAAACTTTGATCAACTTAGTGTTGCAATCACTAAAAACCTTTCCACCAAGAGCCATTTATCTGATGCTTATGGTAGCAGTTTGATAGATATGAAGTGCATCCGTTTTGTGCATTACCCTTGGACAAAACACAGCTGTATGGTGACATTTTAAAAACCACAATGACTCTAATGTAATTAACTGGTTTAAAAGGGAGCACATATATAGGAATCCTGACGTGCCTTTTTTGCATTCTTTGTTGAACAAATCAAACTGTGTGATGTTCTTGACCTGTCTGGTACTAGGGCAGGAAGACTCTGAGCACAATGCCAAAAGTAAAAAAAAAATCGTAGTCATGAAGTTGCTTGTGTGGTACAACAGAAGGAAGCCTCCGGGCAAACACTGAGGGCAGTATAACTGCATGTGTAGCCTTTGTTACTGGACTTTTGGTATCTCAATAAACCTACAAGCATTTTTTTATGGAGTTCAGTGGGCATTGAACAGGGAGGGAGCAAAGAAATTGGTGTGCCAGAGGTGATATGACCTCTGTGTGGCAACTGCTCATGTTGTCTGCATAGCATGCAGGTATGGACACCTGCAAAGCAATGTCTGCAAAAGCGCTTTTAGAAAAAACCCCAAACTGCAGGGTTTACTGGCTAAAGTGCACACACAGACATACTGTTCACACAGTAGCATGTAAAGAGCTCCTCCCTTCATTCCTACAAGCAAGCAGGGAAGTGGTAGCCGGTGGAGAATTCTATTCTCCTACAAATGGAAAAAGCTGCTTGATGAGGATGAATGAGATTAACTTTGTCGAGGAGTGGATGGAGGATTGGGCAGAACCACAATCAAAATTGCTGGAATCTAAGGGCTGATTTACATGTGTACTTGATTTCTGTACATTTCAGTTTCAGACAGGATCCTGATTGCATAAACTGACTCCCAAACTGTATTTTAAGTTCTATCCATGGTGACTCATTCACATGTGTGCAGGTCATTACTTCCTGTTGCAGTTCTCAAATCATGAGCATATGCTTATGAACAAAATTTAAGTGCATTGCAACTCCATACCACCTACGTAACTGTCCCATTTTTACTGGGACATTCCTGGAATTACAGAAGCTGTTGAGCACCTTGGCTGGTTGCTGCCGCCTACCACAACATGCACGAAAAGGGCCGTAGCTTCGTGATGTACAGCGCCACTTCTGGAAGTAAATCACTGTGGGCCTCCTTGTGTGTGTGTGGTGGCAGGCAGCCCCCGGCACACAAGTGAGTGGTGGTGCAGTGTGGCATGCAATAGTGGGCTGCATGCGCACACACAAGCCACTAAGGTGTTGTTTGTGGAAGCAGTGGCACGATGGGGTGCAGGGGGGCGGGCTAGTGGACAAGCAGTGGCGGCAGTGGGATGGGGGGTACAAACCAGCAACTGGTGGTGGTGGTGAGATGGTGTGTGTGGGGGGGGTGCGAGTCAGCAAGCGGCAACAGCAAGCTAGTGCAGCAGGAGGGGAGAATGTCCCAATTTCTTCTTAGGGGGTGGTGGAGCAATTCAGTGGTTTGCTATTTTATTTCCAAAAATGAAACAGAATTGTGCTTATAGATCAGATAGATTCTTCATAAATTTCCTATGTCATTCTCCTGTTTAACGGTGGATAAAATGAATTCCAAAATAGCAGATACAAAAAATAAAAGTCATGCTAAACATTCATTATTCAAAATATAATTGTGGGTTTTAAAGACCAATATATGCAATGTGGAGACTGTATACCATTAATGAATATTAACCAGGGTTAAGCTTTCTAATGTTATTTCAAAGGCATTTAGGAGGTTCAGATTTAAAACAGAAAATTTTAGATTTCATAAAGAAATTGAACCCATAATTAATCAGCTACTCATATCATTGTAGCTGGTTTCTACAACCTATTTGGCAGTCACACACACACACACACCCCATTTGCATTTATTCCTACAATAATGAGAGGTGATGAGCTGATGATAAAGCTACATTTTTCTGGCTTCCAACTGTGTAAATTTATGCTTAGAGGCAGAGATGGCACATAGGTCTGTCATCAAAGGTCTTTAGTACAATCTTCCAAGAAGACTGTCAAGGTATTTGCAAGTTCTGCAAAACAGCCACAAACAGATAACATCTGGTATGATGATTTTTGCTGGAAATACCTGTAAGCATTATCGGATGACACCCACATGCACAGAAACTTGTCTTCATATTCAGTTAAAAAAAGAACTTCAGGTGACATTACAGATAAGGTTTTCCTGTTTCCTGCAGGCCTTGTAAATTAAACTGGGTCAGAGCTAACATCGGCTGCTTCATCATCAGATGTGTGTGTGTGGGGGGGGGGGTTCCATTACCGGTAGTCAAAGTTTCTGCAGCCAACAATACTGCTTATTTTCTTGTATTCTGTGTAGGCAGTTGAGCCAAAACAATCCCCTAGAAAACTTTGTTTACCGTGGTAGCTCCTATTTATTTCAGTGATGCCTATAGAGAATAGCTTCTTAATGGTTTCCTGTTCATGATTGCTTGTTAATGTTTTTAATTTTCAATTTTTTTCAGTGAGACGTTCCTTGTTTTAAATTTGCATGTTTCTTCAATCGTGTTCATATATCATAACATTCTCATTTTAAGATTTTTTTTCTTTTTTTTACACTAAAGACAATTTTGGAAGTTGTAATACATGTAACAAAAGACAATTTAAAATAATGTTAAAATAGATTGTTGTGATGGTAATTTAAGCCCACTTTGCTAATCTGTCACTCTGTGATTGTAAATATTCAAAATCATAATGAATTGTCTCATCATCAGTTCTACTATTATATACCTAAAAGGTGAATGGGAGTTTAAAGATCATTTTGGTTTTGTGTTGCATTTCCAGAGCTCGCTGTCCCCCATCTAAGATCGTGCTACATGAATGTCAGGCATCCTTTTTTTATTAAAAAAAATAGGTGCAGCAAGAGGATGTGGTTGAAGGTTTTTTAATGGTGACAGAAAACTTCCAGTAATCCAAACCAGATGGTTCTAATCTACTAACCTCATTTTTAAAAATAAATAAAAACGATTACGATACTCAGACAGAATTTACCTGACTATTTTGCATGGCAGATTTTTCTGAGGGTTGCTGCACTAGATCACTGCACATAATGTGAATGTGTGTGAACTTAATTAGATAAAATAGCTGCTTATCTAATTTGAAAAATATCTGAGATTCAGAACAAGAAGCAACAATTTAGAGAAAAATATCACTTCAAAGGAAAGAGAGCAGAAGAGTTGTGAGCCATGCCCCTGATGCTGCTTTGTCCACATCTTTGGATGTTAGGCTATTCACCCAGTAGGGCAAAGAAGTGAGTACAGAATTTGCCTGCCTACTCACATATGTGACTGCATAATTTTCTTTTATAGTGCAAATGCATGGAAAGTGGCTAGTCTTTGTACAGTGGGCATGTTGTCCAGCTGGGATCAACTTGCCGAGGCATTCATTGATAAGAATTCAAGCTCTTATTAATTGATGTACTTTTTTTAGAATAAGTATATCTACTGCTTTTCCAACATCAAAGTGCTTTTCAGCTATAGAGAAGTGAATTAAAATAATAGACCCCCTCTGAACAACTCATGGGAAAAGGGAAGGGGAATTGTCCTGTCTGATATGCCTGCATAGATGGAATGTTTGTAATAGTGCAATGTTCAATTCAACCCAGTGTCATTTAAACTGTAGGAGAGATTACAGAGGCCACATGGAGATCATATGAATCTTCTTCTTCTCCTCTTCTTTGGCAATAACTCGTAGCCGAGTAAGATTGTCTTACATAAACACGGTTTTAACAATGAGTTCATAAGTGACTGTGGAAGCCAATTCTGGATCCACACGTCCTTCCACAGTGGGGACATTGGTTTCTGAGCAGGAGTTGATCACAGTGTGGATTTGCCAAGCATGCCTTCCTCTTAGCACGTTTCTCCCTTGCGTCCTCCTTATCCACTTATCCACTAATCCACCATTAGTCAAACTTACGTGCATAGATTTCATTAAGTCTGCTCCCGGTATGACTTAGTTGGACACCCAATGTAACCAAGCCATCTGCATACTGAACCCATGTCACTTAAATAACCTATACAGTACAGTCTTCATTTGGTTCCATTCTTGCTCTAAACAATGCAGTGCTGGGCCAAACATGGAACAGCTTCAGTACTGGGGGTTTTTATACACTTTGCTCTTCCTTTTCTGCATCTAAGTCAGCAGGCTTCAGTTTTTAACATCTGTCAAACAGCTACTCAGCTGGTCCCAGTTATTTGTAAACTTCAGTGCGCTGGATCAACCTTGCATTTACTTTACATTTAAAAAGTCCTTTTACAGATTTACAGTCCGCTATATAAATGAACTGGAGACAGGGCAATCCAATAATATTTGAAATAAATTTTCCTCACTTTGCACTCAAAGGTGAAACCTCTGTAGAATTGACAACACAAAGTCCTTCACTCTATATTTTTCTTCCTTATTAACCTGCTGCCTGCAACATCAGCCATTTGTGCTCATTGAGCTTACAAACCTTCTCCTCCAAAAATCCTAAGAAAAGATTTACTTATTTTTATTTATTTAGGATTCCATGATATGGCATATTTGCTATGCATAAAACTGTCATTTGCTTTTTTAAAAATAAAAAGTTTAGGTTCAAAAAATCTGGTGGATTGGGGGCTGCTTGGGCATGAGGTTGTTTATAAGCCCTGTTATATTCACTGCAGCACTCAACCTCAGGTGATATAAAGCATGCAAAAAAGAACTTTCTGTCAGTTTTATTATTTCTAAAAAGGTTCCCCTTGAAGGAGAAGAGTGACCTTGTTCTGCTGAGCTGACATGTGCCATTGAATTAATGGCTGAGCTTCGCTTTAGGGAAGCTTGCAGAAACATTACAACTCTCGTGGCTGAGTTTGCTGTGCACATTAATCAGGTAAACCAAAATGATGCATCAAACACTCATTTAAAAGTAGTAAAATTCCTCCCTCCCCTCCACATTCCTTTAAAAAAATCTTCCTAAGAATTAGTGTACAGTTGGTCATTGCTTATGGTCAAGGGCACTGCTGGATGGATACAGTAAAACATAGCTGAGGGGACTGGAACTTTTCTTAATCTCCAGCTACTAAACAAGCTCAAGAAGGAAGTTAGATATAATAGGGACAGGTTAGGACCTGTATTTAATACAAACCTTATCTCCTAGAACATATTTGCTCTAATTCTCATGACCATAACATTATTTGACATTATGATTCATAACAATGTGGTAGCAACATTGATAAAAAAGGAACGAAAGGGTTTGATCACACTTCCAATGAAGACAACAGGGAGTTTATCATTCATTTAATGGAGGCCATGATCAATGGCTTCAGGCAAGACAAACAGTTTCTCCCATTGACAGTGATTTTTGTAATAGTCTGTTAATGAGATTTATGAAGTATTTAATAGTGCTTAAGGGTCCAATGCACCTTTTATTTTTCCTGAGTCATTTTGTGGTGGTCGTTAACTGAACATAGTGCTCTTCTGGAGCTCCCAAAACTAAAGTTGTGATAGACATGTCCACAAAACAGATTTAAAGCAGATTGCGCATGCACACACACACTTGTAATGAAGAAAGCATTCATCTAGAGCAAACATCCCCAGAGTTCGGCCCTCCAGATGTTTTTGACTACAAATCCATCATCCCTGACCACTGTTCCTCTTAGCTAAGAATCACGGGAGTTGTAGGCCAAAACATCTGGAGGGCCACAGTTTGGGGATGCCTGATCTAGAGCTACCCAAATTGTGGATCTCAACATGGTTGAACATCCCCATTTTTCAAATTCAATGACCAATAATCACATAGCATAGGGCAAAGAAGGTAAATGCATTTACAAAACTGAAAGCTTAAGCTTATATTAAAGAACTGAGATGCTTTCAGGAAATGGTTATTTATTATGTATGTCAATATTTGCCAAACATCTCCACAGTGACACAGCCACTAAACTTGCTAACAAAGTCAGCCACAACCTGCTTTTTGAGACCAGATCAGAAGGCTGCCTTTACAAAGAGAGCATATATTATGTTGAATGCTCCAGTTCTATAAAGCCCAGAATGGTTTGCACCGATGGAAGCAGCTATGGACTAGGTGGAGTGCTTCCACAATGGCATGGCTCAGAATGGATGCAATCTGCTCCATAATTCTTAACAAAGCAGAAAAGTGCCATGCACGAATAAAAAGAAGCGCCTTGTAAAAAAGCTGGATGAATATTTGAGATGTGAACAGCTCACTAAAGTCTCTCAACAGTTATCCTAAGAAACTAACCTAGTTCCAAAGGAGCACTTATGGTGATGAAAAAGTTTATGGCCATATTAAACAAAAGATTTTGCACATGGGACAAATAAAAGCCAATGTTATAAAAGCAGGTGGATGAACCTGATTCCTGTTCAGAAGACCAGCACATGATCTCCCACTTCTTTATCCTTTGTCTTAGTGGTGCATGAGGCCCTGTGTTGTCTTTCCTGCAGTGCATATTTACCATAGGTGCAATCTAATAAGCACTGATCTCATATAACTCCCACATGTGCTTATAACTTGGCAAAGTTATTTTTATCATTAGCAAGATTCAAAGATTTGCCCTGGCAATTTGCACACGGGAGAGAGGCTGTGGGGAAAAAGAAGTTGTCCATGTGACGCCCCTTCTCTCCCCAAAGCAAAGTCAAGCACCTGTCCCTTGGAGGGCGAGGTTCCAGGGGCAGAAGAGAGCAGCAGCTGGCATTTTGGGCACGGAGCTTTGCATGTGGGCATGACGAAGGCGCTACTGGGTTGAGCCCAGGAAGCGCTTTGCGCGACGCTTCGCCACCGGCGGGATTCGGGGGGCTCTTGGGCTCTGCGTGCTGGGCTCCTCCGTAGCCCAAAGGCCAAAGGGGGGGGGACTGATTCCAGGACACAAATTTGCTTCCCATCGTTTTAGTGCCTGAACTCTTTTGGACAGAGAGAGCAGAGATACGGAGCAGCGGCAGCGGCTTCGCAGCCACCTCCGCGGCACCCCCTCAGCCTGCGGCTTGGCTTGGCCGCGCAGCGGAGGGAGAACCGGCCGAAACAAAGCAGCCCCAAGAGCGAGGCAAGTGAGCAGCTGAAAGGCGCCTAGAAAGAGCCGTTGCCGCGACCGCCCTTTGCTTGCCTCCTCTCCATGGGTTGCGTGGGGGGATATGGGCGATTCGCCCACCGCGCTACTACTGTGGAGACGGTGGCAGCAAAAGCAGCAGAAGCGCCAGCCCTGTCCTGATTGCGCTGCTGGGGCCGGGCTCCCCCCACCCCCAGGAAGCAAGAAGGGCGGTATGTCATTTCTGTTATGTATTAAGTTAACTGCAGTAATCCTTCTGGCCACCGTGGCTGCAGTTCTCACCCTGCCCACTGTGGCTGCAGTTCTCACTCAGGTCCACAACATGCAAATGAAGGATTGAGAGTGCTGTTCACGGATTAGGTAGCTAGGGGAAGTTTGTTACTGTTGCAAGTTACTGACTACTATATAAGCCAGTTGGCTAAGCTACTGTTCAGTCTGGACTCAGAGCTAGAATAAAGAGCTGGTTGTTTTGAGAGCTGTGTCTTCATCCTTCTTACCCACTATTTTACAATTTCCCTTACAGGGAGAGGAGGGAAAAAAAACACAGGTCTTGCATTGCACTGTTTTTTCTCCTCTCTCTACAGCCGCCTCTTCCTCCGCTCGCCACTTCCCACATGTCCCCAGGACCTTTCTGGCTCCTTCATCCCCTGGCGAGGGGTGGGGGAACCTGAAAAACACGCTATCGCCGGGTCGAGAGCGCATGGAAGCGCGCTGTGCCGCTGCTCCTCCTGCAACCCTTTTCTCTGGAAGTCAATCCAGCCGGAGGTCCCTCCCGCACTCTGCAAGGCCGCCGCCCCCCTTGGCCGCCAGCTCAGCGACCTTGCAGAGAGCGGCCCAAGACTCTGGTCAGGCCTCTTGTGACACCCGCGACCTGCCTTGGCCCTCCTGCCAAGAAACCTGAGCAGGGAGGAGCAGGGAAACGAGAGAAGGCAGCGGCCTCTGTGCTTTTTAAGCGGCGGTGGGGACAGGAAGCGCGGAAGTGCTGCTCCGACGATCAGCTGTCTGGTGGGTGCAGCGGCGCCCCTGGTGGCCAGGCGCCCCGCGCCACCGCACCCGGGCCTGGAGATGGCCCTGCTGGTGGGCAGAGCTGGAGGCGGAGCACAGCTCAGTGGAGCGTGAGTTCGGCATTCCTGCCCGCCACGCCATGCGCTCCAGCTTCCCATTGCGCTCTCTGGTTGCCTGCCACGCTTGGCCTTGCCGAAGGGCGCGACAAGGAGCTGGAGGGAGGGCACAGTGTGGTGGGCGGGAACACCAAACTCGCACTCCGCCGGGCTGTGCTCCGCCTCTGCCCACCAGCCCCGCCAGCGGCGCTGCTCTCGCCCACGGCTGCACCAGCCCTGCTTCTAGGGGGGCAGCTGCCCCGCGCTGGGTACGCCCATGCCTCACATTCTTCTTCTCATGGCAAATCATCCAATCAGAAAGATTTTGGTGCCCAAAGGGAACCTCCTGCGTTCTTGCTCCTTCTTAATGGGTGCATGCAAACCCTTCCCTTCCTGCAGCACATTTTATGTTCAGGGAGATTAATTTGCTTAATGTAGTCATCCTTCCAAAAGAAAATCACTTAATTTTATGGGATTCTGAATACCAGTGTCAAAATCAATGGCCCATTCTCTTCCAAGAGACTTGCATTTGCTTTAAAAGCTTTTTGTAAAACTGGAAAATAAGGCTCCCACATTACACCAATGGCTTCACTGGGCAGATACTCACTGAAGCTGATGTGGCGGCTGGCACAGGTGAGCAGAAGGACTCAGGAGTCACGTACACACACACACACACACACACACTGCAGGCCCTCAGCTCCTCAGTGTGTTTTTCTACGCTGTTGTCATGGGGTTAAATGCATTTTAAAAGGTGGCAGCTATATTGATTACTTAATGGGGAGAAAAAAGAAGTTGGGACTGAGAATTGCTGAAGTAGCCCTGCGTAATGCTCTCCTGTGCAACAAGGCCATTATCTAGAATAGTGGAAACCATCCTGCAGTTCTTATTAATGTTTAATAAGTACGGCACAACACAAAGGTACATGACAAAATAGCCCAAGGCCTTTGCTCAGATAGGATAGAAGATTGTTGTGAGCCTCGAAAGGAATAACTGATTTCCCTCAGCTCTGGCTCTTTATGAGAACAGCAACGATAAGCATTATTTCCCCTCTGCTCCACAGTGCCTCACTATCACGTTGGCACTTCAATAAACAGGGATTCATCGTAGGCATCCCGAACGCTACTGAAAGGCACTGGCTGCTAAATTTGTATCATGGCACGAGCCTGTTCCTCAATTAAACATTGTGGTGAATTGTAGCCTGCCTTCATTTATCTGCAGTGCTGTGGGGCATATTCAGCTCAGGACTGAAAAGTCAGCAAAAGGTGTTAATCCTGCCTGATAGGCCCATAATCTTTGGTGCTGTGTGTGTTATTTCACACTATTGAGGTGCCTCTCACCACTTGTCAGGATATTGTTCATTGATTTAATATAGAAAATCTGTAAATGAAATGTTAACTGTATGAACTGAAGGAGGTATCCGATGCCCTTTTGCAAAATGTACACACACACACACACACACACACACACACACACACACACCATATGTAATGGGTAGCAATGAAAATGCTCTGTTACCATGAATCAAATAAGGGGGCAAAGTAAACTTGATGTAAAATTAGAGTAAGCCAGGAGTGGAGAAGCTTTTGTAGCTCAAGGGCCACATTGACAGACTGTTCGGCGGCTACGTGCATGGGATGGATGTGATAACCCCAGGCCTGAAACTCTCACATGCACCAGTAGTGGCTCACTAGGTGGGGCACTACTAGTTTCAAGCAGATGGGGCATTGCTGCCTGCCAGGAGGGAGGGGAGATGAGACAGGGAGATCAGTGTGTTGCAAGCACATTGGCAAAACCAATTTGGCCGTCCTGCTGGTGTGTTTGCACCATGATGGCCACCCCATTGCCCCATTTTAGGGGGTGGAGGAGGTGTTGAAAATGAATAGCACTGCAACCCTAAGCAAGTTTACTCTGAAGTCATTTCCACTGCACTCAATCAGATTTTTTTCACTAGTGAGATTGCAGCTCTAGATAAGGAATTATTCCTGAGCCTTGAGGATTAATGTGGGCTATAAAATCGAATAAACAATCAAAAGAGGGTTGCAGCTAGCAAGACTGATCTTCATGTGATTGCGAACTAGTTGTCCAAATGATAATTTTATTCCATCAGTAAATTGTCTATTACTCTTTATTTTTAGTTTCAAAAGAAAGTGAAAGAAATGAGAACTAACACAGGTAGTAAATTTGTGATTTATTACCAGGATTGTAATAAGATGAGGCACCTTCCAGAGTGAAAATTCTCTAAGGAAGCTACTTTGTAAAGTGTACAGTTAGTGTCAAATTGCATGAACATCGTTCTTAGAATCATCACTGCTGAACTTGAATGCACACTTGTCACTTTGCACAACGGTCAGCAATGTAAACATACCCATAATGAGACTCTTTCAGAACCAACCATCAAACCCTTGCAGAACTAAATGGGCAATATGTAAATATAGCCAAACTACCTTTAATACATATGTTTCATTGTTATAAAAGAAACGGAATTAATAGAGTAGGATTCAGTAATACTTAAGAGTAGACTCGCTGAAACCAGTAGGGCTTAAATTAAGCATAACACCAAATCTGGATCCAACTCATTGTTCCTACCTTATCCATTGTTGATTTGATCGCAATTAAAAAACAAACACTTTATAGTACATTAGGAGTGTTTGGCACCTGTGTAGAAGAGAACAAAAAGTGTGTGTCTTGAGGCAGACATTTAAAGCACATCCAATGCACATTTGAAACACATGACTTTTCCCCAAAGAATCCTGGGGACTAATTTCCCCTCCCAGAGTTACAGTTCCCAGCACCCCTAACAAACTACAGTACCTACAATTCTTTGGAATGGGGAGTCATGTAGGCTGGATGTGCTTTAAATGTATGGTGTGGATTTGCCCTTAATTCCTTTAAAAGTCAACTGTAGCTCAGGGTGAGATTGTTGAGCAGAGCCATCCTTTGGGACTGGACTCAGGATAAAGGTAACAACTGATACCTTCCAATTCTGCAAAGTTCTGGTTGACTCATCTATAATGTATTTAATTATCATCGCTGACCATATGTCAAATATGAATGCATAACATGTACCAACTGGAACACTCAGAAAAGTTATGAAAACTTTGTATCAGCTTACTCTAAAAATAAATAATTATGCCAGTGTGTCTATCTACATTTATTTTATTTATTTTTTTATAGCGAGCAAGTAGCTTTGGGAACTTTGACCAACGCAGACATCAGTCAGTTTCAAAGCCAGATGATTCATCTGAGGTTTGTATATTACTCAATCTAGTTATTTTACATAACGGCTCCTTAACTTTTGTACATGCAACAGAAAGCACATTGTGCAAAATACAGTGGATTTTGTACCAACTGAGTGAGCAACTGACTGCTGAATTGAGTAAAATTTGTACACACTTAATGATTTGATGATACAGCACACAGAACCTTGGTTCTGGGAGGGGAAAACACTCAAACAGGTTACTGTTGAGAAGTTGTACGTCTCATAGTCATCTATTGTCTATTGCCTGTGACAGTGCTGGTGATTAGTTATACACGCACCTTCCATGCTTTTGGAGATTTGCATTGGCATGTCCAAACACAACTGGACAAGGGCCAACAAATCTTGTCTTGCCTTGTTGCCAGTCAGAGTACTATCATCTTTACCCTAGTCCCCCATCCAAGTACAGGGGGAAGGGCCTTCTTACATTATGTTGAATTCAACGCTCAGCCTGGCTGTGGGGTGTGAGAAAGAAATCTACTGGCTCTCCAAGTATCTCTGAGGTTCAATGCAGTATCAGGGAGAGTCTTTAAATTTCTCCCATGCTTCTGAAGCCAGCCTGGTACTTTTCTAGGCACTGAAGAATGGCAGGGGCTGTTCTTGATTTTGTGCTCTTTCCAGAGCAAAATATGTAGATTCTTGCCAGTGGAACTCTTACACAACTTGCCTGCAATGAACAAACTGTAATTTGGGGCAGAAAACAATGACTTGCTACATGTATCATCAGAAAGCTGCACCAAGAGACTCCTATAAAGTTTTAAACAAACTTTTTTCTTTTTTTTCTTTTTTTTTAAAAAAACAAAAACAGATATGTGAAGCAGATGCTGTAAGTGATGGTGGAGAACTTGGACATAACAAACCACCAAATAGTGGGGGAAGCCTTGGAAAGAAGATGAGGGCCATTTCCATGACTATGAAGAAAAAGATGGGTAAAAAATACATCAAGGCACTTTCAGAGGAGATGGTAAACATATCACTAAACTCTTTCGATCTTCTTTATCTGCTTGTGGTTTAACTTCCGGTTTTTAAGCTCTGCTGTCAAAGTTGCTTCATATTTAGCTGTGTATGTCACTGTGTTCATGCAACATCGTAAACACTGTAGTGATATTGGAAAACTAATATGTAAACTAATTTCCCCCAAACTTATTGAACTTAGACCTACTGTCTATGCTTAATCATGCCAATCCACTTCTTTGAGTGAACATGTGCAACTGATTGTGCATCTTCTTACTGCAAATGAAGGCTTTGGGAATGAAGTGGGGGGAAATGTTCAGATTCTGTTAATAGCACTAGATTCAACACTGGAATCTACCTTACATCTTAGGTGTTGCAATTCAAATACTTTCCCTTATTCACTCCCATTTGGGAGTTAGAATGTTCAGATGGGGTTAGGGAGATTACATCTCACACTGATTTGAATAAATTAATCAAGCAATTATTTTGTTGCAGACGTACAATACATTAACTGAATTTTTAATAGCATTTCTGGGCTCCCATTGTACACAGTGGTGTTTACTGTATCCCTGAGTAGACAAGCATAGGTTTACATTTTGATGACTAAGCTAGAAGTTACCCTGAGTTGCTTTTCCCCCTGTTTGGCCCCTTGCTGATATTGTGTGTTATAAAGTTTTTCTAAGTCTCTTTCACCAAAACAAAATGCCAAGTTGTTGTTGTCATTGTATTGAAATAATACCTCTCTTTGACTACTGTTTAAAATCACTGGAAGCCAAAAGTAGTGCATAACTCCCAAAATGGCAGATCCCAGAAACATGCCTGGAAGAAGTTATATTCTTTGACACCTCCCCAAAGCTTTCTGCTAATTCCAGATGTGAAATAGCTGGCTGAAGTTACCTAGGGCAAACTACACATTATACCAGGCATCCCCAAACTTCAGCCCTCCAGATGTTTTGGACTACAATTCCCATCATCCCTGACCACTGGTCCTGTTAGCTAGGGATCATGGGAGTTGTAGGCCAAAACATCTGGAGGGCCGCAGTTTGGGGATGCCTGCATTATACAGAACCATGTGTAATTAAAAAACCAATGGCTATTTTCTGGTGGAGGGTGGAAGCAAGAGTAGATGCTTAATAATAATATTATAATAATTTATTATTTGTACCCCGCCCATCCGGCTGGGTCTCCTCAGCCACTCTGGGCGGCTTCCAGCAAAGATTAAAATACAATAAAATGTCACAGATTAAAAACTTCTTCTTTCTTTGCCAGCTGCTTTTCCCTCCCTCCCCAATCTGAACCTCAACTTCTTTTTCTGCCCAAAGCTTGCACTGTGAGAGTAAAGATGTGTCTGGATCTCTGCAGCAAGAGCGATGCATTTTGGGACAGTTGCTATTTGGAATAGAAAAGCAGTGGGCATCCTCCTTCCCCTTTTCTACTCAAAGGGTTCCCCTTGCAGCCATCAGGCTTGTGTGATATGTCCTGTGGTCCTGATTCTGTCATTAATTCAGTTGCCATGGTACATACAATGGGAGACTCTTGATTAATATTACTTCACTTGCTCTGATGTCTTAAACCAACAGATGTTCGGGCTGAGGCTAAGCCCTTGTTCAAATTAAATGCTGAGTTGATGATAGGCATAAATAATCAGGCAAATCTTTTGGCACGAAGGTGTGTTCAGTGAAATAGTCTAATGATTTTTTATTCTCATATTTATTTATTTTAAAAATCCATTAATAGCCTGGGGAGGACTGTGAAAAGTGAAATGGCAGAATTTGATGAAAGTACTAAAGTAGGCTATGAAGAATTGCATAAGAATCTCAGAGCCCAAGCAGAATGGGAAACTATAGGGCAGCTGAATATCCATTACCTGAAGAAATGCACCTTGGAAATATAACCCAGTTCTACATAAATATGGTTAGATACTGAATACACGATTACTGCCAAGTAAGGAAGTTTGGGAGTCACTGTGCACACTTCCTGGAAATGTCAACTCGGGCCACTGAAGTCTTGAAAAAGTAACAAATGTTAGTGATTATTATTCAAGGTGACATAAAATAACATGCTTCTAATTGTGTGTGGAGGTCCCCCAAACCACCCCTCAAATAACTCACACCATAGACAGAATTTTTGTTTAATGGTTTTTGGCATGAATTTGGCCACAACTTTTATTGAATACAATTCAAACCAGTGCGTGGTTGGACAGAAATAAACTCGCCTTGTCAACAAGGGGAAACCCTACAGGGAGAGACAGGAAGTCGGGTCCAATAGGCTCTCCCCTCAGGCTCCCAGGGGCTCATGCGTGTTGCTGGTCCCCTACCGGGGATATGGACACTGCATAGAGCCCCTGTATTCCTGACTGGAATTTCCCCTAACTCAGGCATTAACACAAGGGGCCAACGAAGTCAACAGACCCCATATACAACCAATAACCAATGCCTAACCACCAACCTTACAAGTTGTTACTTATTTGCTATGCAGTAGGCAAAAACCAGATGGCACCAGCCAATCAGCCAAATGGAAAAATTCCTACCAGGCCCCTGAATACAGGCGACCCCTTGAGAGGCACAGCAATGTCAACACAGAGGCCTAAAAACAGCAGAGGGAGGGTGGGGATCCGAAAACGCAGCCAAAGAGAAAGAGAAACCTCTTTCCTTGGCTTTTAAACCCAGGGGGCTGACCCTCAAAATCACAACATCTGAATTTGCCTAGCAACATAGGGGTGACTACTCATGCCCCCACCTTTGGACTCAGGAGTGGTTTTTAAGCCCCCACCGCAAATCGTGCTCACCATGATGTTGAACCCGCATTCTCTATATAAAGTGAATGGTACAGTCTCTTGCCAAAAAAAAAAAGTGATAGAATGTGAATGTTTTCAAAGAAGAACAACTGAGATTGTCAGTGGTAGGCTAAGTTTTTCATGTAAAGAGAGTCTAAATGAATAGGATTTTTCAGTTTTAAGGGCGGGAAATCCAATAAACACAGCATGCACAACTGTGCATAAGGCAACAAAAAGTGGTGGGTGAGCAATACCACCTACTGTAGGAGTGCACAAAGGAGGTGCCATTTCTGAATGATCTTCCATGTGAAAGCATCCAAAAAGAAAGACACCAAGGAGAAAAATTCTAGCTAAGCACAGTTCCTAGAGTCTTGTTTTCCCTTGCAGGGAAGGTTAAGTTGGGGGGGGGAGGTACAACCCTCATTCTGTTATGTGGGTAGACTCAGTGTAAGTTGTTGAGACAATCACCTGCAGTTTGGTAAAAAGAGACCAGGGTCTGACCTATATTGGATACAATGGATTCTTATGGTGTAGCTTTAAAATAAACTATTTTTTTTCCATTTTGTATATAGTTAACGGGTGGAATTTAAGAGTGCAAATGGGGCAAAAGAACTGGACTCAATAATAGACAAGATGTAAAAGAATATTACCAGAAGGCACACAGTTCTTTTTGATGGTGGCAGTGGGCACATTTGCTAATGAATCAACAAGCAACATGAATAGACTAGTAACTATTGGGGCACTACAGGTAGGGGGAAATGCTACAAGCCAACAACAGAAACCCTCTTGTGGGGGCAATGGGTGATATTTTGCCACTGCAAGAATAGTGGACAGAATCCTGCGGTAGATGGGCCATTGGCCTGATCCAGTAGGCTCTTCTTATGTTCCTAATGAGTTACAGACAAGCTTGTATGAGTTGGTCCTAATCTAATATTAATACATTTTGGAACATAAAAATTCCCATAATGGGCATCATGGGGAAATATGCTTCAAATCTCATCCTGTGTGTAGCTGCTTAAATCAGGCAGCTTTTGAGTCTTATCTGGGGCATCTGATCATTTAATCCCTTACTAAGCCAAAAGAAATTGCACTTTGTCATCAAGGTAATGCATCCTGCCACCCAAACATGAACTTAGAACTGCAGAACTATAAAACTGGAAGGCACCCCAAGAGTCATCTAGTCCAACCCCCTGCAATGCAGAAATCTCTACACGGGGTCACCCATCCAATCTGAAACTATGCTGGACCCTGCTTAGCTTTGTGAGACTACTTCATGTAGTGGATTAAATAGTGTCATTGCTCACCAAACCTAATAACGTGAATGTATTGTAATCTCCCAAGGTACATGCTACCTCTCTGTCATGCTGACTTCATATGATGCAACAATAGGGAGAAGTTGCTTCCCGAGTTCCCCTTTTCTTGTGAAGTTATTGTTGCTTAATTATTTAACTTAGACAGTGACACATAGCAAGTTCCCATTTTAAAAATAAAGCAGTCATTAGTTTAAGTACTCTGGATTTTTTTAAAAAACCAAAAACAAATCATAAGCAAAGGTAACCAATCCTGTTAGGCCATAAGAAGAAGAAAAAACCTTCAAAACCCACAATTTAGAAATACTAAAAATGTCACAAAAGTGTGGTAAGTTTTCAAGATCTTCTAAACTCTTCCTTGGGCAAGATGTTACAAAGAGGAAGGAGTGAAGGGGGTGAGGAAGAATTTAAAGTACAGTACAAAAATTTAGCTAGGTGTTAGAGTTGTGAGGTCAGTTTGTGGACTCAGTTCCAAAATGGAGATTGCAAGCAGAATTAGTCCCACCCAGGTGCTGCAGATAACAGCTTCCACACCAGGATTCTGGGATAAAGAAAAAATGGCTTCTCCCCATTTCAGAGAGATTTAAGACTGGCACCAGCTATAGCAAATTTTAGATGAACCCAAGTTTCTGTTGAAATAAATGATCCCCCCCCCTTTTGCCTATTTGGTTGCTACCTACAATGATGTACTTGCAGGGCTCAAAACCACTAGGATTTTTTTTAAAAAATGATGTTGCTCTGTTATGTGAAAGCTAGTAATTATAGCCTTGACATACATGTTTGTCCCTTGAATTCTGAAAAATAAAGTGATTTTCAATCTGACAGCAGTTGAGAGAATGGCAGAGAGGAGTGAGCACTTTTTCCAGGTGACAGGAATTGTATGTCTTCTGCCAAAATTGCCTTCGTTTCAGACAGCCTTGCTTTCTTTTGAGTTACTATATATGTTTAGCAAGCTCTTTCTCTACTCCCACCACCACCTACACATGGCTTTACTAAAACCATAGCATGTGACATCTCAGCTAAAACATCTGTTCTCGCTGCCTATATCCTTCAGGGACAGGTTCAAGGTTCATGCATTGATATACAAAAGCCTGAATGACATGGGTGCAGGATACCTTAGAATCATAGAATCATAGAGTTGGAAGAGACCACAAGGGCCATCCAGTCCAACCCCCTGCCAAGCAGGAAACACCATCAAAGCATTCTTGACATATGGCTGTCAAGCCTCTGCTTAAAGACCTCCAAAGAAGGAGACTCCACCACACTCCTTGGTAGCAAATTCCACTGCCGAACAGCTCTTACTGTCAGGAAGTTCTTCCTAATGTTTAGAAAGAATCCCATTATCACATATATCCCATTATCACAGCTCGATCACTGAGACCACCTGCTTGAGCACTGTTAGTTGTCCCCATGTTACAGAGGCCCAGCTGACCTCAACTAGAAGTTGGCTATTTAGTGTTGTTGAATGCTGTAGAATGCTCCTCTAGCAGATTCAACAAATATTCTCCCTTTTGTCTTTCGGGTGTCTCTTGGTGACTTTTTAATGCCAACATGCCTATGCAGATGTTTAAAATGTCCCTTGATTAGCCATACATTTTAATGACCTCTTTGTATCACTTTTAAATGTTTTTTATACTGTCATGCACCACCCTAATGCTTTTTTTGGGGGGGGGGAGATATATGCATACATTTATATAAATAAATAACTAAACAAAATAACACCTTCTTCCAAGTCCTGTTTGGTCCCCATTCTGTTTTGCTGCAGGTACAATGTCAAGTATACCATTCAATTTAATTTTAAGCGCATCCACATTTCCCAGAAGAATTTGGAATTTGTGATGACTTGGTGGAACTGGTTCTGCTTAAGTACAGGAGATGATGAACTAAATAGTGTGATATCTTTCGGCCTTGATATACTGCTTCTTTAAGGGGACATATTTTATTTGACAAATGCATACATGGGTAATGTTTCTTTATACTTACCATCTTCTCTCTCTCTCTCTTCTGCTCTAAAGAATGATGAAGGAAGAGATGATTCCTGTTCTAATCGAAACAGTGACCCTGGTGGAGGGTCATGCACTGAGAAGGCCTCTCTAAAGGCCAGCGACTCCATGGACAGCCTCTATAGTCTTAATAGTGGCCAGAGCTCATCAAGTAAGTGCCAGTTAATGATATGCTGCAGAATATATATATTTGAATGGCTAGAAACAATCTCAAGAACATAATGGCATCAGTAGGCTTAAGTTCACCTAATTCTGAATTGAATTGAAGCCATTGGCAATTCTTTACTTGCTTTCACATGCATGAAATGGGACTTCCCTGCCTTCCCTTTCCATTGGCAGCCCATCAAAATCCTCTCCTTGCGTTGGGTTGCCCCTGGGAATGGCATAGGATTTGGTGCAGCTGTGTACAGATAGAGCAAGAGGTGGTGAAAATCACCCCTGCTTCCATTAACAAATAACGTGGTTTGGTTGTATCTAGTGATGGCTTTGCTTTAGTGGAAACCACTTCTGCTCATAGCATCAGAGCACTTGATTTTGATCCTGACCCATACTTCTTGCTAAGGCAAAGCCACCATCAGATACCACCCACTGTCTTTTCCCAAACTACTTACCGTACATTATATAATTTAACATACTAGGGTATTTACATTGTAATACCAATTTTAGTATTTCTATAGTGCTGTAGAGTATGCAGATAACTTCACATATGTTATTTCAGTTTTTACAGCAGTCCTATAAAATAGGTCATTCTTCTTATTCCCATATTACAGATGTAGGGTTCAGTAGTATTAGTTTGGCCCAAATGACTCAAATGAGTTCAAATCCTAGGTAGATTTATGCTGGGGATTTACTGACTCACAACCAACTCTTTGGGAGATGTACCCAGTGTTAGTTATACTGTTCAAATTAATATACACAACTAACTTAGGTTCATTAATTTTGGTGGGCCTACTTTTGGTTAAAATTTAGTTAGATAAGTTGTCATTAAACTATATCAATATCCATGTTATTTAATACAATGCATTTAGGTGAAATATTGTAAACAAAATACATTATTTGTCATTGCTGACTTTGTCTTTGGTGAAAATTAATTTAGAGAGAGCCTAATTTTCCTGAAGAAATATTTTATTACCTTTGTTTATTTATGATTTTTTTTTAAAAAATGGAACACATTCATAAAGTTATCTGTTCTTGCTATTGCAAAGGGTATCTAACATGCTGCAGAGAACATGAGACTAAAAACAAGAGGCCAATTATTCCCTTTTTAACAAAAAGCTGGAGAAGTTGACGGCACAAGCTTATAGAAGTTTACTCACATGTAATTCCCATTCAGTGGGGATTAGTCCTTAGAAAGTGAGTTTAAGATCACACCCTGAATCTTGTGTATGTCAATAAAAAGTGTGTCCTAGGATGTGTTGCATCTGATCCACATAAAAATTATGGATGAGGCTTGTATCTGGTGAGCAACAGTGTTTGAATGGCAAGCACTGATAGGGATTTTGTTATCATATGCTTTCACAGAGAACTTATGTAAGGTTTTATATTGTCAGTCTGTCTAATAGAATTGATTAATGACACTAAATGATCCTATTTCAGTCTTTTGAGCTAAAACACCACTCCACAGTAAAACAGAATTGTTCACTGACATATCAATTCAATTTTCATTTCCTAGGTCTAGGTTAGCCATATTTCCAAAGTGACATGGCTTTTGTCCATTTAAGTGCTTAAATGCAGGGTAATATTCTGCAGGTGCTACTTCTAACTCTTAACTGCAATGGTGAGTTCATACAGATAACCTATCTTACCCAAACCTGATCTCTCCTACGTAGGATAGTCAGACTGTCTCAGGTTTTTTAGTATTTAAAGATGTGTATGCCCACAAATGCCCACACAAGTCCATGGAGCACCTAACAACATTGTGTAAAAGAACTGTAAAGCCACTATAAAATGGATAGCTAATCAAATCACACATGTAAACTACACATCCCATACACAACCTGCAGTTGCAGCCATCATATTTTAGATACTTACGTCAATGCCAGCTCATATGAACAAAGTCCACAGGTACAAGATGGTCTACAGAGGGGGTCTCCAGCTGTTTTTGGACTACAGTTCCCATCATCCCTGACCACTGGTCCTGCTAGCTAGGGATGATGGGAGTTGTAGTCCAAAAACAGCTGGAGACCCACCTTAGGGGAAACCTGGTCTGTAAATAAAAACTGAGCCTACATGGTGGGCCTTTTGAGGGAGGAAGTTTAAAATGAAGATGCCACTGCAGAAAAGCCCATTACAAAGATGAACGTTTAGATGCCTATATATGTATTGTGGGGCTCATATGGACAAAGTTCTCTTCCAAGTGAAGATGGCCCAATCATTTTAGTTTCTTCATCTCTCCTGTAGGGGCATACCACATGGTAAGTAGCATTTTACCAGATACCAAATGCTAAGATGTGGTATTGCTGGATGGGAAAAACTGTACCTGTGGAACTTTTGTTTCCCTCAGAGATCTTCAAAGTACAGAAGCTATGTCCCTCTGGGAATGTGGTCACTATGTTTAGGCCTCAACCCTAGTTTTCCTTTGTCAATGTGATACGAAAAATGGTCTGTTGCATTCCAAGCTATCTATGCAAGAACAAACTCAAACAATTTCTGCATGTGAGAGAGACCGAAAATGGAATATAAGTTGCCTCTTGGGTTTCTTTTACACTCATGTTGCAAAGAAGAATGAAGGCATAGCTACCAGAACATAGGAAACCACTTTATACTGAGTCAGACCACTGCCCCACCTAGTTCAGTACTGTCTGACTGTCAGAGGCTCTCTAGAATTTCAGGCAGAGTTCTCTCCTAGCCCTAACTGGAGATGCCAGGGATTGAACCTGGGACCTTCTGGTGCAAAGCAGCTGCTCTACCACAGAGCTACAGTTCTATTTCTCCCCTGTTTCCAGTGGCCACCCTCAACTCCTGCCAGATGTCAGAAAGAATCAGAAGTCCTGCTTGCTTCAACAGGAGAAGCATAGGGTGAGCGAAGTCATAGACCAGGCATGTCCAAAGTCTGTTTCGGGGGCCTAATCCAGCCCACCGGTCAGTTTAATCTGGCCCCTGTGGCAGTTTCATGGGGTAAAATCCAAAAAAAGATCAACAACATTTGGGGGCTAAAATTTAAAAAAAAAAAAAGCTGAACAACTTTGGGGTAAAATCCTTTTTTAAAAAAGCTCAATAACTTTGGTTGGGCCTCACGCATGTCCACTTCATCAAATCTGGCCCTCTTTGAAAAAGGTTTGGGCACCCCTGTCATAGGCTAAAGAAGCTATGGATGGCATTCAATTAAGTTTTACTCAGAGCAGTTCTATTGACAGTAATGGACATAAATTAGTCATGTTCATTAATTTAAATGCATCTACTCTGAGTAAAATGTAGGTGAATACCACCCAATGACTGCATAGCATTTTGATGGTGTGGTGCTGCTTTTAAATTATCATGACCTAGCAACTGTATTTATTCCTCCCCCATGTATAGCTAAGCAAGCACATCAAGTGAACCAATTTTTGTGTTCCATTATCTGTTTTGTCGTGGGAGAATTCAAGATGCTGCTGTTATCTAAAGCATATTTGAATGGAATATTTCTGGGCTTGCTCAAATGTGCTGATGCAGGTTTCTTCAGATGACAAAATGACAGAAATTTTAAGAGTAAAACCTTTTCCTCTCCAGTGTGCAATTCTTTTGAAGTTATGTACTTTGTGTATTCTAAGACATCACCTGTAAAATGTTGTCCCTGTTTGTCTGAATAAAGAGGAAACAGTCAGCAGATGATTATTGTACATCGTATATGAAAAAAAAAACAGTATTAGTTTTGGGTCATTTTATTTCAGTGAGGCCTGAGTAAAATCTAGGTTCTAGTTTTCACATCACTCTATTGATGGAGATTTTGATCATTTTAATTGCTTTTCCATTGTTTCAGAATTTTGAGAACCAAATAGTTTATCTCTTAGCACTTTATCACAATTGTTATCCTGCAGCATATACTAATTAATTGCATGGGGCATGATCCACATTTGCACATCCACAGACACACAATAGAACAAGAGGCTCTTAACCTTAGGGTTGTGGGATTTGAGCCCCACACTAGGCAAAAGATTCCTGCATTGCAGAGGATTGGAGTAGATTACCTCCAGGGTCCCTCCCAACTCTACAATTCTGTTCTACTAGCTGTACCCAGCCACGCGTTGCTGTGGCTCATCTCTGTGACTGCCCCCACCCTGTTCCGACCCATGACCTATTCTGCCCCCTCCCCCCCCACCCCGGCTCATCCCTGTGATTGGCCGCACCCTGTCCCGACCGATTACCTATCCCGGCCCCTCGGCCCAGTCTGTAAAAGCCGAGGCGAGATGCTGTGGAGAGGGAAGGTTTCCTAGGTGCAGTACCGGTGTAGCCATCACTAGAGGGTGCTGTTTTGCAACCTCTCCTGTGCTCCCAGCACCCCCGGCTGTCTGAGTTTTGTGTTTGGGAACAGTGGGTTTTACCTGTTTTACCTGCCATAGGTGTGACATCTATCTACGCAACCTGTATATGGTCAGTTGCATATTCGCTTGAGATGTTGTGTCCAAATTTGAATGCAATCGATTAAGTGGTTTCAGAGAAAAGTTGAGACTAACCCACATGCCCAGTTTACATTTTTATATATACAGTATAGATTAAATCCACTGCTAAATCCTGTGAATTCAGTAGAACTGTACATTGCTTATTTTTGGCTGGAATGCATCTACTCCATAGAAAGTTGACAGTAGTGATTAATAAGAATGAAGAGTGGATGTAAATGAAGCGCAAGCCTAAGCAGAGTGCCTTGGAGGAATTGGGAGCTTCTCAGAAGTCAAACAGGATCTCTGTGAGATGGCACAGGTGAAGTGGGAACCCCTAAATCACCTCACAGTACCTTGGTAATCCAGACATTTAAAAAAATCCTAGAGACATGCATCTACTAAAAGCAGAAATAGTGTCTCTCAACTTGCCATATGAGGAATATAACCAAAATTGGGTGGTGAGGGAAGAGAGGGGAAGTACCAGGGTGGGGAGAGGATGGAGAGCCTTGTTGTGATTGACTGGTCAAGCTAGTAATCAGAAGGAATTATTTTTACTTTGAACATGAATCTATTTTAGTTCTTCCCACCCACAAAGTCAAACTTATTTGTCTGCAGTGTAGCAGGTTTCTTACTCATGAACATCTCTCTTATGTGCCCCCCCTTTTTGCCCACCTGCAAATTGCAACAGCTGCCCTTCTAGGTAAGCCACTGCAGCTATCCTTCTGACATTTGGCATAATTTATACCCTCTAGAAGGGTAAAGATAAAGACATATCCTTTTTGGTTGGACAAACTTTAAAGGTGCCCAGCACAAAAGTCAGTGTCCTGTTTCACTGTAATTTAGCAAGATTTGATTCTATCAAAGTTAAATTGTATTTTAATTATATATTTTTCTATGTTTTAGTGGTTCTTGTTTTATCTGTAAGTCACCTTGAGTCCTGTCAGGGAAAAGGGTAGGGTATAAACAAAATAATAACAACAACAAACTCCTTCTAGCAGTAAGTAAAGGTAAAGGAACCCCTGACCATTAGGTTCAGTCGTGACCGACTCTGGGGTTGCGGCACTCATCTCGCGTTATTGGCCGAGGGAGACGGCGTACAACTTCCAGGTCATGTGGCCAGCATGACAAAGCCGCTTCTGGCGAACCAGAGCAGTGCACGAAAATGCCACTTACCTTCCTGCCGGAGCAGTACCTATTTGTCTACTTGCACTTTGATGTGCTTTCAAACTGCTAGGTTGGCAGGAGCTGGGACCGAGCAACAGGAGCTCACCCTGTCGCGGGGATTCAAACTGCCGACCTTCTGATCGGTAAGCCCTAGGCTCTGTGGTTTAACCCACAGCGCCACCCGTGTCCCTGCCCACGTAAGTATGCCCTCAAATTTCATCCACTTCTGAAAAGGAGAGGGGAATTATAGTCTTTTAAAAAAGAAAAGAATACTCCCTCAAATAGTGAATTGAGGTGGGATGAAGTGGTTTCACGTGAACCCTAATCCAATTCAGACAGCCGACCAAGTGGGCTGTTTTCCAAAGTGCTGTATTGGAAGTCCAAACCAAATCTTGTGGCTTATGCACACCTCTTGTGATTTTTCTGTTTTATATTTTTCAAATGATTTCATCTTCAAACTCTTTTGGCTTCATGTTGTATCCATCTTAAATGCTGTGAAAGGTTGACCATTCTTATTGCTTCCAGGTGGAATTACTAGTTGCTCAGATGGGACAAGCAACAGGGACAGCCTAAGGCTTGATGATGAAGTTCCTTACACTGGACCTTTCTGTGGCAGAGCCAAAGTACACACAGACTTCACACCTAGTCCTTATGACACAGACTCTCTCAAAATCAAGGTGAGTTAACTATTTGTTACATGTGCTTTATTCCCGAAGTCACTTTCCACCTGTGAGGCTCTCCCAGTTCAGGCAGCATTATATAGAATTCATTTTTATAGAAGAACAAGTCTTGCCAATGAAGAACTAGCTTGGTTTCCACAAAGCTAGCTTGTGTCTAACTAATCTTTCCATTGAGTGTCTCAATGAGCATGTAGATTGGGTTGATTTGGTGCGCTTTCAAAAAACTTTTGACACAATCCCTCACTAAAAATTCTTGAGTAAACTTTGCAGTCATGAGATAAAGGGACACATTCTCTTAAGCTGCTTGAAGAGTGGAAAGTAGATAATAGGAATAAGTGGACAGTTCTCACAATAGAGGGATGTGAGAAGTGGAGTCCCCCAGGTAACTAGACTGGAGTTTGTGGTTTTTAATTTGGTCATAAAATATCTGGAGTCAAGAGTGAGTGCGTGAAGTGACCAACTTTGCTGATAATATCAAATTGTTCAGGATAGTAAGAAACAAGATGAAGAATGGAAATTGGGGGGTCACAAAAAGAGTATCTCAAAACTGGGTGATTCGGCATTTAAATGGCAAATGTGACTTAATATAAGCAAGTGTAAAGTGATGCACATTGGAGCAAGACAAACAAACCTAACTTCACATATATGCTAACAGGGTCTGAACTGGCAGAGACTGAGCAAGGTTACAATCTTGGAATTGTGGTGGATAGCTCAACGTAAATGCCAATTCAGCATGCAGCAATTGTGAAAAAGGTGGACTCCATGTTAGATATCATTAGCAAAGGGATTGAAAATAAGCCTGTTGACTTCATAATGCCATTATAAAAATCTATGGTGAGATCACACTTGGAATTCTGACTACAGTTCTGGTCACCTCACCTCCAAAAGCATATTGTAACTGAAATGACTGAGGGGCTGGAGGAACTCTCCTTTGAGGAAAGGTTATAACATTTGGTAGTTTTTTTTAGAAAAGGGGGGAGAATATACAGTATATATAGAGAGAAGTATATACATGGTGTGGAGAAAGTGCAATGGGAGACATTTGCTGGATCCTGGAGAATATGGATCTTTGGTCTGCTCTAGGTGGTCTCTTGATATGTTCTTATCAAACTTGTACCTTAAGCTTTTTGTGTCACACAAAAAAAGACGTAACTAATAATAATCTTCAGGTGTCTTTTCTAGCCTTACTTCACATTGTGCTGCCTAACACTCTGCTGTAGTTCTAGTTGAGTTATGGCTGTGGAGTGTGACATGTGGGGAGGGAGCTGTTTCACTTTTCCATATTAACAGAGACAAGATGATGTCTCATGCCCATGTTCCCAGCAATGTGGGGTATGATTAAGTGCTGATTTGCTACTAGGGGAACTCTGAAGTAATAATTTGAGTCCCAGGAGAAAGGAGGGACTGCCCAGGTTGTCAGTATTTACTGGAGCATAACTGTGATGTGCTCTCTTTAAAGCGACGGAAAGCAAAAACCAATGACTGCTCCAAAACTACAATAACACAATGCAAATGTTTCAGAAACAGAACACAGTACTTGCCTAACAGATGTGTTTGGATCAGGTCATATTTGGTAAGCTGCATATTGTGTTAACTTAAGTGCTTTGGCTTAAATTATGCCTTGCCAGAGCAGAAAATCATTTCCACTTGCACATAGAGGTGGAAATCCCTTTTACATCTGCAACAGCCCCACATACAACAATCCATTCTGTTTATGAGGGCCCCCCAACCCTGAAGAGCAGATTGGGGGTGGGGCACACAGGTAGCTGCATCAGGAAAGAACTTAAAATTGTGATATAGAAGCTGGTGAAATGTGTTGCACAACTGCTTGTCCTTTTTCTTGGCACCTGTCTGGAAAGATTACCTCCTGTGTTTCTGGATGTTTTGATGTTGCTCTTTTATTTTTGCTATTTACCTAACATACGTGTTTGGATCAATATGTTTTGAGTTTGAGCAAAACACTTAGTTTTCATTTTTTTTCAAATCCTGCTTTAATTCTTATAATAATGCTTCATATACGTGGGGAGTGCAAAGGGGTAAGACTGACACATTAGTAGTGCACAGGCCAAATGCTATTTACATTTTAAGTAAGTATGTGAGGGGGAGTGCAGAGAGTATCAGAAAATCTGGAGGGAGGGAGGGAAAGGTAGTGATTTAGAGAAGAACATCATATGGACAACAGGAAGCTTACTCTCCACATTAAATGACAGTGTGGATAAATAAGCTCTCCTTTCTTTTTAGAAAATGTGCATCACTATTTGAGCCAACTCTGATTTTCCATTGGTCTGCTTTTGATCAACTGAGGCAGACGAGTCTTGTGTATCACAAATATGTACAGTACTAGTTTCAGAGTTACATTTTGTTTTTCTTCCAGAAAGGGGATATCATTGATATCATCTGTAAAACCCCAATGGGTATGTGGACGGGACTGCTAAACAACAAGGTGGGGAATTTCAAATTCATTTACGTAGATCTTATTACAGAAGAGGAATCTGTACCTAGAAAAATAAAGCCACACAAGAGGAGTAAAAGGGCCAAGCCTAATTCTCTTCAAGAACTCTTGGACCGACTCCATCTACAGGTTGGTAAAACTCAAAAAAATTATTTGGTAAAGCTTCTTTTTGCATACAGTACATTGATCGTTCTCAAGCTCAGAACTTGCAGCTTCAGGCCATACCTTAGGAGCTGCAAGCAAGATTTGTTGTGTACTTTGGCTAAAATGGATAATTCCTTTGACCTCTAGAGTCAAATTGCTCCATTTATTAGGCAGCTATCACCCAGGTTGGTTGTATGTGTGTGTCCAGATATAATTAGCCGATAATCAGATAAGTGCCAATCAGGTATTGAAGGGGAGACTAAATAAATCCTCTGCTCCCCCTCCCAAAGGGTTGCTTGATGCTGTCACTGATTATCTGACTAGGGTTATGCATGTACAACTGACTCCTTGTGCAGACTAGAGTCACAGGTGGCACATTTTGCAGTATAGGAAAGTTTCGCAGATTTATATTGATGTTTGGTAACATCAATACAATATGTCTCTGACAATGGTAGTTTGGGAGTTACTCTGTGAAATTAGATCCGCGCTCCCAGGTGACCCAGATCAGATGACATGCATAAAGTCAATAATATAATCGTACCACTTGCATTTTCTCCGCATTCAAAGCGTTTCACATACATCTATTAAAATAGCTGCTTTGGTTGTCCTCGAGGAAAAGGTAGGGTATATATCAGGCATAGGCAAACTCGGCCCTCCAGATGTTTTGGGACTACAATTCCCATCACCCCTGACCACTGGTCCTGTTATCTAGCGATCATGGAAGTTGTAGTCCCAAAACATCTGGAGGGCCAAATTTGTCTATGCCTGGTATATATTGCCTAAAATGAATGATCCCCTTGGTGCTCGTTATAAAATTGTTGGGGGTAATCTACGATTCTCTGGTTGTTACTGGACTAAACTTCCTGTTGGAAAACGCCCACCATCTCCGAGCATTGGCTATGCTGACTGAGGTTGATGGGATTTGAACAACATCTGGAGTACCATAGAGTATCATTCCTCGTTTTACAACAGTCCTATATGGAGGGATGTATTATTTCTTTGTCTGTAACGCAGAGAAAATAATAATAACCTCCTGAACAAAGGTGGTGTAAGGGTTGCTAAAATAATACGTGATACAAGCTTCCAGTGGTTAAGAAAGCTTCTATATAAAAAAATCAAATTGATATTTATATGATGATGATTATTATTATTAAACAGATGTGAGACAACAAATAGACATCAGGAACCAAGTCTAAGCCATAGGCAAGGATATAAACCTATCTTGAAGCGGCACTTCTTTTGATGAACCTGTCAATTGTATACTTAATATTTTGTTAATAAAAAATCCTTCACTCCACTTTCTTTATCACTAGAGAATGGTTTGTAGCTGATTTCAATGTAGTTCCTAAGGTATTATAAAACTTCCTCACATAGTATTTGTCTATTTAAACCATAGAAAAATATTACAGCATTGATGTAATGCAATATAATCAGCATTTTTATTAATGCTTCAGAATCACAATGTCATTTTCTGTTGTTAATTAGTCCTCTTAGCTTTGCACAGTAAGATACCCAAATGCTTTTTTTCACATGCACAGTCTTCAGAAATGTATTCCTATAAATATATAGCATGCCACAAAATAAAAGACATGCCTATGCTACTGCACTTCATGTTGTGTGCAAAAAATGCAGTCCTGCTTGAAATGGCATACTTATAAATTATATTGGTGACATTTCCTCCTATAAACTAGATATAAATTTTTCTTTATATAATATTCAGCAATGATTTGTTTGAAAACTGCATTAAAGAGGAATGTAAATCATTTAAAAAGCAGGAGAAAAGGTCTTTGGAGGTTTAGGTTTGCCCCAGCTTGCTTGTTGAAACCTTTCACTGAAACTGTAGGTGTAAAAATAAATAAAAACATATAAAGTTCTGAGTGCATTTCTAAAAAACTTGGGAATAATCTTGCCAAAGTTAAGCAGTTGTAAGGAAAGGGGCATAAAATCTTCAGATGAATCCTGAGTGGAACTGAGGCTTGGGAGCTTCAGAAAGATTCTGGACTTTTCCAAGCTGAAGCAGGATCTCTCTGGGGTGCTCCAAACCAAACAAGGAGCCACTGAAGCATGTACGGAAAACACCAGAGTGGGGAGAGGGAGAGTTATATGTGACTGACAAGTTTAATCAGGGAACAAGTTTAGCTTCTGGAGGGACTACTATGCCTGCAAATGCCATTCACTTTTGTCAAAAGGAATAAAATGCCCCATTACTGAATGTAGCAGGGGGAAACTAAGTGCCCTACCAGAACAAGGCAGCCTGTTTTCTGAAATGCCAAGTCAGGGCCAAATCAGGGTTCACACCCCTGAAAATACACACAAACACACACACACCATTGCTTTTCTCTTCAGCAATACAATCAAGAGAGAAAAAACTGTCAATGTAGAATATAACAGAAGTATGGTTTTTTTTTTCAGGACTACTCATCAACCCTCTTACTAAATGGCTATGAGACTCTGGAAGATTTGAAAGATCTAAAGGAGAGCCATTTAATTGAACTTAATATTGAAAACCCAGAAGACAGAACAAGATTACTGTCCGCTATTGAGAATCTGCAGGACTATGAAAGTATGTCAGAAGTTTGGTATTATATATTGTCACTTTTATGTATAAATTTCCCTGCCTCCTCCCCCAAAAAACTGGGATGGTGGGATCTAATACAGTAGTAGCCAAATTTCAGCTCTTATCAACCCCAGCTGGTATGGCCAATAGTCAGGGCTAATTGGAGTTTTTTTTTCCTGGCAACATCTGGAAGGCATCACCTTGGCTACCCCTAGTCTAATGCGCTACCATAGGTATGCCTTTAAACGTAACTCCCAGTCTGCCAACACTCAGCTTCATGGGATGACCCTGAGTTCTAGCTGCATAAGGAGGGTGTAGAAAAACTCCCAACTAATAGGAACTGAACTGTCAGTAATTGATCAAGCTAGAAAGTGTGCAGTCAAACTGACCCCAAACCACCTGAGCTTCTTTTTGGTTATACAGAGGTAGGAGCTCCATAGGGCCAGGACCATGTATGCCTTCATGATGTCAGACAGAGGAATCTCTGAAGTAACTCCCTCTACCCTTAGAGAGGGAGATCTAATGCTTCCAAAAGGCCCTTTGATGCTCTTGCAGAGGCCATAGGACTGCAGGGCCCACTATCTGACTCATAGTTATAAAGAAGCTCTTAGCAAGACATTCTGCACTTAGCTTAATGCATGTATAAGGAACACTTTAATAAAGAAACTTGAAGCGGGTCTCAATGGCAAATTGATCTTTCCTATAGAACAGTAGCATTTTCCCCCTATGTAGATTGGTATTGCAGAAGATAAGAAAAACCTGTAAAAGTATGCAATGGGATATATTAGGTCATCCAGTCAAGAAATTATAATGAAAGAACGGCAGCCAACATGATCCTGGGGTTAATTCTTAGCAGAGTAACTAATTCTGCATGACCTTGGCAATACCATTGTGTTTAAGTCAACCCGAGTGGAAAATTGGGTTGAAAAAGCTGAACATCATTGTTGTAACTAAATATTGCATCTGAAATCAACTTTCCAAGGTCAATATTTTTTTCTTAAATAGGCATGACTCTGTCTACTATAAATGATTTCCTAATTAAAATTGATTATCTGTACTGCTTAGAAGTGAGATGCATAATTACCCAATTGTACAAGAGAATCTAGATTCTGACCACAGAAATTACACTAAAGTGACAAAAATATAAGCATCACCTACAAATAGAAACGATTTTTTTTTTAGACTGTATGGGAAAATTCCACTTTTTAAAAAAAGAAAAGAAAAGCTTGTCTTCCTTTAACAAAGATCCATAGAATTAAAGCTCCTCTTTTGAAGGTTTAGATCAGGCATCCCCAAACTGTGGCCCTCCAGATGTTTTGGCCTACAACCCCCATGATCCCTAGCTAACAGTGGTCAGGGATGATAGGAATTGTAGTCCAAAACATCTGGAGGGCCAAAGTTTGGGGATGCCTGGTTTAGATGGCTGACTCACATAGGGGCCAAATATGACATGTGAGTTTTTCCCGTTTCCCAAAATTTTGACAATTGGCCTTCCATTAGTTTGACTCTACAGGAAATAAATTACATCAACAATAACTTTATTGTTACTAAAATAAATTCCAAAGAAGAGTGACCCTGATCTTGTGAACAGGGTTTGTACTGTTAAAAGTCCATTGTGAATCCCTTCCATATGAAGCCATGGTAAATTCAATCGAGCTCCCCACCCTCAATTGATGACTTCACTCTGCAACTGTTCTTATAGCTAAAAGATATCTACTTTATTGTTAGAGTTTTATTACCAATAAAGGGAATTGAATTGTATGATGAAATGAGTGCAGGTCTACATGCCTGGACTACATGCCTGGATTTTCTGCACATAGAAAACTAGCATATCACTATGCTAGAATCCATCTCCCTTATGTGCTAGATTATGTGTCTAGGAGTCTATACTTGAAGGAAAAATTAAGCGTGCAATCACTCATCTATGGAGTGTGGGTTGTATCCCAGCAGAGTTATAACATACGGTGTCTCTATTTGGATCTGACGATAAGTTCTAAATGGACCTGTGGTTCAACTGAAGGACATATCTAGAGCTTCACCGAAGTCAGGAGATGTCAAACTCATGCATACAGCAATTATTCTCCAAACAAAGATCCTTTCAACTGCAATTTTCTTTATGAAGCAAGCCATATTGTCACAACTTCCATAGCAGTGATCTAGACACCTGTACATTTGCAAAGGCAGGTTCCAAGGGCAAAACAAGGACAAAAATGGAGATAATGAATATTTATAGCATAGCTCTTGTCAGTGTGTATGCATCAGCCTTATATTTCTTCAATATCCATAGCCTAATCCTACAGACTAAAGTAGTATCAGACTATACATGTCAAAATGATGCATATCATAGACTGTGCTAACCCTATCTTAGACAACTCTGACTGAAAGCCATTTATCTTTTATGAAACTGCTATGCTTTAGGAAAATTACATGACTTCTAGTAGCTGATAAGATAGCATGTTCCGCTGATTCTGCAACATTTAATAGTAGCCTTTTAAAAAAATTCTCTATCCTGGGCCTCTAACTAATATTTAACAGATTAAAACCAACATCTGCCTTAAGTGGTACAAGGCTTCAAATCAAAATTTGTGCATTGAGTCACGAAGCAAGCTTGCTACTTTTGAAATTAGAAGATTGAAGATTGTCATATGCTTCAATTTCTTGGTCTTCGGAGTTGTACTCCTCCTCCTGGGACTGGGAGTAGTCTCTTCCACATTTGACCAACAACCCCTTGATAGGACAGTTTGCATGGAGCAGAGGTGGCTTACTTACACCTCTTCCTAATGGGCTTTTCTGGCCCATTGGTGCTACAGTGCTGGCATTTCCTCCTTCCAAATATGGCAAAGAATGAATTTGGCTGCTGCATAGGTTGATCCAAAGCTGATCTTTTGGAGTAGGGTATTTTGATTCTAGGGACCCAGGTGGCGCTGTGGGTTAAACCACAGAGTCTAGGGCTTGCTGATCAGAAGGTCGGTGGTTCGAATCCCTGCAACGGGGTGAGCTCCCGTTACTTGGTCCCAGCTCCTGCCAACCTAGCAGTTCGAAAGCACATCAAAGTGCAAGTAGATAAATAGGGACCGCTCCGGCGGGAAGGTAAACGGCGTTTCTGTGTGCTGCTCTGGTTCGCCAGAAGCAGCTTTGTCATGCTGGCCACATGACCCGGAAGCTGTCTGCAGACAAACGCCAGCTCCCTCGGCCTATAGAGTAAGATGAGCGCCGCAACCCCAGAGTCGGACACGACTGGACCTGATGGTCAGGGGCCCCTTTACCTTATTTTGATTCTAGTGGTTCTACCACTGGTAACCTGAAGGACAGACTATTGTACTGCATTATCTGTTGAGCTACCCATGAGGCTCGTTCAGAAGCTGCAACTGGCTTACAATTCTGCAGCTCTGTTGTTATCAGGCATAGGCTATAGACACCTACAGTATATAAACACCTGTGTTGAAGGAGTTGCACTGGCTGCCAGTATACTACTGAACTATCTTCAAGGTCTTACTATTAGTATACAAAGCCCCCAAAGAAATGTGGCCAGTTCTTTGCATTCTGCCATTGAGGCACGTCTGACAGGGCTTGGCAGTGTTCGACTGTCCTCAACAAGGAATTGGGAATTTAGTGTAGTGGCACTGGTGTTATAGAACTCTCTCCGTAATGAAATTTAAGTTAGAAATCAAACTGGTTGCCATCTGTAATGAGGTGTTTTTTTAGGCAACACCTTATAAATTGATTATTTATTGTGAAAATTATCTACTTTTTTATAACTTCCTTGTAGGACGAGCCATTCTGCACTTCTGTTTCCTTCCATTTTGTATTTTGCTTTGATTCTGTTTGTCATGTTGTTTTGGTTTTGAGATTCGTACGCTCCATTTCTGAATAGGTCTGTGACATAGAAATGCATAAATAAATTTGGTGGAAGAAATCAGCCCTCCGCTTCTCTTTCCCAACAAATGATTGTGCCCCCTGCTGTTCATGGAGCAGTGGCTTTTTTCATCTTTTGGGGAAACACATGCAACACTGGTTTTCACATATGATTCTTCCTATAGGATTAGGATGCTACGAAAGCATGCCATTTTTGGTTATGATTTATTTTTGATGTTTTAAATCCTGCCTTCCTTCCCCAGAGTTCAGGGTTATGAGCAGAGTTCAACTCATGTTGTCCTTGCATCAATCCTGCGAGGTGTTTTAGGCTAAAAGATAGTGACAGGAGCCAAGCTCATACAGTGAACTCCATGGCTGAATTGGGATTTTCATCCAGGCCTCCCCAATTCTAACTGCTACCCCACACTGGCTTTCTGTGATATGAATGGAAATTGGCTTGTAAGTTGTCTGATGCCCTTCCTGCAGGTCGAACCAAAGCAGCCACATAACTATCAATCTTTTACTCAAAGGGATTTTTATAGCATATTGTTTCAATTTTACAGATGAACAAGACCAAGAAGCAGAGCAAGTGCCACAGACCTTAAGCCCTGACCTCAGCTTTAACAAGTCACAGTTAAATGACTGTCCAAGAGACTCTGGTTGCTACATCTCACCAGAAAATTCAGATAACAGCAAAGAAGACCTAGATACAGAGAACCTGCCTGACATGGTGCGGGCAATCACCATCACTGAATCAAACTGAAAACGGCTCGCATTTCCAGCGTACTGACTCACACTGAATTTGCCACTTCAGCAAATGCATGGAACTGATCTGTTAGTCTGGGCATGCAATAATTGACAGTACCATGCATTATCAATGAACATTAAGACTGGACAAGCCATTTGATTTCCATCTTTTAAAAAACTGCAAGAACAAATATGTCTGTTGAATCTTCTACATGTTTGAGCAATTGCATATGTTTACGCAATTGCATTTTTATACATTATTTGTACAGTAAGCTGCTTTTCTATCATGTGAGAGTAACTAGATAATGGTTTATAGTTCCAAGATTGTTCATTTCCCAAAAAAATCTAAATATTGTAAATACTGTATGTAACTGCTATTTTGCAAGTTATCTTATCCTTTGTATCTAATTATACTTCCTTCTCCACCACCACCAAAACACCACTGTGATTAAAATGTAGCCAGGCAAATATTTAAATATGAATTTTTCTTGGCCTAATTTCAATAATGCAATGCAGAGTTAACTCTAATCATCACTTAAAACGATTTATATTGTCATAAAGTAATATTAATATACATAGAAATTAGACTTTTTATAATCACACTGGGTTGTGTCTTCAAAATACTTTATCTATGTGCTCCTTTTTATAAAGGGTTTACTTATTCCTTTTGTTGTTTTCTTTGTAAACAAGTGAAAGGAGAGTTATTAGAAGCAAATGGTTTTCTTTTTCTTAATTCTCTATTTCAAACCCTTCTTCAATGTGCTTAATATAATCATAGACATTCAGAAATTTCTATTTATTAGTGAACAGTCAATTACAGGTTGAAAAATGAGTATATAACATTGTCTGTCCCTCAGAGAACTATCATGTCTGCTTGTATCTTGCAACGGAGTTTTTCTATTCTCTTCTTAAAAGTACTCTCCTTGAAAAATAAACCAATATCACTGAGTCCATTTAATTGTTAACGTTTACATTTCTACCCCTATTATTTATAGGAAATGTTTTGCAGAACATTTTGTTCTGTATTATAACAACATAGACAAGATAAAACAACATATAACAACATATTCCGTATTATAACATATCAACATAGAAGCTCACACTTCACAATTAAAGCCCCATTTTTAAAATACATAGTTTTAGTTACAAATTGGAATTTATTTAATTTGTAAGGCACAAAGCAAAAACTACTAAAGATGGGTGAAAATATGGTATTCTGATCTAAAAATGGTTCAGTGAACCTATATTGTTCATCAGTCTGTAGAAGATCAACTCCCACTGCAACTTCTAGAATCCATTCTGGATTCCAGAGGCCCACTAGTGGACTCCGCTAATGAACTTGCCAGAAGCTGGCAGGTTCTGACTTTATCAGGTGCTTCCATGTTGGCATGGAATATGTTCTTTTCTATGGTTCTCTAATATTTGGAAGCCTGGAACCAATTTGTTGTAGAAATATGCAGATGCCTTTCACACAACTGTTGTCTTTACAACAAACTCCGTTTCGAATAACTAGTGTGAATTGCCCCATGTAGATGATTGCAAGTTTCCAAATACAGTGGTACCTCGGGTTAAGAACTTAATTCATTCTGGAGGTCCGTTCTTAACCTGAAACTGTTCTTAACCTGAGGTACCGCTTTAGCTAATGGGGCCTCCCACTGCTGCCGTCCCACCACTGAGCGATTTCTGTTCTCATCCTGAAGGAAAGTTCTTAACCCGAGGTACTATTTCTGGGTTAGCGGAGTCTGTAACCTGAAGCGTCTGTAACCTGAAGCATCTGTAACCCGAGGTACCCCTGTATTAAAGCAATAGCCAAGGGTAACTAATTTTGTACTCTGAGTAGACCCACTGAATTTAATGAACATGTCCACATGGGTCTACTTTGAGTAAAATGTAGTTGACTGCCACCTGTAATAAAGAATTAATACCTTTGTTAGTATTACCTGAAAGAAGTAGAACCTGGTTAACAAGGTGCTAACTTCCAAGCTAAAAAACCCCAAAGTGAATTCTGTATTAGAGCAGGATGTGAGATATGGGACTTACTCACAATATTTTCAGGTGCACACCAGGCAAGGAACAGAAGATGTGATCCAGGCATAGGCAAACTCGGCCCTCCAGATGTTTTGGGACTACAACTCCCATCATCCCTGACCACTGGTCCTGTTAGCTAGGGATGATGGGAGTTGTAGTCCCAAAACATCTGGAGGGCTGAGTTTGCCTACGGCTGCTGTAATCGAAGTGTGCACACTTGTTGCATCCCTGCACCACCCTCCCCAAGTGGCCTCGCAACGCTCAGATCTGGGGAGGGTGGCACAAGAAGGGCACAACTGCCATTCTACTTGGGGCTGGTGTTGCTCCAGTGGCAGTGAGGGCTGGGCCTGAGTGATGGGCTCCATTTGTTCTTCACCCCTCACCATGCCCCTGGCATGTGTGGGCACACGTGTGGGCACACACAGCTACCCCAGGCAGCATGGAAACACACTCCACCACTGGAACTAGTGGTTAGCAAAATCCACTTTTCCCCAACATCCCAATGCCCTGGTCACTCACCATCCCCTGCTGTACACTGTCATTCTATTCTGGCCACTTGCAATATTTTGGTGGGGCCAGACAGGTATTGGAAAGCAGGCATATATGATACGCTGCTCTAAAGGATGTGGGTAGAAAGCCATTGTCAGACTAGGACCTGGGAGAACATGATTCAAACCCCCCCTCGGCCATGAAGGTCACTAACCTACTTCACAGGGTTGTGGTGGAGATTAAATAAGGAAGGACAGAGCCATGTTTGCCACCTTGAGCTCCTTGGATAAAAAAGGTGGGATATAAATGTAATAAAGAAAATAAATAAAAACTTTGAAATAATTATAGTCCAAACCAGGAGGACTTAGCTTGTGCAAATAGACCCAGCACCCAAAGCATTAAAATGAACAGGGGAAGAAAAGTGCTTTATTGTTGAAGTGACAAAGAGTTTTGATATTAAAAGCCAAAACAGCCAGCAGTTCTCAAAAGTTATGTTCGGCATTTAAAATTCTACATGAATTGATTAGCTCCACACTGTACAGTACCTTATAATTTCAAACAAAAGCCTAGGTACTACTCATCCAATTAAAACCTACTCAACTGAAAATCCTATTTATCAGAAACAAATGTTTGTCCTATCTATACCGTCAACAAACTATTCACATGAGCGGCTAGCAATAAACAACAGAAAGCTGCACAATGAATGTCAATTAATGCAATTTGCTTTTCAAATAAACTTGCTCTCTATGTGCACAGCGTAAGTACTGTCCTGTGTAACCATTATATAAAGGTCAATTAACTTCAATTCTAGTTAACGTGCTTATACTAAAATAAACCCAGCATTCTGTGCCACTTGGTACACAAATAAGTTGAAAACACTTTTCTCCCAGAATACCCCATGTTTCATGTTATAGATCATTCTGAAACACACACAGTCTTTGGCATCTACTGAGTGCACTTTTCTGTAACTTCAACGTAAGATTTCATTATCTGGCACATCATATAACCATGTCAGGAAAGCAGAGGTCCACAGTGTGTTGGCATACAAAGACTTTAAGACATGCACATTAATCCAAGACAATGCCAACACCTCTCTTGAAGTTGAAATCTTTCCTAAAGATAGCCCCAATGCTTTCAAGATTGTAAATGGGTTTTATCTTTGGCCTCAGAATGTCAGCATTTATAGCAAAAGTCAATCAAGTGCTTCCTTTGCTTAATCAGGAGGAATATTTGCCATGTAATGGGCAGCTTTGGAAGCCCTTGTGTGGAATTATGCAAGCAGCACTAATTGAAAGGCCCATCAGTAGTTTAGAAATAATTGAAGCAAAAGCAATTGGTTGAAGTCAGGAGTATTGGTCTGGGAAGGTACAGAACCCTATCCTCGCCAAAAAAGAAAAGGGGAAAAGGGAGGAAAGGGAAACTGTAAAGACAGGTAATTTAAAAGAGCATTTGGTCTGACTGCTGTGTCATCATTAGCTTTTCTGCTGAATCTTTGTTTCTTTAGATCAGCAGTTTTGAAATGTTTTTTTCCCCTACAGTGAACCACAGAATTTTATTTTATATTGTTCAAGAAACACATGACTAGCTTCTGTAGACTTCTTTCAGCATCTGGTGTGCCCTTGCCACAGCCAAAGTAATGGTGACCTGGCAACCCACTTCCAATCTTCCTTTGGTGGGTACAAAAGTTATTATCTGGGATAGTATTAGAGTCAGTTCATACAGTCATTCTTTGATTCAGTGAAGTCAACCCAAGTCATCTTTTCCAATACTTGGCACACTAGCCTAGCCTTGAAAATGTTGTAACATAACTCAAGACCTCTTCACTCATTTTCTGAATGAAGGGTCAATGTGGATACAAAGTGGGTCTGTACATTTACCTCCCCACCCCAGAGCACAAGGCTCCTCTGCCCCCCCCCCCCAGGTGGAGGAATAACTTCTGAAGTGAAGTGCCTTTTCTATCAACGTAGCCTCCCTGAACAGTTTGGAACAGTGCATATTTATGGAATATGGAATTCACTATGACAAGATGCAGTGGCAGTCACCAACTTGGATGGCTCTAAAGGCGGACAGACAACTTGATCAAGAATGGGTCTATTGGTGACTACTAGTCATGACGGATATGTTCTACTTCCACTGTTGGAGGCAGTATTGCTGCAAATCACAAGTGAGAAGAGTGCTTCTGTGATCATGTCCCATTTGCAGATTTCTCATAGGCATCTGGTTGGCTCATGTGAGAACAAGAATGGGTCTTTGATCTTATCCTGAAGGGCTCTATTACTGTTATTAAAATGACTAGGGAGCTACATTTCTATATGTGTTAGAAGATCACAGAATGTTTATTATTAAGTTTTAGTATCTTAAACTTACAGAACACATCATGTACCCGAAAGAAGTCCCAAAGTGATTTGCAAGACAATAAAACACAGAAATACAATTGAAAATCCATTGAAACAGTGCAATACAAAACTGGTTTACTACAGAGAAAGCCTCTGTAAAAGAACATCCAGATGGGTTGACTTAGCTGTGTAAAAATAAGCATGGGAGCAAGACTTCAAAATCAGCATGTTTTTACAAACACCTGCAGTGTCTTATATAAACCCTGACAGAGAATCATTTTCAAGGAAATCAGTGAAACTGATTCAGGTCAGTGCTTGGTTTCTTTTGTTTGTTTTAAAAGTATTTTAGTTGCTGATCTGGTATTTCTGAAAACAAATATAATTCAATGTTGCAGTTGGCATCTTTTTTTAATAAATCACATATTCCGGATTACACAGAGCTAGGAATTCCAAAAGCCTCAATATAATTTTGAAGTATTTCCAAGTGGCCAGCAAAGGACAGATGAGGGCACAGACCTTAATGAATTCCTACAAATACATAACCGGAGTTTTATAAATATAAACTGTTGGAGGTTATTCCAAGTCAAATCAGCAAGCTCTGGGGAACTTTGGAGTTAAGGGCTGAATCAATGCACTGCAAGACCCATTCAGACAAATTGGACCAATATAATTTCAGAGTTCAAACCTTGCAGATTGACATTGCTCTCCATTCTTCTTGACAGGGCAAAGCACTATAACCCTTCATTTTTATTAATCACTATGTATGTGTGTTTTAAATACTATTTGCTGTGCCTAACTATTTAAACCAAGGACTTACCCCCCCCCCCAAAAAAAAACCAATGTCTGGGTTGACTGCATTCTTTTGAACAATGTGGTCCTTGTTTTATCAAACCACCAATATTCAGACTTTTGTCAGTTTACCTCTCAAGAAAAATCTTGGCTAATTCAACATAGGAATGTAATCATAAGTCCGCTGATCATCTGATCTACTGAAACCTCATTTATTTATTTTATTTATTTTCCGTAACACCCCCCCCACACACACACACTGATTTATTGCGGTCCATAGACCCAAAATACACTTACAACAATAATAAATATCAACAGATATTAAGGTGTAAAATTGGCCATGCTAGCCAACAGAGGAGCTTTCGTCTGTACATACAGATTTCAGATTTTTACTGCCTTTGAGAGGAATTTTGCTACAACCAGTTTAATAAGGTAGTATCAAATTCTAAATTTATTTTTTGATTAAGTGATCTAAACAACTTGCAAAATAAATAAGCAAATAATATGAACATGGAACATACGGGTCATCTACTCCACCTCTGGCAATGCAGGAATCTTATTTCCCCAGCATGAGGCATTTTCCCCCCAGCATGATGTGTATGTGAAAAGAGCCATACCTACATCAAAACAACTTTGGCTGGGGGTGGGAAAAAGGCTGTTCACTTCTCGGATCAGATTTTTCTCATTCAGAACTTTCCAAGACGGTCCATCCAAGATGGTCCTGTCTCAAACAGCAATCATCTAACCTTAAGCTCTCAGAGCCTGGTCAGCAGGTTTGACCAAAACTTCAAATAGTCCTTTGGCTCTGTCAACCCTCTCCTGTCCCAACCTCATTATTCTACAACAATATCAAATGTAGACCCAGATGTCTATTTGCATCAACTTCTGCACACAGAGGTGGTTTGCATGCAGTGTTAAGCCAAACCATGGCTTCGTGCATATGGACAAGCATGGCAGGTTCTGAAGAGAAGATTGTGTCTGCTGGTTTGGTTTCAGTCCTGCTGCTATGAGCTAAGCTATGGTTCAGCTTAACATGTTGTCTGAACCGAAGCTCATGGTCTGTCTCCTCCAGACAAACCATGAGCTGCAGAGCCAAGGATGAACCTTGGTTAAAGCTCATGTCACCTTAAGGGTAACTTTGACTGAATCAGGGCAACAACATAAAATGGTTGCAATAGGATTTGCTCAGAACCTTTTCTTTATTTCACAAAGATTACTAGCACTGTATATTTGTGTGTGTTAGAGATCCTTATGTGTTAGCTATCTTTTCCTACAAAAAACATTAAATAAGATTTCTTATTAACTGGCAAAAATAGCAGTGAAACAGCTCAGTGGACCACCTGAGTGCCTTTTCAGAGAAGATAGTATGATTAATAACTCATGTCTTATATTTTGATAAGGCTTCAAGAAATATGCCATCTGAGGCAGCCAGTTTGGATTCAGGCAATACCTCCTACAAAGCATCTTGAACATCGTCAGGGTCTTGTGGAACAACATTTTGATTAGCTAAGTGAAAATGAATCACAAGTGTTGGCATACAGTAATGCTACAGTTTTTATTCAAGGAATGATCAATTGGTTGCAGAGTTGATGAAACATTAAAGCAGGAAGATCAATGGAAGACATTATATCCTTATAAGACTCTGAGATCCTCTGCTCAAGGCCTTAAAGGTTCCACCATCCTCATCAGACACGGATCATAATTACAAAGATATGGTAATTGGGGACATTAAATCAAGCACACAAGCGAGATCTGCTGTCACAGCAGGAACTCCTTCACTGAGAGCTGGCAAATATTTTCTCTCTCTCCCACTATTGGCACAGCAGGATCATCAGCCAGCCACTGGCACAGTGGCTGGCCCCATTTTCAATCTGTTGTAGCTACACCCTGTTGAAGTAATTCAGTTAATTGCAGGCATCAGTCTTCAGAGAAATCTTTTGCTCTGCTTGTTGTAAGAGATATAAGAAGACAATGAAACAATTTGTAGCAGCACACACAAGGCTCTGGAAATTGAGCCAGAAGTCTGCAGTGGGGAGGAAAAATCTTCCATAATAGTTTGGGCGTTTTAAAAATGCCTTAGAGTTCAATCCTAGGCATGTTGATTGCTTACAAGGGCTTTACCACCAATGCAAGGATTCTGTGCTGAGGATGAACCTATATAAGCAAGATATCAATTTATGAATTTACATAATATGGAATTCAGTTCCACAAATTCTCTATTATTCTCCCACAGATTCGTTTAACTTCCTTCCTCATTGCACTGTAGCAGCTGCAGCTCAGTGTGTGACTTCCAAGCAGCACAGAAGCAAACAAAGAGAAAGCAAGAGCCCTCTGGTTCCAAGGCCTCCTCCAGTTTAAGATTTAAACTCTTAGTGATTAGACAAAGTGATTATGGTAGACGTTCCCAAGTGATGAAAGCCAAGTCAGAGACTGGCTAACAGGAGATTGGCTCTGGGAATATCAATCTGGAACTAAGGTCTCAATTATGTATGCTAAATGAGATAGCAGTTGGAAGATGTTTAACATCTTGAACTGCTTTAGCATCTACATGGAACCACTAAGTGAGGTCAGCTAGAAGTTTGGACTGAGGTGTCACCAGTATGTGGATGACACACAACTCTATGTTCCATCTACTAATCTCAAGGAGACAGCTGAAATCCTGAACTAGTGTCTTGAGGCAGTTCTGGGATAAATGAGGGCAAACAGATTAGACTGGAAAAACCTGCTAATCTGGATTGGTTTCTTTAAGTGGAATTTAAAGGCATTTAGGTATGTTTGTGGCCTGTCCTTCTGCTCTTCTTTTTAGTGAGGAGAGTTGAGTTGGGTCTGCCCTTTGAAATATACATTTTATGGATGAGTATTGGCAGTTCTTCTTTTATTCATGCTTTATTTTGGATTTTAGTGTTTATTTCTGCATTGTGCATTGCTTTGTGCCACTTCTGTGAATAAAGCAAATGATGTTGATAATAGCTGTTGTTCAAATTGTTAACTTAATTGTTTTTAATTGGTGTTCTGTGTTGTTGTTGTTGTTCTTATACCCCATCCATCTGGCTGGGTTTCCTCAGCCACTCTGGGTGACTGTATGTGTTTTAAGACACATCATGAAGGTTCTCTCAAGGTGAACTATAAATATATAAAACTAGTTGGCCATTCCACGTGTTGGGGTGGCTCAGTTTGTTAAATGGAGCCTGAGAGTCCCACTTCAGACTCCCCTCCCTGTTTTTCGTGTGTTATGTTTACATAGGTGCATCCCTGTGTCTCCCCCACCCTGTTTTGTCCCTCCTCCCCCCATCCCCCAGTTCATCCCTTCGCCCCCGCCCCCCCCCCCACAGGCAGGCCCCTACCTCCACTTGGCCTATTCTGGAAAGTGGCCTAGTCTGCTGCAGTCTAGTTTCATCCCTGTGTCTCCCCCACCCTGTTCTGATCCATTACCTATCTCTGCCCCCTATTCACCACCCCACCCCACTTCCAGGCAGGCCCCTACCTCCACTTGGCCTAATCTGGAAAGCGGCCTAGTCTGCTGCGGCCTATTCAGTCTGCTGGGCAATGTTGGGCCTTGTTGCTGCAAAAGGCCTGTTTTCAGTTGGTTGCTGAGAATTTTGTGGTGTCATCTGGTGGTGAAGCTTTGGAGGCAGCACCGTGCGATCTGTCTTTCTATTGGATGCTGTTGGAGTCTTCAGAGCTTCTGCTGGTGATGTCTAATGGGGCGCCACTTTTTGTGTTTAATCATTATTTTAGGTGTGAAAGGTGTGGTTTTTTGATAATTTTTTAATGCCAGATCCCTCCCTGATGGGCATGGAACGTTGTGGCCAAATTTGTTGGAATTCAGTTCAGCAGTTACGGGGGGAGGGTGTTACGCAGTGGGAACATTTTTATATATATAGATAAAATCCTCACCACACAATCAGCCTGGTGATGAATAACCTCATATGCACATCCTGATACTACCTAGTAACCCACTGGACATTCCAAGAACAGATAGAATCAGTGGTTAGATGGTTGCTTTTTTCTTAAAGCAAGTTGGAATGATTATACCCACTGATAAAGAGAAGAAATAGATAAAATGAATAAGGGCCAACAGTACAATATGACAGTGGTTTGCCTTAATAGTAATATCACATGTTAAAAACAAACAAACAAGGGAGGTAATTATTCTGCTGTATTTGGCACTGAGCCTGTACAGCTTGGAATGGACTTTGGCTTTTCGTATTTGACTTGGCACCAGCAGGCCTCATTTGGAGAGCTGCATGCCATGTGGGGCACCACATTTTAGAGGAGAGAGAGAAAAGCTGAAGAGAGTTCAGATGAGAGCAACAGAAATGATGATGGAGTCAGTAAATAACAGCTCTGAAGGAAGCTTAAGGGACTCGAGCCTCATCATTCGAAGGGGAAAGAAGACAGAAGGGAGGCATTATCGTCTTCAAATATGCAAAGTGCTGTTACACCAAAGACATGGACCAATTATTCTCATTAGTGCATAAGCACTAAGCAAGTTGTAATGGCCTTAAGATGCAGCAAGGAAAATGTTTAATTTTATTAGGAGAAAAATTTGAAAACTACCAGAAACAGGAAGTACTGAAGCCGTTCAGCACCCAACTCTCTTCTACTGGAGATACAGAATGAGAAGGCTGTACAGGTCACCCCCAAATATGCAGCTTTAGAACAGAGGGTGACTGTTCAATAAAAATGCTAGAAGTTTGGTTTCAACTTGTTGCCTTCCATGCTGTGATGGGTTCATCTCAGTCTGGAACAGGGTAGTGTTTCCCACTCTTTTTGGCACAAATCTTCAAAGAGAACCCAGAACTCACAATATCTTATCTGTGAGGCTGAGCCAGCACAATTAAGGACCCTCAAAGCAGTTGCTTGACAGTCCTTTTGTTTCCCTCTTTCAAACCCAGGAGCTGTGTTTGATCTGGCAAGTCACAAGAAAGGTCTGCAATGAACAGAAAGGCTAAGTTTCAAGATGGGGAGGAGGTAAAATGGCATCCAATGAGTTGTTTATATAGCTCAGTTGGTAGAACATGAGTCTCTTAATCTCAAGGTTGTGGGTTTGGGCCCCATGTTGGACAAGATTCCTGCACTGCAGAAGGTTGAACTAGATAACCTTTGTGGTCCTTCCAGCTCTACAATTCTGATTCTATAAGACAGGGTGGGAAACCTCCACCCCACAGGTCTAATAAAGCCCTCTAGGCATCTCCATCCAACCCTCAGAATTTTCTCCAGGCCACACACCTCACCAACCCTGCTCTGTTCAGCTGGTGGGGTGAAGTTGCAGCAATAGCCTTCTAGCAGTGACATCACTGCCACTTCCTGGAATGGACAAGGTAGGGGCTATGCAGACAAACACACCAGTACAGCTAATACAGCACTCCCATTAGTGCACCCAGTATTCTTTGTGACCTTCCATAGGATCTTGATTTACATGCAGCACTCATTTTGCAACCAACAGTTGCCTCTGGTGGTAAAATGTCTTGAGCCAGCCCTCAGCAGAGATGGGATACTCCCAGCATCTGTCACTGGGCCAACCCAACTTGGGACCTATTAAGTTGAAAACAGTCCCCCCCCCCCTATGCCTGACAATCCTTGGTTTTTGTTTCAGGTTTTCAGTCAAATGCAGGATGTCAATCAAGCCCTTGGGACTGCCAGATATATGTACTGTAATAGATTAGCACAGGAATGAATGTGACTTACTAGGACTCAGCTTCTCTTCTATATCAGGCCCAGCTGCCTGCTGACGGTCAGGAGTAAGCTGTGCACAGAGGTGGTCTAGGTTGCTAAAAACTGGGAAGGAGGCATAGAGGGCTTGCCCTTGTCAAGCAGTGGCCTCCTAACATAGGGTGCTAAACTTGCAAGGCAAGGGGAATGGCTCCACGTTGGATATTGTTGCTGGCAGGACTATGTACCTGTCCCAGACCTTCTGCCTATAAGATTTTTATTTTTTTTAACGGAGATCATGAGAATTTATTCACAGGTGGAAATGCATACACACTGCACAGAGTAATCTTTTACATATTGGAGTCAATGGTAAATATTCCTTGCCTTGCTGGAAGGTGATTACTCCAGAAAGATAATTGGCATTGACCCTTTCAAAGCACTTTTTTACATGAGATGGTAGTAGTTCTAAGATCAATGCATGGGCTGGCAAAAGAACCAAGATGCCAAAATTCCTACTTCTCTGGGGTGGGGGGTGGGGAGAGAGAGAGAGACCAGCTTCTCTTTGCAAGCACAAGATTATTAAAGCCAGCTTGGCAGAAAAAGCAAACCCCAAGGAAAGGTGCCAAAGTTGGAGAGAACTGTGACGTTCTTTCGTAGCTATAGCAATAATTTTGCAAACGACTAATAATAAAGAGTCAATAATCAGAAAGATGTTCTCTGAAGTGAACACTACTAAATTACTTCAGGGAGGAAATCAATTATCTCCAAGGTAGCTGCAGCTCCCCAGCTCAATATCCAAATTTATGATACCCACTGCAGCTACAGAATGCTGAAATTCAAAATCTTTCAGCAAAGAAGTCACCGCAGTTTTCTCGGGAAAACTGACAACTCTCCTGCATTACAGAAATATTTTTGACAACACTAATTACTATAATGTTTTTGTAACCTGCAGCGCCATCTGCACAAAATATGTGAAAAGAGCCATCTGCACAAAATTCATGTACAATGGCTAGATCAGCCATTGTCAACCTTTAAGCCAGCATAGCCAATGTGGTGCCCTCCAGCTGTGGTTGTGCTCCAATTCCCATCAGCCCCAGCTAGCATGCCTATTAGTTACGGATGATGGGAGCTGGTAGTCCCACAAATATTTGGAGGACACCATATTGGCTACCCTTGCAGCATATTCACTGAATGCTCCCTCCTTAAAACCATCAGTTAAAAAATTGAGAACAAAGAGCACTCTAGACAAAACAACTTATATGTTTGATATATATCTAAACCACAGAGCCTAGGGCTTGCCAATCAGAAGGTCAGCGGTTCGAATCCCCGCGACGGGGTGAGCTCCCGTTGCTCGGTCCCAGCTCTTGCCAACCTAGTAGTTCAAAAGCACATCAAAGTGCAAGCAGATAAATAGGTACTGCTACAGCGGGAAGGTAAACGGCGTTTCCGTGTGCTGCTCTGGTTCGCCAGAAGCGGCTTAGTCATGCTGGCCACATGACCTGGAAGCTGTCTGTGGACAAACGCCGGCTCCCTCGGCCACTAAAGTGAGATTAGCGCCGCAACCCCAGAGTCAGGGGTCCCTTTACCTTTATATCTACATTACACAGTGTGTGTAGCAGTGAGAATGGCTACACACACCCACACCTTTTTTCCATTATGGAGCCCAAGACAGTGTACATGTGGTAGTCAGGCAGTCATTAACCAAGCTCAGACCTGCTTGATAAGGTGGCAAGACCACAACCTGGGAGTCATCCACCATTTTTATAGAAATGATGCTTAAATAAGGTGACATATATTGGAGTTTATACTGGAAATGCATAAGTGCTTATATATCTATATATATCTATATATCTATATCTATATCTATATCTATATATATAGAGAGAGAGAGAGAGAGAGTTGCCCATCTCTACTATATTTTATAGACACTTTCATGTACTAATCTGCTGGATATTGCTTCTTGCTTTCAGGATTACTAAACTATTATTCCAATGAAAATTTCACTCCCTGGCTGTCCTCTTTCTTTATAATTGCAGTTAATGTGGAGCGCTTATGTACTATATCAATTTAATATCTGATATGGCCTCTGTCAAGGTATTACATCCTGCACTTACTGGGTGATGGACTCTAGCCTAATAGGGCTTTTCTGTCTCTAACTACCCTGATTCAGTGTCCATTTTGCTATTCAAATGGAACAGTGTCTGCTGAGATGGAAAACTAGAAAGCAATACTTAGATGGAATAATTTAAATTTAACAGCAGTTTAAAAGCATTTGTTTTAAATTGCAATAATAACAGAGGGAAAACACATATGGAAAAGCTGATTCATTTGTGACGAATACATCATCCAGAAAGCCTAATCTTTTGCACAGACAGCATACAAATCAATTAGAATATCTTTGACCGTCTTTATGTTGTGGGTGTTTAGATTGGAATGAACCTGCTAGGTGTAGCTGTACAGTTAGGTGAAGACACATGTCACACTGAAAGAAGACTCCATGGCAGGCAAGGAACTGGAAGAAACAGCGAGATCCAAAGTGGACTCATCTCAAAAAGAAATAGGGAAAGGGGTTAAGTACACATTGCATGCAAATACATGTGACTGAACCCCAACACCATTTTAAAAAATGAAAAGCCACTTCAGAAGAGTGGAGAAATGGAAGGGGGCAAAGGGGAAATCAACTTGTTCTCCATCTACAGATACACTGTCCCAAACCACATCCCAAACCATAGCGGAGTGTGGATGGACAGACAGGTACCTGGGCTGTGTCTGCGTTTTCTCCTAACAGCACATGAGCTAGTAGCATGGGAAGGAGAGGGATAATTTTGAATAGGGAAATGTGAAGACAGGAAAGATTTCCACTCAACCAGCTACAAAGCCCAATCTGATTTGGACTCTCCACTTGGTGACTGCTTTTCTCTTAAGAAACAGTGTGTGCTAAATTTAAATGGTTTTTTTTAATTAAGTATTTTATTTAAAAAGATAAAAAAAATTAATGATACTATAAAATCCATGGATTTATGTCAGCATAATGACCAGTTCAAGTGCATACATTGACATAGAAAGCCCAGTCAACTTGGGTCCGAAATATCTGAAGGAGCACCTCTTCCCATATAGAACTGCCCAACTGCTGACATCTGCATGGGACATCCTGCTGACAGTTCTGTTGTCCTCTGTTCATGGGGCAGCAGTGCATAAAGGGCCTTACCTGTGGTGGCTCCTAGGTTGTGAAATGACCTCTCCTCTGAGGTGCACCTGGCCATATAATTTTATACATTTCAGTGTCAGATCAAGCCACAAGTTTTTGCACAGGTGTTTAGTGGTGGAAAGGGATGTGGGTGCCGCTGTGGGTTAAACCACAGAGCCTAGGGCCTGCCGATCAGAAGGTTGGCGGTTCGAATCCCTGAAATGGGATGAGCTCCCTTCCTCAGTCCCTGCTCCTGCCAACCTAGCACGAAGTGCAAGTAAATAAAAAGTAAATAAATACCTCCAGCGGGAAGGTAAACGGCGTTTTCATGCACTGCTCTGGTTCACCAGAAGTGGCTTAGTCATGCTGGCCACATGACCCAGAAGCTGTATGCCGGCTCCCTCGGCCAGTAAAGCGAGATGAGACTATCTCTGCCATTTAATATTTATGTAGTACGTGGGTTAATTGTATTGAGCTGTGTGTAACCCACAAGGCAAAGGGTGGGCTATAAATGACTGCAGTGGGGGAAAGTAGCTGTTGATGAAAATGACTAGATTGGAGGGCAGAAATTGTCTGAGGGTTGGAACAGACCCACTAGGGAAATGCTAATCGAGTGTGATGTCAAGAAACAGGACAAATGTGACTCATTTAGGAAAACTGTATGCTTTGCTGATAAGCTGTAGCAGTTGGGTGGCAACAATCAATATACAGTCATACGTTCGCTTCATGTTAAATTTTTTCAGGTTGTGTCCCGCGGCGACCCAGAAGTACTGGAAAGTACTGTGCAGTAGCACAAAATCACGCCACGCACATGCGCAGATATGGCGCTTCATCTTGCGGGCTTTTCACGTTGCAAACGGGACTCCGGAACGGATCCTGTTCGCAACCGGAGGTACCACTGTATAGTAGAAATGATGGACTGGCCAAAATTTGGCCAATCACATGTTTGTACTGGCATTTATTGAGAAGGCAGCTTGAAGAGTAAAAATCCAGGTGTAAAAGAGCTTCAGAGACAGGAGGACTATAGGACAGGGCAGCAAGGGAGCTTTACATTATAAAACTATGTTTCCTCTACATGCCTATAGTTAAAGCTATGGTGTTCCCAGTAGTGATGTATGGAAGTGAGAGCTGGACCATAAAGAAGGCTGACCGCTGAAGAATTGATGCTTTTGAATTATGTTGCTGGAAGAGACTCTTGAGAGTCCCATGGACTGCAAGAAGATCAAACCTATCCATTCTTAAGGAAATCAGCCCTGAGTGCTCACTGGAAGGACAGATCCTGAAGCTGAGGCTCCAATACTTTGGCCACCTCATGAGAAGAGAAGACTCCCTGGAAAAGACCCTGATGTTGGGAAAGATGGAGGGCACAAGGAGAAGGGGACGACAGAGGATGAGATGGTTGGACAGTGTTCTCGAAGCTACTAAAATGAGTTTGACCAAACTGCTGGAGGCAGTAGAAGACAGGAGTGCCTGGTGTGCTCTGGTCCATGGGGTCATGAAGAGTCAGACACGACTAAACAACAAATTAGGGAATTGGAAACTGCAGCTGATAATTGTTGTAAAAAATTCAGTAAGTGTAAGTTCCCTTAATGCATAGTTATTCAGAAGCATAGCAGAGGATCTCCCTAACACAGACAGACACACATTAAATGGCATATACAATGAACCAAAAATTGGTACAGAGAACATAGTAATGGCGAGTTACATAAAGAGCTAAGATGCAGCCCAATGGGCCTATAAACTCCGGCCAGGCAGAACAAAGGTAGAGAGCCTTGCTGGATATTTTTATTGTTCTGCGGTTTGTGCAGGAAAGAGTTGCTTCTATTTTTACAGCTAGATCATGTTCAAGAGAGGTGTACAGCCTCTCTGCAAGGAATGCAGGTTTACAGTATCTGCTTTCAACAAACTTTTTCTCCAGGCAAAACAGACACTTGCTACTCACATGACAGCATAGGGGGAGTGATGCTGAGAAAATGAGACAGGTCGTGGGTAACATTTTTGCTTTTCTTGTAAGAATAATCTGACTAATGTCGGAATGATTCCATCAGTATTGTCAGAAATAGCTCTAAGAACCCTCCAGGTATGTTGTAAGTCTTAGCAGAGGCTACAGCTAAACCAAACTGGATGCCAAATGACTAGAGATTTCTGGAAAGATATAAAGCACAATAGCACTAAGGACCTTGACTTATGCTGATGAGTTGGAAGTTTTCACTTTACTAATTACAATGAGGTCTACTGGAGCTGGACTTTCTGCACCTTCACAAATTGTCTTACACAGTGTCTAATAGTTTCTACGTGACCATACCTAGAGAATGATAAAAAATTGATTGGGTTTTTAACAATTCCAATGGGGCATTATCCCTTATTAATCATTATCTCACTATGCATTGATTAACTATATCCTACTGTAAAATAATGATGGATGTTCACATACTAATGACACCTCTCACCTCTGCCTGAAAGTCACAGAGGTTGTGATTGTGAGCCACAGGCAAAGAACTTTTCTGTTGCTTAAACTGTGTATAGTGCCTAGAATAAACATTAAGCAGCAAACAATAAATAAAATGAAGTCTGAGCATAATGAAACATGTTGCCTCTAAACTATGCCAAAGGCACAGCTATTCCTGTATATTATGATGTTTGTTAAGAGTAGCTGCAACTTCTAATAGACAGGATAGTTTGCTGTTTAATAGTAGCTGTGTCCTAGCATTAAAAATAGTCGAGTTCTATTTCCACCAACATTAGGCACAATATTAACCACCTGAAAGCTTATGAACGCAATCCAGAGATGGTTTCACATGCCTAACTTCTCCCCGCCACCCGGTATGGTCATAGTTGCCTACTTTAGAGAACAATGACAATCCCACCCCATTAATGCTCACAGGATTTGAACATAAATATGGCTACTGTATTTGTAAGTAACCCACTACGCTTATGCCCGTAGCCCTTCTGGCTTTGTACGGTACCTGTTTTTTGTTAAGTGGGAATATAGTTCCAACAACTCTGGTTCCTTGCCTGGAACCTAGTATCTGCCAACAAGAAGGTTCAGTATGAACCAACAAGGGTTATTCCTTATTTGGGCAAACTAATTCAATTGGTTTGTGCATCAGACATTGACTTGTGTAGTATATTATTATTATTATTATTATTATTATTATTATTATTATTATTATTATACCTCCCTTCATCCAAAGATCTCAGGGTGGTTCACAACTGGTTCACAGGGCAGTATAAGACGACCCCCGACTTTTGAGAAGATTTCCCTGGGTTAAAAAGTAGTCTTATATGAAGTGGTACATAGTTGTCACATGTCAGCAGTGGGTTGGGCAAGAGGTAAAAGTGTATAGAGCAATGAACACAACAATTAACTCTTATATAAGCTGCCTTATATCAGTCAGGCCCATTGGCTCATAGGATTTTACTCTTAACCCGGTAATTCTGTGCTTAAGATCTCTATGAAATTCACAGATAATGACTTTCACCACTAATAAATAGTTCTGCTTCTTATTACAATGGGAACATAAAAAGATTTCTTACACAAAAATCTTCTGATGCAGTAGGCAGACTGTGGCTGTTGTCTGCGTATCTTCAGATGCTCAAGAAAGATTGCATTCCACTCTGCAGCTAGAAGCCATGTCTGGAAATATCCTAAAATATTCAGCATCTATTAAGTAGGTCAGAGCATCTATCATTTAGAGCTCATCATAAGACACCAATCAACTTCCCATCTCCTTGCTTTTAAGCTGTACATGCCAACACAACTCAAGGTTAATATTAATACACTATAGGGAGAGCAGGGAAACTGGTCGCTACATATGAGCCTTGAAGCTGCCCACTTTACTTTGCGGGGAGGAGGGGAGACCATTGATGATACGGAGAGAAATTGCAAGGAGACTAGAGGTGAGATCTGTAGCTGGTCCCTTGGACATCTCTCTACAGTGGTACCTCGCAAGACGAAATTAATGCGTTCCACGAGTCATTTCGTATCACGAAAATTTTGTCTTGCGAAGCACGGTTTCCCATAGGAATGCATTGAAATTTAATTAATGCGTTCCTATCGGCAAAAAAAGCACAAAAAAGGCGCCAACTCATCTGCCACGGCCGGAAGCAGGAGGAGGGCCAGGGAGAGGCTCCCTCCCTCCTTCAACCAGCAGCCGGACCCTCATGCCTAACCAGACAGACAGCCTGTTCACGCGCAGGCAGGCAGGCTGTCTGGTTGGCCTCTCCCGTTCGCGCTCTCCTGTTCGCACGCAGCTCTCCCGTGCACGGCGGCTTAAGGTGAGAGTGAGGGGGGATCCGGCTGCTGCTCGGCTGCCGTTTCGGTGCAGCGCCGCCAATCGCCATGTCCCTGCGGAAGCCGGGTGATGGCGGCGGCGGAAGCGCAAGGTGGGCGGGCTCCCTGGAGGAGGCTCGGTCTGACTTTCTCCTCCTTGCGGCGCCCTGCTTCGTCTTGCGAAGTTTTCTATGGCACAGCCATAGAAAAAATAGACTTCGTCTAGCGAGTCTGCCAAAAAAATTGCAAAACGTTATCGTCTTGGGTTTTTTTCGTTGCACGAGGCGTTCGTCTAGCGAGGTACCACTGTACATCCAAAGTACGTACTGTGGGGAAGAGCAGGGAAGGAGGAGGAAGAGAGCAACTGCTGGGCTGCTGGAGGAATAGCTCACCACCACCACGTGTCTTTCCCTTGAGCAGGTTTGGGGAAACTATGGCCCTCCAAATTGCTGGACTACAATTCTCATCATTCCTGACAATGAGCACACTGGCTGGGAATGATGGGACTTGGGAGTCCACCAACATTTGGAGGACCACAGGTTGCCCATAACTGTCCTGAACCAGTTGTCATAGTGAAACAGTGCCTATTCCCTGCCTTTGTCTCTCCCATGAGAACTTGACTGCTCTCTGCTGGGGGCCTCTGGCATAACAAGCTGCCACAACCACCTTTCAAATCAACCACCTCTGAACCCTGAAGATGCAATTTAGCCTCACCCCCAACTAATCTAAACAGTGGAGCAGGAATAAAAATGAGTTTTTAAAGTGGGTAGGGGGTCTTCCCTTTAAGCTAAAAGGAGAATATTTAACTCTGTCTCTAGAGCAACCCAACCCTCACCATATGCATGCAAGATTCCTGCCAAGTTGAAATACTTTTATAACAGTGGTTGCTGAATGCATCAGGATTGTTTAAAAAGAGAAACCTAAAAGCATCCACCATTGCATAAATTGAATTTAGACACAAGATTCACAACATATGGTTTTGACTGCACTTGTGAAGGACCTACTGTCTTCATGCAATATTCCCCCTGAAAATAACCACTGTGGCTAACATGACGTTAACGTCGTGACTGTAAATGTGAAAATGAAAGAATGGATTTCATTGTCAGCTTCCAGAATGATTTCATAGGAAGGTTCAGTAAATTTGTTAGATCTAGAGAATTAAATATAATAGGCAGAAAATGATGAGGCTTCTTTATGATTTATGCATCTGCAAAAATTTGGATAAAGATTACCAAAGGTTAATATGCTCTCTATGAATCTGAAACACTTCAAAACTGTCCTATCAAATCCGCATCTCCAGCAATATTCTGACACCTAGTGGGAAATGAGTATAACTGCTTATACAGTTTTGACCAAACTGCGGAAGGCAGTGGAAGGCAGGAGTGCCTGGCATGCTCTGGACCATGGGGTCACAAAGAGTCGGACACAACTAAACGACTACACAACAACACAGCTTTCCTGCCTTATACCTTTTTCTCTGTACTTAATGTATGCCCACCAATGTCACACATCCAAAGAAGTGAATTCTAGTCCACAAAATATATGATACAATAAATATGTACGTATTTAAGAGGCCACAAAATTCTTTGTTGTTTCTGGTTCCTAAGACAGTCATAATAGTATGCCTTTGTCCATTGTTTGACAGCTGATTTCCTAAGTTAGAAGGGAGAAAAAAATTAATTGGGCTGGGGTTACCCTCTCCAAAAAGGTGAGGAAAAAATTGTGTGGGTGAAAATGCAATATGGCTACTCCCAGAGAGTAATTTCCAACACAATTTCTCCTACAGAAGCTCCTGGAGGGTGGTTTTGTATCAAAAAGCTGTGCTTGTCAATCTGTTTTTGTCAACATGAAGCATTTCATTGACATGTAAAGACTGCTGTGATGTAAAACTCATTTTAATACCTATATTTAGCCTGTGCAGCCTTAAAAACAGTGATTATTAGAGCACCAGGCTAGAATTTGGGAGACCAGGATTTCAATCCCCACTTAGCCATGAAACTCACCGGGTGGCACCTTTAGCAGCTTGAATATAAAGCTGGGATATACTGTAAAAGCAGTAAATAAATAAAAACACAGAGCTAGGCTTTTCAACGCGTCTGGGAATCCTGCTGCGACCAGGGCTCCAAATCACACGGAAGATGCTACCTACTCACAGGAACAGGCTGTAGCATTCAGCTGCTTCCAAGCACTTCCACTCTCGCCCTCTACTTGCTCAGGCAGCCCACAGCTCTGAAAATGCATTCCCTGTAAATGCTTCTAAGCATCCTCTGAGTCTGGAAAGTCCAAAATGCCTTTAGTCCTTAACTAGGTATTAAAAAGGGGATGGGGGAGTGGAGAGTGGTGGCTGATACAATTTACCAAAAGCAAGCTAAACAAAAACTTTAACGATAAGCATCAGGAAAACTACGAAGCAGCTCAGCTTGCCCGACAAAAGACAACAAACTACCATTCCCGACAGGCAAAGCGCAGGAAGAGCTGTCATAACAGACCCTTCTTCCTCTGTACGGAAAGTTCCTCCCACGTCCCATCAGCCCCTTCGCACGGATTGGGTGACGTGTCTTGAGAGGAGGGGTCAGCGAGGCACGTAAGAGTGCGCGTCGGCGAGATGCGTCGGGCTGGCGGGCATTGTAGTTTCTCTGCCTACGGACTGCGCTGGGGTATTATGATGAGAACTACATTTCCCAGCATGCGCCGCGTCGCGCGAGGTTTTTTTTCCACCCCCAAGCGGCGAAGGTACAGTCATCACACCGGTAAACGGCCCAGGAAGACGGCGAGTGTCACACATAACAACAGGCGGAGCGTTATAGGACCGGGCCAGGACAGCGAGAAGTTTCGAAGATGGCCGGGGAGATGACGGTGCTGGGTGAGTGAGAGGGGCCGGCTAAAAGCGAGTCGGTGGTTGTGTCAGCCTCTGCTCCGCGCCTCGTTAAGATCCACCCTAAATTCTCGCCTGCCTGCCTGCCTTCTTTCGGGGGAGGAGGGGGGGACCTTGGCCTAGATCCGCCGCTGAAACCCGGAATACTCTACGCCGGAATACTCGAAGCTAAAATGAAAGCTTTTGAGTACACGCAGGGCACTGGAGGTGTCTGAAGGGAGCCTCCAGTTCCAGAGGCAGTCTACGTGTGCGTTTGAATTCCAGCTGCTGGGAGGAACGTCGCCTTCATGCGCTGCTTATATGGTGGCTAGAGGCAAAAGCAGGCATCCCCAAACTGCGTCCCTCTATATTTTTGGCCTACAACTCCCATGATTCTTAGCTAAGAGGACCAGTGGTCAGGGATGATGGGAATTGTAGTCCAAAACATCTGGAGGGCCGAAGTCTGGGGATGTCTGGGCAAGAGAGTCTGCCTCCCCCACTAATTCGCTGTGCAGGAAAGGGGATTCTGCACAACTACTAAAAGTGCAGGAGATCTGTGTTCTTATCTCTGGTTACCGCTGTCGGGTTGGACTAGATGGCCCTAGAGTCCCTCCCAACTCTACAATTCTATGAATCCTGAAGGCATCTGGTGGGACCCTTTGGGCTCAAGACGCTGGGCCAAATGAATTTTTGGTCTGACCCTGTAGGACAGTTCTAATGATTTTGTGCTTTTGTATCGTGGTATTTTATGAGGAAAGGGGGAGGGGTGGAGCTGCTGCCAACCAGAAAAAAAGTGATCACCTTAGGTGTCTGATCTTTGGTATCATGAAAAGTTATAAATGGTTTTGTGTGCATATAGTATTTTCATTGCCCAGGAGGGAGAGAGGCATTTGTGGGATTTTCTGCTTCAGGTACCAAAATAATTGCGTCACTGCTATTCATTTGCTGCTCTGACTCAGGATGGTCCTGGACATAGGGGATGAGAGTGTTAAAGCACTTCCTTTGCAGACTTTGGTATCTGTAATTTTGCTTCTGGGAAACTGATCAGTGATTGGCAGAGTCGCAGGAAGAGGAGTGTTTAGTGAAGCAGTTGAAGAAGGAGTTGAAGATGAAAGTTATTGGTTTTCTCTAGGAGGGTGCCTTTCATTGTCTTTCTAGTTTGGAGTTTGTTACACAGACAATGTGTGTGCCATCTGCCAATACAGTGGTACCTCGGTTTATGAACACAATTGGTTCCGGAAGTCTGTTCATAAACTGAAGCGAACTTTCCCATTAAAAGTAATGGAAAGTGAATTAATCCGTTCCAGATGGGTCCGCGGCATTCGTAAACCGAAAATTTGTAAACCGAGGTTCCACTGTACTGGAAAAGGCTTGATGGACCTCTTTCAAAGAACTGCCAGTGCCCATGACTCATCAGAAAGATTTTATCTGAGTGGATAGCTCAGTGAAAATGCCAACAGTGAGGCAGCTGTGAAAAAGACATTATGTGCTAGGATTATTAGAAAAGGGATTAAAAACAAAACTCTCAGTATCAAAATGCTCTGATTCAAATCCATAATGCAGCCCTTTTGGAATATTATGTACAGTTCAAAAATGATATTCTAGAGCTAGAGTAGATGCAGCTAAAATGACCATGGAGTGTATTAAAATCTAAATGGTTTGAGGATCTTTAGATTTTTTAAAATAAAATAAAAATAAAATATGAGTGACACAATAGCTGTTCTAAAAATTGTTCCTCCTATGTATGATTTAGCTGAGATTCTTGCATTGCAGGGGGTTGGACTGGTTGACCCTTGGGGTCCCTTTCAACTCTGTAATTCTGTTAAAAAATGGATAGTGTGTTAACTTCTTCTGGGATTAATTTTCTGACTTTCTTTTACTTTTACTTTCCTTTCAGGTTCTGCTATTTTGACACTTTTATTAGCTGGATACCTGGCCCAACAGTATTTACCTATGCCCACACCAAAAGTAATAGGGGTTGACCTTGGCACCACATATTGTTCAGTTGGCGTTTTCCTTCCTGGCACAGGGCAAGTGAAAGTGATTCCTGATGAAAGTGGGCACCACAGCATTCCAAGCATAGTGTCCTTCACGGAGGGAGATATTTATGTGGGGTATGATGGGCTAGAGCTGGCAGATTCAAACCCACAGAACACTGTGTATGACGCCAAGCGATTTATAGGGAAGCTCTTCACGCCAAAAGAATTGATAAGTGAGAGCCGCAGATACCCATTTAAGGTGAGCTTAATGTTTTGTTTACCAGCTAACTGCCAATGAGTGTTTGATACCCACAGTTCTCACTGCTGTGTGATAAGTTAGAAGACCTGAGATGATTCATTTGTTCTAGGAATAGGTGAAGCTGAGGCCTTGAGGTTAGAAGTGCTTTGTACAAATGAGGAGCAATGTTTTTACGTTTTGGAAATATATTTTGTGCTGCTGGGAACTGCTTAAATTTACACCACTCTTAAATATTAATTAAATCGTATGTATCATGTGATTTCAGGTAATGTCTAGTTCAGACAAATCATTTTTAATGAAAAATAAAGCCTCTATGATGAATTCTGGCATGTTTCTGTGGTTCCTATACATATGGAGTTTTAATTTTGTTTTAGAGTACACTTTATTTGCTGTGTGAGCCACCCAAAGAACTGTCATGAGGTGGCTATATAAATATAATGAATAGATAAGGAATTTTACTTCTTAACAGCACACTCCTATGCATGTTCACTCAGAATTAAGTGAGTAATTCTGTGTACAAGCAGTTCCACTCACTCATATTTACATGATAGTAGCTTAAAGATTCTGCTTTTATCTTGTTTTTCAGATTATTAATAACAAGGGATCTGCTGAATTTTCCATTGCAACCAATGAGACTTATAATGTAACACCAGAATATATTGGATCTCAACTCCTTTTGAAACTGAAGAGGATATCAGAGGACTACCTTGGAATGCCTGTTTCCAGAGCAGTTATTTCAGTGCCAGCAGAGTTTGATGAAAGACAACGAAACTACACTATTAAAGCAGCAAGACTTGCAGGTGATGCACATTTTCCTTTATATTCTTGCTAAACTCAGTTTATTTTCATAATGCCATACTTGGAGCTTATATTATAGTAGGCCAACATGGACTTGTCTTTGGCTTTGACTTGTGCAGCGTTAGAAATTGTGAATGAAATTGTTCCAGAATGACAAGCAGGGTTAGAAACAACACTAAGGAAACAAAATCACTTACAAATACACAACCATTTGTTGTCTGAAGGAGACTTTTGTAACCATTTGTAACTCTGAAGGAGAGTTAGACACAAGTCTACAAGCTTTAATCATTTTATACTTTCCACTCAGTCGTCATATTTTATTTAGAATCATTCTTTTACTAGATGGAATAGGAGGCAAAAATAAAAATATTGATAACTTATTTTATCTTTTGAAGGACTGGAAATCTTGCGGGTAATTAATGAACCCACTGCAGCAGCCATGGCATACGGTCTCCACAAAGTTGATGTTTCTAACGTTCTGGTCGTAGACTTGGGTGGAGGAACGTTGGATGTTTCTCTGCTGAACAAGCAAGGAGGGATGTTTCTGACCCGAGCCATGGCAGGTAAAGAAAAGTCTTTAAGGCTAGGGTTTGAGTCACTAAAATAATTTTACTTGGCAGTTCCAATACAGCAAGTTGTAGGTTGGTTCTACATCTTCCCTCCCTGCTTGCATACCATTGGATACACTCATGCTTATCACTGGCAGCTGAATATGTGAACTGACTTCATTGAAAAATGCTGTAGTTAAGATTACATGGAAAGATGTAGAAGCCATGTCCGAAGTGTTGCATTTGTGATGGTCTGCCCATTCATGCAAATTAACACTTGATGTTGCAGCAAACGAGTCATGAAACGAGCCTTGGGTCCTGTACTGGAAGAAAGGCAGAATATAAAGGAAATAAATAAATCTGTGAGTCTTCCCTATGGTGAGGTGAACATAGAGAGATCAGAGAGTCGAGTTATTGGCCTTAATTTTTGTGTGTCCCATTTATTCCTAATATATTTTCTGGACAGTGAGCACCAATGATTTTTTTTTGTGGAACTTGCTTCCAAATAAACCTATACTTGTGACTAGCTGAAGCCAGGTTATGATGCACCAAGCTCAGCACAGCCAACCAGCTGTCTGTGGCAGCCTCTCAAGGGCTCAGTGAAACCACCTGTTTTATGAGATAGCTCATTCAGTGGAGCAAGAGACACTTAATTTTGGGGTCGTGTGTTCATGCAGGGGGTTGGATTGGTGACCCTCAATGTCTCTTCCAACTCCTCAGTTCTATGCTTCTAAGCTATGTATATCATTGTCTTCAATTGCTGTGAATTGTCTGTATGTGGGCTTTGTATTTTAGGCAACAACAAACTTGGAGGGCAGGACTTCAATCAGCGGCTGATGCAATACCTATATGATGAGATCCATCACACATATGACTCGCTGCCCTCTAAAAAGGAAGAGATACATAGACTCAGACAGGCTGTAGAAGCTGTCAAATTGAACTTGACAGTTCACAACTCTTCCACAATCAGAATTTCTCTTACTATGCCACAGCGGAAGGACCAACATGAATCCCTGAAGGAAGACAACAAGGTATACAGCAAACATGTAAATGTCCCTTCAGAAATCGAAACAGGGGTGAATGAGGACCTGAAGGGCAGACTTCCAGAAACACAGAACGTCCCTTGGAAAAAAGTTCTCTTTGAAACAGAAATTTCCCAGAAACTGTTTGAGACATTAAATGAAGACCTTTTTGAGAAGATTCTTGTTCCCATTGAGCAGGTATTGAAAGAAGGACATCTACACAAGACAGAAGTAGATGAGATTGTATTAGTTGGAGGCTCCACCCGAATTCCAAGAATACGTAAAGTTATTACAGAATTCTTTGGGAAGAAACCCAACACTTCTGTTGACCCAGATCTAGCTGTGGTAATAGGGGTGGCCATTCAGGCTGGAATTGTGGGCGGATCTTGGCCCCTCCAAGTTAGTGCTGTAGAAATTCCAAACAGGCATTTACGAAAGACAAATTTCATGTAAACTTCAGTGTTCTTATCCCATTTTATTTTCTTCAATTCCAGAACTAAGCAGGGCTCTATATGTCCTAACCTAAATCCATTAGCATGTTGGACTGTTCAGTGTACATTAGTTCCTCCCCTGAGTCCCTTGTAAGGGATTAGATATATAAAGAAGAAAATATGTTGTTAATGCTTGAGCTACAGGAAAACATGAGCTCATTTGTTAAGGAAAGCCAATGATCAGAAACATTGTTTCTGAAGCATTATTTTATTTTATTAATTTAATAATCAACAGAACCTCAAGACTTCTTTACTTGAAAATGGAATTAAACCATTCTGAAGTAATGAGGGAGATAGTGTTGGCATTGTTTCCTGGCATTTCCCAGGAATATGTATTGACTGTGAATTGGCCTGGCAGTAGCAGTATTAATGCAGATGGCACAGCTGAAGTTCATCTTAAATTACATTTAAAAGCACTTTTCTTAATGTTGCATTCAAGCTTGAATGTGCTTTAGATAGTAGCACTTTACCAAGAGCTGTTCTGCAGATCCTACCAAAAATCTAATGCATTCCTTAACATTAGCCATGGGGAATCATCACTTTTGGACACCTCTTAGTATTTCTAGTGTAAGGTAGTAAGAGGCAAACATTATGGTTTCTACTCATGTGCTGAAGGAAGTTCACAATTGTATGTGTTATCACTGGAAACTCCATGATCATATGGTATGTTGACTTTGTTCAAGCATAATTCTAAAACTATGGTTTAGTGCTATGTGAATGAGGTTCTGGTTTGTGTGCTCCCACTTTCCTTGTTCTCAGGCAGTCGTGAGTAGGTTAGAAGCTGGTTAACTGCAGTTTAGCTTTACACCCAGAACCCAAACTGTGGCTAGTCTTAACTATGGTTTACTGAAAGAAGCCAGCTTCATAAGCCACTATTTTAAAGCTGGCTTGTTGCAATAATCCAAAATTAAGACTAGCCTGTTTGTTCAAGTTTTCTTGAGGGAGTGCATGCGCCTGAGGCTTGTTCACTTAACACTAAACTATAGGCTAATGTTGTGCCCCAAACAAGGCTAGTGTAAAACTTGGATTTTTTGGTTTTGATCAGTTATTACTACTGAAAAATTCCATAATGCAGATAACTCTACCTTTGCTTTAGTTACAGTTCGTGCAATTCAGAGAACAGTCTTTTTAACCATTCCATCAAAAAAGTTGAAGTAGCAATTTCAGTCTATGCTTTTGTAGAAAGTATTGAAACTAAATATTTCAGGACTCCTGAAAACACTCCATTCTTGTTAATAAGAAAACTGGTATTGTCTGGCTGCTGATGTTAGTCAGCACTGAAGTAAACATCTCATTGTTTACTGTTTATTTTAGATTTAGATTTGCTTCTAAATTTTCAATTAATGACATAGAGATTAATCTGTAATCCTAAAGTGTCAAAATGCTCACAGTGTTGCAATGTTAATGCAAACAATACTGAGTGTTTCATCCTCAAATAGGATGTGCAAACCTGAGATACAATGGTTAGAAATTTTCTTGATTATGGTGGTTGAAAATGTGTCATCATTGTTGAGGAGGTAGTTAACAAACATTATATGTCATTGCCCAGGTTTGTCTACATAGGCACTTTGTCAGAGATCGTCATAATCACGTGTGTAGAGCGAAATGTACTGTACAATGTGGCTCAAAGAACATTGCTGAAACCTAGTTCTGAGTGGTTGTTTTTTGTGGTGGTGGACACAGGGCATGGAGAATGTTTTCAAGGAGCAGAACCAGTTGTGTAAAGAGCAGGATGCCATGTGTGAACTGCCCTGTAGTCTTTGTGTAGGTACTGAAGATTATATTGCTATTAGTAGGACCACCAACTACTTGATCAGGATTTAAAGAGCTGGACAGCTAGTTCTAAGAAGGATCTTCTGACTCCTAACCCATGCTGCAGAGCAAACTGCTTTTAAAATCTGGATTTTGAAAGTAGATTGTCATAAGTCATAGGTGTTCTGAATTCACGGGTTATCGGCTGCTGAAAGAAACAAATAAAAAGAAATCCACTTGTGAGCCTCAGTAGCTCATTGGAACTCGGACCCATTGTTTCTTACTTCAGATATAAAGAAGTAGACCAGTCTTTACTTTTAAAGAGACTTGAATATCTTAGGTGTACAGCAACAAGAGGTGAACCAAATAAATTGAGAATGTGAATCAGAGATAGCTGAAGGAATTGAAGAAAACATTGAACTTATTCTCAGGCTCTCCTTACAGTATCGATAGATAGAATATAGCATTTTATCAGCAGATGGCTGTGTGAGAAATGAACTTCCTCTTGCACAATGGGAATTCTCCTTCCCCCTTTCCCCATACAGCCCTGGCCTACTCCCTCAATATTCTCTGGGGGGTTGGCGAGGGACAGACCCTTTGTAGCAGATTTTGGGGGAGAGGAAGGTGAAGTCCTGTTATGCAATAGGAAATCCACTTGCAGAATGTTGGAACGCAACCATAAATTGCATTTTTCTCGTAATGAGAGGAACCTACAGCTCACATTTTTTCCTAAACTTTCCAACACAAGGCCAACTCCTGTTGCCTTTAAAAATTGGTTGTAGCACTTCCATATATTAAAGGGGTTACCCTTCTTGCTTAGCTTGGCAAGAAGAGAAAGCTTTGCCTCACAGCTTTCTGTAATCCATTTTTATTCAAGTTTTAAGTTGCCAAGTGATGATTTTACATGGCAAGGCAAAGTTACAAGCAAAAACCGTACAAGTTTGGGTCAAATCTAGGTAAAATTAAGCTCCATGGAAGTCAAACTGTTGCAGACTTCCAGCCGTTGATAGTTTGGGTATATCATCAATTAGGATAGTTTCTAGAAGTTTCTAAAGAGCAGAAAGGCAACCATCTCTGGTGGACCTTGCTCTAAAGAACTGTTTTAAAAGCTGTTAAGGCATGCCTCTGTTTATGGCAAATGAAGCAGACTTGATTTTCTTCCCCACCCATACTGATTTGATTATGCTGGAGCCAGCTTACTGGCATCCTTAACTGCCCCCTATGAGTTGCTGTGCTGGTGCAGTAGCTTGCAGAACCCAATCAGATTTAAGGTTCACTTGAAGATTTAGAGTTGTTTTGCAAAGGAGTAAATGTATTTTGGACATTAACTTCTTATGGCAAACTTGTAAACCATAACATGGCCCCTATTTTTAGACAAATAATTATAGTAAAATATTTTTCTTAATGAAGCCTTGGCTTTAAAACACACGCACACACAGGCATTCAAGTTGTTCTCACAGGTTTCTATAAAAAAAGAAATAGTCATGAGAAAAATAAGACTTGGACAGGCTTATTTCATCAGTTGGAATCCTGATGGGTTAGCTAAGTAACATTTGTATCAGCATCTCTTGCTGGAACCACAGTTCCTTTCACACTGGCACATAAAACGATTAAGCTGGGTTGCAGGCTACTGTGAAGCAGATTTTCTGTGTGGAAAAATGATAATTTTGTTTGGAGACTGCATTTACAAAATTGTCTTTTTGTATTATCAGAATAAAACACTTTTTATACTATCTGTTGTGCTTACTTTGAGACTGCCCTACTGAATGTAAATGAGGTCATGGCAATTAAACTAGGGTGTTTATAAGATGGAGGGGAATCGACTGCAGAGGTATGTCAAGGCTTGGAAGGATTTCCATAATCAACACATACACAGAATTTTCTGAAATATTAAGAGTATTTGCTCTGCAGATTGAGGATTTTCTAGAGAGCATCCAGCCCACTTCAGACAATGGCAAGCCATGGTTTGCTCTGAGGCTGACAGTTTCTCTTCTCCTTGCCCTCTCTGAGTGAGAGAAAGAGAGAAGTTACAATTCACAGTTCTGAAGAAATTGCAATTTCCCAGTTTAATTCATACAGAATGGAAAATTGCAGTTTATTGCAAACACTGGAACAGCAGCTTCCCATCTCTTAAGGCTAACTGCACCTTGTGGCAGTAACAAACCTTGGTTTATCGTTTAATTGAACTGGGCTATGGAAAATGAAGGGCTTGGTGTCACCGGCTAATGAACTTGCTAGATTTTATGACAACTGCAGAAGCATTAAAAAATGCAGGAAACTTTACTGATTCCCCAGCCCCCTGGTTTTAATCTGGGGGACCGGGTTTGTGTCTCCGCTCCTCTACATGCAGTTGCTGGGTGACCTTGGGCTAGTCACACTTCTCTGAAGTCTCTCAGCCCCACCCACCTCACAGGGTGTCTGTTGTGGGGGAGGAGGGGAAAGGAGAGCTGCTTTGAGACTCCTTCGGGTAGTGGGTTCCGGTTTCCGCCGGCAGGAATGGCGGACCTGTTTTCCATCTCTCTGACCTTCGTAAGGAATTTGGCCGTTGCTAGGGGAGTAAATGGCAACCCCCTACCCTCTCCGGGGGTTACGGAGAGGGGCCGCTGGCCCGCGATGCCCCCAGACCCACTCCGACTGTTTTTGGAGTGGGGGGAGCTTGGGCTGAGCACTTACGAGGGCCAGGACTCCCGGACGCTAATCTGCATGGCGGGGATTTCCATGGTTAAAGAAGATAATTAGGCTTAAATCTATGGACATACTTCAGAAGGAGGGGAAGAAGCGCTGTTTACTGCTGAGAAATTTATGCTGCTGAGGGAGAGGAGTCAAAGGCTGTATTTCATCTGAAAGAAGGATTGATGGGGACGGAGCGATAAGGGAAGTGAGTTTTTTTTTAATTTTTCTTCATATGAGTTACTTCGTACCTTCCCAGACGCGATGTCCTGGTTTGTTTGGAGTGAAAGAGAAGCAAAAGACTGTGTGAGTTGAACTTTATAAACTGTTGTTACTGAGCATATTTTTTAAAGATGTGGAGTTGCCGACGAGAAAAGCCCCCCTCTAGTTGGACGGAAGGAGTGCCTGAACGCGTTCGGAGGATTTATGAGCTGTGACGCACTTTGAATTGGAGCAGCGACCTGAAGCTAAGTTCAGCTATAGGGCAAGGAGATCCATTAATTTACCAAGAGTTTATGGTTTGATGTTTGGGTCTTCTGCCTGGAAAAGCTGTAAATTTTATAAAGATCGTTAATCTACCCGGTTATGAGAGAAAACGAAAGTGTTTTGAGTTTTTTTAAGATGGCGCTGCTTCGTGTTGACGCAACAGGGAGCTCCAGACCAAGAAGATTTATGGGGAGGCTGGACTGATTAACCCACACAGGAGAAAGAACATTTGTGAAACCTTGTTTGATATTTATCTCAGCAGCTGGGAAACAATCGGTTGAAAGTGGAAAACATCTATGTGACTGTAAGGGAAAGATTCGGATTATTATGAACTTGGAGAGACGATTTGAACTTTAGAAAAAAGACGGCAGTGGACGGTTGCGAGGAATCCCCAATTTCTTGAAGCATGGGAACCCAAAAAATTTTTTAGATGATTTGGCATAATATTCGGTTTGATTGATATACATGTGTATAATTTGAAATAACGAATGTGATATAATTGGTTTTAATTGGAAAATTAATAAAAATATATTTAAAAAAAAGAGAGAGACTCCTTCGGGTAGTGATAAAGCGGGATATCAAATCCAAACTCTTCTTCTTTTATGGCGGGGAATGTCCAATTGTGCAGTTCTGTCCTACCTCACTTGCATTTTCTGAGACCATCACAGGATGTCTGTGTCATGTGATGTTTTTGTTGGGAGTACTTTGAGTTTAGTAGTAGCGCGTTATCTGGTCATTAGGCAATACTGTCTACCCTGAACCATAATGACAAACTGGCAGGAAGAAAGTGGAACAGGGTATATGTTTAGGAACTGAAATAAAACATTGCTTCATTTCAGATTTTTATGCCATGCTTTTTCAAACTTGTAACAAGCCCCCCCCCCCAATACTTGGTGATGATCAGGACTGTACGCAGGCCTCCCTTCCCTTCCCCCAGTCAGATGTCCAGACTGCAACTCATCGGTCCCAGCCAACAGCCAAGGTTGATGGGAGTTGCAGTCCAAAATGGACAAAGAGCACCGTGTTAGCAAAGGCTGCTCCAGAGCCAGAGGGGCTAAACTGATTCTCATCATGCTCCTTGTAATTAATAATCTGCTACAAGTTTGCTAAAACATTCTTGCAGAAATAACTTTCATACAGACCCATACACCTTGTATTAAAAACATTTATTAATTTTCGTTTTAAAATTTCCCTATAAAATGAAGTACTATTGCTATAATTCTTGTAGAAGGATTCAGGAAAATAATAAGCACTGTATTCATATTAAAGATTCGGTGTTTGCCTCCTGTGGTATTCCAGCTTCTGATACCATTTCATAAAATATGCCTTTCTGTTGTAGCAACCTGGCTGGAGTATCAAATTCAGCAATCCTTCCAGAGTTCAGAACAAGCACCCTGAAAGAGCAAAACAGAATGCAATGGGGAAACCTTTAATCTAGGAAGAGTTAGAGCTGATCAACTAGCAAAATAAATTTTGCATTAAGTAGTTCATTTGTTAATTAAGGATTTCTGGGGTTGAAGGTTGACTACTTTTAAGGCAGGAGAGGGGAACCTGCAATTCTCCAGCTGTCGCTGGACAGGAGTTGGAGTCTCAACTTCTGGAAGGCAAAAGGTTCCTGACCTCCACAGGGAAGAAGGAACAGCTCAGTATAAGAGCACATGCTCTGCATGTTGAAGATTGAAGGTTAAATTTCTGTTTAAACAGAAGATAGCAAGTGATGTGAAAGACGAGAGAACCCAGAGTCAACTGTATCGAGGTAGATGAATAAATCTGACATGATACAAGGTAGCTTCCTATCTTCAAAAGAACTTTCTATAAAAAAGTGCTGACCTCTCAATTTCTGAATGCAATTACCTTTTCATCAAGCAAATTTGATTCTACAAATCTGGCTACAAACACACTTTGCCATCAAGCTTTGTGTGTATTACAATGGGCAGATTCTACTGAATCCACTAGTGCTACCTACCTAACATTCAATAGGCAGTAGATGGCAGTTCTTTTTTATGAGGAGACAGTCCACAGAAACTGAGGTGGGATGGATATTTTGTTTGCAGCAGGCCCAAGCGGAAACCAGTTTATCCCTTTACTTTCAGGAGCTGCATGGAGGGGTGGGAAAACCACATGCCACTTATAGCAACATACCTATCAGAATCCAGTATGGAATGCAGCCTGTGGGCAATGGTTAGTACTGTGCAATCGTGGAATTCTGACCGGATTGTGGATTGCACTAGATTGTCTGTTTCCATGTCGACAGAGGCTGTTGCTTCATCCAAGATTAATACTTTTGTCTTTCGTAGCAAAGCACGAGCCAGGCAGACAAGCTGTCTCTGCCCCATGCTGACAAAAACAGAAATACAGTTTTAATATGTGCTCTCGAATGGCGCTAGGCCTCTATTTATGATTGGGCAGCTGGCGACTGCTGCACCATCTTGTTGAATAGGCATGCAGGCTTTTGTGCGTACACAAAAAGGATGACTACAAAAGGATCGCAGGGGGCAACAGTGCTAGGAAAGGCCTGTCTTGGGTATCCCATTAGAAAACCACTCCCAGTCTGAGAAGCAAATATGGGGATATGTGGACAGACTCCGTCTAGGTCAGTTTAATGTGTGCAAGAACAACCCCCCTGCAAATCTCTGGATAGGTCTAAGGTGAATAGACATCCAAGTAGAGAATGGTAATGTTTCTTCATCCTTTGTCCCTTACTTTGCCCTGCCAAGTAACACTACCTTCATCAGTAGAACACCACTTGGGAATACTAGTACTCCTCTGCTAGGGGAGATCTTTATTCTCCAGGTGACTTAGCTCACCCCTTAACATAGTTTAAGACATACCTCAGGTTTTCACCACCCTCAGAGATCTCATGGAGAAGTTTCTTTGGGAGTGACTGTACAAAGTTCTTCAAGTCACACAATTCCAGTGCATCCCACAGTTCAAGATCAGAGTATCTTCCAAGTGGATCCATGTTTGACCGGAGTGTCCCTGAGAATAAGACCGGGTCCTATGGAATAATGTCTAGACAGTATCTCCATGTAGTATAATATTAAAGAGTTTAGGTTTCAGATTGATATAATTTTTTGGAGGGGGGTCAGGAAGGGCTGCTGTTCCTCCCCCTCCCCTCCCCATCATCAAGCTATTCAATCCTGACTGGTTTTTGAGATATTTGCAAAGAAGCAATAGATTGGCATCAACCTCCTTGAGTGCAAATAGAGTAAATGGCAAATTTATTTGTAAAGATGGCTGCATTTGAAGACCAGGAGGGACAGACCATGGGCTGCTATTTCCTTGTGGCAAATGGATGGCACACTTGGCCAAAGCCAAAGGCTGTTGTCATGCCAGTTATCTTAGAGTAAGCTTTCATCAGAATGGCACTTGAAAAAAAGGCAGGAGATCAGTGGGCAATGAGAATCCCATGCAATAGGAAGTGGGACAGGGGTGGAAAGAACTCTGAAATATGCCACTAACTAGGCATAAATTCTTGAATCGCTGGGCAGGCATTCCTGATACATGTTTCATATGTTATTCCCTATTTTTCCCTCTCCTACAATATTCAGTAAAGGACAGGTTTCTTCCAAGAAGCAGGCGGTTAAATGCATTGCAAAATCAACAAGTGGACCTAGTGGATTACAATACTTTTTGACAAGTTCGTTAAAACTATTGCAAAAAGAATAATGACAGAATTCAAAAGACTAAAGCTTATAAAAGAATTATATGTGTGGATATTATACAGACACAAAAGAACACACGCACACAATGCTAACCTGTGGAATAATGTTCAGGTTGCCACGTAGGTCATGCAAACCAATAGTTGATATGTCAATGCCATCAATGATTATTTTGCCTCCAGCTCTTTCTATTATCCTAAACAAACTATTTGTGAGAGTCGATTTGCCAGCTCCTGTTCTTCCTATTATTCCAATCTGTAACAAGAGTACTTTTCAAAATATATGTGCATTTTAAAATGGCAGCAGTTTCACTACATTACTTAACACGTGCAAAGAAAACTATAATTCCATATAAAAAAGCAAAACAGTCTTGAAAAATAAAAGCCTTCAACAAGAAATCTCTACTAGCAAAGGTTAGTAGTTGACATTAGCAGATAACTTACTGGTTCAGACATCAACCACAGTGTTTGTGCCATGCAGGAATAGCCACAGAGCTCGACAGAGTGCACCCACCCACACAAATATAGATTGTGTCCTGAGATCACTAACAAAAACCTAAATGCCTTCTTTTTTACACAACCCTTTTCTGAATGATTTTTAAAATTGATTGTCCACTGATTACCTTCTGCTGCTACTGCTACTCTAATTGTCATTTGTTTTGGTACACATTTTATGCTTTTTTTCCTGCATACCACTCTGATATTTTATTATGCGAGCAGTTTATACATCTTTCAAAATAAAGTAATAAAGAACTGAGCAGGTTTTCAACTGGTCAAGGACACTGGCTGACAATCTAGTCCAGGAGCATGTTTGCTCCAAACCAAGGCCCTCATAGCTGCCAAGTTATCCCTTTTTTACAGGGATTTTCCCTTATGCTGAATAGGCTTCCTCGCGAGAAAAGTGAAAACTTGGCAGCTATGAAGGCCCTATGCTTGTTCTGGTGTGTACTTGGGGCTGTGATGCCTGAAAAATGCTACATTTCCAAACTGAAGGGACAACCTGGTAGCACAATTGAATACAGACACGTTACAGCCCTCTACCGATGTTAGATGGGCAGCATTTTAAGATGGAGAAGCTTAATAGGCTCCAACTCCCCTTTGTCCACAGGAAATCACTTAAACCAGGGGCACTCAGTTTCAAGAACAGCAGCCGCAAATTACTCAACAGACTTTGAAAACATATAATTAAATAGATATTATATTTTTAAAAGGGAAACCATTGCTTGTGAAACATGGACCACTTATGAATGCCATCTCCAACTCCTTGAAAGATTCCATCAACGGTGTCTCTGAAAATTTTTACACATCACTTGGGAAGACAGGCGAAATAATATCAGTGTACTGGAAGAAGCAAAGATCACCAGTGTTGAAGCAATGATTCTTCAACATCAACTTTGTTGGACTGGTCATGTTGTGCGGATGCCTGATGATCGTCTTCCAAAGCAACTACTCTATTCCGAACTTAAAAATGGAAAGCGTAATGCTGGTGGTCAACAAAATAGGTTTAAAGACTGTCTCAAGGCAAATCTTTAAAAAATATAGTATAAACACTGACAACTGGGAAACACTGGCCCGTGAGCGCTCCAGTTGGAGAACAGCCTTTACCAAAGGTGTCATGGGCTTTGAAGAAACTCGATCTCAGGACGCAAGGGAGAAAGAAACGTGCTAAGAGGAAGGCACGCTTTGCAAATCCACACCGTCATCAACTCCTGCCTAGAAACCAATGTCCCCACTGTGGAAGGACGTGTGGATCCAGAATTGGCCTCCATAGTCACATACGGACCCATTGTTAAAATCATGTTTATGGAAGACAATCTTACTACGAGTGATCGCCAAAGAAGAAGAAGAAGAAGAAGAAGAAGAAGAAGAAGAAGAAGAAGAAGAAGAAGAAGAAGAAGAAGAAGAAGAAGAAGAAGAAGAAATTTTTAAAAGGGAAACAGGTATAACAGAGTACTTAATTTTGGTAGGTTACCTTCTCTTCTTTGCAACTTTGAAAAGTTACATCCTGTAGAGCCAAGTCCAGATCTGACCTGTACCGAGCTTGGAAATTTACAAACTGTATTATTCCTTCCTTGGGCCATCCCACAGGTGGACGATTGGATAGTATCCAGGGGGGCTAAAATGGATAAACAAACTTTGAAGCGGATAAAACAAGCCACAAATTAGTGGGCATCAAAACATGTACTTAAAAAGTATTTCACAATATATAAAATTAGCCCCTCCACCACTGCAGATGATGATGTCACAAGCTGAAGCTGCCTGCCCAGGCTTCTATCCAAGGAAGTGCTAAGCTACTTTTTCCATTAGCACAAGGATTTGTGCTTGCGCAATGGAACTTTGCCCCATCTCCTCCCCTGCACCCCTTAAATCTGTTCTGTGTTTCCCCCTCTCAAGCCTGCAAGCAAATTTAGGGTGGGCAAGGGGAAGAGAGGGGAGACAGTTCTGTTGCGCAAACACAAATCCTTGTGCTGCAAAAGTTTGCAAGTATCTCTGGCCCATGGCCCATCAGCTAACGTAACTGATACCATCAGATACATGGGAACTTCTTGGAAAGCCCACTGCATGCTGATCCTTTTAACCTTTGAAAAGGACCGTCATATTCCAGAACAAGGGGTCTTCTTGCTTTTCCCCAATTTTTGTACCCTTCATCGCGTGTGTGGAAAAGCAGTCCCTGCCAGAGTTGATATAACTGGCTCCCACAGAGACTGCTCCATTGAGCAGCAATGAGGTACAAAGCATAGGGTTCCTTGCTCAGTCCCTACTCCTCTTTGCTTACACAGAAGAGCAGGGACTAACTAAAAGCAGGGGCTCTTTGCAGCAGTTTATCCCAACCTTTTAAAGGCTACTCCGGCAGCAATCACAACCTAAACTTGGGAAAGGTTTGAGCCTTCCAGTTCTCTGCCAATTATTTTTTTTAAAAAAAATTCATTGCTTAATTTCAAGTTGTATGCTTATCGTCTTTTTACAAAAACTGTTTACCTCTTTGTCTATCTTTGCATATTCACAAACCCTTTCAATGGCGATTGCATTGGTTTCAATTTCACATGCTTTTCGGACCCAAAAATTCAAACTCTGAGTTATCTGAAATAAATGAATACTTGTTTATAGAACTTGTTGCAGTGGTTTTAGCCTGTTAAAATCTGTGTGGTTCTATGAGCAGAAAGACAATTCTTAATTTTCCTGTCCCACTGCAGCCCCTCCATGCTGTTCCAGAGGGTCCCTTGAGATGGGAAAGTGGAATATAAACTGAATGAGCTAGGGAGACTTGATATGCAAATTGTAGAGCCACTTGCCCTTATCTGGAGCCAACCCAATGTGTTGGAAGCTCTTTGAGACTTCTTAGAAGTGCTGGATTACCACAGAGTTTGCCTTACTGTAACATCAATGATTCTACTCCTACTGAATTTGCAATCCATTTTCCAAGTACTGCAACTGCATTAAAAAAAATGCTTACTTACTTACATTCAGTGCATATGTTATTGATAATCCTACAGCAGCAGAGTCCACCTTGCTCCCAGCAAACACTGCAAGCAATGCAGCAAGGAAGACCATCAAGTTTCCCAGAAATTCAAGTCTGACAGCCAGCCACCTGTCACAAATGCATGCCCAGATTAATTAGGATTCAATTACACAGTTATCAAATTAGTTAGAAATATCTGCATTTTCAGTCCTGTCAATTAAAATAAGAATATAGCTTGGTGCTATGGGGAAGGGCTGTGGCTCAGTTGTAGTGCACCTGCCTAGCATGTGCTCAAGGTCCCAGTTTCAATCCCTGCCCCCCCCCCCAGGTAGGGCTGGAAGACACCCCCCCACCTGAAACCCCCGAGAGCCGCTGTCTGTCAGTGTAGCCGGTGCAGGTAACTTGCAACTTACAGACATTTAACGTGTGCATTCAGCTTTGTGCGCTTAGAAAGTAAAAGGGGACAGAAGTGGGGCGGGCATCCCGGGAAAAAGCTACTTCTGGGGAAAGAACTTTGGCAATCCCACCCACCATTGAACCCAATGTGTTTTGACTATACTCAATTTTTGATTTACACGCTATCCCCATAACATAATACCCACATACGTTGAGTGTCGCTTGAAATGAACTAGATGCACCATTGGTCTGACTCCGTATAAGGAATCTTCCTATGTTCCTAATCTGTGTATAAATCCTTTCCCATGATAACCTAGGATCATTAATACAGTACCTGTTTGAGATCACATTGTTGTAGAAGCAAACCAGGTTCTCATTGACGACATCTTTGTTCTGATTAAGAAATCTTTCCTGATGTCCAAATGCTCTGATTGTGGATACACCTACAAGCGTTTCACTGAAGTGTGAAATTATTGGTGTTTGTGTAGCTCCAGCTAACCGTCGGATTTGTCTGGAACTAGGAATATAGTATCGCTAATTAAAACAGACAAAGGGAGGGATAGGTAAGAAGTGTGTATTGGGCACTATGGCATTGTTTTGTTTTGATTCAATTGTATTGTTTTATATCATATTGTTGCAAGCCTTTCTGTGGCCTACTGGCAAAGGGCAGCATACAAAACTCTTAAAATATATAATACTGTATTGCCTTAGACCAGAAGACCTCTTACGTCCCCTACATCTTAGAATAAATATAGGCCTCAGATTACAGAACAGAAACTTTCCCCTGAATTGTGCAATGCAAGTCAACCACTCAAGAGGAATGAATCCCTCTTCCCTTTCAGTTAGATATAATAATTAAATTAAAATAAATGGGAGTAAAACAAGGATATGTTTTATTACTATTTTTCTGAATGCTCAGCCTGGCACTTGTTCAACTTACTTGCACAGTGAAATATAAGTATCCAAGTGGAAGAACCCCCAGTATGAACAGGGGTGATGTATACACAATCACAAGGATCGTTCCAACCACATCTAGTGTACAGTTCAACCAGGTTCGTAGATAATAATGGAAACGTATATCAACTACAAACATATCCTAGGATAATTGGAAAGAGGGAGGAAAGAACAAACTTTTTTTTATTAAAGAAAGAAACAGAAGCAGTAGTGAAGTCCACAGGGTCAAAGCCCAGCATCTAAGTAAACCCTGGCAATGCACTCATCCCTCCCTTGCCTTCCAGGAACAGACTTAATTCACACAATTTTCCTAGAAGCAATTAACATGGAAATGAGCACAAAACTGCCACTAGATTCTGCTAAATTTCCAGAAGTAGCTTTTACATGAAACTGAAATATAATGCAGAAAATAACAGTGAAACGTCAGCAAAACAGACCAGCCATGTGAATACAGCCTACATCTCTTTTCAATCTGATTGAGTACACCTAATCAGACAGTTTCTAACTTCCAAATAAATGCGCAAATTATTTTAGTGCTACACTGCTATACATAGTTGTGCTTCTTTTGTTGTGTTCTTAATTTTTTATAATAAAATATATTCAAGGTCACACTGCAGTTGATACTTAACCAAGTAGGTCTAATAAGAAATAAGAAATAGGAAATAGCTGTAAAAGCTGGAATAAATTGACGGGGGTACCACAGATCAATCAGAGTGGTGTTGATTTTGTTGCATTGCCTGAACCTTGGCAAAAATTCTCTTGCACATGAAGGCATCTCAACTGCAATGTTTCCGATTGATATTCCCTACCTAATAAGATAATTTTACTGTTTCATTTAAAGAAAAAGAAATATAGAAAGGTAATGACAGAGGTAATGACAGACTGCTACGAGAATCTTTCAAACAGATACTGATTTTAACTGATTGTTTTATTTATATTGTTGAAAGCTGGCCTGAGCAATGCAAACTGATTGGAAGAATGGGGCATATGTTTACTAAAGAAATGGGATATAAAAAAAAACTTTCTAGAATGTCTTTCTTCTGAGTAAGGGCTGACATTTCTAAATGAAAAAAATCAATCTAGCCCTGCTTATGCATCCTTCCAACTGGAAATTGTCGTCACTGTCAACATGGAAAGGAAAATGGACCAGTGGCTTCTTCCAGTGATGACAGTATGAGACGCATTCACACTGGTGGGGGGGCAGGAAAGGGTGAGTAACTTTCCCATGACCCAAGGATGAGAGGCAGCAGGTTCTGACCACCCTCCCAAAGTTGACACACAAAACAGTCAGAGAGTATTTGCTCCTTACCTTTGTGAACCTGTTGATGATTTGACCTACGGGGTTAGTTTCAAAATACTGGAGTGGAAGGTGGAGCACACTGTCTAGCAACTGATGATGCAAAGACCGAGATGCAGAGAGAGATCCTCTAGTGAGCACATATGCACCACAGCAAACCAAAAAACCTTGGATGAACAGTATTAAAGGCAACATTAAGAATTTCATCTTACTTAGTTTCAAAGAGTTCACCACAGCAGCTTCTCCATTCAAGATAGCTTTGCGTGAACCTTAATCCATCCTCTCTGCTGGTCTCTCAAGTATGGAGAGAGGTGATGAAGTAAAGAATTTAACTCAGTGGGCCCTTCAAACGTCCAGGAAACCCCAAGCATCTACTCAACGCTGCTGGGAAGCCTGAGGTACCAGAGCATGCAAAATCACAGTAAGCAGTTCCCCACCCCTGTTCAGATTGTATTATGCATGCAACAAAGAGGTTCCCTGAACTGTTTGTTTCCCACAAAGCATGCCTTTAGCATACCACCTCCACAGATCTCCCTAGCTTGTGTTAAGTGGCATCACACTAAAGCACAGTTTGTAATATTGATGAACAATTAAATGCCTCCTTTGCCATCTGCAGGTGAACAGAAAAAAGGGGCCAACCTTGCAGAATGACTGCAAGAATTGACCCCGGATTACATGAATCTTAGTGTAGGAATTCCAAGGAAGCTAAACTTGGAAAAGCAAAGAAAATAGTCAGATGCCTCATATGTGTAGGCTTACCCTGTAGGAATCCGAGGAACCCATAGATACTAAGTTTGTAGTTTCTTAAGTGTCTCCATTCTGTGTAGTCTTTGATTTCTTTTGCTTCTGTTGTCCATGTGCTCAGCCACAGATTTTGGCCTATGGCTACAACATTTTGGCCTATGTAAGCTGCTACGGTTAGCCACACCCATGACCAGCCAAATGCTTGTAGGTACTTCAAAACAATTGACATTCTCATCTAAATATAAAAGATGTTCATGAGAGGTACAATATGCAGACAGGATAGTCTTGGTAAATTAAGTAGGTAGAATAAGTGATTTATACTTCTTCAAACCCAATATAAAATTATAAAGCCCAATTTCGAATAATGAGTCTTCAAAAATACATTCTCCCCTTCAAGCAACTGATTTCATGATTGCGTCTTCAGTTTATTTTAACTGCCTGTTGCATTTTAGAGACATGAAAATAACATTTTAAAAATACTTACAGAACCAGTGGCAACTTTTTCTTTCTTCATTAAGAATGCACTCCTTTGATCAAAAGAAGAATTGCTATAAAAGCTGTTTTACATTAAAATAAAAAAACGAAACATAGAACCCATCTAAAAATAAGTTGTGGGTGTTAAAACCTACAGGTCCTCTACAGAATAGGCAGAAACTGTGCCTTCTCTGATGGATGGGAGTACACGTGTGCCCCAGCCTCAGGCCACTTATATCAAAGGAGGGTTGAAGAAGACAAACCCGCAGTTGTGCGTAAGTGCACAATAAGGAACTGGAGCACAAACAAAGGAGATTGCCACTTGCATTTCCTTCACCAATTCCTCCTTCCTGTTCCAGCTCCCCATATCACATTGCACACCATGGGGGGGGGGAGGTGGGGGGGTCCCATGAGAAAAGCTTTTCCATTGGCACAGTGTGCTCCAGTGGGGAATAGACAAAGAGCCCAATTCCACTCATGGGCATTAGGATCTTGCCCTGTGTTTCTATAATATGCCCACAAGAGGGCTGCACCACAAATCTAAATGAAAAGCAAATGATTCAAGAGGATGGAGGATGCATTATTGCATTGTTTTTACTACTTTGTTGTTTGCTGCCTTTGGAAGGAAAGGCAAGACAGAAATTTAGCAAACACTCACTCATGGCGTTGAACTCTTTGGATGTCTCCACTCTAGGAGTGAAAGCTATTAAGAGTGGTTTTCATATAGTACTGAACTGAAAACTCCATTTTAGAACTCCCCCATCCCCAAGACTGGGGCTGCAGAAAAGGAGAAAGACATCTGGGTATTTGCAGGGTGGATGGTTAGTTACAGCTACACTATCCTGATCTCTGCTGCATGATTCTGTCAATCTTTAAAGCCGGCTACCTACTCTGCAAGAATCCTCCAATTTCATAACTACCACATATCCTATTATCTTGGTTTGAGCAAGGCTAGAGTTTCTTTGTGTATGCCTTCAGCTTTGGGGGCACCAGCCACCACTGGATCCACAAGATCCAAATTACAGCCAATATATATAATAAGAGATCTGCTGGTCCCTCTTCAGAATGCATTTGCAGCTCTACATTTCTCCCTTTTGAGCTATCATGTATACTTCATTTCATAAAATTCATACACCACTTGCACTTTAAAAATAACAACTTCAAAGCAGGTTACAAAAGATAAAACAGTAAAATAAAGAAAAAAATTACAACCCTACTTTAAAACAAACAAAAGTTTACATTTATCTCATGAAAAGTGGCTCTAGCAGCTGTTTCTGAGTACTCACCTGTCTTTCCCCCCCAGCTGTCTTTTCTTTGGTACGATGTGGTCTCTTGTTTTGATTTTACCTTAAGAATAAGGTTAGATAGGATTTATAATAAATAATAATAATTACCTACTGAAATACCTACGATATATTGGGTTGGATCCAGAGCCACCAGAAATTCTGGCAATGGTACTGTGAGCTGAACAGCACCATGAGCTGTTGTGCAAGATCTAGCAGAAGGCATTTTGTGCAAAATCAAACGACAGCTTATGCAATGACTTGTACAAACAGCAGCATATCTGAATTCTCCTCCCTGCTCAGGCATGGAGCTTGTGCAAAGTCATAAAAGAGACCTTGTGTTTTTGTGCAAACACAAAGTTTTTGAATTCAACACACTAAAGTGTAGTCAAATGAACATTCATCAGGATAGAAACTAACAATTTAACTGCTGGTACTAAACATATTCAGATGATGTGAACTTAATTTCTATGTTCATTCATTAGTCGGTCACTGATCCCCACCCTCCCGCTGCCCCAACAAAATTATTGCAGCCATCCATTCCACTGGGCACAAAAGAAGTACTGAAATATTATAATATGATATTCCAGCATCTAAAGCTAGCTGAATTTAAGCAAAAGGATTAATTTGACTGTTACAAATGACTTGTTTATACAAGTGATTATCTCTTCACTTTTTTCTTTCCTTTTTCAATCAAAAGGCCCATCAGAGCCAACAACCTCTGACAAGATCAGGGTTGGGGCCCACCTCTCCTTCACCACATGGGAGGGACTCACAAAGAATAGTTGGACTGTTATTTCTAGAGAGTTAATCCCATAGACAAATACAGTCAGTTGTGAATAATCTAGGCTAGTCAGAAAGAAGTTCTGGCTAAAATAAACTGGGTTATCTTGTTTTTCCATGCATCAGATTTTAGTAGATCTTGGAATCCTAAAAGGTTTAAGAAGCCCAAAGTGGCAGAAGATGGAATTATTAAACACACACACATACAGTAGAAATGCAATGAACATTCAGTGCATGATGGGGCAGCAAGATCACACTTGAGTACCATCCCACTGCACTTTACATGCTATTTGCTATAAAATCTAAATGGTGAGTTTCATGACAGAGTATGGTGTCATGGGTAAAGTACTGGACTTAGAATGAAGAGATCTGGGTTCAAATTCCAACAACTCACCCATGAAGGAATCTGGTGTCCCTGGTCTAGGCACTCCCACTCAGTTTAACCTACTTTATAAGTTTATAGCCAACCCACAGGGAGACACCCTATTCTGCCAGAGCTCCTTGGGAAGAGAGACAAAAAGTAATTGATTCCTACATGCACATATATAGCAGATAAGGTGTCATCGCTACTGTTCGAAACTAGGGAAGTCCTACATGTCATGGAGGCAATAAGCATAGCTGTCAACCCCCGGATTTGAAGATAAGGAATCCTATGGGGCTGTCAGCTCCCGGATATGAAAGGAAGGGCGCTGAATAAGGGAATTTCCCGCAAAAAAGGGAAAGTTGACAGCACTGGCAATAAGCCAAATCTATGGAAACCAGGGTTATAACAGGTATGTCTGAAGGGAGGCGGGCACAATACACATGCATTGGCTTTTATCATTTTGAGCACAAGGTTCAAATGTCACAAAACAAAATAACGCAAGTTGGCTTGTACAAATCTATTTTGTTGCCTACTTGACACTGAGGGCAAGTCTTCATCTTCCTTTCCTCCGCCAAAGGTTTGAATAAGCTCAGCAAAGTTTGCTCTTTGAGAGAGTAGGTCTTTGTAACTTCCCATTTCAGTAATTCTGCCATCTTCCATCATGACAACTATATCAGTCTGAGAGAGGACTGCAAGGTTGTGTGTCACTAAAATGCGAGTCTTGGGAGAAAGAAAACACAACCATGTTTATATTTTACACTGTTAAATAGGAGAAACACATTAAAAGTATTAATTCCAAAGACTGAAAAGAAGCATCATTACCTACCTTGTTTTTCAATAAGCCTGAGGGCCCGATCACCTTCTCAAAAAGATGCTTCCCAACATGGACATCTACTGCAGATAAGGGATCATCTAGTAAATAGAGGTCAGCACTGCTATAGACAGCTCTAGCTAGGCTGACTCTCTGCTTCTGGCCACCGCTTATATTCACTCCCTAGGAAAAAATAAGGCCAATACTATTCAAAACTTTTTTAAAAAACAATAATGTACTTTCTGCCCCGCCCCCAAATCCTTAATATAACACATTAATATTGATAATATTAAAAAAGAAATGCTCTTATCAGTAGAGTATAAAAACAAGATTATAGAGTAGTTAGAAAATGACCTGTGCTTTGGCCAAGTTTCACTCTTTTACCTGCTGGTGTGTTTAATATTGGGTGGAGAGCATGTGGCCCCCCACATGCTGTTGAACCACAACTTCCATTAGCCCAGCCAGCATGGCCAATGGCCAAGGAAGATGAGTTGTAGTCCAACAATATCTGGAAGGCCACAGATTCACCATACCTGATTAGTATTTACACTTCAGTCCCCAAGGATCTCTGTCAAAAGATGTGTTCTTGTAAACATATAGAACTCCTACAGCAGGCATGTCAAACCTGCGGCCCTCCAGATGTTTTGGACTACAATTCCCATCTTCCCCAACCACTGGTCCTGCTAGCTAGGGATCATGGGAGTTGTAGGCCAAAACATCTGGAGGGCCGCAGGTTTGACATGCCTGTCCTACAGGAAGACCTTTTAAATGTTAAATGTTAAATGTTAAATGTAAATGTTAAATGTTAAATGTAAATGTTAAGTGACATTTCTTCATGCAATAACTGCACAGGGACATGTCTGTCAACGTGAACTTGAACATCTTGCTACTCTTTCCTGGTACATTTAAATTTAATACCTACCCTGAATAAACCTTCCACGTACATGGGCATTTTCACTTACCCTTTCTCCAATTTCTGTTTGATCCCCAGCTGGTAATTGCTCCAAGTCTGGCAACAAAGCACATGCTTCCAAAACCTTTTTGTAGTAGAGCTTGTTCAGTTCCAGGCCAAAAAGAATATTTTCTCGTAAAGTGGTATTCTGAATCCAGGCTTGCTGGGACATATAAGCAACTGAACCCTGAAAGAAAGAAGAAAACACACTAAAGTGTGCAATGCTCTGAGAAGGGCTGAACTCCATGAATGAATATTCATCTTCCTGCAGACACTACAATTCTGGGTCTCTTCAGGCTACACTACTAGAATAAGCCTACAGTAGGACTGGCTCAAACCCTTATCAGTGTAGAGAAATAATGAATTCCTGAGAGTTCAAGAAGAGCCACAGGGTGTTTCTTTTCTTTTCTTTTATATATAAAAAACCCTGTTAAAAGGTAATATGAAAAAAATGCAATTTTTCAAAGACTCAAACACACAGAAAAAATACACTTTCAAACAATAAACATTTTCAAAATGAAAATTAGTTTAAGCCAAAACAGTCTCATTTTACTTTTCTCTGGGCAATTCCTCCTGTTTTTTCCATTTCTCCCAGAACTGCAGAAAGGAGAGATGATTTTCCAGCTCCTACTTGACCCACAACTGCAACCAGGGAACCTTCTGGGATCTCCAGGTTCAATCTAGAAATATTTAAGTAAAGAAGCAGAATTTCTTTAATGGTTGTTCTGAAGAATAACACTCCTTACTCAACAGTAACCAATATCCTGCCCTCCTTGTACTTTTGGATCACCTGGGTTGCAAAGCTACATGCAGAGGGTCCTAGCGTTTCAACCACCACTGCATGCTGTCACAACAAGGGTTGTCTCTGCTCCAGGGCCTTCCACAGGCTTTACTCACATCATAGCTAGAATCCACCATCCATTCCTCTCAAATTACAATTACCATCCTCATCTAGTTAAAGTTTGTTTCATATGGCCCCTTTTATTAGCGCATGCGTGAAACATGGGGCATGGGGGGTATCCATGGAGAGCGGGTACCCACATCTTCAAATGCTTTTGGCACATTTACAGAGTGCACAAATTCATTTTGTAGCATTAAGTCTCTGGTGAACCTGGCAAATGTTCTACTGTTTACCGGTGGACCAGAGTTAATTTTTTAACATGTCACCCATACAGATTGTGGCAGTTCCTTTATTTTGTTGTGGATGCACACAGACACATGGCTATTATATATACACACACATAATTACTGTTGGTGGCGTGGGAAAACTTAAAGAGTGAGGGATCATGGCTGTATATCAATTATTTAAAGGACTATCACACAGATGATGGAGGAAATTTGTTGGGACTCAAATGAATACTGTAGGTTTGAATTACAAGAAAAAGAATTTCAAGTAAATATTTAAGAACCTCCTGACAGTATGAGCTGTTTGATAGTGGAGCAGACTGCCTCAAATGATGGTGAACTCTTCTCCTTCAACGGAGGTATTTAATCAGAGGTTGGATGAGAGATACTTTAGTAGTGAGTTGTCTGAATCAACTGGGGTTTGAATTAGATGACCTTATATAGGAACTGAGCTTTCACCTTGTTTAATAACCAGCAGACTCCAAGTTAAGGCACAGCTCTGGTGGCTGGATACCCTGTTAGTGCAACACATGATGATTTGCTTTAGGCAGAAGAGGATGCCAGGACCATTCTTATAGCTGTTGTCAGTTGTAGTGCATATGAAAAATGCAGAGCTGCCTGTACTAATGTTGCTTGCAAATCTGATCTTCCAACTATTTGCCCTTTTTGAGATTCCTTCTCTTCCCAATAAGGCTTTTCCCCTCAGTTCCCCCTCACTATAGGATGTATGATTTCTCCATTTCATTTGTCCACTCAACCCAGTATCCAGGACATTGACCTTAGCACATGAATACAGATTTTTGCATTAGACTATAAATATAGTTTGTTTCTTACTTATTTAAGGTTGGAGCTCCAATCTTCTCCCAGCGGAATGAGGCGTTAACAAATCTAAATGCATGATCTTGAAGTTCAGAAACAAAACAACTGAAGTTAACAGACACAGACTCTTCAGCCCAAGTTCTCAAGCATTAGTCATATACTGGAAACATATGAAAAGCTTACCCCCACTGTAATCTGTGTGGATGTTTTGAGGGTTGAGGTCTTCAGAAGACAGAAAATCATCTAAACGACCTATAGAAACCTTTGTCTGCAAAAACAGGTACACACTTAGTCCATTTAGATTTTACAAAATGATTTTGAGGATGTTACTCTAATGATCCATGCAGAGATTTTTTGCTATTTCCAAAAGCAAAGTGACGCTGCACAGGTTACAGTTAACCTGAGGCTGAAAACAAATTGTATCTTTGCAAAAGTGTCCCATATGCTTTTCTTTAGCCATGTGGGGAGCTGGTTCTCTGTAGGCTCTAGTAAGCAAAGCAGAGCACACTCTACTTCCTTACAATAAGACAGCAATCCTATGGTGCCTTCTGGGTGGACTAGATGGGGCTGAGAGGAGTTCTAGCCCAAAGCACCTAGAGAACACCAGGCTAAGGAAGGCTGCATTAAGTATTCATCTGTTTTCGTGCTGATTTTGATTTAGTAATTCACTGCTGAAGGTAGCTTGCAGCATGGCTGGCAATGAAAGGTAAAGCATCATGATCACAGAAGATACCCCATTGCAACATCCTTTATAAATCACCTTAGGGCTCTCAAAGTGACTTACAACAGTTAAATGATAAATTAGAGCATTAAAACAAGGCAATAAAAAAAATCAGAAACAGGTAGGAATCAAAACAGGTCAAAAAGTGGACAGAACGTTAGAAAGCCTTTACTGCTCAGATAAAAATCATCACTGAAGGGGGCCAAACCTAACTTGGGTTGCCATAATTTGAAGAGCAGAAAAGAAGACACATATGCCAACTTCTGCTTTTAAGTGTGGATTGCAATGACGACTCTACCCATGAAAAAAAGGATGTGCCCTGGAAAAGGAGTCCATATGGCAACCCTATGAGTCAGGGTGTCACACTCGTTATCACTGGACTCTCTAGCCCTTGCCTAGTTTTCAGGAAATTGAGATCTTAAAGCCAAAATTATTCTAACAGTGGAAGTCATTTGTTTAAAATTCAAACCTACCCCAACTATTTATAAAGTATGTTTGTACAATGTTTAGAGCAAAAAGAGCAACAAGCAGGGGAGGGGGCATTCTTGGCCCTTCCTCTTGAGATTCAATTTTTAGGCAATCTATACCTCTGCCCCACCCTTGATGCTTATTTCCTCTGGCAACTGAACTGAGGGCAGATGCACTTGTATCGGGAGAATAGCAACAGGGAAGAAAGCGGTGGATGCCATATCAGTTTGGCTTTCCACACTCAAACATCAAATTTTCTCTAAAATCTAGGGCCGTTACCTTCCTGCTCTATATGCAATTGTTAAGAGAAACAGCCCCAACTTTCAAGATGTGCTAAGAGATTCATCACACACACACCCAAGATAAACTTTGGAAAGGGAATAGTATGTGTTTTAAAGTATGCACATCACTTTAGCAAAGTCCTTTATAATTTTATCTAGCAGCATGAACCAATACATTTTAAATGTTAACTAAAAGATGAAAAACATGCACATTAATAAATGTTATTTAAGTACCACAAATATCCTTTCAAACATACGCTCAAACAGTATATTTACCTGAGCTATTCCAGAAATCACTGTAGGCAAATCGAACAAAGGCAGTCGTAAAATATTAAGCAAAGAGATAGAAGTAAACACTTTAGCAGCGGTTAAAACATTTTCTTCATCCAACAGAAAATAGACTCCAAATGTAGTCAAAGAGACCTTTAAGAGAAAGAAGTAATGGGGTTCCGCCCATAGGTTAAGAGCTCAATTTTCAGTAGTACTAACTGAACAGTGCTTTGGTTTATTGCTAATAAACAGCATGACTGACAAGAAACAACTTGTTCCTTGGCAGAAACCACTAGCAAAAACCAAGCTCTCTTAAGTGCCATTTCACTTAGTTTAGCTTACTTCCAACTGAAAGTTGAAAATCTTCATATTCATAGAGAAAGCAAGCGTATAAGTAATGCACACTTTGGACTATTTGCTATGCAAATAATATTGATTTGTCCTACAGCTAAAGCCAAAACAGCATTAAGCTGCAATGCTAAAATGGAACTTATACATTCAAAATGAACTGCAAAGTTATAGCAGCATAAATGCACTATACGTCTTACCTAACAACTAGCATTATATTCCAAACTAAGCTTAAACTACACCCATTGGGTTGGATCCTAAATTGTTCCTCCATTCATATAATTTCCCTGACTTTCCCTAAAATTTTATTTTGCTTCCACCATGTTTCCTTCAGCATCACCCCACTCAAACTCCTTACTTTCTTGTTACATCAAATTAAAATCTGAGCACGAAAACAAAACGCTACTTTGTAATCAGGAAATTTATTTTAAATAAATTGCTCCATTTGTTGCACAATGAGAAAGATTGCTTCACACACTGATGGTTTGTGAACCAGCGTGTGATAAAACCTGGATATGTTTCACACATTCTTAATGGTAGCAAAATGGTTCTTTATCAGCAGGGTTGTATTGTGCCTAACAAGATGTATGATATATAATTACCCAACTGTATGAGTGCTATTTCATTAAAAACACACCAGGAAAGGGATACAAGTCAACGTCAACATGGAGAATGTTGTCAGGTAGCCAGAGGATCTCAAAACATCAATTTCACGTTCCCGAATGTCCACAATCTTTTTCTGATATGATGGCTCCCATGCATATAGCTTGAGAATCTAAACAGACATGTACATTTTGAAACACTGGCACCAGTTTGCAATATTGTGAAATACAAATTTATGCTCAAACGTGTGTTATTACTGTATAGTAAATTTAAAGTGCAAACATGCAGCCTCCCCCTCATATCTATGTGAAAAGTAGGATCTACTACATGCAGAGGCAACTTTTCCATTGGAGGACACCATCACAATTTGACTATTACCTCAAACAGAGACCCTTCCCTAAGAGACACAAAGTGATCAGGTAGTCCATTCTTTTTCAGGCAGGGATATTCTACAGTACATCAGGCTTCCTGAACCCCGGCCCTCCAGATGTTTTGAGACTACAATTCCCATCATCCCTGACCACTGGTCCTGCTAGCTAGGGATCATGGGAGTTGTAGGCCGAAAACATCTGGAGGGCCGAGGTTGAGGAAGCCTGTTCTACATGTTAAATAGAAGAACTTCTGCTTGATGCAATTGGTTTTTTCTCTAGCACCATCAGTGTGCACGGCACTTTATGGCATGCAAGAGGACAAGTTGCTGCCCTGAGGAGCTTGCAATCCAAGATGTAACACAAGAGAAGAAGCAGAAGAAAGGAAGGAGAAGGGAGGCAAGCCTAAACAGGGCTAAACAAGTAATATGTGGCTGTTTCAGTTGCATGCACTTAGGCTTAGTTTTATCAATTAGGGCATTGAAATTTCCTGGTTGTGATGCAGCACACTGTATGGCAGAAGCTTGCCCAGTCCAAACTCTGAATGAGTGATATGGGAGTCACCTTGAAAGAAATAGTGCACTCTTCCTGAAAACTTTCACTTTTTTGATAGTGAAAAAAGGGAATGAATCATAATAACAATAATTGTTCAGAAATGGGGAAGTGCGTAATCTATTATCAAGTTAGCTCAAAATAATCTACATGTGGTTATGAAATGAGACATATTATCTGTCTTACCTTTATTCCATGCAAGATTTCACTTAGGAGTTTAATTTGTTGATCCTTACTCTTCATTTGACTTTTCTGAAAAACAATAAAGTTTATTAATAAAGGTTATAGAATTAAAGGTTCCTTTTTATACTGCATAACCCAAATACATTGGTGCCTCGCTAGACGAATTAAATTCGTTCCACGAGTCTTTTCTTATAACGAAAAATTCGTCTAGCGAATCCCATTGGAATGCATTGAATTTTTTTTGCCCATAGGAACGCATTAATTGAATTTCAATGCATTCCTATGGGAAACTGCGATTCGCTAGACAAATTTTTCGTAAAACAAATTCGTCTAGTGAGGCAACCTCCACTAGAAAAAACCTTTCGTTAAGCGGAAATTTCGTTAAGCAGGGCATTCGTTAAGCGAGGCACCACTGTATGTTTAATATCCCACAACTGATACAGCCAATGAGAATGCAAATCAATAATGTTTCAGGCAGAATAACTGTAGTATTTACTTACACTGGTAGATGACTGGACTTTTTTGTTTATTTGTTTTTTAAAAAAATAAGCATTATAGAGACAGAAGATTTGATAAATCTCATTTAGCACCTGAGACATTGGATTGTATTAACTTGTGTGACAGACACCCTGACTTAAGATGGGTGCCGAGTAATGTGCTAGATGTGTTATTAGATAAATCTTTCCCTTTATTTCAACAGCAGAGGTCTTCAATTAAGTGTTTGTGGTAGGGTTTATGTTTAACAGCAGTAAGTTATTATAATTAGATGAAGGGGAACCCAGAGGATCTAAGTAAGGATAAGGCACCTTTGGAGCAAAACTAGTACTTTATGTGTTTGCACTCAAAGATAGCTTAGTTGCTACTTTTGAAAGGCACTGCACTTTGTTTCACATAGACACTCCTTACTGAGATATTTAAGATCCTTCTCAACTTCCCACTTCAAACCTGTCACTGGACAGATAAATTATTTCTAGGATGACTACTGTCTTACGCTACACATAGACCAACCCAACCTCTCTTAGAAACCCGACCTTTCCTCAGGTAGCTTCACACTTAGCTTCAACATGTAATGTGCCAGACCTGTTGCATTCGGGAGACCTCCTGCTCACTGTCAAGTGGCATCATGCCCTGAAGTCAATGCTGCTTTTGGGTGGGCATGAGGGGGGAAACGGAGGGATCAGGGGCTGGGAAAGCCTGAGTGCTTCTACTTACTTACTTACTTACCTAACTAACTCAGGATGCAACCCATTCAAATTAAAATGATCATCTCCCTATAATGCAACAACTTTCTACAGTACATCCAACTGAAATTCCTTACCTTTAGCTGCTTGACTTTGACAGCAAAAAAGGCATTGGCTGGTAACACCAAAAGCAGCACACTAACACCTGCTAGAACCGAGGGGCCCAGTTCTTGCCAAAGGAAGGTAATGGCCAGGAGGATCTGAAAGGGGGCTGACCATAAGAGGTGGAGGTTGACTGCCAGTTCCGTGAGTTGCTGGATATCTGCTGTCATCAAATTGACAGTTTCCCCAGTTGTATACTTCTTTCTTGAAGAGCTAGATAAATTTAAAGCCTGCAGCCAAGGAGAGACGGATGATATAATGAATATTCTGGAAACACATTTTGTAATAGTCCTACCATTGTGATACAAAACCATAAAAGACGGCCACTTTAAATTATCTGGATGGATTTATAGGAATGCTTTTAAAACTTAAGTATGCCTCCATCAATCCAGTCCAGCAGAACTTTGCATTCACTATTAATATGAAAGAGGAAACTTATATACACATTGCACATTGGAACAAGAATTTCTTGTTTCCACTAGCAGATCAGGGGTGACAAAACTTTTTTGACCCAGGGTCAGATCTTTATCTCCCCTCAACTCCCATGGGCCAGCTCTGACAGGTGGATGGGGCCATCCACTTCTCAATCACCTGACATCACAATGATGCCAGATGATTGACATAGGCATAGTCCCAACAACTTGTCAAAGTTGACCCATAGGAGTGAAGGGAGATAGCGACAAAGCAGAACTGAACTCCCCGCACATCAGCTAATGTGTGGGAAGTTCAAGCTTACTTTCTACAAGGTATGGGTATATGAGCCACTTCCTTTTGGGAAGTGGCCAGCACACCCTAACCAAGCAGGATGGAATTCCCCATGCATCAACAGATGGGTCGGCGCTCAGTTTTGTTTTCTGCAGGGATCAACTAGTGTGTGCAGCTGAACCAAACAGGACTGAATTGGTTAACATCACCTGATTGACAAGTGGACATGGTTTTAGAATAACAGCCTGGCAGGCCAAATTGGAAGCTCTGGCAGGTCAAGACTGCCCCATGTGCCAAAGATTCCCCACCTCTGATTTATATTATCCACTTTGCAAGAATCTACTGTACTTGATGTCAATATCTGAACTTTCTATAAATCAGTGGAACGGCTCAAAAAGCCTGCTCACCTTCCAGTCCTCATTGTCTCCTACCCACTCCCCAAAGCTGAAAATACCAGACTGAACACCTTTTAAAAATGTGTGAACTTTGGTTTTTAATCAGAGTAACTGCCACTCAGTTCTGAAAGAACTCATGGAGGAGACATAAGGAAAGGAAATTCCTCACCTTCTGTTCCCCAAGGCAGATCAAAGTGCCACCTTGGAAAGGTCTGTCCTGAGGACCCTGGAACCTGAAGGGAAGACCTCAAATGCAGGGCAGGGGGAATTGGGAAGGCAGCTTGAACAAGCTGGATTCACTTGTGCAGGCTGCCTCTTTTCCCTGATAACAGCCTACTACTACGGTCCCCTGCCCACATCCCAAGGATTGGGAGGAATGAAGTGTGGAAGGGGCAGTGGGCGTTTCCCTTCTGCAGGCATCACTGCCCCCATGGCCGCCCTCGATATGGACAGACAGGAGAGATTACCTTTTTGTATACAAGGCCAATGACTGCAGTTCGAATTTTCCCAACAGTAAGCAAGTTAAGGCGCTGGTAGGCCTGTTGGATTAGTGTCTGCATAACAACCACAAGCAGAAGAGCCACTGCATACCCATAGCCATTCCAGAGTGGAGCAGAGGAATGCTCATACAACAGAATCATTTCCCTGCATTGAAAAACAGCGAAGTTTATTTTATTTTATTCTTAAAGCAAATTATGACCCTATTCCTATTCATATAACACAGTGAATAAGCTTTCAACTTTTATTAGATCCACTTGATTGAAAAACCAGGAACACCTGGGTGAAACACTCTTGTTTCTAGAATGTGGAGGACATTGAACAAAGATGCCAAGTTTCACCCAGGTCCTGACCAGCTGGATGCCATGCCTGGGTGGGTTTCAGTGTGCCAGCCCATCCCCTGTGACTGAGAGCAGATGAAGGCAATGGGTAAGCTAGCTGAAGTGTGGCTACCATCCTCTCAGCCAATATCCTCTCAATCTGGGACACAATCCGTATGATCTGCAGCATCCCACCCTCAACACAGAACCCCTTCAAAGGCTGCGTCCTAAGTGTAGGAAATGCTATGTGCTCCAAGAATGCTTAGCATATACAGTGGATGAGTGTGGCCTTTGCATATGGAGGCAGAGGGAACCATCATGTCGAAAGCATAGAAATATGACTCTCATTGCAACATGCTGGCAGCAGATTCCAGAAACTATTTGGCCTCTGATGCATTTGCACAGGCAGCCCAGTCTCCATATGTCACTGACAGGGGCAGGATCATTCCTAAACTGAGCAGCACTAATAGCAGAGTTAACTGTGATAAGGCGGCTGCTGTAGTAGCCTTGGAGTCTTAGCCTTAGCATAAAGCACTTCTGCTTTCACAAGACAAGGCACCTGATGTCACCAACCCTCCCTATCTACTGATCAGCTCTTGATGATTGAAGGATGCTCTGTAACATTATAGGGAAAGATGCAGTAGGCGAGGGAAATAAGTGAGAGCCAGGTGCTCCACCTTGCATAAACAGAAGAACCTCATTGCTAGCACAAATTAACCACTGGATACAGCCCACAGTAACCACCTGCAAGCTGCTAACAATTAACCCACAAACATTATCTGACAGACATATGCATGTGATGGCAGTGGTAGCCAAAGTGATAACATCAGGTTAATCTAATGTCTTAAACGCAGACTACATATCTCTGACTTCAACAAACTATGCAAATTCTGCCGGCATTTCATTCAAGCTGAAAATGTATCAACATGCAAGAAGCACAATTGGTAAATCATCTCCTTCAAGCCAAATAATACTTGATTTAAAAAAGCATATTATTTTAAAATCAACAAAGCGGTATCACAAATGTATGTAATTAAACAGCCAGAGGAGGTCAGATTTTACTGTCAATGGTCCAGATTTTCCAGGCCAATTACTCGGAAGAGTAATCCTCCTGCAAGCCAATAGCTGGTTTCCAGCTAATTAATTTTATATATAATTTATGTTCATTTATCTCTCATTTGTGAGATTTTTTGCAAGAAATTTCAACCATGCAACAGGAAGATATGGAAAAGCCCAAGGCACCTGGATCTGCCAGCTTGATATTAAGGCATATTTGCAAACTTACTTCATAATCTGTGGGCTCAGAAAAGCTAAAAAATCAGTTGCAACTTTCAGAATAGCCACCTTGATCAATAAAAATTTAAATGTTTGCCATAGTGGTGAAAGGAGAGATGGCTTTTGGGAAATTGGCTTTTTTGTCACATCTTCATAAGCAGGAGCCTGTGGATTAAACAGATATGAGATCTGAAAATATGGAAATGATGTTTGCCTACAACAAAAGAAAACCCTTCTAAAACAAATAAATGTACAGTAACATTTAAAAAATGGCTCTGCATACATGTTTACTGTGAAGCAATTAGTATATCCAGTGGCAAGCATCAAGCTTCCAAAGGAACATCAATGTTCATTCCTAGCAACATGCTTAAATCAGTTGTTACCAGATTTCCAGTAGTTGCATAGAGCAACATACATAAACTCTAAGAGGCATCATCCTGCTTCAGATGGTCAGTTCTCACTGTGCATGAAGGGTATAAATTGTATGATTCACCTAAGGGATTACTCATCTAAGGCATTAAATCATGTATCTATTGATGAGATCAGGTGTTCATTCCAGGGAAACATCTTGAGCAAGCATCACACAGGTATTGCAATCTAAAGAGACAGACTGGGTGGAGGAAACAGGTAAAAGGAGAAGCAGCAACATATGCATGTGTCACACAGGAGTTCTTTAAGAGATGAAAAGTCATTCCAGTTCTTCAAGGCCAGGTTATAAATCTTGCCTCTGGAAGCCCATGGCTTCTTTCAGGGACATCTTTTTTATTGTCATCAGAATTACCTTTATGTCCTTGGATTTCTTAAATACTTCCTTTCTCCACTGTTTTTCAAACTCTGGACACACAATGTACGATGAAACACTTTCAGTGAGCTCAGACAGGTCTTCCCTTTCCAATGGTTTCTTATAGCCTAAAGTTATAAATCTGTTAAAAGACAAGTTAATCACAAAACAGTTCGAAGATAAATAACAACCAACAAGATAGTAAAACATAAAGGAATGAGAAGAGAATTGAGAAAGTGCTTATTTCTATAGTTAAAATCTAGTTCCCTGTTCTATCCAACATCTATAAAACACTGTCAAATCAACAAAGTGACCACAGGGAAAATGTTCCATGTGATTTGCTTCCATAATAATAAAAGGAAATAGTGTTGGTTACTCACTCCCCTCATCTGTTTTGTGAACAGTTATGAAACCTCCATGGCATGCTTTAGAAGTATGCAGGAAAATAGAAACAGGGGCCGAACTTGCTCACACAATCCAAAAAAGGTCAGAGGTTCTACATTATGGGTAATTAGAACTGCATTTTACATTTCAGCTTATGAAAATGAAGCCAAAGAAGTGATCAAATGTGAGGGAAGCACAGCACACAAGACAGAAGTTACTGTCTTATCATGGTTTTCTGTGAACCAGCAGTGTGCTGTTGTATGCAGCCCAATTGCTCCCCTTTTGCTACATTCCTGGCACAAGCAGAAGAAATAATACCATAATTCGTTGTTGGCTGATGAATCCTGGCTTGTTTGGGAGCAACTAACCAGGATCCCTGGTTGGTTTACCACAAGGAGCCAACCTAGATTGCAGCTCCATGATTGGTTTCTCCCACAGACGCCAAGGGAGAGGCAAAATGGGAGAGTTCAGGCTACATGTAGCAGCATGCTGTTCATTCACTGTTAACCACAATATTGTGACAAGAAAATATGACCATTCTGACAACAGCAGGGAGACAGGTGGCAACATGGCTCCAAAACAGAACCCATCAAGAAGAGCAGCCTGAGGGAAGTTCCTCAGGGGGAACATCCTTAAAGAATATGTCAAAGGTTCAATACTGTAGCCAATGTTACTGTGTGTCTCCCAACAGAGAAAATTGCCAGTATCAGGAAGAACAGGAAGTTTGAAAGAGGCAGAGCTGGGGAAAAGCAGCACTGCGGCCTATATAAAGAGGAAGTATCTTAAACAGGAGTGACAGCCTGCTGATCATGAAATCATTGTCTGGTCAGTTGGTGGCCATTCCAAATCTTGTACAATGGCCTGCAGTCCTATGTATACATATACACATATGAGACATAAGCACATGATGCAGCGATACAGAAAGTTGCAGCTTATATTAATATCTCATTTGCAGCCAGTATCATTTACATGCTTAGCCGTTCAATCTAGACTTTTTTTTTCAAAACAAGTCCATGATTTAAAAGATGTAAATTGTGCAAAACCATCACAGGTAATTAACATAATACTTCGTGATGACTGACTCACCTAGCAACATTAGATGTTTCAACTTCTCCAAGGGGAGTTCAAAAAGAACATTTAAAAATAATAATCTTAGTATGTTGACTTAGGGAAGTGAGTATGCAAGAAGTCTGTGCACAACAGCTCTCTGCCCACCTGTTGTTCCCTGCAACTTAGTTATTCAGAGGCATAAGGCCTCTGACAAAGGGTGATAAGTCAATGTGGGGCATGTTTCTCCGGTTTGTTATTACCAAAGCTGCAGACCTACATGGAAGTGTGTATTTGTTCTGGGGTGTGTGTGGCTTAAAACAAATAATTAAACCTTTAATCAATTATAAGACAAGGCTTTAAAAGCTTTCCTATCTTTCCAGTTTCTGGTTAAGCACAAGCACCTCTATTGTAAATTTAAAACAACATATAACTCTTGAGAGTCCCATGGACTGCAATAAGATCAAACCTATCCATTCTGAAGGAAATCAGCCCCGAGTGCTCACTGGAAGGACAGATCCTGAAGCTAAGGCTCCAATACTTTGGCCACTTTATGAGAAGAGAAAACTCCATGGAAAAGACCCCGATGTTGGGAAAGATTGAGGGCACAAGGAGAAGGGGATGACAGAGGACGAGATAGTTGGTCAGTGTTCTCGAAGCCACCAACATGAGTCTGACCAAACTGCAGGAGGCAGTGGAAGACAGGAGTGCCTGGCATGCTCTGGTCCATGGGGTCACGAAGTGTCGGACACAACTAAACGACTAAACAACAACAACATATAACTTTTGTACCTGCTATACCAGGAATATGTTATCTTGCTTAAAAAGGAAGCACTTTCTTCAGGACTGCATTTCTGTAAAAAAGCAAACAAGAAAAAACTAGGCTAAAGCCTTTTCACTGTGTCCAGCCTATGTACGGTATATATAAAAAGAATTCAGAAGAAGTGTACAACTTTGCTATCAGATTTATATGAAATAAGAATTACACATACTATTCTAATCTGCATATTATTATTATTTCTGTAGTGTCATCAAACTGTGGGGCACTTCACGGAATATACATTTCTAGATCTTTTATTTTTCGTATGCATGCCAAAAGACATACATACAGTATAGACATTCTTAAACAATAGAGACTGAAGGAACTATGACTGAATCAAGTATTGTAGTTCCAACCAAAGTCACAATGGCTGGTTCTGTAAAGAGGTTTAGGGCAGGCAAAATTTAAAAGGCTTAGGTGACATCTAGTCTGTTTACGACATATATATTTTCCCCCTAAGAAATGGGTGAAACTTGTTCCCAATTCTTCTTTTTTTCCCAAACTCTCTGCTTCTGTTTCTATTCGGAAACCTGCCTCCTTTGTGCATTCTTTCCTTAAATCTCAGCTTCTCAGAGCCCCATTACTTCAATCAGCAGAATTAGTAACAGTTTGGGATGTGTGTACAGATGTGTGTGATTTTGATCAGGACAGTGGAATGGGGCAAAAAGGTTAATTAAGCATCCCCAGCAGCAGCAGCAGCAGCAGCACCTCCACCCCAATTCAATTCCCACCCTTCCTCCTTTCAAGTGGCTTTCTAGATAGGAAATTTGATCACAACTAATCTGCTTCACTTCTATTTCAGCCCTGTGTGTCCAGAGTCAAAGTGACTAAGGGCATTCAGAGTGTGTTGTCCTTTCCACTCCGTACTCTCACCGCCCAGATAGCAAACATGAGAGAACAGGTTACAGGTAGGTAGCCGTGTTGGTCTGACATAGTCGAAACAAAATAAAAAAATTCCTTCCAGCAGCACCTTAAAGACCAACTATTTTTTTTATTTTGGTATGAGCTTTCGTGTGCATGCACACTTCTTCAGATACTTCTTCTGAAGAAGTGTGCATGCACACGAAAGCTCATACCAAAATAAAAAACTTAGTTGGTCTTTAAGGTGCTGCTGGAAGGAATGAGAGAACAGGATCTTCCAGATCTGAGGGTGCATGCAACTTCCAGGTAGTTGTGAGACCACTTCCAAAATAAGAAGTTAGATGTTGATAAACTCCTCTGGGTCTTCATGCCTACAAGCTGTCAGCAGTAAAGAACAACTTTCAGAATGCAAAGGGCTCACCGGATCAAGCTAGGAAGCTGCTTGAGACCTTGATTCATACAGATGTAAGCTTCTGCCTCCAGGCCCAGCCAGTGCAGAGAGGAGCCACTCATTTGCTCCGGCTGCCTTTGACCCCACTTTATGCTTTGCCCAGACGCAGCCTATATCCTAACCTGCCCCCTTGAGCCTCTTAGCATTTTAACCAGAGCACCCTAGAGGTCCCTCCCAGCACCTATCTGAACACAGAGCATACTCAGCTTAACTAGCGCTCCTCAGCATGTGATGGGATGCACAGTAGGAACCAATCCTCCTTCGCACACCATCCCAAGTGTATGGAGCTGGAGGACACACAGGATGTCTTTCTAGAGAAAAACCATATCCACCTTTTTAATTTATTTTGGGGGTCTCTTAGGATTTCCCAGCTCAACCTTCCGCGTGCGTGTGTGTTGGAGCTGGGGCCGGGAGAGTGCTTTTGGAAGCTTAAGGACAATGATTTCCTGAAATAGCCACACCGCCTGGAATCACCTAGTCGGATTTTACGCGTGCGCGCCCCCCCCCCCCGGCGAACACCATGCAAAACCCATCTATCTATGAGCGAGTCACCTTGCAATTACCTTTCGGCTGAAGGGCCGGAGGCGCTCGTAGGAGCCCCCCTTGTTGGCCCACGAGTCCCCCGGCATATCCCCGGCTGATCCCGGAAGCTCAGCGCCCGTCGTCCCTAGCGCAGTTTCAGCAACAGATGCTTTCCGCTTAGCAGCAGCAGCAGCAGCAGCCCCCCCGGACGACGACTGCATCGACAGGCTCGGCTCCTCCGATCGAAAGCGAAAGGAACCAATCCAGCCGCCGCCGGCAAATCGGGGGCGGAGTTCCCGATCTCAGCCGCCCGGAGACAGCGTTGAATAGAAAGGTGAATGGGGAGATGCGCGATTTATCTCCAAAGCAAAAGTCCTGACGTCCACGCCCGCGCGCTCCTCTCTCTCCCGCGTGTGTCAATGGTGACTTGCTTCTGACTTGCGCCTTTCCCCTTGCCTCCAACGCGTTAGGACACAGCCGTGAAGTAAGGGCGAGAGACGGCGATCAGCGATAAAGAAACCTGTGGCACTCCGGATGCTACTGTATGATGGTAGTTCGAGATCACCAAACACCAGGTCCACGGTTTCCTCACCCCGGACTAGACTAAGGTCTGCTTTTGCCACCTGGGGGTTATTTATCCCCCAGCACTTTCAGAGCTTAGTAATTATTTATGATTTGCCCAGGACTCAGAGATTATACTACCTTGCTTAAGACTGGGATGAGTATGAAATAGCATCATCATAGGAGCCTATGCATGCTGGAACACCTTGCCCTGTTTCCCACAGAACTGGACATGTTAGAACCTATGCTTCCAAAAGATAGCCAGCAAGCTTCTGGATCCTTCCCTTCAGGCTAGTTTTACTGCAATGAGTAAGTTCATCTAGCTTTTCTTTTTCATAGTTTCCCAGGCAGATGCCAAGAAACCAGCACAACCTGTTTATGAATACGTGGTTGCACATCACCATCATTGGTCAGTGGAATTGTCCCTCCCAAAGCAAAGAGCAAGGAGGAAGGTGAGATTTTAATTCGGATTGTGGGAGGGTTAAACTCCCCCTCCACTCAGCACAGGTCCAATCCTGCTTGGCCTTAATGGTACTTATCACCATTTAAAAAACTGAATATGTGCATATTAAAAGCAGCAACGTTTTTAACATTTCTATGAATTGGTGTGTAGGAACTTCAGAATTCTTCCTATCAAAAATATTATCCATGACTAGAAATGTACTGATCAGCCAGGAGATCGGTAAGGATTGTTCCCCCCCTCCCCCTACAAGTAATACTTAACAAGCACATGGGGATAAAGGAGGGGTTGCTCTCCCAAAGTTGCAGTGTTTCATCACCATCTTCTGTAATGAAGCCGTGTGGAATCTATGTATATGGCACTTGGAAGGTCAGGACTACCAACATACAGTGTCAGGTCTACAAGAGAAGGCATGTCTTTGTAACAGTGCGATTGAATGCAACCTGTGATGTGATTCACAGAAAGCTGCATGTACTGTACACACCTTGATTTCTACACATAACTGCATGGAACCAGCAGGTGCATGAACTGACATCACGGAAAAACACTGTATGCAACATGATAGAAGTATGAATGTAAATGGGTGACTCTGACCCCAGATTGTAACTGAAATATTAAAAATAACTGAGTTTCTGTTAGTAATAGAAAAGTAACCAATTGTTCTCTCTTGTCAGTTTTACAGGAATAAGACATATCTGCATAGGTCATGAAATAGAAATATCTTGCCAAGTACCAAAAGCAGGTTTTAGCAATAAACTTTATTGTTTACCTGCATCACATTGTGACATCGTGTGAAAATTCAAGCCTTTCAACATTTGCATGTGGGAAAGAACTTAACCAATAATGTGTGCCTATATATACTCTGCAATCCTGAATTGCAAGGCTAGTCCCTTGAATTCATAAACAACTTTGCAAACAAGGCATATCTTAAGAGAAAATTTACTTCATTCTCATGTCTCCTTCAATAGCACCCAGTAATATTCTTATTTGTGTCCCTTGTGTCCATATGGATTTGGCATTCTTTTCATAAATATATTTACTCAGAATGAAATCCTTCTGGTTCCCATACAGTTCTTGGATTTCCAAGTGAGACTGCAATTATATTGCACATTTAGTAGTAAATCCCACAGAATTTCGTGGCACTAGATCCTCAAGCTGAATCAAGCTGAAAGTTGCTTCAGATTGCTTTAAAGCCAATTCAAATTTGCAGAAATAACAAGTGTTATGACCCTTTTGAACCAGTAAGTGAGCAGTTATATATTTGCATGTTTCTCCACATTAATAACAAACAACTTCCCCAAGGAAAGCTAGCATAGTTGAGAGAAGTGCTTAATTTAAGCCTAAGCCTAACATGTTAGATTTCCATGTACACAAGTATTTTGTTTCATTTACAGTACATATTTGAATGCCCCACTCTCCACCATGATGTGGGAAAGCTGAAAAGGGTACCTCCACATGCTATTTATGCATTTCCTGCAGCCATGTAAGGAACCACGAGGACCAAAAACTATATAAACAGTTTCGAATAACTGCAAGCCAGGCTAAAGACAGCCACTCTTTACTGTGGACAAAGTTACTAGATGAGATTACAATGCTTTGTATATATTTTTTCCTGTGAAGTAGTAAGGTAATTAAAAATATATCCAAAAAATGCTATTTCTCCCTTTTAATCAGAGTGTAACTTCTATAATACTTTACCTTAAACCATTATAAATAATCTTATATACCACAATAGCCATGTCCTATTTCTTAGTAGAATGCAAATAGGCACCATGTAGTCAACCCCATTGTACACATATTTATGTCCTTATAATTTTGTTGACTTTCTTTTTGTTTTTTTCCTGTCATTTCCCACACTACTATCACTGTCACTAGTTTCCTGAGACCTTTTCCTTTTAGATGAACCTTCCGTAGCCAGATACTGTGTGTGGTTCTTTGGCTCTGGGTACACACATTCAAAAGAAGTTTGTCCTGGATTCAGATAGGCTGGAACAGGAAGACTTGGAAACAACGGTGGTGATGCCATCTGATAGCAAGGAAATTGCTGTCCCATTGGATTATAAGGGGTATATTGGTGTGCTAAGAAACACGCCATCTAGAAAATAGAAGGTAAATTAATATTTTAAAGTTTGGAAGAGAATTGCTGCATTAGTTCTAGAGAATGAAAGGTACTGGACATGTTTCTGTCGGTATGCAAGCTTTGATTTACACCAGTCCTTTATCAGGTAGACTGTAAAAATCAAGTACCGTAATTCTTACACACACACACACACACACGTTGGTTATAGATATGAATTTTGGCATGACTGTGGTCTGCTCCCAAAACCATTTCCAATTCAAGCACGACACACTAATGTATAAGGTTCTTAAAGGGGGTCTTAACGTGAAATTATGCGTAGCAGACATGCCAATGTAAGCAATCAAAGATTGCCTCCATCCCATTTTATATAATTGAAGTTCACAACTAGAATGCTTCATATTGGAAGTGCTGAGGACATAAATGTGGGGGGGGGGGGTCTTTTGTTTGTTTGTTTGTTTGTTTTGAAGAAAGGCAATTTTTGCTGCAGCTCAATATGACCAGCAAAATGGTTACAAACTCATTGGCCTGGATCTATCAGACATGGCTAGGCAATACTAAAGACAGCCTAGCCTAATGAGTTTTGTTGCAGAGTCCAGTAAATTTCTGTTTCCAGAAGGATGTTGGCACAGCTGGCGCAGAGGGGCAGATTGCCAGCTATAATCTTGGCTTCACTAAGCAGCTGTTCAGGTATGGGTGCAGGTTGATAACTAAAGCCATACAATGGGAAAGGGGGAAAGAGTTTCCACAAGGTATGTGTTTGGCAGCTTCCCCTTCCAGTACACATCCTATAAAGTGTCTCTACACTATCTATTGTTGTGATAGATCTGTGACCATTATTTCAAACTTACCATATTCTGAAAGGCAGAATAACCCTGTGGTAGACTATTATTCACCTGAAAAGGACTTAGAGGTAATGGAGTACCGCCATAAGGCTCTAAATTCCTATAAAAAGAGCAAGTAGGGGGAATATGCTGAGTGAATGCTAATAGATTTACTCATTTTTTCAGTACATACATATACAGTATAGATGTGATTTGGGCTCTTTACAACACAATCCTTTGCATGTTCAGCAGGATTTACTCCCAGATAAATCTGTGCGGATCTGAAGCCTAGCAGAGCAACCCAGCCCTGCCTATTTCTACCAGTCTCCAATGTCAGGGAGTTATGCCCATCAGCAAGGAGTGGTCAAATGCACCTGCCTAAATGGCAACTGCTACAATGGGGGCAGGGCCAGCACAGTGGCAAATGGTGCTGCTTGGCTGCCCAGGGTGGTACATATGCAGTCCGCCCTGGCTCGTGCGTCGTGACGTCACGACGCGGCCTGATGCATGTGTCATGACATCACGACGCACGTGCCAGGATGGACTGCGCATGTCCACACGTCTGTCCTCGGCCAGCGTGTGAGGGTGGCGGCGCACTCGGCCAGAGGAGGTAGGGGCGGGCCAGGGGCCGGCAGCGCTGCCCCGCCCCTGGCCCCATACTGCCCCCACTGGTCTGGAGCCAGGGACTGCCCACCACCGCCCCTCCCTTGCTACGTGCCTGGGCCAGCATAGAATTTGCTGGATCCTGTGTGGACCCCACTGCCATAGTGGGATATTGACCTCTTCACTGTGACAGCCTGGGAGCATTTTGTCTTGCCCATCCCCTCCCACACTTTCTTGCCCTTCCCACCTTAAACGGTGTGGCTCCCTCAGGCCCTGTTACTGCCAGCCAGGGGATAGAACTGGAGTCTGCGTCAGCTTATAGAACTTCTTATTCCTTCAGATGGGAATATACTAAGGCTGTGATTCTTACATACTTACCTGGGAATAAATCCCACAGTAGAATTTACTTGCAAGTAAACATAGGATAGGACAGGTTACAGGTAGGTAGCCGTGTTGGTCTGGATCGAAGTAAAATAAAAAAATTCCTTCAGTAGCACCTTAAAGACCAACTAAGTTTTTATTTTGGTATGAGCTTTCGTGTGCATGCACACTTCTTCAGATACAGTGAAATGGAAGTTTCCAGGCACTGTCTGTCCTAGGATAGGACAGACATTAAGGCTGAACATTATACATTATACATAATTTAGGAACTAATTCAGAATGCAAAAATGATTGGATTATTGCTTTAGGGAGCTAAACTGGATATGGCACTAGAAGCGGGTGGGAAACTGAACATTTTGGAAGGTTAGTCTATACTTTCAGTGCACATATACCACATAATATTGGGTATAAGAACAGAGGTTGTGTCTAAACTAAACTCCATGATATTTTTATACTGGAAAAAAGCCATTACCTGCGTGTTGATGACTGTATATCATGTTCCACATTCTGGCAATGATTGATTAACTCTACACAGTGGGAACTCCCTGTGAATGGAATAATAGTAATTTTTAAATTGATTAAAATTGGTCTAGTCAAAAGTTGATTTCATTTTTCTTTCTGAATGCTTAACATACTTTACAATATAGAAATTAAGTCCAATATAGAAACAAAATTCAGCAATCATACTACAGTACTATAATTAGTTTATTGTAAACACCAATTAAAATTAAAACCAAGTGCATAACCAATCCAATACAATTTCCACCCATCTCCAAAAACCCAATAAATCCTGCAAAACCTCTCCTGGAGTCTTCCGTTCACAAAACCAAATCTACTTTTATGCAAACTTTTTAAATGGAAAATGATTTTATTTAGGGGCACATTATTCAGTAGTTAATATGGGAGACATTTTTATCATAGCAAGCCCCAATGGTAATTTCTTTATTGGTCTCCAAGAATCGGGGTAATATTGAGGCTATACTCAAGAGCAGACCCACTGTATAAATATACTTAAATGTCTGTTGCTTCCAGTGGTTCTCAGATTATGACTTAAACTGCAAACCCAATACCACTTACTGGGGAATACCATTAAGCCCCATTGATTTTGATGGGACTTGCTTTTTAGTCACGGTTAGGACTGCAGCTTTAGTTGGATCCCGAAGAAGAAGAAGAAGAAGAAGAAGAAGAAGAAGAAGAAGAAGAAGAAGAAGAAGAAGAAGAAGAAGAAGAAGAAGAAGAAGAATTTATTATCTATACCCCGCCCATCTGGCTGGGTTTACCCAGCCACTCTGGGCGACTCCCAACAGATTAAAAACAGAATAAAACATCAAATATTAAAAACTTCCCTAAACAATTTTAAAAAGTGGGTTCTAGACTAGTTTTTTCTCAAACGGCAGTCTTTAATAGTGTATGGCAGACTGCTATTGAAATGGCTGAAAGGTTCAAAAACAGTTAATGATTTAGTATGTTGTCCAGATGCGTTCAAAGAACCAAAATTACAAGTTTTCCCAGGCTAAAGCACAAGATCCTTGTGTGAAACCAAGATATTATATAGATCCTGGCCAAGGTAAGTTTCTGAATAACTGATTCATTGATATATTTCAATTTGCAAGTGGTCAGGAAGATTAATAAGAGATTAGCAGTGATAAAAAAGGATTAGCAGATTATAACATAACAGACTGACAACTCTTCAAGGAAAGACTAGATTACTAATTTATGATATTGGTAGCCATTACATATTTCAAGTTTTCTATTGAAAAAAGGGGGGAATTACAACATAGTTTTGATAGAAAGATTACAGAACAATGCGGCATCTATCCTGCTACATGGATATAATAGAGGGAGGGGGGAGTTTTGTACAAAGACATTTTGAAAGTCTGAAGTAAAGGAATTTGAAAAAGACCAGCTGTTTCAAGTGTACACATTACAATGTTGCACACTGCTAGGAGGGTAGCAAAGTACAGACTGTAAAATAATAATATATTTTGTAAGAGTCGGCTCTCATTTATTATTGATTCCCAGAAGAATATATCTATTACCCGATCATATTTTTACTGTGATAAACTCGGGATTTTTTTTTTCTGCCTTGTTGCGAAAGTGGGATGTCTTAAAGGGTAAAAATGCAATATACCAATTAGTTTGAGAAGTCTTATGGTCTCAGATTTGGTTTTAATGCATTAAATATGGATCCACTAACATAGTAACAATCACTTTTCATGTCAGGATTGCGCATTATATGCCCAGGTTTTGTAAAATAAAATTGTTGGCAGGTAGCTAAACCTACCAAACCGATATTGCACTTTAATTGGTCTTCCGTATAAACGAATCCCATTCAGCAAAGCTATGGCATAAGGCACTGACTCTGTGTGTTTAAAGCAGACAAATCCAAAAGTCTTGGGTTTTCCATCTTTGTCCTTGCATATGGTCACTTTGGTTACCGGTCCAGCCTGCAAGAAACTTAAGCATTACTTTCTCATAAATCCCAGGAAGGAAACAGCTTTGCTGATTCTAAGGCTTGCTAAGAAGGGGGGAAAGGAATATAATATGGGTACCAGCTATTTCAGCATTGCAACAAACACATGCCATTATGCTGTAATTTTACTTTAATATACAAAGATTTCCTTGACATATTCATGACATTTTATTCATACATTTTATTCTATTTAGCTTATTAATGCAATTTACATGGACTACGGCAACTAGCAAGGCACTTAAGGATATTTTGGAGATATATGAGGGCAGTCCAAAATACTGTATAATAAATTAATTGTTGTTGTTATTTCTTACCCACCTTTCACCATAAGGTCTCTGAGCCCTACAGCAATTTTAAAATACAATATTAACACTGTTGTAAACCTGTTACAAGGGACGCGGGTGGCACTGTGGTCTAAACCACAGAGCCTAGGGCTTGCTGATCAGAAGGTCGGCGGTTTGAATCCCCGCCATGGGGTGAGCTCCCATTGCTCGGTCCCTGCTCCTGCCAACCTAGCAGTTCATAAGCACGTCAAAGTGCAAGTAGATAAATAGGTACTGCTACAGCGGGAAGGCCAACAACGTTTCTGTGCGCTGCTCTGGTTTGCCAGAAGCAGCTTAGTCATGCTGGCCACATGACCCGGAAACTGTCTGCAGACAAACACCGGCTCCCTCAGCCAGTAAAGCGAGATGAGCGCCGCAACCCCAGAGTCATCCGCGACTGGACTTAGCAGTCAGGGGTCCCTTTACCTTTACCTTTAAACCTGTTCCAGTCAAGAGAATAAGGTGGGTCCTATATATATATAAATCTCAGGTGTCAAAGACCAGTGTAAAGAGGTGTGTCTTCAGCATAACTACATAATGAAGGTGGCTTTCCTTTGGGGGGTGGATTCCCACAGCATAGGGACTGCCACAGAGAGTGCCCTGTTCAAGGCTGCCATTCCGTGAACATCTGAGGCTGGTGAAAATACCAAGAGGGCTCCCTCTGCTGGTCTTAATACCCAAGAACATCTGTAGAGAAAGAAGCAGTCTTTCAAATATTTGGGGATTAAATCATTCAGGGATTTAAACACTAATGTGAGCACCATGAACTGGGCCCAGAAATGAACTGGCAACCAGTGCATGTGGTTTAAAACAGGAGTTACATGAACTCTACACATCTGGCTGTTCATTTTGGAGCAGTTGAAATTTGTTTGCTGTTCATGAGTTATACTGCACAAACAAGAAGGAAGTGCAAAACTGTAGAGGGATCTACAGGTAAATAAATATAAGAGCTATCCAAGAAGAGATTGAACCAATTGTTGGTTAATAGACTGTATGTATCTTGATCTTCTTTTTCTGTGCTAGATTAGCAAGGGAAATAAGATAAAGAAATTCTGACACTCTTCAAACGAGCAAAAGCTCTTGTCAGGCAGAGATGAGTCTACAGCCCAAAGAGCAGAATGATTAATCATGTTTTTTTTTGTGTGTAATCCTCTTCACATTTGCTCCTCAGGCTTTATACGAAATCCAGCAGAATGCTCATGTGAGAACAGGTTTCCCACAAGCATCTGGTTCGCTACTGTGAGAACAGGATGTTTGACTTGATTGGCCATTGGCCTGATACAGCAGACTGTTATGTTTTTTGCTATAAACAGACATTGTTCCTTCTTTTAACTGCTGTGTATACTGGTGAAATATGATTGAGGGATAGGTATATATTAAAAACTGGTAAAAAATGACATTATATGGATCTTCAGCATCTCTTCATTATAACAGATTCAGGCAGGAATTTGTGAAAACAAAGATTTGCTAAATTAATCAATAAAACTCACTTCTGTCTTGATGAAAATGAAAGGGGGCATGTGATAAGAATGTGACAACTCACAGAAAACAAGCTAGATGTCTTTGTATTTTGCCAGTATTCAAAAGTGTCAAATATCAGTTGCTGCCCAACATAATGGCCCTATACATTTTCCAATGTTTTAAAAGGAAACATCACATCTGACAGAGTCATAACTGAAGCCTTCAGCTTTTCCAAGGAGAATCAATGTTTGTTTTATCCCACCGTCCCACCCCAGAAAATAAAAGTTTCACTGAAGCAAATTTTTTCCAGTCTGGTGTTCAAGGTTGCCTACTGCAGATGATGGAGTTCTTCAAGGAGAGGAAGTAGCAAATCAAGTATTCTGGAGCTTGTTCTTTTTAACATGTAGATCTCCCTGTTCATAAATAAATAAAAATATCTGCTCAAGCAAGCTACAAGCACAGCTAGATTTTTAAAGCTTTAAAACATCTAGTTTACCATTATTTCTGTTTTACCAGCTCTAAGGTACAAAGCATGGGTGAATCATATGCATGTAACAAAGTTATCAGAAAGCTATCAGGTGCCAATTTAGTGAAGGTGGGAACAAGCAGGACCTTCCCGTCATTTATTATTTATGCTGTGCTACTGGAGATAAAAGCATTTCTGCTTTATGAAATATAAGTATCCATGTAGAAGCAAGAAAACCAAAACGGGAAGGGTATGAAGCACACAGAACAAAGGAAAATTATAAAATGAATAAAAAAAATTTGAGAGAAAAAGAACAAAGGAAAAGCCTTCCAGCAATATCACTGTAGAAGGAGGGGATAAGTCCAGACAAGATGCTAGCAATTAGCCTGATGAAGAAGTAACATAAGGAAACCATGAACCTTCCCCCATTTATTTTGTTTATTATTAAGAGTGTGGTAAGCTATTATTATCAGTTGCTTGGCATGCCAAAACACAACAAGAACCATGATTAAGTTGTGGTGAAACCTGGAAAGCAATGAATGATACCGAGTATGTATGAATTCTGGCACCTGGGAAACAAAGAGAGAGGCCCTTTTCCATCTAAGATTGCAACCATTCTCTGGGAAGTTCCCAACATTGTTTATCAATTACATCTCCTTCCTTTACTTCCATTCCAATTGCTTTCAGTGGTTGTCTGAGAATTTTTGAGAAGATGGGGAGAACATAAAATAATAGAATCTGAGAGTTGGAAGGGATCCCAAGGGTCTAGTCCAACCCCCACAGGGCTTGCAGGCCACAGGGAAATAAATGTAGCATTTCACCTAATTTTATGTCTGTGCCTCAGAAAGCTTCACTTGTTAAATTTTTGCCTGGTGTAGGGGGGGGGTTAGCACCACAGTCCTAACATGGAGGAAAAGGTGGCAACCTTTTTGGGTTTTAAGAATATGGTTGTAGTTTTCATTTTGTATTGCCTTTACTTTCAGTCACCTTGAGAACTGACCAGCCACCCTGAATGTCAAGCTTCTTGAATATTTACAAGGGGGGGGGACCATAAATAAATAAAGCCCTGTTTTAGGCATACCTAGCTTCTGATGACTATTTTATCTTTCCATTTTATTTTGTTTAAGGCACCTCTTGGTAATTTTCACACATCCTCGATGGAATGGAACAGGACTGAAGCCTTGCTTCATACTGCGAATTTAAGACTACTGAAAAAAATCTTCCATCTGCTGCTCCTTGTAAGCATTCCTTCCCTGCTGCCAAGGGCTCGCCAGCCCCGCCCACTTCCAGATCGCCCCGCCCACCTGCCAAGGTGGCCCCGCCCCGACGTCCCTTGCACCTGCAGGAAAAGCTCGTAGAGAATCTCCTCTTGCACGCGGCTCTCCAAGTTCCCCACGAAAAGCGTCCGGTCCGGCTCGTCTGCCCTCCCTGGGCTTGTCATGACAGCGGCCAGCAGCCCAGCTGTGCGCGAGAGACGCAGGGAAGAGCCAGTCAACGCGGCAGCCCCATCTGCGTGCTGGGATAGCAGATGGAGAACGGGATGGGGAGATGGAAAGGGGCGGGGCTGCCGCGGAGCTGGAGCTAAGCGAGAGAGGCTGTAAAGCATCGGACGCGCGCGCGCGCGCGACGGACAAGAGAGCTGGGCCGGGGCCATAGCTGCCAAGTTATCCCTTTTTTTAGGGAAATTCCCTTATGCTGAATAGGCTTCCTCGTGAGAAAAGGGAAAACTTGGCAGCTATGGCCGGGGCCCTCCCTACTCGGGTATCCTAGCAACTGACTGACGGTGCTGTGAAGAGGGGCGGGGCTTCCCCAGCTGCAAGGAGACCACCCCTCCCTCTCCGCCGTCTGAATTAGCAAAGTCACCCCTGCGCTCTTTTACCTCCTGCGGCGATTCCGTGGTCCAGAGCAGTGCGCAGTGACTTAAACTATATATGTGTGCTTTTATTTCATTTTTGCAAACACATTCTCTTAACTTTTTACAGTTTTATTTCAGCGCCCAAGGTCACCCCCCCTCCGACGTTGTGAACTGCAACTCCCATCCTCCTTGACGATTGGCCATGCTCGCTCGGAATGATGGGAGTTGTAGTCCAAAACATCTGGAGGGTGTCATAGCGCTACCCAGGATGTCGTCTCGTCACCATGCTTGGTATCTCTAAACATCTCGTTCTACTTCCCCGCCCTCCTAACTCGTCACCTATCTGCAGTCTAATTTCTCTTACCTTCTGTTACCCTTCCTTATGGGGAAAAGATCCCGAGAAAGTGAGGGAGGCTGCTGAACAAGCCTCCTCTTACAGCTGGGCTGTTCCTCCCACCAGCTGCCCTGTGATCACAGCCCTTATGATCTGCTATATGTTATTACTTGGTGTATAATGTGTTGGTACGTGCGTTTAATGTTCATTTTTTCCCCTGGGCATGCAACTATTATTAAACATATTTCAGTAATAGAGACACGGGTGGGGTTTTTTAAATGATCGGAGGCTTCCTAAATTTTGTCTGCCATCTTGTGGCACATCTTGATATTGCACTAGGATTTCAGTGAGGTAGAGTTCTAGGATTGAGTACTGTATCAGCAAAATGCTTTGTTACAATGACATTTTTTTTAAATTTTGATCTTTAAAAAGTTCTAGATGACTCTCCCCCACCCCCAACCATCCCAGGAGCTGCAGTTTGTTAAGGGTTCTGTGTTGTAGGAATTTTAAGGTCTTAGATATATAGTGGGTGTTCATAATTGTACAAGGCAAAACGTACATACCGGTAAATATATAAACCATATGTCTGAAACAGTACAGGAAGACACCATTTTGACTCTCACAAACTTACCCCAAGAAATTTAGGGTCCGCCTTTGTTAGAGATTGTTTTGAGACTAGCTATATTTTTGTGTATCCATTTATAAGTGTTGCTCTAAGAAATATATTTTGTGTATCCATTCAAAATGTGTCCCTTTCCCTCGTATCTGAGTACAGTACAGTATGTCCATTTAAATTGTGTTCCTCATTTCTTGTATTCATTATAAAATGTAACCTGCTTTCCTTAATACTTGAAATGTATTCATTTAAATTGTATCTTTTATTCACATAATATGTAACAATTGACTCTGCATTACCTTTAGTTAGTGATTCAACCTTTCAGAATCCTGTTTTGGGTCCTTGGCTCAAATATTTTAAATGCTATTGTATTTCTGTGAATGATATTCTCTTGCTTCTCCTGAAACTGTCATGCTATCAAAGCATGCACACAGCTACGCAAACAAGGAACTTTATTTAATAAATAAACACAGAAAAAGCAGGATTTCACACCGACACTGTGATCAGCTTCCCAAGCAAACCAGTTAAACATTATCTACATACTGATAAGCCAGGAAACTTCAAAGGTCCTTTCCTACAGAGGAAGAGACATAAGATCATTAAAATCAAGGCTTAAATCAAAGGAAAGGCACATTCTTTTCCTTTACCACCCTCCACCAAATGGAACATCAAACACCCACCTTTTGTTCCAACCTTCCGCCAAAAGACACATCAAAGCATGCCCAAAGTTCCACAGAATTTTTTTATTTCCTTATGTTAATCCTTCCTTCCCACCTTTTCTGTATCATTGTCTTGCATGTAGAACAAAAGGTATAAAGGACCAGAAATTCTGTAGTCGTCCTCTCTCTGCCTTCTGTACATGAGCAGGGGACCCTGTTGCAACAGCTTTCTGTCATAAAATAAAGATCAGACTTTGCTTATCGAATCCTGGTTGCGGTCTCTGTCATTTTCTCCTGACCGGAGTGGAGCCTCATCAAAGGTGCTCCTTCCCGGGGTTACGTCTTCCATATGAGGCTGGGACCCCTTCCAGGGAACACATTAATTTTCCTATTTCATCTGAAAGCTATTAGGAGACCACTACATATTCCTTCCATAGAGCTACAATTCTCAGAGTGCTTTAACAATCCCAGGTAACCGTAGGAATTGTAGCTCTCTGGCAGGGAACAACAGTCTCCTAACACCTCTCAACATCCTTAACAAGCTATAGTTCCCAGGAATTTTAGGGGAAGCCATGGCTGTTTAAAGTGGCATGATGGTGCTTTCAATGTATAAAAACTGATTTGAACCTCTTGGACAAGAAACCTGCATCCTCAAAAGACTGGACTTCTTCCAGTGAGGAAGATGGTGGGAAGATGTACTGGAAAGCATGGGAGAACTGTTGCTTAACACATCTCTGTCTAATATCCCCATAAACAAATCAGGGTGAATACACATTAAATCACCAGTGTTGTCTAATTTTTCTGCAAACAGGTTAGGCTGAATGCTCTTTAAGCAGGTCAACTGGAAGTAATCCCTTCTACATCCCACTGAACCTGTAATGTTGCCTCTTGCATTCTGCATTAAGTATTTGCTATCAAGATACAGAATCCTGTAAAACAAGGTTCCAAGAAGTCCAAGAGAGTTTAAAAGGAACAGAAACTGCCTACTTAAGTTAGCTGGAAAGGAGGAGTCAACAGATTGCAAAAGCATAAAGGTTGGGTTTCACTCTGCCAGGTACTTCCTTCTGCACACCACACCCATTTTATCAGTGTCTCTTAATGGAATACTGAAGCAAACGGCAGTATGTTAAAAGGAGAAGGCAACACCCTCCTGAAATGTGGTGGTTACATGCTGCTTTTCAAAGATCACCAGTGTTGGGATTATGTGTCTTCACCTGTTTCATGGCTTGGTGTGTGAGAGCAGGTAAGATAACCAATTAAAAGTTCTTCATGTATTTTTGTTATAAGGAAACGAAGGCATACATTTCAGACTTTCAGACGGTATTGTGTGAGTCATCATTCTCAGTGCCTGTCAGATTAATGTGACTCCTTCACAAACAGTACAAAGGTTATTCCTTCATTGTAAAACAAATAAAGGTGTCTTTGACCTCTGGACAAAAAAATGGCAGCTAGATTGACCTTGTGTGGCGAAAGAGAGGAAAAAATATAATCCCTTGCTGCTGAGATGTAATAGTGTAGCTCTACCGCTGAATATAGTGTATAGTAGAATGGACTGGCTCAGTGATAGAGTATGTGTGTTGCATGCAAATGTTTCCAGAATCAATCCCAGGCACCTACAGTTAAAAGGCTAGAAAGCTGTGGTCAGAAAAGACACCACTAAGCTGGATGGACCAGTGGTCTGACTCAGTATAAAGCAGATTCATACAATTTAAACATCTAAGACCTTGATTCTTCAGAGCATGCTTATTCAAAAATAAGTTCCACTGCATAGAATGGGAATTACTCTCAAACTATTCTCTCATATGAACACGCCCAGGCCCTGAGAACTTCAGGGGAAGCCCTTCTCTTGGTCCTGCCACTCTCACAGGGATGCTTGGTGGGGACCGGAGAGGGCCTTCTTAGTGGTTGCTCCCTGATTTGGAACTCTCTTTCCAGAGAAGTTAGACTGGCTGCCTCCTTGTTGTCCTTCCACTGGTAGGTGAAGACCTTTTGATTCAAACAGGCCCTTAGGAACTGACTGTTTTGAAGGAAAAAATTATTGCTGTGATTTTTTTTTATCATTGGTGCTTTTGTATTTTAAATACATTTTTAAATATTGTTTTAATTTGATTAGCATTTAATTGCTTTTTAATGATTATCCTAATATATTTTTATCTTTTTCTATTTTAACTGTGTTTTATATCTGCCTTGAGTCTGGGGAAAAGGCTGGAAACAAACGAAACAAACCTAGAACAGAAGCCTAAGTCATTATTAAAAAAATATTTACTTCTCACATTCAGACAGATCATAAATTATATCTGTATGAATATATGGGTGTCTCAGACACACAAAATGACAGAAGATCAATGTGAGATTTTGCATTGATGTTGACTGACACTGTGGAACAGTTTATGTTTGCTGTGTTACATTTAACACAGGCATCCCCAAACTCGGCCCTCCAGGTGTTTTGGGACTACAATCCCCATCATCCCTGACCACTGGTCCTGATAGCTAGGGATGATGGGAGTTGTAGTCCCAAAACATCTGGAGGGCTGAGTTTGGGGATGCCTAATTAACATATTCAAGTTGTATATGTCCAATGCATTTCTGTATTGTAGCAGTTACATTGTAGGTATTTTCAGCCTGCAGGCATTATTTTTGACATTATGACAGAAAGATATTAAAAGCAACCATTCTAACTGTAAAAATGCACACATTATATTAAAAGGACTAACACAAGTTAGAGATGGTGGAGTTTTCATTCTTTGTGATAGAGCTTGTTTGAATGACAGTAATTTGAATGCATTTTTAGGTACATAAGATGAGGAAGGTGTAAGCTTGTCATAATAGTAAAACTCATTGAAACATTTGCAAAAAAATAATAAAAATGGTTTGTTTAATCAGATGCAGCATTGTATTAAACAGAGCAGACTTGGACCAGCTAGCCCAGGTTCAAATTCTTTCTCATGTGAGCTATGATGTTTGCTGGGTGACCTTGGGTAAATTGCTGATTCTGATGCAGCAATAAACCACTAGCACATTTGCAAAGCTAAGCAGGGTCCAGTATGGTTTCAAATTGGATGGGAAACCATGTGTTGAGATGCCTGTATTGCAGGAGAATTGGACTAAATGACCCTCGAGGCCTCTTCCAATTCTACAATTCTATGAGGCCAAGCTCCATTGGGAAACTAAAACAGGATAGTAATGAAGTAAGTTTCCCTATACACTTTGTAGGTCGGTGAGGTAAATTGTGGTTTTAAAAAGCATTGTTTTAACTGATCAAGAGTTTTATTTCTCACTTATTTTATCTTTCAGATACAGGACAAGAATGCCCTAAATTTACTCATCTTAACTTAGGCAATGCTCTGATTGGTACAAATGTAAAAGTACAACTGCTTTTGCACACACGGAGAAACCAAAACTGTGCAGAGATTCTCAGTGAAAAAAATCTAATGGCTTCCACACATCTAAAGCTGACCAAGCAAACTATTATTATTATTCATGGTTACAGATTTACAGGTTCCCCACCAGTATGGATTGATGAAATTAAAGAGCTTCTGCTTAAAAAAGAAGACAGCAATGTCATAACGGTAGATTGGAATCGGGGTGCCACGACTGTGTATTATCCTACTGCTGTTAACAATGCCAAGGCAGTAGTAGGAATTTTGAAAAAACTTATTGACAAAATGCTGGTAAGGAAGCCATGGCACAACAGCCTACTTACCTCTATCTAATCCAGTATACTGTCTTATAAGGGTGACAGGACCTTGGTTAATTCTTGGTAAATGTACCTAGTATAAGGGTGTAATGAGATGTATGACTGTTCACTGTTTGCTTTGCTGTTCACATTATGCTTTTGTGTATTTGGAAAATATTCTTATTCAGAAAAATGTGTGAACTCACATGCAATGCAAACTAACACTGCAATAATTCCACGGTTGTATATGTGCCACAGACCCATGGCCAATCATACTTGCCCAGGATTTGTCAACACAGTAAAAAAAAATGTCTGTGCAGGATCTGCGTAGCTTTCACACTTTTTCATGACATGAAATTTCTTGCCCTCTAGGAAAAATGAAATGTGTGAAGTAGCCCTTAGAGCTGACGCTCATCAGCCACAGCAAACTAGCAGTGGCTGCTTTCATGATTGATGATGCAGTGGCTCCAAACTCCTGCTGAAGCATGCTGCTGAACTTGCTACCATGTGCAACACTGAACTTTCTTGTACTCTCCCACATTTTGATAGGTCTACAATTGCAAAAAAATAATCAAACCTGGACAGGCTGTAGCTCATTGGAAGAGCTTGACATACAAAGGGCCTCAAGTTCAATCTTTAGTATGTCCAGCTAGGGCAAGGAAAGACTTCTGCCCGAAATCCCAGAAAGCCACTGCATGTTAATGGAAATTGTAAACAATACAGAGCTAGTTCCCCAGGAAAAGGAACTGATTGTTAAACCACTCTGAAAATTGTAGCTCTCTTTCCTAACAACTCTCAGCCTCCTTAACAAGCTACAGCTCCCATAATTAATTGGTGGAAGCCATGGCTGTTTAAAGTGGTATCAAAGTGCTTTAAATATATGATGTGAATGTGGTCATAGTCTCCTTGTTCCCCTTGCTTAGCTGCACTGAAGAAAATGGTTGCCCATGCTATGTAGAAATAACCAGAAATATAGTCAATGTGGGTAAATATTGCCTAGTATTAAATATATGGCATTTTTGTATTGTTAAAGAGACAACAAAGATATTAATTATCTGTTACAAAGAACTTCCTTTTGAAGTTGCTAGAAAAATTGTTCCATGTCTCATCTCCTCTTGAAAAGCATTTGGACATCCAAAGCTGGAACATGGCCATTTAAGAAGGAAGAATAAAAGCTGGTTTGCCCTCTATGGTTCAAATTCCTACGGTATAACCTTCTATCCATACATTTTTACTGACAGGCAAATGGAGCGTCTCTTGACTCTCTTTATATGATTGGAGTAAGCCTTGGGGCTCATATAGCTGGATTTGTTGGGAAGGCATACAATGGCAAAATTCGCAGAATTACAGGTAAGTGTTAAAAACTTGGACATTCTGGTGTTTTATTCTGCATTCACATTCTTGTTTCCCTATGATGAATTATTCAATTTGTCATAGAAAGCAAACAAAGTCAAGCTGGTTTAGTCACCCGATATAAGGTACAGTGCCTAGGGTAGGTTTAAGTAAGTGACCATAGTCATGCACATAGCTGAAATTTGGAATTTGCTGTGGTCTGCTTCCACTCAAATACTATTTACAGATACGTATGTACATCCATCCGTGTGTGTGTGTGTGTGTGTGTGTGTGTGTGTACAATAAGCTAAAATTTTCATTTTTCATACCAGGTCTTGACCCAGCAGGACCATCATTTAGAGGAAAGCTGCCCAGTGAAAGATTGGATCACAGTGATGCTCAATTTGTTGATGTTATTCATACTGATACTGATGGTAATTATACCATTTTGGATTTCCGTTATCCTAATGGAGAATAATTACCTGCACCCCTAATCTGGTTGGCTGGGAGAAAAATAACTATTTCAAGTGTTCTGAAAGGCTTATACATAACCACAAAACAAAAGCAAAAACAGTTTTTTACTCTTTTGAAGCAATACTACTGGCTGGTCTTTAATACACACTAGTTCAAACTCAATTCATTCAGTAAGGAGAGCCTTCTGTGCTTTATGTCTGGTTCCCTGAACAATCTTAGAATTTATCAAGGCTGGCCCAATAATGGCATCTGGCAGGTCAGTATGTTTGGCTGAGGAAAGGGGCACCTGCTATTCCAGGGAAAACATGACCAGCCTTGGCCAATTTATAACCCACCTACTCACCCCATGCAAGATACCTATAGGATATTCTAGCCAAAGCATCGTTCACATAGTTGTCACACACTTGTCACTTAGTTATGTGTCACTGAGGCCTGGAAAATGTCTTGGTTCCAGTTTTTCTGAGCCTGCAGGAACATCCCTCCTCACCCTCAACTTCTGTGCATCCATTAGTTACATTTCCATAATATAATCTCATTGGTTGTTGTTATCTTTGTAAATATGAATAATAGTTCTCTTTTATTTGTCGTTTTGAACATTCTGACAAATGCATGAGAAAAATGTTATCATTTATTGTGAAATGACACCTGATTTTTCTTAGGTTTGGGTTTCAGGGAGCCTTTGGGAAACATCGATTTCTACCCAAATGGAGGAACAGATCAACCTGGATGCCCAAAAACAATATTCAGTGGTAAATACAGATAAATTAATTCTGATAGATAAAAACATCAGGAAGGATTATGCTCTGGAGCAGGCATCCCCAAACTGCGGCCCTCCAGATGTTTTGGCCTACAACTCCCATGATCCCTAGCTAACAGGACCAGTGGTCAGGGATGATGGGAATTGTAGTCCAAAACATCTGGAGGGCCGAAGTCTGGGGATGCCTGCTCTGGAGTCAACTGGGTTTTCACAAATCAACTGGCAAATATATTAGCATCATTTTGGCTTTACTCAAATAAATGTATTTCCTGGCAGGATGTCGGAATGGTCCTCCTGACTGATATTCTTTACATGCACCCTTGATGGCGTTATTCTCCCTTGCATGTTTTGCCTCAGCAGCAACTTCACTCTTTGTGGTCTTGAAATGCCTTTCTGTATGGAACCCTGGGACCACTCCTCCTTGCATCAGCTATCTCATATTCCTAGTTACTTTTGAGTTGGCTATTGTGTCCCATGATGGGAATCTGTGAAAGAACTGATTGTAGGAAAACACAAAACGATGCAAAAGTCAAACTCGCCACTTTAAAACATAATAGTGTTCAGCACATGTGCCACCACTATTTGACAGGCAGCCTTTTTTGGTAAGATTCACATTAATTTGGCAAGCTTTTATATATACTTAGATGACAACCTAGTCTTACACTGATAATCAGTGCTTTCTTCCCCTAACAAAATGTTTAGGGATACTCTCATTTTGACTCAAGAAAATCGCCATTTTATAGTTCAAATCGGGAGAAAATAAATACAGTAAATGGACAAAAGTACAAAGATTCACAAAATATTTAGGGGTATGTGTACCCCTGCACGCGCCCCCCCCCAGAAAAAAACACACTGCTGATAATCTATAAAAGGAAAATATTAGTTGGACTTGAAATGTTGTTGCTTAATAATATTAGTATTGCTTTTATAAAACTAACATTGCATTGCTTCATTCATTCTTTCTTTTGTAATACTTTCTCTACTTTAAGGTGCTCAATATTTTAAATGTGATCATCAGAGATCTGTTTTCTTGTACATGGCATCCTTGAAACAGAATTGTAATGTAACTGGATACCCTTGTGACTCGTACGTAAATTTTAGGAATGGAAAATGCGTGCACTGTGAAGCTTTTCAGCCACTCCCATGTCCAGTTTTGGGTAAGAGTTATTAATTATCCTGCAAGTGGAAGCAGCATGCTATGGATAATTTCCTGGTTGTGCAATAATGAAGATACTGGCTGTGCACAGATAATTAAACATTAGCTTAATAAACCAGTTATATGCATGTATTTCATACACCTGCACAACACCCCTTGGCTTCTGCTTCGCTTCTGGTGCAAACCAAGGAATCAAACCAGGAATCAAACCATGTTACACATGAACCAGGAATTGCTGTTGATGTCTTCCAAATAGGTTTTAAGTTACCTTACTGAAACTGAATAAAAAAATTCCTTCAGTAGCACCTTAAAGACCAACTAAGTTTTTATTTTGGTATGAGCTTTCGTGTGCATGAACACTTCTTCAGGTATCTGAAGAAGTGTGCATGCACACGAAAGCTCATACCAAAATAAAAACTTAGTTGGTCTTTAAGGTGCTACTGAAGGAATTTTTTTATTTTGCTTCGACTCAGACCAGCACGGCTACCTACCTGTAAATAGAACTTACTGAAACTGACTTGTTTTGGGGCATGTTCTTGTCCTTATGGTTTGCACAAGACAAAAGAAAAGCAGTTAAGCCAACTAATTCAACGGAACTGAGGGCAATTGTGGCTACTCTCTGAGTATCTCTTCTTCACCACACTATCTTCTGCTTGGGCCACAAGCTTAGTAAATCAGTAAAGTAAGATGACTAATAGTGACATAAGACAGAAAGGAATGCACACGTATCTTATATTATAGCTTGAGTGACAAAGGAGCCAAAGTGTAATCCATTTTCCTGTGCATAAACCCACTGACTGTAATAGAACTCAGCGTGCATTACTTGAGTCTAAGTTCTTATGAGCTGATGTTAGTTTTGATTTCCCAGAACATTATATAACAAAAACCAATCTTCATGATTTTTATCTTTCCTTTGTTTGTTAATTTTCTGCTGAGCACATTCCAATTTGAATTTCAGGTTATTATGCTGATAAGTGGAAGGACCGTTTAATTGAAAAGAACCCTCCTGTGACAAGAGCTTACTTTGACACTTCAGACAAAGACCCATTCTGCAGTAAGTGATTAACCATTCTCTGTCCTCTTTCTCCAGTTTTCATTATCTAATAACATTATGAACAAACCGCTTTTTGCTGTACAGATAGCACAGCACATTCTTGATTAAACTTCGTTCTCTGTTGCTGTATTGTTTATGCTCAGAAGATCTACATGTAGGAAGGGGGGAAAGCCGAAGAAAGGAAATTATCTGGGCACCTGGTAAAAGATGACAAATGAGCTGGAAATGAGATTCAGCTGGATTTGCATTGGATAATCAGAAAAAAAAATATTTTAAGAATTACAAAGAAAGAGAAGAGAGTTAGCTAGGTGCTTGCTCCAATTCATTGCATCATGATTTGTATGTCAATGTGATTTTCAGATGCTCACATTTCTGTTGGTTTTAAAATTTGAGAATTTGATGTGTGTCAGCCAATCCTTGCATGCTATGTGGAGTCTGAAACAGGGATTAGGGGGCAATTACAATATCATCACCACAGTTTTACTTGTACATATGACCAGTGCTATTTTTCTAGAAAAAGAGGTGCCAAAGCTCACCACAAACTTCTCCCTTGTTCTCTTAGAATGGCAATGGCACCATTTACAATAAACAATAATGCATAGTAAGCATAAAACACCACCACATCATGAGCTGAATACTAGTAAACCAGTGATGGACAACCTTTTAAGCTTGGTGTGTCAAAAGTCACCAAAAAAAACGAGCATAACTCGGGTGGTGTGTCGCTTCAAGAAAAAAACCCATAGTTTCGCGATAAAATGTATAATTGGAATATATAACTGTATAATTGGAATATATAACTGTATTTAATAAACCAAAAACTAATCTGTCAGTCGGATCCTTTTTGGTCTTGATATTATTTAACTTGTGTGGGGTGCTGTGAACTAGCATATTATTTTACTGGGGAGGCAGGGGAAGCACACACCCCTCCAGTTTTAAACAGGTATTTTAAATACTTTCTTTTTCTGGAAGAGATGAGTAAAGGGGGGGTTGGGGGTTGGTAACAAAGGGGGGGTCTATGTATTAAAGGTGGGGGTGGGGTAATAATAATGATATAAAAGTGTTGATATGGGGGAAAGCAAAGGGGGTTTAAAAAAGTGAAACTGAAAAAGTAAGAATAAAAATAGGGATAAAAGTAACAATAATAATAGTAGCACAGGTAACAACAACAACAATAAAAATAAGATAAAATAGAAAAGAACGTGTTTGGAATGCTCTTTAAAGACTTGGTCAGCCTACCTCGCACACGCACATTTAAATAGTGGTGGTTTTCATTATGGGTTTTTGCACACAATGCGGGAACACAATGCAGAAATACGGGAAACGAGACTTCAGAATAATAAATAAGTCTGTGTTTGTGCGATATGGAAATATCCGTCGTGTATGCTGGGGGGGGGGCACGGGAGACGCGGAATGCGTGATGTTTAGCAAAGGCGGCCTAACTGGGGTGAGCAGCAAGCGGGGGGGGGGGAAGAAAAGGTTAGCATGGACCTTTTGTGCTAAGAGTAAGGCACGCTTGGCAAATCCACACCATGATCAACTCCTGCCTGAAAACCAATGTCCCCACTGTGGAAGGACATGTGGATCCAGAATTGGCCTCCACAGTCACTTACGGACCCATTGTTAAAACCATGTTTATGGAAGACAATCTTACTCAGCTACGAGTGATCGCCAAAGGAGGAGGAGGAGGAGGAGGACCTAGACCTAGACCTATTATTTCTCTCTTTTTCTTGGCAAACTTGATTGGTGTCTACACAACAAAGGGATTTTAATGACACTCAATAGTCTGGATTTTTTCCCCACCCATCAGAATCTGAGGGATGGACAGTTTGGAGATGGGGAGCTTGGTACAGAACAGATGGTTTTGAACTCTGGCTGAACTGGATGCAGCCTGGGGGTTGTAGAAGTTCATGTTGCTCTCTGGGAATTGAAGGCAAGATCAGTGGTTTGGATGCCTGCCACCGGACACTATTTGCTTCTACTATGCTATGTTTGCAGTGTATGTTTCCTTTACAAATATGCAAAGAGATCACAAATCTCAAGAGTGCTCTCAAACTGAAATCCCTGGCAATAGCACCACTTGGGGAAGGGCAGCCGAGGTTTTTTTTTTTTTTTTTTTGCTGAGCACAATATTTTATTGCATTAATTTACCTTTCTTTCCTCTTCTCTCTTCAGTGTATCATTACTCTGTGGATATTATTACCTGGAACAGAAATAGTAGGAGAGGTTTCATAAAGATCAAAATAACAGATGGTGCTGGAAATACAGCGGAATCCAAAATTAATAGGTGGGTCTTATTTTAGTCGATCTTTTCTTTATAGAAGTCACTTCAGCCATAAGTATACCTAAGTCTCATGGAGATAAGTGATACTTATTTCTCAGTAAATTGCATTTGGAATGAAGTGCCAGTTTGAAGATAAATATATAGAAACATGGCAAAATACAAATAGTTGTGTCTGTTTTGTCTTTTAATCAGTGTGATGCAATGGCAAAAGTGCTGGCCTAAAGGAAAATAAGCATGTCTCATCAGTGTTGATGAGTTTGCCACCTGGCTTGGTTCCAACAAGTTAAATATGGCAGGTTCAAAGCTAGGAAATAATATCAGGCATATAAGCAGGGGCGTAGGGAGATAGGGGTGGTGGGGGCGGTGTGCCCTGAGCAACTCGATCCCAGGGGTGCCATCACCGCTGCCCACCCCACCCCCAAAACGTGCACCCCGCCCCACCCCAAAATGTGTGCCACATCACCACGCATGGCGCGCCCCACCCCCAAAATGTGCGCCACATCACTGGGGGCAGCGTGCCTGCTCTCCGCCCCCGGTGGCGGAGCATGAAGCCCCACCGCTGCATATAAGGAACACAAAGAACATAACTGGTGTTTTTCACTTATTGATTATGTGTGGATGAGAAAGCATGCATAGTTGAGAAAGAATATACAGGATGCTTGACATTTTCCCCACCTGCTGATGCCCCTCTGTTTTAAATGTCTTTCTTCACCATCACTCAGGCCAGGCTCACTTCCTGTTTTGAAGACTGGCTATTTTTGCTACCTGCCTGGGATTGCAAGAACAAGCAAGGATTATCAACTGGCAGACATGGGTGGCAGGCTGTGTTTGGTTTGCAGAGCCGCAAGTTGTAAAGACGTAGAATAGGTGTTGAACTAATAATGTGTCCTGATATCTCCTTAGCGGTGCAGCTACATTTCACCAATATAGACAAGCCCATTTGCTTGCTGGATTTTACGTGGATTTCAACAATGTATCCAAAATAGCATTGACATTTTCTACAAGGAATGTAATAGGCCGCAAGTACAAGCTTAGGATCCTCAAAATGAGTTTAAAGTCGCTTTCAGATCCCCAAAGGTAAGCATATAGTTTTTCTTGCAACTTAACAGAACTTGCATTGATTGCCTTATTTGGAAGCCTCTGTGTGGACATCTTTTTATGTATAGTCCTTAACATGACTACTAATAATGCCAGCCTTATAAACAAAGAACTGTAGCAGTTTGTATGAGATCTAACTTTGATTTCAGCAGCAGAATTATTCCTTTTATAATGCTCTTTAGCACATAGATCTTACGAGGATCAGGAGATGACTGAAAGATGGAGAAATTTTATACAAATGGGCCAGGGAATAAGTTATTGGGAGTATGTTGCACAATGGCAACAGGAGAATGTGACTATGACCTGATTGAACCTGGAGCTGAAATTTCAAAAAAGATAGCTGAGCAGCCCATTAAGGTCTTCTGCTCAATGACAGCATGGAGTAGGGGGTGCTGTAGAACAATGGCAGGGAACCTGCAGTCATCCAGATGTTATTGGACTCCAAACCCCATGAGCCCCAGTCAGGATGGCCTGTGGTCAGGGATGATGGGAGTTGTAGTCCAGCAGCACCCTGAGAACCACAGGTTCTTAAGTCCTGCAGTAGAGGGTGGTTAGGTAGTATGAGAATAGCATTGAAATGAATAGGCCCCATGCCACCAGAGTAGTATGTGCACATGCATGCACATGCATAACACCAAGCTAAAGACTGCAAGTGGTCAGTGAAAGTATTGCTGCATGCACCCCCATCTCTGAGTAGTGAGGGACTCTAGAGGTTCCAGCACTCACCTGGGGTTCCGTTTCCTTGGAATGAAGGATAGTGGATATCTGTTTTATTTGCACATATATTCGAGTGGAACACAGGATGGAAGGGCTCATTCAGCACAGCAAGGAAGTCAAGTCCTTCTCTCCAGTTTCCAGCCAAACTTGCACACTAACTCTGCTATTGTTCTCCTACTTACAATATGATGTTGCTGGAACCAAGTGAGGGGCTGGGGAAAGATGCTTACTCCCTCTTGAAGAACTTCACATCTCAGTTGTCTTCATAGCAACATGGGCCTGCTCTTTTAGATTCTAATCAGGGTGCTTAGCTGGCCCTAGCTGGGGTCATTAGCTTACGAAGAGTCTGGTTTGACCAGTTCAGCAGTTTCCTAGTCTACTGCGACCCCCATCTCACAAATTCTGCCTCACAGGCTTGTTTGGGACCTACCGGCATCATCCAAACCAACCACAAATCCTATTACAGTATGGTAGCATAAATAATACAAAAAGGGAAGATTTGTTTGTTAATGCTGTCTTGGGCCAGGGTTTCGTTCTAATCCTGACAGCCAGGCTCAGGCCATGGTAGGGGGAGCTGTGACTGCTCGAAAAATAATTTCCTTAGCCAATTACCTTTGCATTCTGCGCAGCATTTTGTATACTCCACTAGACTTGCTTTAGTCCTAACTATTACTTGCTTCAGGCATGAATTCATTGGCCACAATCCAGCAGAGAATTAGACATACCTAAATTCCATTCATTTCAGTGACACTTAAGTGTGCATAGCCAATGCATTGGATTGTGACCCCTAAGGTTTTAGTTCTGTATATGCTTCATATGGAAAGCAGTTGAACTTATTTATCAGTATATTATGTGCTTTGTATTGAGTGTGTGTTTTGTTGTTGCTGCTCATATACAATTATGCAAGTCTGGCTGGAATGACAATTGAATTATTACATTGCACAAAGTTCCTTATTACACAATCATAGGCTGTAATTGCATAATTGCGTCTTGCAGTTGGGTAAAATATGTGAAATTGATGTGAGCACACACATATGGCTTCTGTAGTTATTCATCATTACTGTAATTGCATAAACACTCAGAGATATGTTAAAAACAACAGTACTTAACCAAGCTCTAAATGTTAATTAAATTAGAACAAAAATAGATAAGGAATTGCACTGGCATGAAAGAATAATGCTCCAAAAATTATATTAATTTGTGATCTGCCAACAATATCAAGTACAAAGCGGAAAGGCACTGGAGGAACAGCTAACACAACCTCCCTCCCTCGCCACAACGTACCTGGAAAAATAGCCTTGAGGAAAGGGCCGTTAGGTCACATGACTCCTTTTTGTGTGTGCTTTGTGGAAGAGGCGTTTCCCCAAGAACACTTTGCTATGCAAATATTGGTGGGAAATGTTTGAGCTGACTATCAACACCTCAAAAAATAGTAGTGTGGATAAGCTTTCCAATTGTACAGTGCAGGTGCAGCATTATGTAAAAATCGATATATAAAACGACTCCCCCCTGTACATCCTTGTCATCTTGATTTGGCCCATTGGTGGTGTATTTAGGAGAACATTCCCAGGTGATCTTAAAAATCATGGTAGAGCACGGGGAGGGTTTTTTTTTTTGATACATGGCACTGTCATTCTGCATGCTGGCTGACCTTCTAGTGACCACTCAGAAGCTCAGTTTGAACACATGGGGGGTGGGGTCATTTGAGACTTTGAACCAACAGGTATCCATGAGAACTGACACCTTTAATTAGAAGAATAAAAGAAGGCTCAGATAAAGATTTTCGAAGCCCAGATGGCTTCTAAGTAGTTTGCAGGATTAAGAGCCTCCTAATACCACATACTGTATTGGGACGTGGGTTAAACCACAGAGCCTAGGGCTTGCCGATCAGAAGGTTGGCGGTTCGAATCCCCACGACGGGGTGAGCTTCCATTGCTTGGTCCCTGCTCCTGCTAACCTAGCAGTTGGAAAGCACGTCAAAGTGCAAGTAGATAAATAGGTTCCGCTCTGGCGGGAAGGTAAACGGGATTTCCGTGTGCTGCTCTGGTTCGCCAGAAGCAGCTTAGTCATGCTGGCCATATGACCCGGAAGCTGTATGCCGGCTCCCTCGGCCAATAAAGCGAGATGAGCGCCGCAACCCCAGAGTCATCTGTGACTGGACCTAATGGTCAGGGGTCCCTTTATCTTTACCTTTAATATCTCAGATATTATATGTAAAAGTGCTTTAAATAGGCAAGTGAGCATGCACTATATAATCTTCTAGCAGGTCTGTGTGTGGCATAGTATGGAAAGGGGAAGCAGAAGGGGAATCAATAGGAGCTGCATCCTATTAGAGGATTTGAAGGTGGCAATTTTGCAAATAGGGGGCCTGTGGTGCAAAAGGTGGACAACTGCTGAAGATAGGAAAGCAGTATGAGGGAAGGTTGCAATTAAGAAAGAGGAAGAAAGAGGTTGAAATATACCCAGTGTGAGATTGAACAAAGAGGAAGATATGAAGATGGCAAACAAAAAACTTTTGCAGAAGTCAAACACAGTGCCTAGCTGTTATGTGTCATCCCCATATATATGGTATAGGGAATTTTCTTGCCTTTCTGAGGCTGGAATGAAGACAGCTTCCAATTTAGTTATGGTATAGTAGTTGTATGGGTAAAGATCAGTGCATTTTTCAAAAGCATCTTCAAAACAAAACAAAACAGAATAGGTAGTCTTTCTATTGATAATATCACTTTTATCTCTACAGGATTCAGCTATGTAGGTTTGATTTTGTTCTGCTGGAAAATATTGAAATGACCTTCAGACCTATTCCATGCCATTGATACTGAAGTGTGAAACAATAGCATCTTTCAAACCCACCTGCGTGCATAAAGCACAGACAGCACCGAGAAGTGGCATAGAGCTAAACTTGCTCCCTTCAGGAAGGTTGAACTTTCAAAGACTTTGGCTCAGATTAAGGATCAGAGAACTGCTACAAGAAAATCAAATATTTTTGATGCATAAAGATGTGTTTGCTACCAGCAATCAATTTCTAATTAACAAGAAGAAAATGGACACTGTGAATCATATTCTGTGTAAACCTAGACTACTTTCTTGCACACAATGCTGCTGATGTCCCATTGAAATTATAATTTCATCCCTATGTGCATAGCAAAGTACATGAAAACATTGGGTTGTATCCAGCTAAGTTCTGCTCAGGGTGGATCCACTGAAACTAATGCACCATTCAATGAATTTCAGTGGGTCTTTTCTGAGTATGGCTAACATTGAATGGATTCCCCTTTTCCCCCACAATAAATTTCATGTTGGTAGAGGATGAGACTTTTAATCTCAGGGTTGAGCAAAAGATTCCTGCGTTGCAAGGGGTTGGACTATATGACCCTCGTAGTCACTTATAGCTCTACAATTCTATGATTCTGTGACTGTATGTTAGACAAATGTAACTGCTTTTACGGACAAATGTGGTACAGTAGTGCCAGAAAACAGGAAGATAAAATTGCTGAGATTATTCTTTGGGTCTGTGCATTATTGGAAAAGGCCTTGTTGGTGGAGAGGGCCACATTGTGCACATTGGAGCCCATAACCACACAAAAACCAGCTAAACTGAGACTATAAAATGGATCAAGTTGCTACTTTGGGATATTAGAAATGATCAAAACTAGACAAAGAAGCAAAAGTTTAGCCCCTTTCAGGTGTTCGAAACCCATAGATACGGAATGCATAAAGGTGCTATGTGGAATGCATGTGCTTGTCCTCTTCCCTAGGTGCCAGTGCACATGCCAGCTATAGGCTCTGGCTATTCACCCATCTGGAGGATATGTCCACTGTTCAAGGGTAGGAAACCTTTTCCAACCCGAGGGCCACAGGCAAGAGGAGGGTGCAGTGCAAGGCCAGTAAAAAGAGTGGTCTGGGAAGAGGGAATGTGTCCTGCAGGGAGTTCTAATGGCCAGGGAGAGAGGGGCCTGAAGTTCCCCTCCACTATATGTTCCACGTGTGCAGTTCATAAACAGGCATCTAACAGGGACTCATATATTCTTAAGCATGTGAACATTATTATTTTAATGTACATTTAATAAAGATGTGTTTATTTCAAGCGGTGTGCAAGTTGCTACTTAAAATGTGATACAGAATACATTTCTCTTGGGAACCTTTAATGGAGCACACGTGAAGTACATTTTTTCAGGCATGTGAAATTTTGGGAGTTGTAGTTTGTTTAAGGTGTTGAAAGTTGTTAGGAGGCCCATGTCCGTTTCCAACCCCCCACCCCACCCCAAGCTACCATTCCCAGAGTGGTTTAATAACGAATTCCTCTTCACAGGGAACTCTGGAAATCGTAGCTCTGTAAGGGGGATAGGGGCATCCCAAACTCTCAGCACCCTAAACAAATCACAGTTTGGGGGAAGTCATGACTTTTTAAAGTGGTAGAAAAATGCTTTAAAGATGTGGTATTGATATGACCATTAAACATTTGGTGTTGATTTAACCAGAGCCTCTGTAATGGTTGGTGGGTGTGATCAGGAGTAGGGCAATGATATGAGCAATACATCTGAATGTTGGGCTGTGTGTCTTACGTATGCTCACTTTAGTCTTGTGGCATCTTAATGCTACTTAGCTATGATAATGTGGGAAGTGTGTTTATATATTAGAGTGTTGCTGTGGCAACAGGCTTCCTACGGGCAACCTTTTGTTGCTGTTGCAATATTGTATGCAGCCCTCATCTACAGAATATGGTGTGGGTTTTGAACGATGAAGATTTGACTTTCTTATCTCTTCAGAGGCAGGTAGAATCACAATGCATAGCTCAGGAGCAGAGCCAAATGGAAGTGTGTCCCATCTTTGCTGAAATTCCAGACCACAAAGCTTAGGAGCAAAAACCACAACCCTATCTGGAGCAAAACTGGAATTTGGCAGCAGCCTTAATTCTTAATTGCTTTTTTTTAAAATGAGGTTTCGTTCCATTTTAGCCATAATGGAAGGTGTTTGCTCATCTGAAGACAGTATACCCCAGGAGTAAATGTAGAATCTGTAGCTAGTTTGTTGCAGCAATAACAAAGAGACCTCATTAGCACTTATTTGCAGAAAAGTACTTAAACGTGTTCTGCTTCCATATACTAAAGGGCTTGGGAAGATTGTGGCAGTGATTTATATTTAACATTTTACAAGGGACATATATGACAATATTATTGAAAGTAAACTTATTATGCCAAAATCTCCCCCTCACCTGCAATTTTTTTTAAAAAGAGTCAAAATATAGTCTTAGACAAATCTATGTTTTGTTACAGCGAAAAGAGAACAAAAAGTTTCACAAGAGTTATGAATGAAGCTCATTCTTTGGTTGATGAGTGCTAACTGGCACTGAAAGGGAATTAAGCATAACTAATATATTCCATTGTCTTTGTCCATGGAGTTTCTTGGCAGGGATACTGGACTGGCTTGCCAGTTCCTTCTCCAGGTGGATCACGTTTAGTCAAAACTCTCCACTATGACCTGTCCATCTTGGGTGGCCCTGCACGGCATAGCTCATAGCTTCTCTGAGTTATTCAAGCCCCTTCGCCACGACAAGGCATTGATCCATGAAGGGGCCCTGAGTGCTCACTGGAAGGAGCCCTGAGTGCTCACTGGAAGGACAGATCCTGAAGCTGAGGCTCCAATACTTTGGCCACCTCATGAGAAGAGAAGACTCACTGGAAAAGACCCTGATGTTGGGAAAGATTGAGGGCACAAGGAGAAGGGGATGACAGAGGATGAGATGGTTGGACAGTGTTCTCGAAGCTACGAACATGAGTTTGACCAAACTGCAGGAGGCAGTGGAAGACAGGAGTGCCTGGCGTGCTATGATCCATGGGGTCACGAAGAGTCAGACACGACTAAACGACTAAACAACAACAACAATATATTCCATTAGGATAATTATGCTCCCACACTCTTCATTTCAAGGAGTGGTGCATAGTAAACTGTTTGGCATGATTGTACCACACCAGGTCACAGCTCATTTTGCTGCACCCAGCACATGAACCAGAATTTATTTCCCAAAGAGTCAAAACATGTGTCAGCATTGAGACCAGAAAGGAAGGTGAGACATAGCCATGTGGGAAATTATGATTCGCACTTTCTGTGTTCATAAAAAGGCTATAGGGGGTAAAAAACACACACCCTATGCCTAACATCAACAGTTAGTATGATCAGGCACCTTAATAGGTGGCTCACTATCAACCAGGGGTCAGCAATCTTTTTCAGCCGTGGGCCGGTCAACCGTCCCTCAGGCCATGTGGTGGGCCAGACTATATTTTGAAAAAAATAATGAATGAATTCCTATGCCCCACAAAGAACTCAAAGATGCATTTTAAATAAAAGAACACATTCTACTCTTGTAAAAACATCAGGCAGGTCCCACAAATAACCCAAAGATGCATTTTAAGTAAAAGGACACATTCTACTCATGTAAAAACATGCTGATTCCTGGACCGTCTGCGGGCCGGATTTAGAAGGCGATTGGGTTGCCTACCCCTGAACTAGACTCTGGCTGCTGCTTTATTTTCACCACTCTCACTAATGGATATTCACCTTCTGGATTCAATCCTCAGTATATATAGGGGATGTGAGCCAGGGCGCAGGCAGCTGGTGCCTTTCAGGACTGTCACTGCCCTTCTAACCCTTTAGAAAGATTCCTGTGTAAGCTTCACAGTCATGGGAGAAGTCTTACCTGCTAAGAGGAGATGTCACCTCTCCTCTTATGTGTCAGACAGTACCATTCAAAACAGTCACAGAGCTGTTTAAAATATAACATTGGAAATTCTGCTCGAACATAACTTTCATTATGAGCATTCTTTAAAGCAGGCATAGGCAAACTCGGCCCTCCAGATGTTTTGGGACTACAACTCCCATCATCCCTAGCTAAAAGGACCAGTGGTCAGGGATGATGGGAATTGTAGTCCCAAAACATCTGGAGGGCCGAGTTTGCCTATGCCTGCTCTAAAGCAATACTTGTAAACTGTTATGGGTTCTTAAAAAAACAACACTACTTGATGTCTGAGTGGTTTGATCTATTCTGTCTTTGGTTACAACAAGTTAGAGCAATGGCCTCCTCACTTCTTTGAGACATGATTGCACCTTTTTAATATACTTTAAAAATTGAATTTGATATTTAAGGAGATGGTTAACTGGAGCTAAACAGCAGGGAGTGATCATTGCCTCCGTGCTATATTCATGAGCTCCCAGACACTTCTGGTTGGCCACCATTGGAAACAGAAGGAATAATGATCAAAATGAACATGAAAGGAGGGAGGGGACATAATAAAAGCCCACAAAATTATGCAGGGTGTGGCAAAATTCAATAGAAGATCTTCTTCCTCTCTCATAATACTAGAACTAGTATCTAATGAAGCTGAATGATGGAAGATTTAGGAAAAGCAAGAGGGAGTTCTACATTCACTGTTGAAGGAAGGATACCTCTGTATAGCAGTTGCTGGAAATCACAAATGGGGACAGTGCTGTCACCCTCAGATCCTACCTGTGGGTTTCCCATTCACATCTAGTTGACCACTGTGAGAACAAGATTATATCAAGTGACATCCAACAGCATCTGTCTGCAAGGGGAATAGACTTCCACTCACACAAAATGACTTCTTTCCCTCAGAGGCGTAGCAATGTCAGGTGGTACCCAGTGCAGAATTTTTTTGCCAACCCCCCCCCCCATGACAGCTTGGGGTACACTTGGGAGTCACAGGTGTGCTGCATGCCGAATGTCACCCTCCTCAGTGATGATACCCGGAGCGGACCGCCCCCTGCCCCCCTTCCTGCCCCCTTCCTACGCCTCTGCTTTCCCTGAAACCCTGCTAACCTCCACTTCAGCAGGACTCCTCTTCTTCTTAGGAAGTATTTCTTCACACAGTGAAGGGATTCATTACCACAAGATGTGGTGATGGCCACCAGATTAAATGGCTTTGAAAGGGGACAGGTCCGTGGAGGATAAGGCTATCAAAGCTACTTGCCATAATGGTCATATTATACCTCTGAATACCAGGTGCTATTGCAGGCATCCCCAAACTTCAGCCCTCCAGATGTTTTGGACTACAATTCCCATCTTCCCCAGCCACTGGTCCTGTTAGCTAGGGATCATGGGAGTTGTAGGCCAAAACATCTGGAGGGTCGCATTTTGGGGATGCCTGTGCTATTGTGTGTAGGCTTTGCAGGGTGTTTAGATGGCCAGTGAGAGCAGAATGCTGGGCTAGAGAGGCCTGTGGTCTGATCCAAAGCGGCTTAAATGTCATTGGTCTTTTAATCCAGGGGAAGGATATTCTTGGGAACAAAACATACATGTGTTTTATTCTGTGTATTTAGTACCAAACGCCTCAGAGAACAGTTAAAAGAAGACAATAAGGAAGTTCTCACAAGGCACAGGGGAGGGGAGGTCCCTGCCCCCAAATATACCCATTTATTTTTAAATGTTTTATTCCATAAAAAATCATATGGATAATAAAACATGGACTCCAAAGTACAAATTATACAATGAAAGAGAATGATTCCTTTTTAACAAATTAAAGCTCTTCTGTCAGAAGAGGGCAGCCTTTTCACATATATTGTAAACAAAACAAAACAGAAAACATCCCCTTAAATTATTCCCTTCATTCAGATTCAATATGCAACAAACAATTGTGGAAAGGAGATGATTAGAAACATTAAACCCAATCTACCTGATTGTTAACAGATTGCATTCTTGTTAATTCTTTCTGTTCTCAGCAGAAGACATGATTATAAGTATTCCGCAAGGTGAGTGCATCTTTTTGCTTTGTTCATGTCATAACAGACTTCTTCCCCCTAAAGCTAAACTTAAGGGACAAAGCCATTTTCAGGAAATAGAAGTATAAATAAATAAATAAAAGCTGACATGTTGTGAAGGAATGATCTTATTGCAGCGAAGGCTTGGTGTGGCAAAGCAGATGAGCCTAGTCACACAGCCAAAAGTAGGAGATCAGAGAAGCATCACCACCATACATTACTGGAATATGTACATAAGGGTGAGTGTGTGTGAAAGACAGGTCATTTATTTATTTAATTTACCTTTTTATTATCTTATTTATTACATTTATATGCCATCTTTATACGGTAAGTTCAAAATAGTTTGCATGTCCCCTCCCATTTTAGCTTCATGACAACTCTCTTAGGTTAGGCTGAGTATATTTGTGTGTGTCCACACGTCTATTTATTCATCAGTTTGTCCTCTATTGCCTATTTGCTTGCTTCAGCATAGTGTTAAATAGAGTGTCACCCAGTTATATCCATCTGTGAATGCAGGGCCGTCTCAAGCATGTCGGGCGCCCTGGCGCTGTGGTGCAGAGATCGCTCCGGCGCCCCCCGCCCTCGTGGGCGGACGCTGCGCACCGCACAGCACCTCTCTGCCGGCCCAGCACCCTGGCGCCCCACGCCACCCAGCCTACCCCTAGAGCCGGTCCTGTGTGAAAGGAACAGACTTCCGCTCACACAACAGGAGCTATTGAAGCCCTCATCACCTCCTAAGACTTCTTCAAAGGCCTCCCCTCTGGATGAGACTTGGGAGGTGAGACAAGGGCTGCAGCATGAAGGAAAGGAAACTCTCATAGTACAAGCAGAGGTCCATTTCCACAACACTGGATATCACCCATAGTATTTCATACCAAACAAAAACATTTTACAATAATTT